>NC_090326.1:67091843-67711739 GCF_035084215.1 Heptranchias perlo | reverse complement strand
GGTGCTGACAGGGCGCCACACTGCAGCTTGTCAGTTCTGGGAGGGTGGGAAATTGATCAGCTCTCATGAAGTCCTGGCTGGCAGGGGAAGGCCATTCTCCCCACCTGCCAGCAAACTCTCAATTTTGTATTTCGGAATTGTTCAATTTTAATTTCTTCCAGGCTTAATCTGCAGTAGTCCAAGGTATGTTTTAGTTTTCATTGTGAAAACTGCAGAAAACAGTGAATGCGGCTCCTCCGTGAATCTAAAGAGCACATCACCTGCTACACATTTTGGATTTCAGTGACAATCAGGTGGATGAGAACAAGTGGGCGAATTTCACAAACTTCTACTGTGATAGAGAACACTAGTTTCTTCCTCTAAGAATTTGTCCCACTGCAGATGTTTTCCTAGACTTTTATTTTGGCAGATTTGGGGCCGTTCCAGTCAAACGCAACCGATATCTATTTGGTTCATCACAACCATGCAAATTTCCTAACTCTCCCTTAAGTCCGTTGAAAATGTTTACCTTGGAAAATATCCAAAGTTTCAACTATAACTGCTAACATTGAAAGCTTGAACTCTTTGCTTGTATTTTGCTGCTCTGTTTCCCAAGGTTTTAGGGTTATAAAGACAAAAATCTGAATACAGACAGCTTCTTGCTTAGGTCACAGTACCCCTAAAAGAATAATTTTATGTGGTCCTTCTTTAATCCGCTATGTTTTTGGATCTTAGTACATTAACAAGAAATGCAAAAGTGAAAGTTTTCTAGCTACAGGTGCACAAAACACTTACTATAAACCTAAGGTTACATAGGAACAGGAGTAGGTCATTCAGCCCCTCGTGCCTGCTCCGCCATTTGATAAGATCATGGCTGATCTGTGATCTAACTCCATATACCCGCCTTTGGCCCATATCCCTTAATACCTTTGGTTGCCAAAAAGCTATCCATCTCAGATTTAAATTTAGCAATTGAGCTAGTATCAATTGCCGTTTGCAGAAGAGAGTTCCAAACTTCTACTTTGGCCTCCATGGCCTCACCCCTCCCTATCTCTGTAACTTCCTCCAACCCCACAACCCTCAGAGATCTCTGCAGTCCTCCAATTCTTCGATCCACCATTGGCAGCTGTGCCCCCTACTCCTAGAATCCCCAACCAGCGGAAATAGTTTCTCTCTATCCACCCTATCTGTTCCCCTTAATATCATATAAACTTCAATCAGATCACCTCTTAACCTTCAAAACTCTAGAGAATACAACCCCAATTTGTGTAATCTCTCCTCGTAACTTAACCCTTGAAGTCCAGCTATCATTCTAGTAAACCTGCGCTGCACTCCCTCCAAGGCCAATATGTCCTTCCGAAGGTGCAGTGCCCAGAACTGCTCACAGTACTCCAGGTGCGGTCTAACCAGGGTTTTATATAGCTGCAGCATAACTTCTGCCCCCTTGTACACTAGTCCTGTAGATATAAAGGCCAGCATTCCATTAGCCTTATTGATTATTTTCTGCACCTGTTCATGACACTTCTGACACCCTCAGAGATCTCTGCAGTCCTCCAATTCTTCGAATTGGAGGACTGCAGAGATCTCTGAGGGTTGTAGGGTTGGAGGAAGTTACAGAGATAGGGAGGGGTGAGGCCATGGAGGGATTTGAAAACAAGGTTGAGAATTTTAAAATCAAGGCGTTGCCGGACCGGGAGCCAATGTAGGTCAGCGAGCACAGGGGTGATGTGTAAGTGGGACTTGGTGCAAGTTAGGATATGGGCAGCAGAGTTTTGGACAGCAGAACAAGCAGCTAGGAGGTGTTGAAGAGTGGCCCAAGGTGACTCATCCATTGACTTTCCTCCCTGGGAAAATAACTGGCCTCCATCCTCTCCTGAAGGTACAACTGAAGTCAGAAACTCAACGCATTAAAAATTATTTTCAAAAGGCATTCGGTAAGGTGCCACATGAAAGGTTTCTACACAAGGTAAGGGCTCATGGGGTTTGGGGTAATATATTAGCATGGATAAAGGATTGGTTAATGGACAGAAAACAGAAATTAGGACTAAACAGGTCATTTTCAGGTCGGCAGGCTGTAACTTTTGGAGTGCCGCAAAGATCAGTGCTTGGGCTATTTCCAATCTATAGTAATGACTTAGATGAAGGGACTGAGTGTGATGTATCCAAGTTTGCTGACGATACAAAGCTAAGTGGGAAAATAAACTGTGAGGAGGACACAAAGGGCTCAATTTTAAAACCGAGCTGGGAAGGGGGCAGGGGGGTGGGGGGCGGTGGTTGTTGGCTTCCTGTCCGACTAACCGGCCTGATTGACAGGCTGGTCTCAGTCAGACAGGAGACCAGCCAGGGAGAGGACGTGTTCTTTTAAGTCTGCAGGTAAGTCTTTGTTTGTTTGGATGGGGGTGGGCATGGGGGCATCGGTGGGCGTAGGTTGGCATAGTGAGTTATGGGGGGAGGGGCTGGGGGTCAGTCATGGGGGGTGGTGTCGGGATCAGGGGTCATAGCAGGGGTCCACGTTCGTTGAGGGGGAGGATCAGGGGTCGGGGTGGGAGGATCGGGATCGGGGGTCAGAGGATCAGAGTGGGGGCAGGATCGGGGTCGGAGGTCGGTGGGGGAGGATCGAGATCAGGGATCGGAAGTTTGCGATTGGGGGGGTGGTCCGCGATTGGAAGTTGGGTGTCCGTGATTGTTGGGGGGGTTGGTGCAGGTAGGCTTGTTGGGTCTGGGGAAAGCACTCCTGCTCCTCCGGGCCCACAAGCTGTACCTTTGTAGGCACCTACCTGTTAGCCTTGGGCCTTCTCGCCTCCTTTCACGAGGCGTAAAACAGAAGCCCCGGGAATCCCGGCCCCCCAGGGTTGAAATCGGGAAGTCCAGAGAAATGGAGGCCTGAAGCCTCCTTGAAAGGTTTTAAGTCCCGACCCACCTCCTGGGAGCAGGTTGGTCACCCTCCCCTCTTCCTGTCCTGGTGAAAATGGGTGGGTTGGAGGCGTGTTGGGGGCGGGTCTGAAATGGTGACAATTTTCAATTCCTTCCCACCCCCAACCCACCCGTTTCTCACTTTTAAAATTGAGCCCAAAGAGTCTGCAATGGGATATGGACAGTTTCAAAATCATGGAGGGTCTTTCAAAATCATGAAGGGTCTGGACAGAGTAGATAGAGAGGAACTGTTCCCATTGGCGGAAGGGTCAATGACCAGAGGACATAGATTTAAGGTGATTGGCAAAAGAACCAAAGGTGACATGAGGAAAAACTTTTTTACACAGCGAGTGGTTAGGATCTGGAATGCACTGCCCGAGGGGGTGGAGGAGGCAGATTCAATCATGGCGTTCAAAAAGGAACTGGATAAGTACTTGAAAGGAAAAAATTTGCAGGGCTACGAGGAAATGGCGGGGGAGTGGGAATAGCTGGATTGCTCTTGCATAGAGTTGGCGCAGACTCGATGGGCCAAATGGCCTCCTTCCATGCTTTAAACGTTCTATGATTCTATGATTCCAAGTGAGTGGGCAAGACGGTGGCAGATGGAGTATAATGTGGGGAAATGTGAAGTTATTCATTTTGGAAGGAAGATTAGAAAAATAGAATATCTTTTAAATGGTGAGAAACTATTAAATGTTGGTGTTCAGAGGGATTTGGGTGTTCTTGTACACGAAACACAAAAAGTTAACATGCAGGTACAGCAAGCAATTAGGAAGGCAAATGGTATGCTGGGCCTTTATTACAAGGGGTTTGGAATACAAGAGTAAGAAAGTCTTGCTGCAATTGTACAGGGCTTTGGTGAGACTACACCTGGAGTACTGTGTACAGTTTTGGTCTCCTTATCTAAGGAAGGATATACTTGCCTCAGAGGCAGTGCAACAAAGGTTCATTAGATTGATTCCTGGGATGAGAGGTTTGTCCTTTGAGGAAACATTGAGCAGAATGGGCCTATACTCTCTGGACTTTAGAAGAATGAGATGTGATCTCATTGAAACATATAAGAGTCTGAGAGGCCTTGACAGCTTAGATGCTGAGAGGCTGTTTCCCCTGACTGGAGAGTCTAGAACTAGGGGGCATAGTCTCAGGATAAGCAGTCGGCTATTTAGGACTGAGATGGGGAGAAATTTTTTCACTCAGAGGATTGTGAATCTTTGGCATTCTCTACCCCAGAGGGCTGTGGATGCTCAGTCGTTGAGTGTTTTCAAGGCTGAGATTGATAGATTTTTGGACTCTAAGGGAATCAAGGGATATGGGGATTGGGCGGGAAAGTGGAGTTGAGGTCGAAGATTAGCCATGATCTTACTGAATGGCAGAGCAGGCTCGAGGGGCCGTATGGCCTACTCCTGCTCCTATTTCTTATGTTCTTATGGAGTCCAATCCACATCCTACCACAGTGTGAATGCACATGATAGTGCTACTTCACCGTGTTATCCAAACCCATTGCTTCATTACATGATTTCTTGTCATCTGCAAAGTCCCGGTAAGTTGAGTATTTAAAAGTGGAATATGGAGACTGCTAATATGGTGCTGATACCTGTGTGAAGATAGAAAACATAAAACTATGACTGGGAACAGTTGTAGTACAATACTGACAGTTATTTATACTGTGTTTAGAAATAATGCATCAAGTTTGGAGTCTTCATTCTAAAATTTTACAAAGGGCTGTTGTACCATAGAATGACAAGCCAAGGAGCACAATGTTTGCACATTATTCCTGCAGTAGCTCAGAACCTGATACCTTTATAATAAAGTATGAAAAGCCTAAACAAATGTTGCATTCACTGGAGCTTGAGAATGACACCAATTCACTGGGACACCTGCAATGAGTGAACAGAATGCTGTCTATGACCTACTCCAGTAATGGATTGTATTTCTTAGCGGCAACTTTTAAATGAGAGATGTGTCACATTAGAAAATATGACCTTGTACCACTTAAGGGTGAATTATCAAAAGGGTGAAGGTTGCACATACCATAAAATCCAGTGTAAAAGTTGCACCTCTGTGTAAGCCAAGTCCCTGTTTTACAGTCACTGTTTTGGTAAAAATTATAAGTTACATGGGTATACAAGTCATTCATCTATATCTAGGGGCCTAAAGTCATGAATAAATGTGCCACTTATGGAATTTTGTAGTAGATTTACTTACTTGACGGAAACATAAATTTTAGTAAAGCTCACAGTATTATTAAATTGACATAATAAATTTATCTAGATTAGAGATGTTTAACTATAATTAAGCATGAATAAGAAATGCTGAAGGAAGTATTACACAAAATATTACAGGAAGTATGTGAAGGCTTGCGTTATATGAGAGACTTTTAATATATTACTAGCAGATCTGCCATGGTGTTCTCAGTGGGTCGGAGGATACGCTGTTTTAAGGACAGGAGTGTTATATCATGTTATCAGGACAATTTATTTATTAAAGGCCTGTGCTGGGAATGCAATTTGTAGCCATTAAGATTGGGGTGATATATAAATAAATCAGCCCAATCCTAAAATAAATAAATGGTCACTTCTTTAGGTCTTAAATAAATAAATGTTTTTTAAGTTGCATTCTCCAAGCTGATCTTTTAAAAATAAATCTCACACATCTTAAAATAAGTTAATAGCTATATTGTATTCCCAGTGTTGGCCTTTTATAAATAAAGTCCCACTACTGCTCTATCCATTCACAATATATAGGCATTAAGATTGGGGCCATTAATTTATATAAGGCCAGGACTTAAACTTGGAATGGGTCAAGTGACAATGGGATTTCTCCTAAATTGGGCCCAGAAGTTAAGGAGCAGGGCTTGAAGAGTGGGCCTAGGTCAGCGAGCAGAGCCTGTGAACTGGTAAGACAGCAGCAGGGTTTCCCTGAGTCGGGCACAGAAGTTAGGGAGTGGGGCCTATAAATGGGACAGGTTACAGCAGGGTTTCCCTGAGCAGGGCCTAGCGTTAAAAGAAAATGCAGGTTGGGCAGCAACAAAGTTTTTCCCAAGTGGGTCTGAAGTGAGGATTCAGCCTGGACAGTTGGTGACAGAGGATTTCCTTCAAATGGGAGTTGTAAGAAAAAATGCAGCTGGGAACAGCAGCAGCAGCGGGAATGAGATGGGGTTAGAGTTTGGAGAACAGGAAAGGTTGGAAGGAAGAAATTTTATTAAATTTAAAATAAAGTAAATTTAACAGGTATAATTTACTTGACTTGTGAAACAGCACAAACAAAATGGCAGGCAGAAATGAGTCACTGTGCCACAAGCAGTGGGAGGTCAGAATAACAGAATGTTATGGTATTACCTATTAAAAGTAATAGAAGCAGATATTATTTCTAGGCATTGCCAAGTGTCGCAAAGTATTATTATATCATGACAATGGACTGAAAGCTTTCTCTTAACAGTCGTGAGGTAAAAATATCAAGTCAAAATCCAATCTTTTGAGATAGGCTGAAACCTTGAAGGAAAAACTTTAATGAAGGTACTAAAAGACACCAAAGACAATTCAATGGGTAAATTTAATTATGTTTTTGTGAAATATATTTTTTTTGTTTAAAATCTTATTTTGGACATTATAAATTTCAGTTACTGAGAAATAAATGGCAGATCATTTTTTTAAAAAAGCCCCATGAATGATTTGACTGGTTCATTGACAAGCTGTAATGGTGAAAGCTGACATTGGGAAATTTTGAATAGGAAATGTGGACATAGGAATTTCCAACGGAAAAAGTTGACAGAAAGTGTGACAAAAATGTGAGAATGGGAAGTAAAATATGTAGACAATAAAGGCATCCAGATGTAAGATTTTTAAATAAGATATAAAAATATATACATTTTTTCTAAATGGATCTATTGTAAGCCTTTTTTAAAAAAAGTGTTGTTATACTTTTGTTTCAGTGTAGATAGAACACATTTTAACTCTTATTAAATGACCTACCCATTGGGGAAAACAAATTGTTATATTTTGGTCATAATGACTAGATTAGATAATGAAAGGAAAATGTTATGTAGGTCTGATCACTGATAATACTAATATCTGCTCTGCTTTGGCAGTAGTGTGAGGGCCTAGAGGTGTTCAGTGCACACACTGGTTCTACAAAGCATTAATCTTAGTTGTCAGAGGTAGGAGCAGGCAGCTGGGATTGGGAGAGATGAGCTGTGGCAGTGCTCCTAGGTGTATAGGAGCAATACTTAAAAAGTCAATTAATCAACCAGTAACTGTTCCAATTACCTGACTCAAAATTAGGAGCTATAGTTAAACTGTCAATTAATAAAATAGTGGTGATCCCAGTTACCTGACCATAAATATCTAATCATTTCACAGTACTTTATTTACAAAAATAATGATCAGTAATTACACAATTTAGTTTCGCCATGTGTCATTAAAACCAAATAACTGCTAGTAATTACACAGTACACCTTTAATACAAAGGCGTTGTATGATTTCCTTTTCCATTACCTAAAGACAGTTCCATTACCTTTGACTGGTGCATGATGCCCTCCTGACATTTTGAATGAATATCAAGCACAAAACATCACTTACATATGTGAGGCACTTCAGTTTTTAATCTAACGCATTAAGAAAAACTAAATGTGCCATAGCAATTATAAGCAAATCTTTTCTACTTGATTAAAATAGATAGGGGAAAACAACATTTATTCTATAATCAATAACTGTATTGTCAATGAAGACTTTTGTGCTATCTTAACAACACAATAAAAATAACAAGTGTTAATCTACTCCAGTAAAAAAACACTTTGTCACTCATGTTGACTTAATTGGCTCTGAATTATTAAAGTTTCATGCTTCTGAAACCCACTCCAGTACATCACTATCCTCTGCTTATATCCAAACTATTCTTTAACAATGACAGCATTTCAAACAGCCAACTCAAATTGTGCTGTTGCTTTATTGATTTTGGCAAAGAAGCTTTTCCATGCATTTGTGTAATGGCTAAAGATGATTACTGACTTCAGACCACACAGGTTAACAGCATTTTCACATGCACTAATCCCAGAGCCCAATCAGCTTTGTGTCTAATGGCTGTAGGCATAAATTATATACGGGCACATTATTATTTATCTTTTTGAATAGTCAGTCCCATCACGAGTGTCTGGGTGCAAGCCAAAATTGTTGTACACAAGTAACAGTGAGTTCAGGAAAGTCAAAGGGGTTTTTGGATTTGACAATCTGCCACGATTTTTAAAATAAGGTCTGTTTGAGTCATTTGAAAAACGTGAACTTCATTGAAAAAGCCTTTGTTAATGATAACTCCCTTCAAGCTTATATCTATTAAAGTCTTGCATTCTCCTGTACTAGTTATTGTTTATACACAAGGATATGTCTTAGAAATCATAGAAAGGTTACAGCATGGAAGGAGGCCATTCGGCCCATCGTGTCCTCGCAGGCTCTATGCAAGAGCAATCCAGCTAGCCCCACTCGCCCGCCCTATCCCCGTAGCCCTGCACATTGTTTCGTTTCAAGTACTTATCCAGTTCCCTTTTGATGGCCATGATTGAATCTGCCTCCACCACTCCCTTGGGCAGATCCCAACCACTCACTGTGTAAAAAAGTTTTTCCTCATGTCACCTTTGGTTCTTTTGCCAATCACCTTAAATCTATGCCCTCTGGTTCTTGGCCCTTCCATCAATGGGACCAGTTTCTCTCTATCTACACTGTCTAGACCCTTCATGGTTTTGAATACCTCTGTCAAATCTCCTCTCAACCTTCTCTGTTCCAAGGAGAACAGTCCCAGCTTCTCCAGTCTATCCATGTAATTTACATCCCTCATCCTGGAAACATTCTAGTAAATCTCCTCTGCACCCTCTCTAATGCTTTCACATCCTTCCTAAAGTGCGGTGCCCAGAACTGGACACAATATTCCAGTTGTGGCCGAACCAGTATTTTATAAAGGTCTTCCAAGCATTATAAATTGATTTTAGACTATAGTCATGAATAAAAATAATGTGTTAAGGTGAACAAAGAGAAGAAACTGATGTTATGTATGTAATTATGTATGTAACTGATGTTATGTATATATGTTAATTTCTCTCTTCTCAGTCTCTGTTTATTTTTATCGGTCTACCTCTCTCTGTCTGTGCTGGTCATTCTCTTTGTCTATTTCTCGGTCTTGGTCTCTCACTCTCCTTTCTGTCTCTTTAACTTCATGTCTTTATTTTCCCTCACACACCCGCTCCATTATGCCCAGTTCTTACTGCTTGAACATTGGGCAATATTGACTGCCACAACCTTCACTATTACTTGGATAATAAACCCATTGAGGAAAAATGATGAAGCATCAGAGAAACTGGAATTTATTACATTTATTATTTATTGAAGGTCTTTTTTACATTTCTTTAAAAATAATTTGTACAGGCTCTTACAGACTATATGCTTCAGTACACATTTTACAATAGTTGCATGTAATGAAGGTTATACATAGTTATACAGTTCTATACATTTGGGTGAGGGGTGTTTGGTGATAGAGTCAAATATATTTTATTCTCTACACTTCATTTTTATACAGGTTTATTTTTATAGCATAAGGTATGTAGCTACAAGGAACTTACATTGAATTCATGATGTAAGCATGGAACCATGTTCTTACAACTAACCAAACTGATATTCAATACTATGTAAAATGGTAAAGTAATCATCCTGGATCATGTTTCTTGCATGTACATATATGTAAACTAACGCTATTTTTTTTATCAATAAGATATAAGGTACCTGAACAATTTTGTTAATTTTTATTCTTGCCAACTGGCTGTTAATAGATTCATAGAATGGTTACAGCATAGAAGGAGGCCATTTGGCCCATCAAGCCCATGCCAGATCTTTGGAAGAGCAATCCAGTTAGTCCCATTCCCCGCTCTTTCCCTGTAGCCCTGCAAATTTTTTCCCGTCAAGTATTTATCTAATTCTTTTTTGAAAGCCATGATTGAATTTGCTTCCACCACCCTTTCAGGCAGCACATTCCAGATCATAACTCCTTGCTGCGTAAAAAGGTTGTTCCTCATGTCGCCTTTAGTTCTTTTGACAATCATCTTAAATCTTCATCCTCTGTTTCTCAACCCTTCTGCCAATGGGAACAGTTTCTCTTTATTTACTTTATCTAAACACTTCATGATTTTGAACATTTCTATCAAATCTCCTCTCAACTTTCTCTGTTCTAAGGAGAACAATCCCGCCTTCTCCAGTCTATCCATGTAACTGAAGTCCTTCATCCCTGGAACCATTCTAGTAAATCTTTTCCGCATCCGCTCAAAGGCCGTCACATCCTTCCTAAAGTGTGGTGCCCAGAATTGGACACAATACTCCAGTTGTGGCCGAACCAATGTTTTACACAGGGACAACATAACTTCCTTGCTTTTGTACTCTATGCCTCCACTTATAAAGCCCAGGACCCCGTATGCTTTTTTAACCACTTTCTCAACCTGTCCTACCACCTTCAAAGATTTATGCACATATGCTCCCAGGTCTCTCTGCCTCCATGTGTAGATCTCCTGATTGGTCCCTCATCAGTCCCACCCCTCCTCTTGCTACCCATTTACTATTTATATGCCTATCGAAGACTTTTGGATTCCCTTTTATGTTAGCTGCCAGTCTATTCTCATACTCTCTCTTTGCCCCTCTTATTTCCTTTTTCACTTCTCCTCTATACTTTCTATATTCAGCCTGGTTCTCACTTGTGTTATCAACCTGACATCTGTCATACTCCCCCTTTTTCTGCTTCAGCTTACTCTCTATCTCTTTCGTCACCCAGGGAGCTCTGGCTTTGGTTGCCCTACCGTTCCCCCTCGTGGGAATGTACCTAGACTGTACCCGAACCATCTCCTCACCCATTAGATTAAATACTTTAGAATTGATAAGTGGTCAGGGACAGAAGGGTGTGACTGCGAGTGAGGCAGGCATGGGGATCCAGGAGGTAGTATTGCAGGAGCCTCAGTCCCTGCACTTGTCCAATAGATTCAAGACTCTTGCAACCCTTGTGGACAAGTCGGTGCTGGGTCCCCAACTCTTTACAATCTATATTAACGATTTGGAGGAGGGGACCGAGTGCAACATATCAAAATTTGCAGATGATACAAAGATGGGAGGGAAAGTAGAGAGTGAGGAGGACATAAAAAACCTGCAAGGGGATATAGACAGGCTGGGTGAGTGGGCGGAGATTTGGCAGATGCAATATAATATTGGAAAATGTGAGGTTATGCACTTTGGCAGGAAAAATCAGAGAGCAAGTTATTTTCTTAATGGCGAGAGACTGGAAAGTACTGCAGTACAAAGGGATCTGGGGGTCCTGGTGCAAGAAAATCAAAAAGTTGGTATGCAGGTGCAGCAGGTGATCAAGAAAGCCAACGGAATGTTGGCTTTTATTGCTAGGGGGATAGAATATAAAAACAAGGAGGTATTGCTGCAGTTATATAAGGTATTGGTGAGACCGCACCTGGAATACTGCATACAGTTTTGGTCTCCATACTTAAGAAAAGACATACTTGCTCTCGAGGCAGTACAAAGAAGGTTCACTCGGTTAATCCCGGGGATGAGGGGGCGGACATATGAGGAGAGGTTGAGTAGATTGGGTCTCTACTCATTGGAGTTCAGAAGAATGAGAGGCGATCTTATTGAAACATATAAGATTGTGAAGGGTCTTGATCGGGTGGATGCAGTAAGGATGTTCCCAAAGATGGGTGAAACTAGAACTAGGGGGCATAATCTTAGAATAAGGGGCTGCTCTTTCAAAACTGAGATGAGGAGAAACTTCTTCACTCAGAGGGTGGTAGGTCTGTGGAATTTGCTGCCCCAGGAAGCTGTGGAAGCTACATCATTAGATAAATTTAAAACAGAAATAGACAGTTTCCTAGAAGTAAAGGGAATTAGGGGTTATGGGGAGCGGGCAGGAAATTGGACATGAAGCTGAGTTCGGATCGGTCAATGCCCTGTGGGTGGCGGAGAGGGCCCAGGGGCTATGTGGCCGGGTCCTGCTCCGACTTCTTGTGTTCTTTAGATTTGTGGTTGGGATCAGATCAGCCATGATCTTATTGAATGGCGGAGCAGGCTCGAGGGGCCGATTGGCCTACTCCTGCTCCAATTTCTTATGTTCTTATGTTCTTATGTAAGTGTGGGGACTGTGGGGAGGATGAGCAAACTGACCATGGCACCGTGGTACAGGAAACCGTTCAAGTCGGGGGAGTAAAAAGGAAGGTGGTTGTAGTAGGCGACAGTTTAGTGACGGGGATAGACACTGTTCTCTGCAGCCAGGAGCAAGTCCCAAAGGCTATGTTGCCTACCCGGTGCCAGGGTTATGGACATCTCCTCCGGGCTGGAGAAGAACTTGGAGTGGGAGAGGGAGGATCCAGTTATCGTGGTTCAAGTAGGTACCAACAACATAGATAGGACCTAAGAAAAAGGTTCTACTGGGAGAGTTTGAGCAGCTAGGGACTAAATTAAAAAGCAGAACCTGAGCCACGAGCAAATTGGCATAGTGTCAATAGGATCAGGGAGATGAATGCATGGCTCAAAGATTGGTGTGGGAGAAGTGGGTTTCAATTTGTGGGGCACTGACACTAGTACTGGGGAAAGTGAGAGCTGTTCCGTTGGGACGGACTATACCTGAACTATGCTGGGACCAGAGTTCTAGCGAATCGAATAACTAGAGAGGTAGATAGGGCTTTAAACTAAATAAGGTGGGGGATGGGTCCCAGTGGAGAGAAATCTAGAATGCTAAAGAGAGAAGACAAGGAAGCAGTGCAGGAAAGTGATTGGGGTAAGGATAACCAGATTGTGTCAGGAAGGGACAGAGCATACAAACAAAAAATGCACTAACAAATAGGGTCTGGGTAAGAAAAAATGGTAAAAAGACAAATGGGGCCATAGTACAAAAAATGTTAAGATGTCTAAAAATGTTAAAAAGACAAATCTAAAGACACTGTATCTGAATGCATGAAGCATTCATAATAAGGTAGATGAATTAATAGCACAAATAGATGTAAACGGATAGGAAATAATTGCAATTATGGAGACATGGTTGCAGGGTGACCAAGGCTGGGAGCTGAATATCCAAGGGTATTCAATATTTAGGAAGGACAGGCAAAAAGGAAAAGGAGGTGGGGTGGCATTGTTGGTAAAGGATGAAATCAGAGCAATAGTGAGAAAGGATATTGGCTCAGAAAATCAAGATGTAGAATCAGTCTGGGTGGAGTTAAGAAGCACCAAGGGGCAGAAAACACTGGTGGGAGTTGTCTGTAGGCCTCCAAACAGTAGTGGTAATGTAGGGGATGGCATCAAACAGCAAATTAGAGATGCATTTTACAAGGGTACTACAGTAATCATGGGTGACTTTAATCTACATATAGACTGGCCAAACCAAATTAGCAATAATACTGTGGAGGATGAATTCCTGTCGTGTGTATGAGATGTTTTTTTAGACCAATTCATTGAGGAGCCAACCAGGGAACAGGCTATTCTTGATTGGGTATTGTGCAATAAGAAGGGGTTAATTAATAATCTTGTTGTGTGGGGTCCTTTAGGGAAGAGTGACCATAACATGATAGAATTCTTCATTAAGATGGGAAGTGAAGTAGTCCAATCTGAAACTAGGGTCCTAAATCTAAACAAAGGAAACTACGAAGGTATGAGGAGTGCGTTGGCTATGATAGATTGGAGAGCTTCATTAAAAGGCATAATGGTCGATAGGCAATGGCTAACATTTAAGGAACAAATGCATGAATTGCAACAGTTATACATTCCTTTCTGGCGCAAAAACACAAAATGAAAAGCAGCACAACCATGATTAACAAAAGAAATTAAGGATAGTATTAGATCCAAAGAGGAGTCATATAAAGTTGTCAGAAAAAGTACCAAGCCTGAAGATTGGGAGCAGTTTAGAATTCAGCAAAAAAGGACCAAGAGATTGATTAAGAGGGGAAAAATAGAGTATGAGAGTAAACTTGCAAGGAACATAAAAATGAACTGTAAAATCTTCTACAAGTATGTAAAAAGAAAAAGATTAGTGAAGACAAATGTAGGTCCCTTACATTCAGAAACGGGAGAATTTATAATGGGAAACAAGGAACTGGCAGTGCAATTCTCTAAATTAAGAGTAATTTAAAGGAGTAAACTCCTTAAAGGGAGTAACTAACGAGTTTAATCTAAGGCAAGTCATGGCAGCAGAGTTCGTGATATGCTCCTCCTGCGCTATGTGGGAAGTCATGGACACTACCGGTGTCCCTGGAGACCATGTGTGCAGGAAGTGTGTCCAGCTGCAGCTACTGGCTAACCGCATTTTGGAGCTGGAGCTGCGGGTGGATTCATGCGGAGCATTTGCAATGCTGAGATTATTGTGGATAGCACATTCAGTGAGGTGGTCACACCACGGGTAAAGATTACGCAGGCAGAAAGGAAATGGGTGACCGCCAGGCAGAGTAAAAGGACGAGGCAGGTAGAGCAGGAATCCCCTGGGGCCATCTCCCTCTCAAACAGATATTCCACATTGGATATTGTTGGGGGAGATGGCTTATCAGGGGAATGCAGCAAGAGCCAAGACCGTGGCACCACGAGTGACTTAGGTGCACAGGAGGGAAGGAAAAAGAATGGGAGAGAAATAGTGATGGGGGATTCCATCGTAAGGGGAACAGATAGGCGTTTCTGCGGCCGCAGACATGACTCCAGGATGGTATGTTGCCTCCCTGGTGCTAGGGTCAAGGATGACACGGAGCGGCTGCAGGACATTCTGAAGGGGGAGGGTGAGCAGCCAGAGGTCATGGTCCATATTGGTACCAACGACATCGGTAAGAAAAGGGATGAGGTCCTGCAAGCAGAATATAGGCAGTTAGGAAATAAATTAAAAAGCAGGACCTCTAAGGTAGTAATCTCAGGATTACTCCCAGTGCCATGTGCTAGCGAGAGCAGAAATAGGAGAATAGACCACATGAATGCGTGGCTTGAGAGATGGTGTAGGAGGGAGGGGTTTAAATTCCTGAGGCATAGGGAAAGGGGGGACCTGTACAAGCTGAACGGATTGCACCCAAGCAGAACCGGGACCAATATCCTTGCGGGGGCATTTGCTAGTTCTGTTGGGGAGGGTTTAAACTAATATGGCAGGGGGATGGGAACCAAAGGGCAGGTACAGATAGGACAGATTCAGACCAGGAAGCAGGAAGTAGAAAAGCAGTTAGTGACGTAGTTAGTGACTCAGAAAGGCAAAAGAAGCAAAGGTTAAATAGTGTTCAGCACAGGAATTTGACCGGGTTAAAGGGTATATACATCAATGCAAGGAGTATTACAAACAAAGCAGATGAACTAAGGGCACACATGGCAGCATGATATCATTGCTATAACGGAAACCTGGCTTAAAGAGGGGGATAATTGGCAGCTCAATATCCCTGGATATAGAGTTTTCAGGCTGGATAGAGTGGGTGATAAAAAAGGAGGGGGGTAGCAATATTGGTTAAAGAATCAATTACAGTTGTGAGAAGGGTTGATATGCTAAATGGATCATCAATCGAGGCCATATGGGTTGAGCTAAGAAATAAAAAAGGGGCAGTCACACTACTAGGAGTGTACTATAGACCCCCGAATAGCGAAAGGGAGATAGAAAAACAAATATGTAGGCAAATTTCTGAGTGCAAAAATAAGAGGGCAATAATAGTAGGGGACTTCAACTACCCTAACATCAACTGGGATTCAAACAGTGTGAGGGTCACAGAGGGCACAAAATTCTTGATCGGTGTCCAGGAGAACTTTTTTAGCCAGTACGTGACAAGCCCAACAAGACGGGATGCAATTCTAGATTTAGTCCTGGGAAATGAAGATGGGCAAGTGGGTGAAGTGACAGTGGGTGACCATATTGGGGATAGTGACCACAATTCAGTTAATTTTAGCATTATTATGGAAAAGGACAGAGTTAAATCAGGAGTAAACATTTTAAATTGGAGGAAGGCAAATTTTACAGAACTAAGGCGATTTGGCAGAAGTGGACTGGACACAACTATTTGAGGAGAAATCAGTGGCAAGCCAGTGGGAGGCACTAAAAAGTGAAATTCTACAGGTACAATGCAGACACGTCCCCTCAAAGAACAAGGGTGGCACTGCCAAATTTAGAACCCACTGTTCGTCTAGAAGTATACGGGGCAAGATAAAGCAGAAAAAGAAAGCTTATGACTCACAGAAAACAAAATACTGCAGAAAGCCTCGAGGAGTATCGACAGTACAGGGATCATGTAAATACGGAAAGCAAAGAGAGGGCATGAAACAATATTAGCTGGTAAGATTCAAGAAAACCCAAAGATGTTTTATCAGTACATTAAGAACAAGAGGATAGCGAAGGAAAAGGTGGGACCAATCAGGGACGATAAGGGTAACTTGTGTGTATAAGCAGAGGATGTGGGCAGGGTTTTAAATGAATATTTTGTCTCCGTATTCACAAAGGAAAGGGGTGATCCGGACGTAGTAGTTAAAGAGGAGAGGTGTGAAATATTGGATAAGGTGAACATAATGAGAGAGAAAGTACTAGAGGGACTGGAATCCTTGAAAGTTGATAAGTCACCAGGGCCGGATGGATTGTTTCCTCGGCTATTGAAGGAAGCCAGGGAGGAAATAGCGGACGCTCTGAGGATCATTTTCCAATCCTCACTAGATACAGGGGAGGTACTGGAGGACTGGAAGACTGCAAACATAGTACCATTGTTTAAAAAGGGTACGAGGGAAAGACCGAACAGTTATAGGCCGGTCAGTCTTACCTCGGTGGTGGGCAAACTATTAGAATCAATACTGAGAGATAGGATAAACTGCCACTTAGAAAGGCATGGTTTAATCAGGGATAGTCAGCATTGATTTGTTCAGGGAAGGTCATGCCTTACAAATCTGATTGAATTCTTTGAGGAAGTGACAAGGAGGATTGATGAGGGTAGTGTAGTGGATGTTATCTACATGGATTTTAGTAAGGAATTTGACAAGGTCCCACATGGCAGACTGGTCAGAAAGGTGAAAGCCCATGGGATACAGGGAAATGTGGTGAATTGGAACCAAAATTGGCTCAGTAACAGGAAACAAAGGGTAAAAGTCGATGGATGTCATTGCGAATGGAAATCCGTTTCCAGTGGTGTGCCACAGGGCTCAGTGTTGGGTCCCTTGCTGTTTGTGATATATATTAATGATTTGGACTTAAATGTAGGAGGCATGATTGTCAAATTTGCAGATGACACAAAAATTGGCCGTGTAGGTGATAGTGAAGAGGATAGCTGTAGACTCCAAGAAGATATCAATGGGTTGGTGGAATGGCTGGAAAAATGGCAAATGGAGTTCAACCCGGAGAAGTGTGAGGTAATGCACTTAGGGAGGGCAAACAGTAAAAGGGAATATGCAGTAAACGGGAATATATTGAGAGCGGTAGAGGAAGTGAGAGACCTTGGAGTACATGTGCAGTCCTCCTCCATGTTGAGCACCACTTGGAGGAAGCACTGAGGGTAGTAAGGGCACAAAATGTACTCTGGGTGGGGGACTTCAATGTCCATCACCAAGAGTGGCTCGGTAGCACCAATACTGACCAAGCTGGCCGAGTCCTGAAGGACATAGCTGCCAGACTGGGCCTGTGCCAGGTGGTGAGCGAACCAACACGAGCGAAAAACTTACTTTACCTCGTCCTCACCAATCTTCCTGTCGCAAATGCATCTGTCCATGATAGTATTGGTAGGAGTGACCACCGCACAGTCCTCGTGGAGATGAAGTCCCGTCTTCGCACTGAGCACACCATCCAACGTGTTATGTGGCACTACCACCGTGCTAAATGGAATAGATTCAGAACAGATCTAGCAGCTCAAAACTGGGCCTCCGTGAGGCACTGTGGGCCATCAGCAGCAGCAGAATTGTATTCCAGCACAATCTGTAACCTCATGGCCCGGCATATTCCGCACTCTACCATTACCAACAAGCCAGGGGATCAACCCTGGTTCAATGAGGAGTGTAGAAGAGCATGCCAGGAGCAGCACCAGGCGTACCTAAAAATGAGGTGCCAACCTGGTGAAGCTACAACTCAGGACTACATGCATGCTAAACAGCGGAAGCAACATGCTATAGACAGAGCTAAGCAATTCCACAACCAACGGATCAGATAAAAGCTCTGCAGTCCTGCCACATCCAGTCGTGAATGGTGGTGGACAATTAAACAACTAACGGGAGGAGGAGGCTCTGCAAACATCCCCATCCTCAATGATGGCGGAGTCCAGCACGTGAGTGCAAAAGACAAGGCTGAAGCGTTTGCAACCATCTTCAGCCAGAAGTGCCGAGTGGATGATCCATCTCGGCCTCCTCCCGATATCCCCACCATCACAGAAGCCAGTCTTCAGCCAATTCGATTCACCCCACGTGATATCAAGAAATGGCTGAGTGCACTGGATACAGCAAAGGCTATGGGCCCCGACAACATCCCAGCTGTAGTGCTGAAAACTTGTGCTCCAGAACTAGCTGCGCCTCTAGCCAAGCTGTTCCAGTACAGCTACAACACTGGCATCTACCCGACAATATGGAAAATTGCCCAGGTATGTCCTGTCGACAAGAAGCAGGACAAATCCAATCCGGCCAATTACCGCCCCATCAGTCTACTCTCAATCATCAGCAAAGTGATGGAAGGTGTTGTCGACAGTGCTATCAAGCGACACTTACTCACCAATAACCTGCTCACCGATGCTCAGTTTGGGTTCCGCCAGGACCACTCGGCTCCAGACCTCATTACAGCCTTGGTCCAAACATGGACAAAAGAGTTGAATTCCAGAGGTGAGGTGAGAGTGACTGCCCTTGACATCAAGGCAGCATTTGACCGAGTGTGGCACCAAGGAGCCCGAGTAAAATTGAAGTCAATGGGAATCAGGGGGAAAACTCTCCAGTGGCTGGAGTCATACCTAGCGCAAAGGAAGATGGTAGTGGTTGTTGAAGGCCAATCATCTCAGCCCCAGGGCATTGCTGCAGGAGTTCCTCAGGGCAGTGTCCTAGGCCCAACCATCTTCAGCTGCTTCATCAATGACCTTCCCTCCATCATAAGGTCAGAAATGGGGATGTTCGCTGATGATTGCACAGTGTTCAGTTCCATTCGCAACCCCTCAAATAATGAAGCAGTCCAAGCCCGCATGCAGTAAGACCTGGACAACATCCAGGCTTGGGCTGATAAGTGGCAAGTAACATTCGCGCCAGATAAGTGCCAGGCAATGACCATCTCCAACAAGCGAGAGTCTAACCACCTCCCCTTGACATTCAACGGCATTAGCATCACTGAATCCCCCACCATCAACATCCTGGGGGTCACCATTGACCAGAAACTTAACTGGACCAGCCACATAAATACTGTGGCTACGAGAGCAGGTCAGAGGCTGGGTATTCTGCGGCTAGTGACTCACCTCCTGACTCCCCAAAGCCTTTCCACCATCGACAAGGCACAAGTCAGGAGTGTGATGGAATACTCTCCACTTGCTTGGATGAGTGCAGCTCCAACAACACTCAAGAAGCTCGACACCATCCAAGATAAAGCAGCCCACTTGATTGGCACCCCATAAACATTCACTCCCTTCACCACCGACGCACTGTGGCTGCAGTGTGTACCATCCACAGGATGCACTGCAGCAACTCGCCAAGGCTTCTTCGACAGCACCCGCGACCTCTCCCACCTGGAAGGACAAGATCAGCAGGCACATGGGAACAACACCACCTGCACGTTTCCCTCCAAGTCACACCCCATCCCGACATGGAAATATATCGCCGTTCCTTCATTGTCGCTGGGTCAATATCCTGGAACTCCTTACCTAACAGCACTGTGGGAGAACCGTCACCACACGGACTGCAGCGGTTCAAGAAGGCGGCTCACCACCACCTTCTCGAGGGCAATTAGGGATGGGCAATAAATGCCAGCCTCGCCAGCGATGCCCATATCCGATGAATGAATAAAACAAAATGTGCACAGGTCCCTGAAGCTGGCAGTACAGGCAGATAACGTTGTGAAGAAGGCATACGGAATGCTCTCTGTTATTAGCCGAGGTATAGAATACAAAAGCAGGGATGTAATGATGGAACTGTATAAAACGGTGTTAAGGCCACAGCTGGAGTATTGTGCACAGTTCTGGTCACCATATTACAGGAAGGATGTAATTGCTCTGGAGAGTGCAGAGAAGATTTACAAGAATGTTGCCAGGGCTTGAAAATTGCAGCTACGAGGAGAGATTGGATAGGTTGGGGTTGTTTTCCTTGGAGCAGGGGAACCTGAGGGGAGACTTGATTGTGGTGTACAAAATTATGAGGGGCCTAAATAGGGTAGACAGGAAGTACCTGTTTCCCTTAGCGGAGAGTTCAAGAACTAGAGGACATAGATTTAAGCTGATTGGCGGAAGGATTAGAGGGGACATGAGGATAACTTTTTTACCCAGAGCTGGTGGGTGTATGGAATTCACTGCCCAAATTGGTGGTGAAGGCAAGGACTCTCAACTCTTTTAAAAATACCCGGACCTGCACCTAAAGTGCTGTAAACTGCAGGGCTATGGTCCGGGTGCTGGAATGTGGGATCAGAATGGGCACCTGGTTGCTCTTTGAGTCGGCGCGGATACTATGGACCAAATGGCCCCCTTCTGTGCTGTATCTTTTCCAAGGTTTCAGGGTTCTAATTAAACAAATACTTTGGCTCTGTCTTCACGGAAGAAGATACAAATAACTTCCCAGAAATGCTAGGGGACCAAGTGTCCAGTGAGAAGGAGGAATTAAAGGAAATTAATATTAGTAAAAAAATATTGCTGGAGAAATTAATGGGACTGAAAGCCGATAAATCCCCAGGGCCTGATAATCTGCATCCCAGAATACTAAAAGAGGTAGCCATGGAAATAGTGGATATTGGTTGCAATCCTCCAAAATTCTATAGATTATGGAACAGTTCCTGCAGATTGGAGGGTGGCAAATGTAACCCCACTATTTAAAAAAGGAGGGAGAGAATAAACAGGGAACTACAGACCGGTTAGCCTAACATCAGTAGTAGGGAAAATGCTAAAGTCTATTATAAAGGATGTATTAACAGGACACCTAGAAAATATCAACTGGATTAGACAAAGTCAACATGGATTTATGAAAGGGAAATCGTGTTTGACAAACCTACTGGAGTTTTTTGAGGGTGTAACTGGTAGAATAGATAAGGGAGAACCCATGGATGTGTGTATTTGGATTTTCAGAAGGCCTTTGCTAAAGTCCCACATATGAGGTTATTGTGCAAAATTAACACACATGGGATTGGGGGTAATATACTGGCATGGATTGAAAATTGATTAATAGACCAGGAAACAGAGAGTAGGAATAAATGGGTCTTTTTCGGGGTGGCAGGCGGTGACTAGTGGGGTACCGCAGGGATCAATGCTTGGGTCCCAGCTATTCACAATATAAAGCAATGATTTGGATGAGGGAACCAAACGTAATATTTCTAAGTTTGCTGACGACACAAAACTAGGTGGGATTGTGAGTTGTGAGGAGGATGCAAAGAGGCTTCAAGGCGATTTAAACAAGTTGAGCGAGTGGGCAAATACATGGCAGATGCAGTCTAATGTGGATAAATGTGAAGTTATCCACTTCAGAAGGAAAAACAGAAAGGCAGAGTATTATTTAAATGGTGATAGATTGGGAAATGTTGGTGTACAAAGGGACCTGGGTGTCCTTGTACACCAGTCACTGAAAGCAAACATGCAGGTGCAGCAAGCAGTTCGGAAGGCAAATGGTATGTTGGCCTTCATTGCAAGAGGATTTGAGTACAGGAGCAAGGATGTCTTACTGCAGTTATACAGTGCCTTGGTGGGACCACACCTGGAGTATTGTGTGCAGTTTTGGTCTCCTTACCTGAGAAAGGATATACTTGCCATAGAGGGAGTGCAGCAAAGGTTCACCAGACTGATTCCTGGGATGCCAGAACTGTCGTATGAGGAGAGATTGGGTCGACTAGGTCTGTATTCACTCGAGTTTAGAAGAATGAGAGGGGATCTCATTGAAACGTACAAAATTCTGACAGTGCTGGACAGACTGGATGCAGGGAGGATGTTTCCCTTGGCTGGGGTGGGGGGGGAGTCTTGAACAAGGGGGTCACAGTCTCAGGATACGGGGTAGTACATTTAGGACTGAGATGAGGAGAAATTTCTTCACTCAGAGGGTAATGAACTTGTGGAATTCTCTACCACAGAAGGCTGTCGAGGCCAAGTCACTGAATATATTTAAGAAGAAGATGGATGGATTTCTAGACACAAAAGGCATCAAGGGGTATGGGGAGAGAGTGAGAATATGGAATTGAGATAGAGGATCAGCCATGATCATATTGAATGGCGGAGCAGGCTCGATGGGCCAAATGGCCTACTCCTGCTCCTATTTTCTTTGTTTCTATATTTCTTTAAAGGCTACCCATTGGCTGATTACAGTTTTGCCTGCCAATCTTTGATTCCAATTTATCCGGGCCAGATCCATTCTCAACCGTTGAAATTGGTCTTCCTCCAAGTAAGTATTTTTACTCTAGATTGCTCCTTATCCTTTTCCGTAACTAATCTAAACCTTATGATACTATGATCACTGTTCCCTAAATATTCCCCCATTGACACTTGCTCCACTTGACCCACCTCATTCCCCAAAAACAGAACCAGATCCAGCAATGCCTCCTTCCTTGTTGGGCCGGAAACATACGGATCGTCCCCCATTATCATTACTCTATGGTTCTTGCACCTTTCTGTAATTTCCCTGCAAATTTGCTTCTCTATATCCTTCCCAGTGATTGGTGACCTATAGAATACACCCAGTAGTGTAATGGCACCTCTGTTGTTTCTTAACTCTAACCAAATAGATTCTGTCTTTGACCCTTCAAGGATATCCTCTCTCTCCAGCACTGCTATATTCTCCTTAATCAATACTGCCACCACAACCCCCCACCTCCTTTTTTACCTTTCCTATTTTTCCTGAACACCGTGTATCCAGGAATACTTAGTACCCAAACCTGCCCTTTTTTGAGCCAGGTCTCCGTTATCGCCATTACATCATATTCCCATGTGGCTATTTGCGCCTGCAGCTCACCAACCTTATTTACCACGCTTCGTGCGTTTACACACATGCACTCTAAACCTATCTCAGACCTTCTCGTATTCTCTCTTAGTCTGATTCCACCTAATACTGTACTCTAGTGCTATCTGTTTTTCCCAATCCTTTGTGCACCTTGTTTCTCCTTTCTAATGCTACATGCTGGTGCCCATCCCCCTGCCAAATTAGTTTAAACCCTCCCCCACAGCACTAGTGAACCTCCCCGCAAGGACATTGGTCCCAGCTCTGTTGCGGTGCAACCTGTCCGTCTTGAACAGGTCCCTCCTGCCCCAGAACTGGTGCCAATGCCCCAGGAATCTCCAACAAGAGAAAGTCCAGCCACCTCCCCTTGATATTCAACTGCATTACCATCACCGAATACCCCACCATCAACATCCTGGGGGTCACCATTGACCAGGAACTTAACTGGACCAGCCACATAAATTCTGTGGCTACAAAAGCAGGTCAGAGGCTGGGTATTCTGTGGCGAGTGACTCACCTCCTGACTCCCCAAAGCCTTTCCACCATCTACAAGGCACAAGTCAGGAGTTTAATGGAATATTCTCCACTTTCCTGGATGAGTGCCGCTCCAACAATACTCAAGAAGCTCGACACCATCCAGGACAAAACAGCCTGCTTGATTGGCATCCCATCCACCATCCTAAATATTCATTCCCTTCGCCACCGATGCACCATGGCCGCAGGCCACAGGATGCACTGCAGCAACTCGCCAAGGCTTCTTCGACAGCACCTCCCAAACCCACGACCTCTACCACCTGGAAGGACAAGGGGAGCAGGCACATGGGAACATCATCACCTGCACTTTCCCCTCCAAGTCACACACCATCCCGGCTTGGAAATATATCGCCGTTCCTTCATCGTCGCTGGGTCAAAATCCTGGAACTCCCTTCCTAACAGCACTGTGGGAGAACCTTCACCACACGGACTGCAACGGTTCAAGAAGGCGGCTCACCACCACCTTCTCAAGGGCAATTAGGGATGGACAATAAATGCTGGCCCTGCCAGCGACGCCCACATCCCATGAATGAATATAAAAAAAAGAATCTGAAGCCCGCACTGTTAGGGTTACGACACAATGCACTGATCACAGAAGAAGTGGAATAAGGAAAATGTGGTGGGAAAAATATACGGCAGAAAGATTTAACAAATAACAGTAAAATTTAAATGCAAACTGAAAGAAGACAAGGTTAAAATGATTTCTGAACTATCAACTGTGGATCAACTTCAGAATGAAAATTTGTTGAATTGATGCATTGATATTGCAGACTATTTTGTTTGTGGTCCCTGGAAGGCATATCAAAGTAAAACACTTTCGGAAACCTATTTCTGATATAAATGCTGTTGTTTAAATTGGCAGGTCAGAATTGCATTTGGCAGTTGATAACAGGCTCTGGCTTGAAAGATTTGGCAAGGCACTATGAGATAATGTTGGAAGTATAATAGCTACTGACACTTCTACAGGCATAGTTCAATAGCAGCAACTGCAAATTAAATATCACAATTAATTCAGGAGGTAAGTGTAACTACACATGTTTACTTGAATTTTATTATATAAAAACATAATCAACACATGCATGGCAGGAAAAAAGGGGTTAAGTGGCTAGATAGTAAACTGAGGTGTTTAAAAAAAAGAGAGAAAAGTTAGAAATAAAATATAACGACAAGAGAAGCAACAAAGAGAATGAAATATCTGTTACTGTGTCAAGTTTATGTCCTGATGTCAATCAAATCACTTACACTGGGGTACAGCAAGCATTTTGAAAAGCTAGCTTACTGAGATAGATGCCTTCAAGCTCAACAAGAACAGAAGCTTTATGAAATGCTGGTGTCAGGTATCATTTACGGTTATGCCATATATCACTATGCTGGAGACTATCACAGCTGCAAAGATTGCATAGCTGATTCTAGACAGCTGCTCCAGGGGCCTGACATTCTTCTCTCCAGAGGTTACCAGCACTTGCAAGGCCTTGTCCTAAAATCAGGTTTTTCTCATTTGCCATTCAGTAATTTTCACCAAATAATGCACTCTCCACAACTGGATTAATTAACTTTTCAATATTTATGCTGGTTGAAGTGGTTTATCAGCAGCTTGAGAAGCAATTAGGATCATTATTAGAGGTGCACTGTGATTGGCTAATATTTTTCAATGCTTCTAACAAAATTGCATTCTTAGAATTCAAACATTTCAAAGCTCCGTATTCTTGTGATGTTGTTAGTGATTTGGTCATTTTGGAGAAAAACAAGTATATCTCGCCTTTCTTTGTCAAAAGAGGAATAATAAGGCTCTTAAGGGCTTATTTTCTGAATGCATGCTGTCAATGGGGAGTCTTTCCTGTCGGTTCCCCACTATCAGGAAATCGGCCCTTAGGTGTCTTACTGCAACCTCACTTAAAATGGATCAGAAATAATATTTCAGTAGATCTTGATAGTTTACCAGGGTGATATAAGTATTCACTAAAAGATAGGTGTATCAGCGATTATTAACAATAAGTTACGCAATCAACATATTTTCTGAAGTGTCTTACTGAAAATGTGTAAAATAAACATTTGCAAGACATAATTCTTCAACATGCACACAATGTCATTTGTCTTTCAGCACTCTTAGAGTGATGCTTCTCAACGTCTGCTTATTTCCATGTAAGCATGTCTATAATTGGATAGCAGAATGCTCGCTTCAAGGTAGTATGAAATAGATTGCATCTAAATGTGAATTAAGTAATGCATCAACAAAAAGAAATCCAAATGCGAGACCTGCTTTTTTTGGCGTTTACAGTCTCATGTTTTGTAATTATAATAATAATTATTATTATTGAAATGCGTGAGAGTAGGTTTATGCTGTGAACTAGCACCTAGTGGGAATTAGACAGAGACTGCCAAAACTCATTTCATATAGGATACCACAATGGTCCTGATGTGATTCTACATTTAAAGAATGGGTGGATCTGGCTAAGAAATAAGTGATAATGTTGTGAGTGTGTTATGCCTGGTTGAGTCCCCTTGTTTAAATGTGGAATCACACCACAATCCATACAGCCTTTCATTTACACAAGGAGTAAGTTATTTTAACAGTTTTTAGGCTTTAACAATTAAATACATGTGCATCCACCTTATATTGAGGAAGTACAATGCTGCTGCATGCAGTGATTATGCTCTTTATGCAGTTTTATGACATTGAAGATTATGGATAAAAGACTTGAATTTAGCTGGTACACAGACAGTTTTTTGATTTGCTTTTCTGATGTTTACAGAATTTAATAAAATGCTTTGACACGTTTAAGTTTATTTGAGTTGCTCATTATTGGTTGCTTGTGTTCTGCTGTTTTTTAAAATAAAATTTGAGTGAGGGAGAGTGACAGCAATATTGTAATATCTGGTCATATGGGCCGCCTTGCAATGCTGGAAACTGCTGCGATGAAAAATTGACATAACTCTGGTATTATCACTCTGCTCCTGCAGTCACATCCCCTGTCACAACCATTAGAGTGAGATGAACAAAACTCATGATCCACCTAGGCTGTGGTCTTGAATGTTGAGAGGCTGCGTTGCAGATTTCTGTAACACACAGCTTCCCCCATTGAGTCTATAGTTAATAAACTGAGAATTAACCAGAATAATGCACCTCTGTCTCTTGAACATAGGAACAGGAGTAGGCCATTCAGCCCCTCGAGCTTGTTCCGCCATTCAATTAGATCATGGCTGATCAAGAAACAATGCTACAAAATCCTATGCATAAGTTTTAATATCATCTGCACATGAAAGCACAAAACTGTTAGTCTTTCAATTAGCTAACAATATTTATATTTGTTCACAACAGCATCTTATTTCCTCTCCCTTCACGTGTGTGAATTTTGTAGGAATTTACTACAGATAAAATATCTCCTGCCATTTCAAATTAGCAAACTGATACTTTGATAGAAACTGCTGAAGATTCTCCTTGTAATTTTTTTTAAATAATATGAATCCACAGGGTTATATATTTTGTCATTGTCATGTCATCGTAAAATGCAGCGTTGTAAGGGTATCCATCATTTAAATAAATGTGTTTGTCAGAGCTAAGATAATGGTTTGCCCTGAGGCTGGCTAGAGGCTGCATCCAGCTGTGTTTTGATATTAGGACCTATTCGAGAGTGTATACTTGGCCAGATTTCTGCATTTACTTCTCGCTAAAATTCCATATTCATCTGGGATTCGTCATGTTTCTCGACAACACTAAACAGTAACTGTCAGTACTGTCAGTCTGTGTTCACCTGGACTATGTGGCCTTTTGCAGTTTCGGTGTCAGTCCATGCCCCCAAAGGATATTTTAAAAGTAGCTCTCATGATTTGTATGAAGAGCTAAGTATCCCAGTTTGACATTTCAGTTGCAAGTGTTCTCACGGTGCAATACAAAGCAATGATCAATGCCTATTCACATCATTAATACACAAGACTAAAAGACTGTAGTCAGGTATTGATAGATTAAAGAAGAGCATTACAACCATAAATTAGGGTCTATCATTTTCTCTCAGACACAGTTCCTTGGCTTCTTGCATTGCCGGTATAATCTCACATTTGTGGTCACCTCAGTTACTTATGAAATAACCAGATTAGGCAATTGAGCAGAAAATGGGATACAGGTTTGAACCAGTAAAAGGTGATTTTAGGACTGATATTAAGAAGTTCTTCTTCACCAAAGAGTGATCAAGGTTTGAAATAGATGTCCAGATAGAGTAATGGAGGCAAAAAACTTGGATTCATTTTTGGATGGTATAATGGGGGACTCTGGATGGATGAATTAAGATGGGCTGAAAGGCTTTCCTCATCCGTAATTATCTTGTGATCTTGTGATCCTATTAAAAGTGGGAGAGCCTAAATATCCTTTCTTGTTTTCGATCCATCACATAGTTTTACTTCCACATTTATATACAGGTTGGTAGTAATCATCTTGGAACATTCACATTCTTCTGAGTTTATTTGGAGACCCATATTCTGTAATGGCTGACATCATTATTGTATAAACCACAAATTTCCACTTCATACTCAGGCTGATTTTTTTCTACAAAAACTTCCAATGGAAAAGAAAATCGGATGGGGTGTATAACAGGCGACCAATCCATTACCACCTATTTTGCGCCCTTGCCAAAGTTGAATTTCACCCCCATGGTGTCCTTCATAGCTCCAGACATCACAAAGTGCTTCACAGCCAATCAATTACTTTGCAAATGTAGTCACTGTGATCTTTTACATTCACTTAAGCAGATAGAGTTTCAGTTTAATATCATATTTGAAAGATGGTACCTCCAACAATGCAGTACTGCATTGAAGTAGTCAGCCTTGATTATGTGTTCAAGTGCTGGATTGGAGCATGAAACCATGACCTTCCGAGTCAGAGTGGTGAGTGTTATCCCTGAGCCAAACCAACACTTGTGTTTTGGTAACAATTTCTTTGAGGTTAACAACACTGACGCTCCTGTTATTACATAGAATTACATAGAATGTACAGCACAGAAACAGGACATTCGGCCTAACTGGTCCATGCTGGTGTTTATGATCCACACAAGCCTCCTCCCTCCCTACTTCACCTAACTCTATCAGCATATCCTTTTATTCCTTTCTCCCTCATGTGTTTATCTAGCTTCTCCATAAATGCATCTATGCTATTGGCCTCAACTATTGCTTGTGGTAGCGTGTTCCACATTGTTACCACACTTTGGGTAAAGATGTTTCTCCTGAATTTCCTATTGGATTTATTAGTGACTATCTTATATTTATGGCCCCTAGTTTTGGTCTCCACAACAAGTAGAAACATCTTCTCCATGTTTACCCTATCAAACCCCTTCATAATTTTCAAGACTTCTATTAGATCACCCCTCAGCTTTCTCTTTTCTAGAGAAAAGAGCCCCAGCTTGTTCAGCCTTTCCTGATAAGTCTATCCTCTCAGTTCTGGTATCATCTTGTGAATCTTTTTTGCATCTTCTCCATTGCCTCTATATCCTCTTTATAATATGGAGACCAGAACAGTGCACAGTATTCCAATTGTGGTCTAACCAAGGTATGATCTAAGTTTAACATAACTTCTCTGCTTTTCAATTCTATCCCTCTAGAAATGAACCCTAGTGTTTGATTTGCCGTTTTCTGGCCTTATTAACCTGCTCCACTACTTTTAGTGATTTGTATATATGTACCCCTAGGTCCATTTGCTTCTCTACCCCATTTAGACTTATTATTCAAGCAGTATGTGGCCTCCTTATTCTTCCTACCAAAATGTAACATCTCACACTTATCTATATTGAAATTCAATTGCCAATTACATGCCCATTCTGCCAGTTTATAAATGTGGTCTTGTATTGTGTTGCAGTCCTCCACGATGTTAACCATGCCCCCAAATTTGGCGTCGTCCACAAATTTTGAAATTGTGCTTCCGTTTCCTGAGTCCAAATCGTTTATGTAAATTATGAACAACAGTGGTCCCAGTACCAATCCTTATGGAACACCACTTTCCACCTTTTGCCAGTCTGTATAACTACTTAACTCCTACTCTCTGTTTTCTGTTCTGTAACCAGCCTGCTATCCATTTTGCTATTTGTCCCTTGGCTCCACATGCTCTGACCTTAGTCATGAGTCTACTAAGTGGTATCTTATCAAAGGCCTTTTGAAAATCCATATATATTACATCTACTGTATTACCCTTGTTTATTCTTTCTGTTACTTCTTCAAATAATTCAAAAGGTTGGTCAATCATGACCTCCCCTTCTGAAATCCATGTTGACTATTATTTATTATATTTTTGGTTTCCAGATCTTTTTCTATTGCATCTTTCAGTAAGGACTCCATTATCTTTCCTACCACCGATGTTAAGCTAACTGGTCTATAGTTCCCTGGACTTGTTTTATCTCCCTTTTTAAATATAGGAATAACATTAGCTGTCTGCGAGTCCTCTGGCACTATTCCTTTTTCTAATGAATTTTTCTATACCGCCTTTGCTATCTCTTTCCTAGCTTCTTTTAATATCCATGGATGCAATCCATCTGGACCGTGGTTTTATCCTCTTTAAGTTTGATTAGTTTATCAATTAACTCCCCCCTTTCTATCTTAAATGTCTTTGTATCTTTTTTGATCTCTTTTTTTAATGTCGTGTCCACTTTATTAATCTCCCTGGTAAATACAGGGCCAAGTTATTGTTCAATATTTCTGCCATTTCGCTGTCATTACCTGTGAGTTTATCTTGTGCATCCCTTAGTGGCCCTATTCCTTTCCTGATTTTCCTTTTGTTATTTATGTGTCTGTAGAATATTTTACTATTTCTTTTTATATTCCTTGATAATTTAATTTCGTAGTCCCTCTTTGCTTTCCTAATTTTTTTTTACTTCTTTTCTAACCTTTTCATATTCCCTTTTGTCATCCTTTCCTTTTTACCCATCTCTGGATAATAAAAGCTATTTTCTGTCCCTATAATTTTATGGTCATGTATTTGACTGCATTAATTATGTTTAATCAAATAGATGCTTAATGGCCCAGCAGAGAAAGGACCAAGTGAAGACTGAAATCCCAATCTGTTTACTGATATGCCAAATTTTGTGTAGTTTTTCTCAAATTATTTGCTACTGTGGGGCATCCACTTTGTGATAACTGACTCATGGTGCAGTGCTGGTGTTAGTCGTTAAATCTGCAGCCTGCTTGTCCACTTTCTTGATTGGAGGAGGATGGTAAGAGTGTTATAAGGAGCAGAGGTGGAGGATGTGAAAACAAATTCCAAAAATGCCTTTTGTATGACCTGTGAGTCTATAAGCTGGACTGTCTGATTTACTGTCTTAGGTCAAGTAGGAAGTCTCGTAATCTCCCTTGTGCCCCCCACCCCCGACCTTCAACGGCATCACCATTACTGAGTTCCCCACCATCAACATCTTGGGAGGGGTCACCATTGACCAATAGTTTAACTGGACCAGTCATATCAATACCACGGCTACAAGAGCAGGGCAAGAGCTAGATATGCTATAACTAGTGACTCACCTCCTGATTCTTCAAAGTCTCTCCAACATCTACAAGGCTAAAGTCAGGATTGTGACAGAATACTCACAATTACCAGGATGGGTACAGCTGCAACAATGCTCAAGAAGCTCAACACCATTCAGGACAGAGCAGTGTGCTTGATCGCCTCCCCGACCATTGAACTCAATATCCACCCACTATGTGCGAGGATTCAGAAAATCTATTCTCCTGTGTCACGTGCAGGGCCAACTAAGAGAAACAATTTCTGTCTATTAAAATGAATGATCAGAAAATCGTGGGCAGCACATTCACAATTTCTTGGTGCCTTCCGTCAGTTGGTGAAGCTCCCTGCCAGTACGGTACATTTGTAAAATCGGACTTCTGGTGTAAGAAGAAGGGTTTTACATTCATGGGACATTGGCACTATTTCTGGGGCATGTTTTATGGTTGTATTGATGGAACAGCCTTTACCTAAACTGAAGTGGCATCGATCTCCTAGCAGATAGAAAAATAGGGCATTGGGGAAAGTGTTAAACTAATAACATGGAAAGGATGTGAAAGCAAACCAGACCACTGGAGAAGGAGAATAGGATAATGAAAGGTGCCTCTGTTCTGTTTATATGAAAGCAACGAGTAAAAAGAACAAAACAGGGTAATTTTCAACTTTGCTGCCAGGGCGATAATCTGGCTGAATGGATCCACCACCTGTTGTAGAAAATCACCTGATTCATCCCATTTTTCATTTAAATTTGTTTTTATTCGTTCATGGGATGTGGGCATCGCTGGCAAGGCCAGCATTTATTGCCCATCCCTAATTGCCCTTGAGAAGATGGTGGTGAGCCGCCTTCTTGAACTGCTGCAGTCTGTGTGGTATTATTACCCCCAATGGGTGAGGTGGAACTGATGGTGAATAGGGAACAGTAAGACATCATAGGAAATAACTGAAACTTGTCTCAAGAAGAAAGGTAAGAAGGGAACAAACCTACAAGGTTATGGGGGCAGTCTGGTGTGAGTGGGAATTTATTGAAATAATACTGGACTTGTTCCTAAAACATCATGTGAGGGAACCTACATGGGTTATATGTTCTAGGAACGACAAATAAGAAGTCAGGGATGGGGTGGCATTACTTTTCAGGGATGGATTATCTGTAATTGAGAAAAAGGAATGTTAGAAATGGTACTTGTCTCTTTGGTTAGATTTAGAAGACAGAAAAGGGAAAGGAGACAATGCTAGGAATATGCTGCAAGCCACCAAGAGCTAAGTCCTCAGTTATATTAAGGGGGATTTCAATATTCATAGCATTGATTGGTATGTGCAATGGGGATAGTTTGTGTGTGAGTGGGAAAATTATTGAAGTTACACAGCGTTCATTTCTAAAACAACCTGTGAAGAAGTGTGAATTAATGGATTTAGTATTAACTAATGATGGGGATGATAAACCAAGTAAAAGTAAGGGAACATCTGGGATCTAATAGCCTTGATGTTGTTAATAATAACCTTGATGTTGTTAATTTTAGGGTAGCGATGAGGATATCACAAATAAGGAAAGCTATTAAGAAGCAAAATTTTAGTCTAGCTGATTTTGAAGTTATGGGGGAATGTATGTAAACATTGAAATAGGAGGAAATATTTAGAGGAAAGGATGTTTAAGGAAAATGGGAAGGTTATAAAGTAATATTTTTAAGATGCAAAAGTAATTTATCAATGAATGAGTTGGCAAACTTAGTGGGAGGATAGAAGATTGGGAAGTCTTCAAAAGACAGCAAAAAGTAACTAAAGGATTGATTAAGAAAGGGAAGATCGATTATGAAAATAAATTAGCAAAAAATATAAAAGCAGATAGTAAGAGTTTCGACAGTTATATAAAAAGAAAAAGGGTGGCTAAGGCAAACGTAGATCCCTTAGAGGATGAGACCGAGAAATTAATGGTGGGAAACATGGAGATGGCAAAAATGCTGAACAAATATTTTGTTTCAGTCTTTATGGTAGAGGACACTAAGAATATCCCAACACTGGACAAACAGGGGGCTCTAGGGGGGGAGGAGCTAAATACGATTAAAATCACTAAGGAATTGGTACTCAGTAAATTAATGGGACTCAAGGTGGATAAATCCCCTGGACCTGATGGCTTACATCCTAGGGTCTTGAGGGAAGTGGCAGTAGGGATTGTGGATGCTTTGGTAATAATTTTCCAAAATTCTCTGGACTCGGCAAAGGTCCCGGCAGATTGGAAAACTGCTAATGTAACACCCTTATTTAAAAAGGGTAGTCGGCAGAAGGCTGGAAATTATAGACCAGTTAGCCGAACATCTGTGGTGGGTAAAATTTTGGAGTCTATTATTAAGGAGACAGTAGTGGAACATTTGGATAAACATAATTTAATAGGACAAAGTCAGCATGGCTTTACGAAGGGGAAGTCATGTCTGACAAATTTGCTTGAGTTCTTTGAGGACATAACGTATAGGGTGGATAAAGGGGAACCAGTGGACGTAGTGTATTTAGACTTCCAGAAGGCATTCGACAAGGTGCCACATAAAAGATTATTGCTCAAGATAAAGAATCACTGGATTGGGAGTAATATTCTGGCATGGGTGGAGGATTGGTTATCTAACAGGAAGCAGAGAGTTGGGATAAATGGTTCATTCTCGGACTGGCAACCAGTAGCCAGTGGTGTTCGGCAGGGGTCGGTGCTGGGTCCCCAACTCTTTACAATCTATATTAACGATTTGGAGGAGGGGACCGAGTGTATCATATCAAAATTTGCAGATGATACAAAGATGGGAGGGAAAGTAGAGAGTGAGGAGGACATAAAAAACCTATATGGGGATATAGACAGGCTGGGTGAGTGGGCGGAGATTTGGCAGATGCAATACAATATTGGAAAATGTGAGGTTATGCACTTTGGCAGGAAAAATCAGAGAGCAAGTTATTATCTTAATGGCAAGAAACTGGAACGTACTGCAGTACAAAGGGATCTGGCGGTCCTAGTGCAAGAAAATTAAAAAGTTAGTATGCAGGTGCAGCACGTGATCAAGAAGGCCAACGGAATGTTGGCTTTTATTGCTCGGGGGATAGAATATAAAAACAGGGAGGTATTGCTGGAGTTATATAAGGTATTGGTGAGACCGCACCTGGAATACTGCATACAGTTTTGGTGTCCATACTTAAGAAAAGACATACTTGCTCTCGAGGCAGTACAAAGAAGGTTCACTCGGTTAATCCCGGGGATGAGGGGGCGGACATATGAGGAGAGGTTGAGTAGATTGGGACGCTACTCATTGGTGTTCAGAAGAATGAGTGGCGATCTTATTGAAACATATAAGATTGTGAAGGGGCTTGATCGGGTGGATGCGGTAAGGATGTTCCCAAGGATGGGTGAAACTAGAACTGGGGGGCATAATCTTAGAATAAGGGGCTGCTCTTTCAAAACTGAGATGAGGAGAAACTTCTTCACTCAGAGGGTGGTAGGTCTGTGGAATTTGCTGCCCCAGGAAGCTGTGGAAGCTACATCATTAAATAAATTTAAAACAGAAATAGACAGTTTCTTAGAAGTAAAGGGAATTAGGGGTTATGGGGAGCGGGCAGGAAATTGGACATGAATTTAGCTTTGAGGTTAGGATCAGATCAGCCATGATCTTATTGAATGGCGGAACAGGCTCGAGGGGCCGATTGGCCTACTCCTGCTCCTATTTCTTATGTTCTTATGTTCTTATAAGAGAGTAAAACCACCATAGATAACAAAGGAAACATGGAAGGTATTAAGAAGAAGGAGGAATGTTCAGGAAAGAAACAAGGAAGGGAGATCTACAAAAACAGGCTGAGAAATAATGAGATGTTGAGAGAGAACATGAATAAAATACAGCTGTAAACATAAAGGAAACAACAAAGTCTGCTTCAAATATGACATAATCCAGCAAGGGATGCAAAAGACATTGGGCCAATAAAAAATGACAATGGACAGATACTGTCTGAGGATAGGTACATTGTTGAAGCTCTAAATTACTACTTTGCAACAGTATTCACAAATGTTATAGGGCAGAACTGAAGAAATAGTTTTGTAGTGATCACTTTAGAAACCTTTAGAATCACAAAGGAGGAAATATTGCAGAGAGTACAGATATTCAAGATACATAAAAGCCAAAACTCTGATAATCCTATCCAGTTACAACATAAGAATATAAGAAATAGGCGCAGGAGTAGGCCATACAGCCCCTCGAGCCTGTTTCGCCATTCAATAAGATCATGGCTGACCTTCTACCTCACATCCACTTTCCGTATCCCCATATCCCTCAATTCCCTTAATGTCCAAAAATCTATTGATCTCAGTCTTGAATATACTCAACGACTGAGCATCCACAGCCCTCTGGGGTCGAGAATCCCAAAGATTCACAACCCTTTGAGTGAAGAAATTTTTCCTCATCTCGGTTCTAAATGGCCGACCCCTTATCTTGCGACTATGACCCCTACTTCTAGACCCTCCAGCCAGGGGAAACAGCCTCTCAGCATCTAGCCTGTCAAGTCCTCTAAGAATTTTATATGTTTCAATGAAATCACCTCCCATTCTTCTAAACTTCGGAGAATATAGACCCATTCTACTCGATCTCTCCTCATAGGACAACACTCTCATCCCAGGAATCAATCTAGTAAACCTTCGTTGCACTTCCTCTAAGGCAAGTATATCCTTCATTAGGTAAGGAGAACTAAACTGTACACAGTAGTCCAGGTATGGTCTCACCAGAGCCCTATATAATTGGAGCAAGACCTCCTTACTCTTTTACTCCAACCTCCTTGCAATAAAGACTAGCATACCATTTTCCTTCCTAATTGCTTGCTGTACCTGCATGTGAACTTTCTGTGATTCATGTTCAAGGACAGCCAAATCCCATTGACTACCAACAGAGGGAGGGGAAGTGTTGTGGGGAAGTTGTTAGAATCTGTCATTAGGGGCAGAGTGATTGAGTATTTGGACAAGTATGAGCTGATCAAAGAGAGTCAGCATGAATTTGTCAAGGGTTGATCGTGTCTGACAAATCTAGTTGAATTTTTTGAGGATGTCACTGACATAGTCAATAGGGGAGTATCTATCGATGTTGTCTAGATGGACTTCCAGAAGGCATTTGATAAGTTTCCGCAGATGAGATTGCTGGAAAAATGAAAGCGCATGGAATTGGTGGTAACCTTGTGTCATGGGTTGGTAATTGATTGGGAGATAGGAGACATAGAGTAAGGATAAAGGGAACGTATTCAGATTGGCAGAATGTGACAATTGGTGTTCCCCAGGGATGTGTACTGGTAACTCAGCTTCTTACCATATATATTAATTACTTGGATGAAGGAATGGAGAGTTGTAAATCCAAGTTTGCAGATGACACTAAGTTAGGAGGCACAGTAGATGGGTGTAGGAAGTTACAAAGGGACATAGACAAACTAAGTGAATGAGCAAAACAATGGCAGATGGAGTACAATGTGCAGAAGTGTGAGGTCATCCACTTTTGATCTGAGAAAGCCAAATCAGAATATCTTCTTAATGTGAGGGATTGGGAGTTGTGGAGAGAAAAGGGTGTCCATGTGCACAAATCATTAAAAGCAGGTGCACAGGTACAAAAAGTAATCAAAAAGGCGAATAGAATGTTGACCTTTACCTCAAGAGGGTTAGAATTCAAAAGTGAGGAAGTGATGCTTCAGTTGTACAGAGCCTTGATCAGACCACAACTGGAGTACTGCATTCAGTTTTGAGCACCGAGCCGCAGGAAAGATATATTGGTCTTGGAGGGGGTACAGCCCAGATTCATCAGAATGATACCAGGGCTTAAAGGGTTAAATTATGAGGACAGGTTGCATAAAGTTGGTTTGTATTCCCTTGAGTTTAGAAAGTTATGGGGGTGATCTAATCTAGGTCTTTAAAATGAAAAAAATGATTTGATAGGGTAGATACAAAGAAACTTTTCCCTCTAGTGGGGGAATCCAGAACAAGGGAGCATAATCTTAAAATTAGAGCTCGGAGTGAAATTAGGAAGCAGTTTTTCACACAAAGGGCAGTGGAAATCTGGAACACTCTCTCCCAAAAAGCTGTGGACGCTGGGTCAATTGAACTTTTCAAGACTGCGAATGATAGATTTTTTTGTTTGGTAAGGGTATGGAAAAAGAAAGAACTTGAATTTACATCGCACTTTTATAATCTCAGGATGTCTCAAAACTCTTTACAGCCAATGAGGTACTTTTGAAGTGTAGTCACTATTGTTATGTAATGTAATATAAATGCGGCAGCCAATTTGCACACAGCAAGATCTTATAAACAGCAATGAGACAATGACAAGATCAATTTTTTTAAGAGCTGCTGGTTGAGGGATAAATATTGGCCAGGACATTGGGGAAAGCTCCTCTGCTCTTCTTCAAATAGTGTCATGGAATCTTTTATGGCCACCCGAGAGGGCAGACAGGGCCTCAGTTCAACATCTCACCCAAAAGCTGGCACCTCCGACAGTGCAGCACTCCCTCAGTACTGCACTGGAGTGCAGCATAGATTATGTGCTCCAGTCTCTGGAATGAGATTTGAAACCGCAACCTTCTGACTCAGAGTTAGATATTAAGGGATATGGAGCAAAGGCTGGCAAATGGAGTAAAGGTACAGATCAGCATGATCTAATTGAATGGCAGAACAGGCTTGAGGGGCTGAATTTGGCAATTATGATTTTTTTTTTAATAGTTCATGGGATGTGGGTGTCGGTGGCAAGACCAGCATTTATTGCCCATCCCTATTTGCCCTTGAGAAGGTGGTGATGAGCCACCGTCTTGAACTGCTGCAGTCCGTGTGGTGAAGGTTCTTCCACAGTGCTGTTAGGTAGGAAGTTTGACCCAGCAACGATGAAGGAACGGCGATATATTTCCAAGTTGGGATGGTGTGTGACTTGGAGGGGAACGTGCAGGTGGTGTTGTTTCCGTGTGCCTGCTGCCCTTGTCCTTCTAGGTGGTAGATGTCGCAGGTTTGGAAGGTGCTGTCGAAGAAGCCTTAGCGAGTTGCTGCACTGCATCCTGTAGATGGTACACATTGCCGCCACGGTGCGCCAATGGTGAAGGGAGTGAATGTTTAGGGTGGTGGATGGGGTGCCAATCAAGCAGGCTGCTTTGTCCTTGATGGTGTTGAGCTTCTTGAGTGTTGTTGGAGCTGCACTTATCCAGGCACTTACTTACCAATAACCTGCTCACGATGCTCAGTTTGGGTTCTGCCAGGTCCATTCAGCTCCAGACCTCATTACAGCCTTGGTCCAAACATGGACAAAAGAGCTGAATTCCAGAAGTGAGGTGAGAGTGACTGCCCTTGACATCAAGGCAGCATTTGACCGAGTGTGGCACCAAGGAGCCCTAGTAAAATTGAAGTCAATGGGAATCAGGGGGAAAACTCTCCAGTGGCTGGAGTCATACCTAGCACAAAGGAAGATGGTAGTGGTTGTTGGAGGCCAATCATCTCAGCCCCAGGACATTGCTACAGGAGTTCCTCAGGGCAGTGTCCTAGGCCCAACCATCTTCAGCTGCTTCATCAATGACCTTCCCTCCATCATAAGGTCAGAAATGGGGATGTTCAGTGTGAAGACGGGACTTCGTCTCCAAAAAGACTGTGCGGTGGTCACTCATAGGAACATAGGAACATAGGAACAGGAGTAGGCCATTCAGCCCCTCGTGCCTGCTCCACCATTTGATAAGATCATGGCTGATCTGTGATCTAACTCCATATACCTGCCTTTGGCCCATATCCCTTAATACCTTTCGTTGCCAAAAAGCTATCTATCTCACATTTAAATTTAGCAATTGAGCGAGTATCAATTGCTGTTTGCGGAAGAGAGTTCCAAACTTCTACAACCCTTTGTGTGTAGAAATGTCTCTTATGTGGGATCTTATCAAATGCCTTCTGGAAGTCCATATAAATAACATCCATTGACATTCCCCTGTCCACTACTTTAGTCACCTCTTCAAAAAACTCCTACCAATACTGTCATGGACAGATGCATCTGCGACTGGTAGATTGGTGAGGACGAGGTCAAGTAGGTTTTTCCCACATGTTGGTTCACTCACCACCTGCCGCAGGCCCAGTCTGGCAGCTATATCCTTCAGGACTTGGCCAGCTCGGTCAGTAGTGGTGCTACCGAGCCACTCTTGGTGATGGACATTGAAGTCCCCCACCCAGCGTAAATTCTGTGCCCTTGCTACCCTTAGTGCTTCCTCCAAGTGGTGCTCGACATGGAGGAGGACTGATTCAAGAGCTGAGGGTGGGCGGTAGGTGGTAATCAGCAGGAGGTTTCCTTGCCCATGTTTGACCTGATGCCATGAGATTTCATGGGATCTGGAGTCAATGTTGAGGACTCCCAGGGCCACTCCCTCCTGACTGTATACCACTGTATCACCATCTCTGATGGGTCTGTCCTGCCAGTGGGACAGGACATACCCAGGGATGGTGATGGAAGAGTCTGGACGTTGGCTGAAAGGTATGATTCTGTTAATATGGCTATGTCAGGCTGGTTGGTAGACAGCAGTAAGTAATGGTGCATGGGTAAATATCTGGCTGGCAGAAGCAGGCGTCAGTGTTGGGATGCTATAAATGGAAAGGAGGATGGAATCATCCAAATTTGTGGATGATACCAAATTGGGAACAGTGGCAGATGCTTATAAGAACATAAGAACATAAGAAATGGGAGCAGGAGTAGGCCAGTCGGCCCCTCGAGCCTGCTCCGCCATTCAATAAGATCATGGCTGATCTGATCCTAACCTCAAATCTAAATTCATGTCCAATTTCCTGCCCGCTTCCCGTAACCCCTAATTCCCTTTACTTGTAGGAAACTGTCTATTTCTGTTTTAAATTTATTTAATGATGTAGCTTCCACAGCTTCCTGGGGCAGCAAATTCCACAGACCTACCACCCTCTGAGTGAAGAAGTTTCTCCTCATCTCAGTTTTGAAAGAGCAGCCCCTTATTCTAAGATTATGCCCCCCAGTTCTAGTTTCACCCATCCTTGGGAACATCCTTACCGCATCCACCCGATCAAGCTCCTTCACAATCTTATATGTTTCAATAAGATCGCCTCTCATTCTTCTGAACTCCAATGAGTAGAGTCCCAATCTACTCAACCTCTCCTCATATGTCCGCCCCCTCATCCCCGGGATTAACCGAGTGAACCTTCTTTGTACTGCCTCGAGAGCAAGTATGTCTTTTCTTAAGTATGGACACCAAAACTGTATGCAGTATTCCAGGTGCGGTCTCACCAATACCTTATATAACTCCAGCAATACCTCCCTGTTTTTATATTCTATCCCCCGAGCAATAAAAGCCAACATTCTGTTGGCCTTCTTGATCATCTGCTGCACCTGCATACTAACTTTTTGATTTTCTTGCACTAGGACCCCCAGATCCCTTTGTACTGCAGTACTTTCCAGTTTCTTGCCATTAAGACAATAACTTGCTCTCTGATTTTTCCTGCCAAAGTGCATAACCTCACATTTTCCAATATTGTATTGCATCTGCCAAATCTCCGCCCACTCACCCAGCCTGTCTCTATCCCCTTATAGGTTTGTTATGTCCTCCTCACTCTCTACTTTCCCTCCCATCTTTGTATCATCTGCAAACTTTGATATGTTACACTCGGTCCCCTCCTCCAAATCGTTAATATAGATTGTAAAGAGTTGGGGACCCAGCACCGACCCCTGCCGAACACCACTGGCTACTGGTTGCCAGTCCGAGAATGAACCATTTATCCCAACTCTCTGCTTCCTGTTAGATAACCAATCCTCCACCCATGCCAGCATATTACCCCCAATCCAGTGATTCTTTATCTTGAGCAATAATCTTTTATGTGGCACCTTGTCGAATGCCTTCTGGAAGTCTAAATACTCTACGTCCACTGGTTCCCCTTTATCCACCCTGTACGTTATGTCCTCAAAGAACTCAAGCAAATTTGTCAGACATGACTTCCCCTTCATAAAGCCATGCTGACTTTGTCCTATTAAATTATGTTTATCCAAATGTTCCACTACTGTCTCCTTAATAATAGACTCCAAAATTTTACCCACCACAGATGTTCGGCTAACTGGTCTATAATTTCCAGCCTTCTGCCGACTACCCTTTTTAAATAAGGGTGTTACATTAGCAGTTTTCCAATCTGCCGGGACCTTTGCCGAGTCCAGAGAATTTTGGAAAATTATTACCAAAGCATCCACAATCCCTACTGCCACTTCCCTCAAGACCCTAGGATGTAAGCCATCAGGTCCAGGGGATTTATCCGCCTTGAGCCCCATTAATTTACTGAGTACCAATTCCTTAGTGATTTTAATTGTATTTAGCTCCTCCCCCCCTAGAGCCCCCTGTTTGTCCAGCAGTTATTCATGGGTAAAAATCCAAAGAGATCTAAGGGGGTAATTTTAACCTAACCCACCGGCGGGAAACTGATAGGAGTGGATCGGCCTCCATTTTTACGCTCTACCCGATTTTATTTTCCATTGACTTCCTGCTGAGTGTATTAAGTTAAAATTACCTCCTATGTTTGTGGCAGAGAACTAGTAGTAGATGCAAGTCAATACAGAGAATTGTAAAGTTATGAGATTCGATAGCATGTAGTGTGGATTACATGGTAAATGGAAATGTGCTTGTGGTGGCAACAAGGAAAAGATTTTGGGTTTTGGTGGACAAGTTGCTAAAGCCATCAGTTCAGGCAGTTAGGAAAACAAACAGAACTTTTGGTGTTGTTTATAATTCAAGAGAGGTAATTCTAAAATTATATCTGGTCTTGGTGAGACTACATTTGGAGCACTGTATTTAGTTTTGGTCTTCCTATTTAAAAATGATATTGGTTGGGAATTTTGTTGGAGCTAGGATTTAGGATTATGAAGGGCTTAGAGACGGATCCAGGTAAGTTTTCTGCTGTGCTAGCTACATCATTAAATAAATTTAAAACAGCTACATCATTAAATAAATAAATTAAATAAAAATAAAAATAAATATAAATAAATTTAAAACAGAAATAGACAGTTTCCTAGAAGTAAAGGGAATTAGGGGTTACGGGGAGTGGGCAGGAAATTGGACATGAATTTAGATTTGAGGTTAGGATCAGATCAGCCATGATCTTATTGAATGGCGGAGCAGGCTCGAGGGGCCGACTGGCCTACTCCTGCTCCTATTTCTTATGTTCTTATGTGCACAAATTTTATAGTTTCAAATTAAGCAAAATGGGAAATTCGGGCAAACTTTTTCTGGTAAAAGAACGATAACCATGTGGAACATACTACCAGCATTCTTACATTATCATAGCAACAAACTTCAACGATGTCATGGCTTGGGATTTTTGTGCATAAACCAGACCCAGACACGAGCTGTTATTAAATGCATTTTGAACAGAAGCTTGCCTAAAAGTGGTTAGCTGCTCCAGACTGAGTTGTCAATCAAGTGGCAGTCGAGAGGTGTTTTCAATCCAAGTTGGGCCATTGTTTCGAAGAGCTCCCAAACAATGGCCGATTAGTTAACAATATCTGGTCATTCAGGCAACATCTGGGACCTTGATGTTGCAAATTTCTTTTATCAATGCTACTCTTTGAAAAGAGGCTTCTTCAGAATCAACTTAGGTACCAGAAGCTCGAAGCAGCAGAAAGGCTGAGGGGGGGTGTGGGGGATGAGGGACAACCTCTGCCTTGGTAGGACAGGTAGCAGAGGGAGATGCTATCCTTTTTACGTTAAGACTCCCTGAAATGAGCTAGTGGAATGTGTGTTCTTAATTTTCCTATAACAGTATGTCAACAGAAATTGTACTGATTGTACCACATGAATTTCACCATGTTCAGTGTTCTGTATGCTTTGTCTACCGTGGAATAAATCAGCTTATGAACTGAACTAAATGACATCTTGCCCAGTGTTAACTCAGTCCACCTTCGGAGAGATTGAAGGAATACACATACATGAGACACCGAAATCCAGTCTAGATCAACTTCTGTAAAACCAGATGAGACTGAAAGCACTGAATTCTTTGAGTAGAATCCCTCGGCAATCCCAAATTGTTAACGGATGGGTTTCAAAAAGGGACTAGACAGAGTTTTGTCAGCAACTTGGATTCAGGATTTCTAGATTTAAAATTGCAACATGGAAATTTTGTGGGAAGTTGGATGGGTAAGCTTGATGGGCTATTTTTGCCTGAAAGTTGTTGCTGTGTTATCATGCAAGTCTTTATTAGGGGAAATATGGAAAACTAGTTTTAATTAAAGTTGAAAAAGAGTAAACTATGGACTGTTCAGCAGATCCTCAAAGCTAAAATCAGGTCTGCATTGCAGGTTTTTAAAAACAAAAGGAAGGAACTTTTATATAAAAAAAACTCTCACATCGAGCCCTCAGTGACCATCCTTCTCCCAAGTCTCTATCAATGACATGCTAATCCAGCTGCTAGATGGCTTGTGGAGGTACCTGCTTTCAATTCTGTTACCCAATGCCTTCCTACAGCAACATAGCTGAGATTGGAAACTCAACAGCATGCAAGGTTGATCTGTATCCCCATGTTATTGTACCTAATGTCATCAAGTATTCCAAAGGTTAGATGCAGATTAAAACTCACGAGCTAGAAAATACATTTTAGCCCCAACCTCAGAGAACACCCCCAAGTCCTTGTGGCCTCTTTCAATAAGATTGCTAACTAGGTGCCAAATTAGGGATGGTTTTTATTGTAGGCCTGCATCTATTAGAAATTGGATTGAGACTTACCAAGCTCAGTTCCTATAGAAACCCTTGCAGCATGCCGAGAGAGAGAGGACACCTCTATAGCATCAGCCTGGACTTGATTTCAATCTATATACCAGAGAGAAAGTATCAGTGTACTATCTTCATCACACAGTATTCCAACAGTAGGCTGACTAGTTTATGCATTACATATTCTGTATTGGGGACACTTTAGTGTTCAGTTAAAACACATGAGAAACATACAATAAATGTTTGTACTGCCATTTACCCATTTTCTATCACAATCAAGAAGTCTTTAATTATTTACCTAATCTCAAGACTATCAATAATTACATCCTTGAAGCCTACGCATTTATACATATAGAACAATACATGGTGTTTACAGACTGCCCCTGCAACTGCCCGTTGCCAAGGCAATCACCGTGTTCAGACAGAGAGGTGTCACCTGCAGAACCCCCGAATACATATTCAACAAAAAAACAAACAGGGAAAAAAAACAGAGAAAAAAAACAGAGAGAGGCAGAAACATCCGGAAGGCAGAGAGAGCCAGCAAATGACCCATTATATTAATATAATATAATTTTTATATTTTTAATATAATGGGTCATTTGCTGGCTCTCTCTGCCTTCCGGATGTTTCTGCCTCTCTCTGTTTTTTTTCTCTGTTTTTTTTCCCTGTTTGTTTTTTTGTTGAATGTGTATTCGGGGGTTCTGCAGGTGACACCTCTCTGTCTGAACACGGTGATTGCCTTGGCAACGGGCAGTTGCAGGGGCAGTCTGTAAACACCATGTATTGTTCTATATGTATAAATGCGTAGGCTTCAAGGAGCTCTTGAAACATTTGCCTGAGGAAGGAGGAAATCTCCGAAAGCTTGTGAATTTAAAATAAAATTGCTGGACTATAACTTGGTGTTGTAAAATTGTTTACAATTGTCAACCCCAGTCCATCACCGGCATCTCCCATAATAATTACATAGAATTACATAGAAATTACAACATGAAAACAGACCATTCAGCCCAACCAGTCTATGTTGGTTTTTATCCTCCACATGAGCAGTACTTCTAACCTCTTGTGCCCATCCTGTTCCCATATCCAGTTAGTCCCTTTCCTTTCAACCACCTATCTAACCTATTCTTAAATGTTGACATGATCTCTGTTTCAATCACTAATTCTGGTAGTGCATTCCATAGTCTCACAGTCCTCTATGTAAAAAAGCTTCCTGCTCTCCTGCTCAATATCGATGGACGAACACTTAATGTGCTTGTATGATATTCCTCTATTCACTATTTTAACGGAAGCATTGATCTGTTTATTTTAAACAGGTTAGCACCTCCCCAAAATAGTGTACAGAGGAACATCCTATGAATGCACTAAGTGTTCATCCACTAATGTCATCAACAATAATGCCTAGGTTATATATCCCTATATAAACAGCTATGCACACATGGACCAGACATCTGAGCCCTTACCAGTTTCACTAAACACTGACTCTAACATATTGTGTGTTTTCTTTTTTCGCTTGGCATCACTGCATCTATGCCATATTTTTTCATAAAGAAACTGTGAAACATGAGCTGGTGAAGGACGCTTATTATTTTCACACCTTGCAGCATAGCCTAATGATGGGAAACTAGGTCTTTTTCTCACTCTACCTTTTACCTCAGGTGTCCTGACTATGAAGTTTCACAAAGGTAATCAGTTGCTCGAGTCTCAGCAAACAGTGGCATGCATTCACAAGTATGTGGTTAAAGTGGCTAATAAAAGACTGACAGGCACTGTCAGGTACAGCTTGTATTTCAGCTGCTCGTTTCGCTGAAGGCAGATAATTTATGCTTTACCTAATGACTTTGTATTACTCAAGAATAACTCGCTGAAATAATCAAGGAATGTTAATTGAACATACCCCAGATTCTGTAATGCTGACTGTCCTGTTCACAATTCTGCACCACCTGAGCCTGATTTGTAACAAACATTGTAGCTAGATTGACAGTTGCCATGTCAGAATGCCGAAAGGTAAATTCAGATAATAAAGAAATTATATAGAATGACTGAATCCTGATAAGAGAAATGCTATCCCCAGGTGAAGCCACTTCATAAAGTTACTTACAGTTGCACGATCCTGTTACTGCAAACCTCCACGAACCTCTGTTACTGTAAACCTGTAGGGCATTTGTGTGATTCATTTGTGTCCTGTAAGGAATTTTGTTACAGTTGTTAATTTTTTTGAGAAGTATCTTTCTTCACTCCAGCTCAAAACTCAAAAGCCATGCTTCTTAGCTGATTTCATCCAGTTACTTTTGCAACGAAAGATAAGAATCTTAAAGAACATATTCAGGTAGCAAAAATCTTTTTTGGCATCAACTAACAGGTTCCAAATTCACAAAAAAAAATCAAAAGAAAAAAATCAAACCTGAAATAAATACAGAAAATGTTAGAAATTCACAGCCAGCCAGTCAGTATCTGAAGGTTAATATTTCAGATGTGACCTGTTATTAGTTCTGGAGCTGTCAATGGGTACCAAAAGCCAGAGATTCTACCTGTAAGGATTGCAGCCTGACTGCAGGTGACAAAATCACACTTTCTTCAAAAATACAGATTAAAATCAGCAGCCAAATTTGGCAGGTATAAGTGAGAGAGCTGCTTTACCTGACAGAACAAGGGATGATGAGTAGTAAGATGCTTAAGTAATAATTGATTGACAACTAGGTAAACAATTACATTTTGTAATCATCTTACAACTCTACAATGCCTGCTCCAACCCTTCCTTGAAGGCCCATCGGCTGATTATTCACTTTCTTCTGGCTGTTCTCTCTCGTCTTCCTGATGTATTTCTTTCCCGGCGGGAAGATCTCTGATAGCCTGGCGCTGCTCAGGGATACGATTGCCTACGTACAGGACAGGGGGGTGAACACCTGCCTGATCAGCCTGGACCAGGAGAAGGCCTTTGACAGAATATCCCACACATACATGATAGACGTGCTGTCCAAAATGGGGTTTGGGGAGGGAATCCGCAATTGGATCCAACTGCTCTACACAGACATCAGTAGCGCAGTTTCAATCAACGGGTGGAAATCAGAAAGCTTTCCGATCAAATCTGGAGTCAGGCAGGGCTGTCCTCTCTCCTCCGTCTTGTTCGTGTGTTGCATCGAACCCTTTGCCGAGTCCATCAGGAGGGATGCGGGCATAAGAGGGGTGACGATCCCAGGCAGCGGAGGCACTCAGGTCAAGGCCTCCCTGTGCATGGATGACGTCGCCGTCTTTTGCTCGGATCAGCTCTCGGTCCGCAGATTGATAAGCATCTGCGACCAGTTCGAACTGGCCTCGGAGGCCAGGGTAAATCGTAGCAAGAGCGAGGCCATGTTCTTTGGAAACTGGACCAACCGACCCTTTGTCCCCTTCACCGTCAGGTCGGATTACCTGAAGGTGCTGGGGATCTGGTTCTGGGGGGCTGGGGCGTGCACCAAAATCTGGGAGGAGCGTATTTCCAAGGTTAAGCAGAAACTGGGACTGTGGGATCGACGATCCCTCTCGATCGTGGGCAAGAGCCTGGTCATCAGGTGCGAGGTGCTCTCGGTGTTGCTGTACGTGGCGCAGGTCTGGCCCATACCTCGCTCCTGCGCTGCGACAGTCACCCGAGCCATCTTCCGCTTTGTCTGGAGATCAAAAATGGACCGTGTCTGCAGGGTCACGATGTACAAATCTCCAGAGAAAGGGGGGAAAGGCGTGCCCAACGTGGCCCTCATCCTGATGGCCACCTTTGTGTGCGGCTGCATCAAGCTGTGCATAGACCCTCGGTACGCAAACACAAAGTGTCACTACGTGCTGAGGTTCGACCTGTCCCCGGTCTTAAAAAGGATGGGCCTGGCCACACTGCCACGGAACGCTCCGTCCAGTTGGACCGTTCCGCCCCACCTGTCCTTCGTGGAAAAGTTTGTGCAGAAAAACATCTTTGACCACAAGGCGATCAGCAAGTGGTCCGCACGTAACGTCCTCGAGATCCTGCGGGAAAAGGAGATGATGGATCCTGTCGGTTGGTTCCCCGAGCAGACTGTCAATGTCATTTGGCAGAACGCCTCATCGCCAGAGCTTTCAAACAAGCACCAAGACCTAGCTTGGCTGGTGGTGAGAAAGGCCCTTCCCGTCAGATCCTTCATGTACTCCCGGCCTCTCAACCCCACCGCGCGCTGCCCCTGAGGAGGCTGCGGTGGAGACGAGACCGTCACCCATCTCCTTCTGGAATGTGCCTTTGCAAAGAAGGTCTGGAGAGAGATGCAGTGGTATCTGTCCAGATTCGTCCTGAGCAGTTCCGTAACACAGGATTCTGTGCTCTATGGGCTGTTCCCGGGGACGCACACTGAGACAGACATCAGCTGCGGCTGGAAGACCATCAACTCGGTGAAAGACGCCCTTTGGTCTGCCTGAAACTTGCTCGTCTTCCAGTACAAGGAGCTGTCCTTGGCCGAGTGTTGCAGACTGGCACATTCCAAGGTCCAGGACTACGTGCTCAGGGACACACTGAGACTGGGTGCGGCCGCCGCAAAGGCTCTGTGGGGAAAGGCAACCGTTTAGCGCCTTCCCGCCATTGTATACCGAGGGGCTGCAATCAGGGAAAAATCCCCTCGGGCAGAATGTAAAATTTTAATTGGTGTAATGTAACTGTAATGAATCTGTAATGAACCTGGAAAGAATCTGTAACGTACCTGTTATCAAAAATGTGTGTTGAGTGTATTGCAATGAGGCACCCTAGAGTGTCATAAACAGTAATTATGTCCAATGTGTTCATTGAACTGTACTTGATGTAACCTGCAAATTGTATAATCTGTATTGTGTACGTTTGGAATGTGATATGAGAACTGTATTGTATGTATTGCTGCAAATTTTATGAATAAAGTATATTTTTTGAAAAAAAAATAAAAAATTTCTTTTCTGCATGCATCCTTCTTCTGGTCCATCCCACTCTCATCAGTTTAATCTCTCATTCCTAACTGTCATTGCTCTGTATTCCAGTTTCATTTTATGCAGCTCATTTGGGTGAAGAGTGGGACCTGTAATAACGGACTAGGATCATTCAATGATACCACCTTTCAACAGGCCACAGCACCAAACAGTGTTAACTCATCAAGAGTCTAACATCTGTGAGACAACCCAAAATCTTAACAGTTAACATAAAAAGCAATTAATAATATCATTTCTAAAAAATCTATACCAGGGTAGCAATGGATTGTAGGAAGCACTTGTAACGTGGTTGACATAACTCACCCACAGTACTTAGAATTTATGTGACCCTCCCTGTTCATTTTCTGCAATTCTTCACTTTCCAACATATATCCTACATTGTTCATGAATCTTAGGCCTAACATAAATTGATGGTGTATTTTTCACATACTATTTCCATCAGCTATGGATCTATGCTTTATGTACATTACTATCTCTTTCAATTTCTTTTCACATCATACAAAAAAGATTATGGAAAAATGGGGAGACTTGTAGAAAGACATGTTTACATTTCATCTGTCACTTCACTCAGAAAAATCTGAAAGTGCTTCACATACAATGAACCACTTTGAAACACAATGACTTACGTAGGCAAATGTAGCAGCCATTTTGCACACTGAACAATCCCACAAAAGGCAATGATATGATTGACCAACTAATCTATTTATTAATGGTGTTGGTTGAAGAGTATGTTGCTCAGGTCACTGGGTGAATTCTTCATTGAACAGTGCCACAGGATCTTTAATGTCCGCCTAAGCCATTGAAATAGGCATACAGGTCCTCGTGTAATGTCTCATCTGAAGGACTTCAGAATTGTGAGCAATTGTTACTAAATATGACACGCAGCCTCACTAATCAGCAAAGATACATTCCAGTGAGAAAGAAAGACTCTAGGGGAAGGATGTACCATCCGTGGCTAACTCAGGAAGTTAAAGATAGTATCAAATTGAAAGAAAAAGCATACAATTCCGTGAAGATTAGTGGCAGGTCAGAAGATCGGACAGAATATAAAAAACAGCAAAGAATGACTAAAAGAATAATAAGGAGGGAGAAATTAGAGTACGAGAGAAAGCTAGCTAGAAATATAAAAACAGATAGTAAGAGTTTCTACAGGTATTTAAAAAGGAAAAGAGTAAGTAAAGTGAGCGTTGGTTCTCTAGAGAGTGAGTCTGGGGAATTAATAATGGAGAATAAGGAAATGGCGGATGAATTGAACAGATATTTTGCGTCCGTCTTCACTGTAGAGGATACAAATAACATGCCAGAAATAATTTTGAATCAAGAGGTGAAAGAGAGGGAGGAACTTAAAACATTTACAATCACCAGGGAAAGGGTTCTGAAAAAAATCACTAGAACTAAAAGCTGACAAGACCCTAGGTCCTGACAGACTTCATCCTAGGGTATTAAAAGAAGTGACTGCAGAGATAGTAGATGCATTGGTATTAATTTTCCAAAATTCCATAGATTCTGGAAGGGTCCCATCAGATTGGAAAATAGCGAATGTAACTCCTCTATTCAAGAAAGGAGGGAGACAGAAAGCAGGAAACTACAGGCTAGTTAGCTTAACACCTGTCATAGGGAAAATGCTAGAATCTATTATTAAGGAGGTTATAGCAGGGCACTTAGAAAATCTTAATGCAATCAGGCAGAGTCAACACAGCTTTGTGAAAGGGAAATCGCGTTTGACTAATTTATTAGAGTTCTTTGAGGAAGTAACAAGCAACGTGGATAAAGGGGATCCTGTGGATGTGGTACACTTGGATTTCCAGAAGGCATTTGACAAGGTGCCACATCAAAGGCTAGCTCATGGTGTAGGGGGTAACATATTAGCATGGATAAAGGATTGTTTAGCTAACAGGAAACAGAGAGTAGGCATAAATGGGTCATTTTGCAGGTTGGCAAGGTGTAACCAGTGGAATGCCACAGGGATCAATGCTTGGGCCTCAACTATTTAGAATCTACATCAATGACTTGGATGAAGGGATGACGGTTTGCTAAATTTGCTGATGACACAAAGGTAGGTAGGAAAGTAAGTTGTGAAGAGGACATAAGGAGTCTGCAAAGGGATATAGATAGGTTAAGTGAGTGGGCAAAAATTTGGCAGATGGAGTATAATGTGGGAAAGTGTGAACTTGTCCACTTTGGCAGGAGGAATAGAAAAGCAGTATATTATTTAAATGGAGAGAGATTGCAGAACTCTGAGGTACAGAGGGATCTGGGTGTCCTAGTATATGAATCACAAACAGTTAGTATGCAGGTACATCAAGTAATTAGGAAGGCAAATGTAATGCCGTCAGTTATTGCAAGGGGAATGGAATATAAAAGTAGAGATGTTTTCTTACAGTTGTACAGGGCATTGGTGAGACCACATCTAGAATACTGTGTGCAGTTTTGGTCTCCTTATTTAAGAAAGGATATAATTGCTTTAGAGGCAGTTCAGAGAAGGTTCACTCAGCTGATTCCTGGGATGAGAGGGTTATCTTATGAGGAAAGTTTGGACAAGTTGGGCCTGTATACATTGGAGTTTAGAAGAATGAGAGATGATCTGATTGAAATATATAAAATCCTGAGGGGACTAGAAGGGGTAGATTCTGAGGGGATGTTTCCCCTTGTGGGAGAGACTAGAACTAGGGGACACAGTTTAAAAATAAGGGGTCTCCCATTTAACACAGAGATAAGGAGAATTTTTTTCTCTCAGAGGGTTGTGAGTCTGTGGAACTCCCTTCCCCAGAGAGGGGTGGAGGCAGGGTCATTGAATATTTTAAGGCTGAGTTAGATAGATTCCTGATTAACAAGGGAGTCAAAGGTTATAGTAGGAAGATGGGGAAATAGGGGTGAGGTCACAATCGTATCAGCCATGATCTTATCAAATGGCAGAGCAGGCTCGAGGGGCCAAATGGCCTACTCCTGCTCTTAATTCGTATGTTCATATCTTAGAAAATAAAAGGATGCAGCGTTCAAACAAATGACAGCAATAGCAAAAACCGATGTAAGGAATCAGTATGAGATCAATGATTCACTACATTGTTGTGTTAATTATATTTTGCAAGTAATAAGGGTTTCTATGGTCATCATAAATACAATGCAGAAAGAACAGGCCATGGAAAACATTTATTAGAATGCCTTTACTTCTAGTACACACTATTTAGTAACTGTTGCACCACTAAGCATAAATAATTTGAAATGCCATTAAGGTAAAGATCCATTAATGCCTGAGTTATAATGTCCTATTACTTAAATGGTTTGTATCCCATAGGAAACCATTCTACTCAAACTGGACTGATACTTACAAAGCTTCACACCAGTGCAATAAGAACTTGGAAATGATAATTTTATAGATTACTAATTATTGGGTTTAATTTCCTCTCCATTATCTTTAGCAAACTGATTAACACATTCACATAAAATTCCTGACTGCATTGCCTTAATATAGTTGTTCACCCATTTTCAAATAAAAATAGCGCACATAGAAAATTAAACTTTTATACGACCTATCCTGTCATTGATATAAATAAACAAAATCTGTTTCAGTAACTAAAAGTAAAGTACTCAATTCATGGGATTTTTAAACTGTTTATTTTTGAAAAAATTACAAAATACAAAACAGCAAAAAAACCGAGCCATAAACATAGTGCATACACAGATGTAACAATATTAGGCAGTAAGTGATAAAGGATCAAACATTCAAATATTCCTCAAAAAGGTATTATGACAGACTGAGCCCAGAAAGATATGCTAATGTTTGCAAAGTAGCAAACATTCTGAACCACACACCAGCATCATCAAGAAACCTGAAACACCATCAAACTAACAAACTCCCCTGGAGGAAAGAGAAAAGAACCAAATTATAAGGAGCCAACACAATATCACCTCCCCAGGTAATAGATACGGACTGTTGGAGGCAAGGTGAGGGACACCTAAGAGGATGAAGGAAATGAGACTAAAGGGATATGGAAACAGGGCAGGTAAATGTGATTAAGATTATTTGCTTGCATGGTTGGGGTGGGGGGTGTAAATATTGACATGGACTGGTTGGGCTGAATGTCCTTTTTTCATGTTGTAACTTCTATGTATTAAGCAGGTGTGTCCTGCAAGAAAAAGACACTAAAAAACAAATCAAACCAAACTGCCAAAAGAACAGTAAAGAATGATTGAGAGGGGAATGCAGGAGCCTAGAGTAGGAAAATTGAAAAGAAAATTGAAAAGAAGAGTAAGCAATGTGAAATTAATGGAATTTTCATAAAAACTGCTCAATACATTCTTTATCTGTGATATAATCATGGAACAGGTCTAAACAGAACAAACTATGAACATTGCACATATTCTAGGCTTACTCCCTTGGGAGTTTAATTTGCTCTGATTGTTAGACCTTTTGTGTGTTAAAATGCAATAATTTTATTAGTTAGCATTAACTGAGCAGGTAATTACTTTCACCCATGCTCCTAAAACTGCTTCTGGGAGTAAATAGGATTAATGCAGATTAATTCATTAAACTGGTGTTAACTTTTTTTTTACTAGTTAAGTAGCAATTAAAGTGAAATTTGCAAATTTGCTCAGGGTTTACATGATTTACACACTGAACTAATTCCTCACAAATGAAGCTGGCAGAAAAGTACCAGAGAGAACCAGCAGTGTTGGGAGAGCTGAGCACAAGATAATTTACTGAACTAGTCAAAGAGGAATTGTTTGACGATTACAGCAAGATGAGTGTAGCATCAAATTTCTTCTTGCTAGACATCTTAGAGGAGGAAAAGCAGGAACAGCTGGAACAGCAGGAGACTAAGGCCTGGGAGGTTCAAAGGCATAAGAGGCAGACCTTCAGAACTCACTACTAATCAAAGCAACATGAGTACTGCTGGCACGTCATCTACCTAGGCCTCAGTGAGGAACTATTGCATGAATTTCACATCGCAACAAGATCTCACTTCTGACCTGTGCCAGCTCCAGGTACCAATATGCAGCCATGTAGTAACACCCAAACAGCACACACTCTCAGTGCAAATAAAAGTAAAGGTGACCATCGCTCTAAACTCCAATACTGAGTCCTTCAACAGAGTAGCAGGAGGCATCAGTCACTGCTGCATCATGTTGGGAACAGATGTTCTCTTCCATCGCTAATCTGCATACGTAAAGTTTAACAATGGCATATAGTACCAGCTGTGGCATTCCTTGAGTACAAGGTCCCATTGATTATGCTCACACCACCATTCATGCATCTATGGGCAATGCCCTTCCTTTTATCAACAGAAGGGGGTAATGCACCACCCTAAATTTTCAGATGGTTTGCAACCACAATCAAAAGAGGTTATGCAAATTAATGCTAATTTTCCAGGCAATGCTCATGATGCATATACCTGGAGAGAATTAGGCGTTCCTCAGCCGTATGTGGGAAAAGACACAATGCAAGGTTGGTATCAGACTCATATAGAGTTCTCACTGCAAATGTGGCTGATGACACTTCTGTGGAATTCCCAGATTCCATGAGAAAGGGCCAACAGATTTATATACAGATATATCATAGAGCAAAGCTTTGGCTTGTTAAAAGACTTATGATTTTTGGACTGTTCTGGTGGTAGGAAAATTGCAGTATGTTGTACCACACCAAAGAGTCATGCACGTGCTTGCCAAAAAGCTGTAACAAGGCAGGTCCCAGGAAGAGGGCAAAGGGCAACATGAAGCCCCTGAAACATACCAGCCTAGGCCAAAAGCAACACAGGTATGAGAGGCAATCATCAATGATTTTTTTTGTCCCCCTTCAAGCTTAGATACAGCCTTTCTGCAAACAGAGGAATGGAAAGAGGACCTTTGTAAAATGATTTTAAATAAAGTTTGATTTTGCATAAACCAAGTAGCTTAGATATTCCATTCAGTCAAAAACTCAGCGTAATTCAGGCAGAGTTCAATTTATTTGGGCCCGATGTGATAGTGGCTGATCCCACTGCAGTTTTCCTTTATTTTGGCAAACTTTATGCTTTACAAATGCTACTGATTGGGAGCTCTCAATTTTTGCATTCTTTTACAGGGAAAAGTCACGAGGGTAAGAATTGCTGACAGATGGTGTACCCCAAACCTCTGAGGAAAAAGCTCTGCAAATCTTGGGAAGATAGATGGTAGAAGGTGTTGGAGACAGGGAAGGAGGTGCCAGCTACAGGTTTATGATGTCATTCTGCTTTTTATCCTTTTCATCCTTTACATTACCTGAAATCTTTGTGCGACTCCTTCTATTGAAAGTGACGTGAACTTTACTCCTCGGTAACCTCTCTTCCTCATTTCCTCCTCCACAGAAGCCTGAAGAAGAACCAGGCTTCAATATATCTGGCCCAGGCAGCTGAAAGCACGGCCACCAATGGTGGAGCAAATAAAATAGGGACGGACAAGAGGCAAGAATTGGAGGGGTGCAGAGATCTCGGAGGGTTTTTAGGGCTGGAGGAGGTTGCAGAGAAAGGGAGGGGCAAGGCCACGGAGGGATTTGAAAACCATGATGAGATTGAGAATTTTAAAATCGAGGCGTTCCCGGACCGGGAGCCAATGTAGGTCAGCAAGTGCAGGGGTGATAGGTGAACGAGACTTGGTGCGACCACCTCAGTCCCAAGAGGTTCCTATTGGAACACAGCCGGTAACCACTTTATGCACTGCTGCCATTCAGGTAATACATAGGGGAAGCATAAGTCTAGGTTTAAGCCCACATTCTTCACACACTAGCATCAAGGGAACGCACATGGTAAGAAGCTTGAAGCGCACACCAAGTATGGTTTCTAATTACATTTATGGTTACACTAAAGTTGTTGTGATTGCAGATATTGTTCTTGGCAAGGTTCAAAAGTTGCCTAAATGAATATTTGAATTTAGTTCAACATCAATAGCAATTTGCATTTATATTGCGCCTTTAACATAGAAAAAACATCCCAAGACACTTCACAAAAGTATAATCAGTCAAAAAATAATGCCAAGCCAAAGAAGGAGATATTAGGAAGGGTGAATAAAAGCTTGGTCAAAGAGGTGGGTTTTAAAGAGGGTCAAAGGAGAAGAGGGAGGTAGAGAGGCGAAGAGGTTTAGGGGGGAAATTCCAGAGTGTGGAGCTAAGATGGCTGAAGGCACGACGGCCAATGATGGGGCAAAAGGGGTGGGGGATGCACAAGAGGACAGAGTTGAAAGGGTTGTAAAGCTGGAGAAGGTTACAGAGATAGGAAGGGGCGAGGCTATAAAGGGATTTAAAAATGAGGATAAAAATGTTATATTTGAGGTGTTGGGGGACCAGGAGCCAATGTAGGTCAGAGAGCAGAGGGGTGATGGATGAGTGGGACTTGGTGCAGGATAGGATACAGGCAGCAGGGTTTTGGATGAGTAGAAATTATAGAGGGAGGAGGATGGGAGGCCTGCCAGGAGACTATCGGAGTAGTTGAGATGACAAAGGCATGGATCCGGGTTTCGCCAGCAGATGGGCTGAGGCAGGTGCGGAGACGGGACCTGTTTAATGAAGATGTTATCCCTGGCCACCGGAAATGTTGGTCAAAATAGGGCAGGCACTAAAGTGGAATCTCTGCCCCCATTTCCCAATGACACCTGCCCAACTACTGGCCCAAAATTGGGTGAATATCAGTGCAAAATATAGACGGGTATCTTTCTATTTTGCATTAATGTGTATAAAACTATTTTTTCAATTTACAAAAACGCAATGACTGCAAACTTTTACAGTGCTGACCACTGGCTTTTATTAATATAAGAGTGCATGTGTGCAATATGTATAATTTAATGCACTGCTATGCTACCCCCTTGTGCTACACACACTAGTGCACCATGTCCCTAAATGAGGTCCTATTGGAAGAAGTAGATTTAGGGGCTTGCAGAGAGGTCTCCTGAGGACCGTCCGCAATTCTGCTGGCTCAATACCTCTTTGTGCTACAGACCATACAGTTCTGCCTGAGTGCCAGGAATATCTTGCCTTATTCCAGCTGTGGGGACCTGCATGCTTTGATGTTGCAATTACAGTGCATGCTATGTTTCATGGAGGATTACAAACATTGCTTTGAAAGTGAAAATCATTGCCATAGTGATTCACAATCTTCAGCAACTCCAAGCCCTAAAATATCCACAATGGCTTCCTTGTAGCAGGTAAGGTGTTTTATTTGCTGAGTGCCACCATCATTCCCAGCATGATAACATTACTGAAAACCATCTTCTTCTGCAAAGAAAAATATGCATTGCCATCCCAAACAGCAATTACTTACATGCAGAACTCTAAAACCTCTTCCTCCACTTTAATTGCCTATACCCCCACATGTTGTACTTCAGCTCTCCCATGTCACTTGGCATACACTTCTCAACTGGTAGCCTTACCTTCATTTACTCTATTTTCTTACAGGGGAAATTGGCGCACAATGCCCATCAGAGGCAGGCCACTGCAGGGCTTCCCCAACCTTAAACCCCTCACACCCTTTGAGGAGAAGGTCATGGAGTCCGTGGGGAGACACTCAGCTGCTGCTGTGGGAGGGGGAAAGGCTGGTGGCATCTTGCTGGTGCCTGATTTTAATTGAACATCTACACTATTGCCCCGAAGCAATATCTGGAAAAGCGTAGAATGCTTCAGTGGCCCATGAATGTGATGGAACAAAAAGGTAGGTAGACACCAGGGATGCAGACCACCCTGCCGACTGTGGACTGTTAGGGGATCCCCATCCCAAGCACCAACCCACAGTATGTCCCCCATTCCCGGAAGCGCTGGTGCACCCATCCCACATTAGCAGCCTCCTCAAATGCTGACTCACCCTCACTTCTTCCTTCTCCTCTGTTAAAATTGAAAACAAGTAAATGCCCATTAGAAATTCCACACCTGGTACTCAGAATCTCTTACTGTGGGTGTTTGTTCTAAGTTACTCCTGGTACAATGGGGGTGCAAGTCATGGGATTTGGGGACTCCAACACCATTGCTACTCATTGTAATGCATGGTAATGAGCTCCCAGCTGCATCAGTGAGCATACACATGGGAGATCAGATTAGGAAGTTCAGTGTAGCAATTACAGGGTAGAAACCATGGGGAAATGGTTCCCAGCCCAGAATACACCCACAAAATTGCCGGTACACTGATTTTACACCAGAAACTTGCCAAAAATGATGAGTAAATTCGGGTTCTGAGTGTCACTGGGCTATTTGACTAAGGAGAGCCTCACAGACTCTTCCATCACCATCCCTGGGTATGTCCTGTCCCACCGGCTGGACAGACCCACCAGAGGTGGCGGTACAGTGATATACAGTCAGGAGGGAGTGGCCCTGGGAGTCCTCAACATTGACTCTGGACCCCATGAAATCTCATGGCATCAGGTCAAACATGGGCAAGAAAACCTCCTGCTGATTACCACCTACCGTCCTCCCTCAGCTGATGAATCAGTCCTCCTCCATGTTGAGCACCACTTGGAGGAAGCACTGAGGGTAGCAAGGGCACAAAATGTACTCTGGGTGGGGGACTTCAATGTCCATCACCAAGAGTGGCTCGGTAGCACCACTACTGACCGAGCTGGCCGAGTCCTGAAGGACATAGCTGCTAGACTGGGCCTGCGGCAGGTGGTGAGCAAACCAACACGAGAGAAAAACTTACTTGACCTTGTCCTCACCAATCTCCCTGTCGCAAATGCATCTGTCCATGACAGTATTGGTAGGAGTGACCACCGCACAGTCCTCGTGGAGATGAAGTCCCGTCTTCGCACTGAGGACACCATCCAACGTGTTGTGTGGCACTACCACCGTGCTAAATGGGATAGATTCAGAACGGATCTAGCAGCTCAAAATTGGGCATCCATGAGGCGCTGTGGGCCATCAGCAGCAGCAGAATTGTATTCCACCACAATCTGTAACCTCACGGCCCGGCATATTCCTCACTCTACCATTACCAACAAGCCAAGGGATCAACCCTGGTTCAATGAGGAGTGTAGAAGAGCATGCCAGGAGCAGCACCAGGCGTACCTAAAAATGAGGTACCAACCTGGTGAAGCTACAACTCAGGACTACATGCATGCTAAACAGCGGAAGCAACATGCTATAGACAGAGCTAAGCGATTCCACAACCAACGGATCAGATCAAAGCTCTGCAGTCCTGCCACATCCAGTCGTGAATGGTGGTGGACAATTAAACAACTAACGGGAGGAGGAGGCTCTGCAAACATCCCCATTCTCAATGATGGCGGAGTCCAGCACGTGAGTGCAAAAGACAAGGCTGAAGCGTTTGCAACCATCTTCAGCCAGAAGTGCCGAGTGGATGATTCATCTCAGCCTCCTCCCGATATCCCCACCATCACGGAAGCCAGTCTTCGGCCAATTCGATTCACTCCACGTGATATCAAGAAACGGCTGAGTGCACTGGATACAGCAAAGGCTATGGGCCCCGACAACATCCCAGCTGTAGTGCTGAAGACTTGTGCTCCAGAACTAGCTGCGCCTCTAGCCAAGCTGTTCCAGTACAGCTACAACACTGGCATCTACCCGACAATGTGGAAAATTGCCCAGGTATGTCCTGTCCACAAAAAGCAGGACAAATCCAATCCGGCCAATTACCGCCCCATCAGTCTACTCTCAATCATCAGCAAAGTGATGGAAGGTGTCGTCAACAGTGCTATCAAGCGGCACTTACTCACCAATAACCTGCTCACCGATGCTCAGTTTGGGTTCCGCCAGGACCACTCGGCTCCAGACCTCATTACAGACTTGGTCCAAACATGGACAAAAGAGCTGAATTGCAGAGGTGAGGTGAGAGTGACTGCCCTTGACATCAAGGCAGCATTTGACCGAGTGTGGCACCAAGGAGCCCTAGTAAAATTGAAGTCCATGGGAATCAGGGGGAAAACTCTCCAGTGGCTGGAGTCATACCTAGCACAAAGGAAGATGGTAGTGGTTGTTGGAGGCCAATCATCTCCGCCCCAGGGCATTGCTGCAGGAGTTCCTCAGGGCAGTGTCCTAGGCCCAACCATCTTCAGCTGCTTCATCAATGACCTTCCCTCCATCATAAGGTCAGAAATGGGGATGTTCGCTGATGACTGCACAGTGTTCAGTTCCATTCGCAACCCCTCAGATAATGAAGCAGTCCGAGCCCGCATGCAGCAAGACCTGGACAACATCCAGGCTTGGGCTCATAAGTGGCAAGTAACTTTCGCGCCAGATAAGTGCCAGGCAATGACCATCTCCAACAAGAGAAAGTCTAACCACCTCCCCTTGACATTCAACGGCATTACCATCGCCGAATCCCCCACCATCAACATTCTGGGGGTCACCATTGACCAGAAACTGAACTGGACCAGCCATATAAATACTGTGGCTACGAGAGCAGGTCAGAGGCTGGGTGTTCTGCGGCGAGTGACTCACCTCCTGACTCCCCAAAGCCTTTCCACCATCTACAAGGCACAAGTCAGGAGTGTGATGGAATACTCTCTACTTGCCTGGATGAGTGCAGCTCCAACAACACTCAAGAAGCTCGACACCATCCAAGATAAAGCAGCCCGCTTGATTGGCACCCCATCCATCACCCTAAACATTCACTCCCTTCACCACCGGCGCACTGTGGCTGCAGTGTGTACCATCCACAGGATGCACTGCAGCAACTCGCCAAGGCTTCTTCGACAGCACCTCCCAAACCCGCGACCTCTACCACCTAGAAGGACAAGAGCAGCAGGCACATGGGAACAACACCACCTGCACGTTCCCCTCCAAGTCACACACCATCCCGACTTGGAAATATATCGCCGTTCCTTCATTGTCGCTGGGTCAAAATCCTGGAACTCCCTTCCTAACAGCACTGTGGGAGAACCGTCACCACACGGACTGCAGCGGTTCAAGAAGGCGGCTCACCACCACCTTCTCGAGGGCAATTAGGGATGGGCAATAAATGCTGGCCTTGCCAGCGACGCCCACATCCCGTGAACGAATAAAAAAAAAAATTTTAAAAAATCCCAATCCTGTCCTCACCCAACATCCACAGTAGTTGATCATTCACTTCCCTGCCTTGTGTGTTTGAGACCAAATATACTGCCCTAGTAAACCCAATTCTGACTCTTAATTGTCCTTGCTAGTTTGACTCTTATTTTAATATTTATTTTCTGGAGTCCAAAATAATGATACAAGCTGTAATCCTGAAAAAAGAGTGGACCTTTTTTGTATAACAAAATATAACTGCTGTGTGCAGAGCTATCTTTCTGCTCTTTTTGGATTACAAATATTCAGTGGATCTTGTTTTTTCTGGTTTCCAACAATACATGCACAAAGTCCCATGAAGAAGTCATGCATATGCACAAAGTCCTTATGTGCACAATATTGGACACATATTCAAAGTCCCTTAGAAGCTTTCCATGAACTGAAGCAGCCTGCCAAATAGAGGATGATTTAACCAAGCTCAACTGAACATCTGTCAGCCTGGCTAGCTCATCCCAGCACTCCAGACATACACTTCCTATTGGTCTATTATCAAACAGCTTTGAGAGCAGCTGTGGAGAAATCTACGGGCCCAACCCTCACCCTCCTGGCAGAAGAGGAAAGTGCAACAGTGGAGAGAAACCCTGCAAAACAAAAACTTAAAACTGCTTTTTGAAACTCTATCAAAAGCAAATAATAAGAACGCTTCATTAGATTAATTTGTCATATGATTGTGCTCCTGCAACTATCACCATTGAAATTGGACCCAACTATTAACCTTATGCAGTTTTGTCTACGGCCATTAACATTTTAAGGACTGAAGTAGAATTTCTGCATCCAAACCAAAATGTAATAACAGTTTGGTTTGTTTAATTTATACTAAGCCAGTACGTTCCCTAATACTGCCTTCTCACATTCATCGTCAGGTGCGTGCACAGGATCAGTTTAAGATTTAATAGGATAGAAAGGACGCATATGCTTTGAAAGCAGAAAATAGCTTTCAGTATTCATGCCATTAAAATTCATGCTTTTGGAGGAAAAAAAACAGTTGATTCTGTTAGGATTCTATCCAAATTTAAATACAAATTCCAGCTTTTCAAAAAGATAGCACACAAAGGCTTATAAGAAAATAATTTGAAATAGTGAGCACTCAGCACTTGAAGATTTGAAGAGATGCTGATAGAGGATCTATGTGTGTGAGGGAAGTGAAACACTGACAGATCAGGATTATTGAATCTATCACTGTAATAAGCAGTATGATAATTTGACTTTAGCTAGAAGCTGCAGTAAGTGAAAAGTACATTAATTCGATGATTTCCAAACATTTTATAATTCAAAGCCCCTACTTCTTCCAGCCCATCCACTGTAAAGCTTTTCTCAACATTTAAAAACAAGTCATTTGTATTGTGTGATCTTTTAATAGTACAGGTAGATATTATTTACAAACAATATTATTAAAAAGTATGTGGCTTGACTCTGGTCCTGTGGTTCTGCCACCAAGTGTTCAAATCTTGTGAAAGACCGTGGACTGACAACATGTTGGGATCTCTTCAGTTCTGTCACATTGCAGGTTATTGATGTGGAGGGGAAACAGTTTTAATTCAGGCTACTTCTCTTCCTTTAGAGGTCCGGACTATTGTTCCTATGGCCAGAGGGAGTTCATGAACCCTGTTGTCTGAATGAGAAAGAATTGGTACATTTACATAGGAACATTTTCAATGTAATTCCTACTCCTTGGTTAAACACTGACGTATCAGTATGATTGGCTCCCATGTTGTCCCACTGTTCGTATACACTGCACTTCTCAATCTGGGGTGCAGTTTCTACATTTAGATACATTAATTGTATTTAAGCGAAGAAGTGTTAAATTGACCTAAATTCTCATATTAAAATGTTATCTAAACAGGCAGATTATTTAGTAATTTTAAGACATTATTTATTGTGTGAATTATATAAGCATGAAGATGAATTTGACATTTTGGAATTTCTTTATGGTTTTGTAGGTACAATGTGTAGCTTTTTTTTCTAGAATCACTGTGAATACAGTGCGACAGATTACTGATTAAACATCAGTATATTGAATTAGGTAAAACTACACGTGTACATTGATTGTAATGATAATAACCAAAGACTAAAAGGTACAACTACCTAACTTTTTTTTCCTGGTAGATAAACATCTGGTTCTTCTAATATTGAAGGTTAGCAATGACTTAGCCAGACTTAAATTCTTTATGCAGTTCTGACTTTATCTATATAAAATTATAATGTATTAAACTTGCCCTATTTTAATACAGTTACTCTTGCATTAGCATATTTCCTCCTACTTACTTGGCTCATATTCATAACAGTTGAAGGGACCATGTTTGAACTGAAAAACTGGCACACCTGATTCTCCTAATTTGGGAAGGGAGAGAAATAGGAAAGAGTTGTGTATTATGATGCCACAGTGACATCATGCGCAAATAATGTGACAATTCAGTTTGAATTATTTCATCATAATATACACTTTTTTTTAATGGAGAGCCCCTTTAAAATCTGTTTGAAATGATATTGCTGTATTAATCAATGCAAAGATAAAAAGAAGAAATTGTTACATAGTAAGTACATCTTTAATTCACCAATTTTTACAGCAAGGGTTTTCTGGCAATGTCTTATTCACTAAGAGAAAAAAAATGCTTTTTCCTGTTGATAAACTGGGATCTGCTCAAAGGATTAGAAAACAAGATACCTTAAGTAGATCATACTGTCATACTATTTGCTTCTCACTCTCAATTTACCACCAATGTCTACCTTCAAATGAAAAAAAATATCTAATTGACCACAGATAAAAATATTTATATAGATATTTTTAATATCTATGGTCTTATTACATCTTAACATTGGAACTCTATAGTAAAATTTTACTACGTGTAGCTTCTAAAAGCGTATTATGTTATTCTCCAACACTGCATTGTGGCTGTTAGTAAATCTAACAACATTCAATAAAGTTGCTGATGCTCACATAAGTTTCTAATAGTGTACTGTAATGCAGTGTAAACACTTGATTTGGTTTCTGACTTTTCACTGTTTTTTTCCCCTTCAGTTCACAGAGACTGCCAGCATTTCGGTTAAAAAAAACAGCCTCAGCCTCAAACGGTGCCCTTCCCCCAGCCAAAGCTAAGTGAACTAAGTTTGACCTGAATGGACAAGGACCTGCTGTTAACCTGTCAACTGACGATGGAGTGATCTCAAGATGTTGGCTGAGGGCAACGTGTGGTGATGCCTGACCATTTTACTGAAGTGATGATAACCATCACTTAGATTATGTCACTGGCTGCATTTTTTCACAAGAGTCTCCTCCAGGGAAGAAAACCCCTCTAGGTTTTTTGGTAACTGGAAAATGAGGATGCTCAGCCCCAACAGAGAAAAACAGAACAGATGACTTTCACATTTGTAAAGTTATTGAAATAATAGAATTCATCACGTACTTTCCTCTGTAAAAAAAAAGGTTAATTTATTTTGTGCTGCGATACTTTCTATTTGTTACTCTGGGCCATATCTGTAACAATCATAGTGACCATTACTAAGGTGTCTGCTACTGTACAGATAATTCATGAAATGACAGCTGTAAAAGGACTACTTACAGCATGTATTCCTCTTATTATGCTGACTGTGTGAAGCTCCTATTATTTCACACTGTAAGGATTAAAGTGTAATTGTGCTGTGCACATCCCATGAATTATGGGGATTCAGAAATCAGGTATTCAAAACATGTATAGTGGAACCTCGATTATCCACAGTCCCACTATTCACCTTCCTAATATTCACCAGAATTTTCATGGGTCAATTTTGCGTGAAATATTGAAGCTGAATGATTTTCATTAGTGAATAAAACATCTTAATAAGGTGCAAATTAATGTTGGCGATGTTATTGTATGATCACTTGTGTGTTTTTACCAAATTCTTTTCTCTGCATTTTAAACAGAGGCATTAACCCATTTAAAATAAAAGTACTGAAGAGAGAAATTAAGTGTTCGTAAGATAACATTGCTGACAGTGATTTCCAGGCTAATGAAACGACCCTAATCAAAGTCACTGATGACATCCTCTGTGACTCTAATCGCGGTGCACCATCCCTCCTTGTCCTTCTTGACCTCTCTGCAGTTTTTGACACAGTCAACCACACCATCCTCTTCTAATACGTCTCCTCCGTTGTCCAGCTGAGTGAGACTTCCCTCACTTGGTTCCACTCTTACCTATCCATTCATAGCTTGAGCATCACCAGCAATGGCTTCTCTTCCCACCCCCACACCATTACCTCCGAAGTCCCCCAAGGATCTATTCTTGACTCCTCCTATTCTTCATCTACATGCTGCCATTGAGAGACATCATCCGAAGACATGGGGTCAGCTTCGACAAATAAGCTGACAACACCCAGCTGTACTTCTCCACCACCTGTCTCGACCCCTCCACTGCCCCTGCGTTGTCAGACTGTTTGTCTGACATCCAGTCTTGAATGAGGTATAATTTTCACCAGTTAAACATTGGAAAGACCAAAGCCATTATCTTCAAACTAACCCCCCCCAACTCCCTCGCCATCAATTCCTTCCCGGCCACTGTCTCAAGCTGAACCAGACGCTCGCCACATTGGTGTCTTATTTGAGCCCAAGCTGAGCTTAGGATCCCCAAATCCTCTCTATCACAAAGAACGGCTACCTTTATCTCTGTATATTTGCCTGTCTCTGCCTCTGCCTCAGCCCGTCTGTTGCTGAAACCCTAATCTGTGCTTTTGTTCCCTTCTGATGCAATATTCTCATGCTCTGGTGGCCGGCCTCCCATCCTCCACCCTCCATAAACTTCAGCTCATCCAAACTTCTGCTGCCTACATCATAACCTATATCAACTTCCGCTCATCCATCAGTCTTGTGCTCACTGACCTACTTTGGCTCCTGGTCCCCCAACGCCTCTGATTTAATATTCTCATCCTCCTGCTCAAATCCCTTCACAGCCTCGCCCCTCCCTACCTCTGTAACTTCCTCCAACCGTAAAAGACTCCACAAACTCTGTGTTCCTTCAACTTTGGCCTCTTATGCATCCCCACTCCCTTTGCTCCCACCCCCAGCATTGGTGGCTGTGCTGTCAGCTGTCAAAGCCCTCAGCTTTGGAATTCCCTCCTTAAATCACTTTGCCTCTACACCACTCTCATTCTTTAAGACTATCTTTAAAACTTACCTCACTGGTCAAGCTTTTGGTCGCCACTCCTAATACCTCCTTCTTTTGCTCTGTCTCAATTTTTGTTTGAAAATGCACATGTGAAGCACCTTGGGATGTTTTCCTACATCAAAGATGCTATATAAAAGCAAGTTGTTGTGTTGTTGTTGTGATGCATCTCTTGTTAATTGTATTGAACTGGTTCTCATTCCTGTTACTAGGGTATTGCTGTACCAAATGTACAACAAAAATTTAGTGATTCTCGATTGTCCACCATTTTGCAGTATCCATTGGCTGTATAACACTCAGCGGTCAGAGTCAGCAGTGGAGAGAGAAACAGAGTTAACGTTTCAGGTCACTTACCTTTCATCAGAACTGCTGAACAAGGTAAAAGAGACAAACGGAAATCCCGTCGGAGAGAACAGAACTTCTTCATGGTGGGCAGTCCTGGAAGAGAATTGGCCGTGAATTAAACAATAAAACAAAAGTAAAATACTGCGGATGCTGGAAACCTGAAATAAGAACAGAAAATGCTGGAAACACTCAGCAGGTCAGGCAGCATCTGTGGAGAGAGAAACAGAGTTAACGTTTCAGGTTGATGACCTTTCATCAGAACTGTCATCCGCAGCATTTTGCTTTTGTTTTAGAAATAAAGTGCATGGCCATTGAACTCAAAACAGTTGTAAATTAAAGACAATGTGGTTGAAATTGCTTTGAGTGTGTTTTCGAGCGCAGAATGGACGTCACGATCAGAGTGCACACCTGATCACGTGGCTGCAAAGAAGACCCCAAATTAGTGCAACTCATTAACTCATTCATTAAAATACATTTGGCGGGCTGCCAACGCTACTCGCGCTGATGATTGGCAACTCACCTGATGGGGAGCTTCAATTTCGTGCATTCCTGATGTGATTTGAAGGCAGCCTGCATCTCTTAAAAGGGCAATGCACTTTGGCTGCATGGAAATATCTGTGGACAATGGCGAACACAGTCCTCCAATTACTGCAGCACACTTCACTCCACCTCCTTCTGCTCCTACTGCATTACTCGGCACCAGCTGCTCTCCTCACTATTGCTTCCTTCACCTCCTCACACCTCTGCCATCTTTCACACAATAGCAACACTATTCTACCCTGACATGTACATCCTCAAAACTTCTCACTACTCTAACACTTACACACTTTCTTCTTTTTTGCAGGGCAAGGTCACACTCAATAACAGGGAGCAGGCAGTCATCGGAGGAGGGCCACGTTTCATCCAAGTGCAAGTCTTGAAGAGCAAGTCTTGGACATCATGGGCAGCAGTGTGTCAGGTACGTGGTATCTGGCAAGGCTAGAGGACAAGTCCTGCAGGGTTTTTAACCATCTTCTCCTCCTTCCCAACTTCACTTAAATCTCACCCTTACACATGATGCATGACAGATTGTAGCTGCTTACAGAAGACACTCATCTGTCTCTGCTTACCCATGCCACTGAATGCTAACTCTTCTCCCTTTCTTACATTTGATGTCCAGAAGAAGCACACAGCCCTGAGGGAGAAAAGGAAGAAGAAGAGGGCAGAACTGCTGATCAGGAAGTGTCAATTGACCTTAGACTTCAGACACCAGCTCAGAGACTAGCACTGTGCGCAGCTCAGAGGGTAGGCTAGAGGGGTCTGCATGTGGAGATTCACCCAGCACTAGTGAATAGGAGCAAGGGCAGGGGGATAGAACGGTCCAGGAAGCAGCTCTGCTGCACAAGGTGCAGATGGAGATATCAGGGGCCCACTATACATAAGAAGACTGGTGGCAATGCACATGGACCTTCTAAGCGCACTGGCCTGCCTGCCTGCCAGCGAGCTTGCGCACAATGTCGGTGAGCATGGAGGAGCTCAGCAACAACTTGTATGCTGTCTTTCTGCCGGCATCAAGACCACGCAGCCAAATATGGAACGAGTGGTCAGCTCTGTGAGCACTGCAGGGGGACCCACAACTGTGCAGCCTCTGGTGACAGCTCTAACTGCCTTGATGGAAGCTCAGACTGCTGTTGTCTTGGCCTGGTTTCCAGCATCTCCTCTGGCTTACAAAGCCTGAAGGAGAGCTTAGATAGTGACTTTGCACGAGTCTTCACATCTATGGATGATGCTTGATTACTAGCAACGTGTTGCACTGTCGACACAAAAATTGTAAAAATTAAAATAGCTGAGGATATCATTTAGACAGAATTAGGAACCTCAAAACGGATCAGGCTGCTCGTCCAGATGACATCCACCCGGAGGCGCTTAAACAGATGGGACACGTGCTTTACGAGCTGCTTGCCTGTATCTTTAACAGCTCACTAGAGTCGGGGATTGTTCGCTTGGATTGGAAGGATACTCATGTAGTTCTGATTTTCAGAAAGGATTTTCAACAAATCATGATGTAATGGGGAAATGGGTGCTCATTTGGTAAATGATATTTAACTTAGATAAAGGTAGTATTATGCACGTGGGCAGGACCAATATCAAGTATATTTACACCCTACAGGGTACAGACTAAATTCTGTTGAAAAAGAAAAAGATCTTGGTGTAGTACATAACCCTCTTAAGGTTCATGAACAATGCCGTGAAGCGATAACCAAAGCAAATAGGATATTAAGTTGCATAGCCAGGCTGATTCAATATAAAACAAACACACCATTTTGTCCTTGTATAACACTTTGGTTAGGCCTCATTTAGAATACTGTGTCCAATTTTGGTTACCTCACATTCTGGGTGATAAAATGATTTTGGAAAAGGTTCACAGGAGGGCCACAAGAATGATACTCAGCTTAAAATGCCTTGGTTACCCAGATAGACTTAGAAAGCTGGGTATGTTTAGTTTAGAGATGCTTCGACTCCGGGGCGATCTGATACAGGTGTTTAAAATAATGAAGAGACTAGACTGTGTTTATAGTGACAGATTATTTCAATTAGATAGATTAGGGAGGACCAGGGGCCATGTGTATAAGTTACGCAAGGGCAGAACTAGGTTAGGCATCAGCAACATTTTCTTTTCCCAGAGGATAGTGCACCTATGGAACAAGTACGCTTGTGTGCTGAGCGCTGATTCGCAGCATACCTTCAAAAGACAGCTGGACCAGTCCCTGGATGGGGTGGAGATCACAGCGTACAAAAGGTAAGTGGAACACTAAGTAATATAAATCATGGTCAATGTGGTCTCCTGGACTAATTTATATGCCCAAAGTGTTCGGAGAGGAATTTTCCAGATTTTTACCCCTAAATCGGCCTTGGGGTTTTTTATCTGTTTTTTGCCTCTCCCAGGATATTACATGGCTGTTGTGAATCATGATGCTTAAGGCCTCACGACTATGTGGGGCAGGCTTGATGAAACAGCCGGTCTTCTTCTGTCCATTATTTTTGTATGTTCATAAGGGTTAGTCAGGCATTCCCATCACTAATGATGTCACTGGGAGTCTGCTGACACAGCTGTCTTTGGGAAGAGGAGCCTCCATTAACATGTCTGCCAAAGCGAGGTCATGTTACCTCTCTCTCTGCAGATGTAGGGGTGCAGGTGCTGATGGAACAGTAGAGAGCCCATAGCAGTGTGATCTGCGTGCTTCATCTATAGCTCCTCCTCTTCCACTGAACATGTCATCTCAGAGAATTTCCAGTGGCAAACCCTCTGGTGCCAGTAAAGAAAGCTTGAGGCAAGAAATAAAATAACAGCAACTGGTACAAAGGCTAACGAATGCCTAAGTGCCAGCTGAAAAAAAACAAGGACCTTTATAAATCTGTGGGCATTTTAACAGCCTTCCCACCTGCAAGTCTGCAGTGCCTCCTTCCCATCAGGTTTTCATGGATGTGTTGGAAATTTGGTGTCTGGTATGACAGTGTGCCGGGAAATCATGCGGTGCCCTTCTCCCCCCTTTTATAGATGCCAATGAAGCTTCCATCTGCTTTGGATGAAAGTTTCAGATGCCCACTCCAGGCCCGACTGGAGGGGCCCAAAGGCAGCAGAACTGATTTCCACCAGATTTCCTAATCTCTGCCATCTCAAGACAAAAATCAACCTCTTTGATTCCACAAAACCCTGTTGCAATGATCTTGCGATGCATCCTTACAGCTTTTACTGGTACCATTACCCAATTTTCCAGTCCTCAGTCCGTAGAATTATGGTAATATTATTATTAACTCCACTAGTATCAGCGATGTTCTTGGTCAATATAACACTGAGATCCACATTACAGATGGTGGATTGCCAAATAACCTGGCTCAGTGGCTTTGGACCTGTTTAGGTAATGTGGTTATTTACAGCAGATACAAGGACACTCAAATCCCTCTGAACATCAACATTTAATAGTTTCTCACGTTTTAAAAAATATTCTGTTTTTCTATTATTCCTATCAAAGTGAAAAATTTCACATTTCCCCACATTATACTCCATCTGCCACCTTCTTGCCCACTCACTTAACGTGTCTATATCCCTTTGAAGACTCTTTGTGACCTCCTCACAGCTTACTTTCCCACCTAGCTTCGTATCGTCAGCAAACTTGGATACATTACACTCGATCCCTTCATCTAAGTCATTAATATAGATTGTAAATATCTGAGGCCCAAGCACTGATCCTTGCGGCACCCCATTAGTTACAACCTGCCAACCTGAAAATGACCCGTTTATTCCTACTCTCTGTTTTCTGACCATTAGCCAATCCTCTATTCATGCTAATATATTACCCCCAATCTAGGGGGGGGGTAATATATTAGCATGGATAGGGGCATTACAATACACATTACCAGTTAGTATCAGCCATGTTTTGGTTACGCTGGACACCTGGATCAAGCCAGGAATGATACAACTACATGTAAGCATTTTCATGCATGCAACATAACCATAATTAAATTAATCAATATGCAAATGTTGACATTTAATGTCTTTGCTGCCTGCATTTATTCCAATAGCACATAAATGTATACAGATGTATAAATTGTAAGTAGCCATTTGAAATATTGGTTCTATGATAGTTTAAAATGATCCATGAGATTTGGAGTATTCAGTATCTATGTTTTCTTGGGCATTGTATCATAAGGCTTGGTAAAATTGTGCCTATTTAAAAAACTATATTGCTCATTTATGTGGGTGTATAACTGACATTCGCGGCTGTCAAAAGCTGTCTCACTCTGAAAGGTCACCAAAACCCACCATTCATGCTAAGCAGTAGGACTAAAAGATCAAACAAATTTTAATGCAGGCGCTGTCTCCTGCCAGTGAATTAATGGGGCATTTGCTGCTTTAGGAAGTGATTTCCCGATGCTGACTGTAGCTCCTAGGGCTGTAGAAACTGTCCTGTTCATATTATAGGGTGCTTTCTACAGCACTGGATCCAGCTGTAAATAACTGCATGTGTACAAGCATGTACCTACACAATTGTTTTAAAATCTGGTTGTAGCTTTTTGGGAGCACTGTTCATAATGGTACTTTGGAGTCAGCTACTTGAATATGGTGGAGGAACAGTGCATGAGGGGACTCATGGTCACCAGAGAGGCTGTAATTGAGGTGTACCACTTGGTCTACAAAAAACTGCAGAGCCAGTCAATCATCAATAATGCACTATCAGGTGGGAATGAAAGGTACCAGAGCACATCTCAGATACCCACAGAGCACATCTCAGAAGATAACGGGGGTGAAATTGGTCTATGCCAGTAGCGCAAAATGGGCTAACAGTCAGCCCGTTTTACATTGTGCCCGATTTTCTTTTCCAATCAGGTGTGGTGTAAAGTGGGCTGCTGACTCTCTGAGCCCGTTTCGTGCAACTGGCATAGACCAATTTCACTCCCAGCCACTTTATTCGTTTTGCTTTTCGACAACTGACATTTTGCTTTCTGCCTAGTGTAAAGATGACAGATTGCGAGGTATATTAAAAAGGAATACATTACATAAAGGGCAAAAGGGTAACTAGGGAGAGAGTAGGGCCTCTTAAGGATCAACAAGGTCATCTATGTGCGGAACCACAAGAGATGGGTGAGATCCTGAATGAATATTTCACATCGGTATTTACGGTTGAGAAAGGCATGGATGTTAGGGAACTTGGGGAAATAAATAGTGATGTCTTGAGGAGTGTACATATTACAGAGAGGGAGGTGCTGGAAGTCTTAACGCGCATCAAGGTAGATAAATCTCCGGGACCTGATGAAATGTATCCCAGGACGTTATGGGAGGTTAGGGAGGAAATTGCGGGTCCCCTAGCAGAGATATTTGAATCATCCACCGCTACAGGTGAGGTGCCTGAAGATTGGAGGGTAGCAAATGTTGTGCCTTTGTTTAAGAAGGGCGGCAGGGAAAAGCCTGGGAACTACAGACCAGTGAGCCTGACATCTGTAGTGGGTAAGTTGTTAGAGGGTATTCTGAGGGACAGGATCTACAGGCATTTGGAGAGGCAGGGACTAATTAGGAACAGTCAGCATGGTTTTGTGAGAGGAAAATCATGTCTCACGAATTTGATTGAGTTTTTTGAAGGGGTAACCAAGAAGATAGATGAGGGCTGTGCAGTAGACGTGGTCTACATGGACTTCAGCAAAGCATTTGACAAGGTACCGCATGGTAGGTTGTTACATAAGGTTAAATCTCATGGGATCCAAGGTGAGGTAGCCAATTGGATACAAAATTGGCTTGACGACAGAAGACAGAGGGTGGTTGTCGAGGGTTGTTTTTCAAACTGGATGCCTGTGTCCAGCGGTGTGCCTCAGGGATCGGTGCTGGGTCCGCTGTTATTTGTTATTTATATTAATGATTTGGATGAGAATTTAGGAGGCATGGTTAGTAAGTTTGCAGATGACACCAAGATTGGTGGCATTGTGGACAGTGAAGAAGGTTATCTAGGATTGCAACGGGATCTTGATAAATTGGGCCAGTGGGCCGATGAATGGCAGATGGAGTTTAATTTAGATAAATGTGAGGTGATGCATTTTGGTAGATCGAATCGGGCCAGGACCTACTCCGTTAATGGTAGGGCGTTGGGGAGAGTTATCGAACAAAGAGATCTAGGAGTACAGATTCATAGCTCCTTGAAAGTGGAGTCACAGGTGGATAGGGTGGTGAAGAAGGCATTCAGCATGCTTGGTTTCATTGGTCAGAACATTGAATGCAGGAGTTGGGATGTCTTGTTGAAGTTGTACAGGGCATTGGTGAGGCCACACTTGGAGTACTGTGTACAGTTCTGGTCACCCTATTATAGAAAGGATATTATTAAACTAGAAAGAGTGCAGAAAAGATTTACTAGGATGCTACCGGGACTTGATGGTTTGACTTACAGGGAGAGGTTAGACAGACTGGGACTTTATTCCCTGGAGAGTAGGAGGTTAAGGGGTGATCTTATAGAAGTCTATAAAATAATGAGGGGCATAGATAAGGTCGATAGTCAAAATCTTTTCCCAAAGGTAGGGGAGTCTATAACGAGGGGGCACAGATTTAAGGTGAGAGGGGAGAGATACAAAAGGATCCAGAGGGGCAATTTTTTCACTCAAAGGGTGGTGAGTGTCTGGAACGAGCTGCCAGAGGCAGTAGTAGAGGCGGGTACAATTTTGTCTTTTAAAAAGCATTTGGACAGTTACATGGGGAAGATGGGTATCGAGGGATATGGGCCAAGTGCAGGCAATTGGGACTAGCTTAGTGGTATAAACTGGGCGACATGGACATGTTGGGCCGAAGGGCCTGTTTCCATGTTGTAACTTCTATGATTCTATGATTCTATGATTCTATGATTATACTCATCTGTGCAGTTCCTGCGGTGTACATATTTACTGGGTTTTACAGCCGCATTTTATTTTAGGGCTATATAGTGAGGTGCGTGGAGGAACCAACATAGGATTGAAAGTACTTGGAAAAGAATTGTGAATGGGACTTTTTTTGTGAGATATTGGCATCTGGGTTGAAATGTTTTTTTGATTGGTGCTGAATGTGGCCATGGTTCCTCTTCCCGCCAAATTGGTCTGACGGGGAAGCAACAACGGCTTGCGGTTACAATGGCAGTCGGGTCCCAATGATGTCATCAGAGCCCAATGCGCATCTTTAAAAAGGACCCCAGGGGCTTCTGGTGGGTGTCCCTCTTGCCTGCTTAGAAGAGCAGGTTAACATCTGAGTCTGTGGCAAGACAGCGGAATCAGCAGAGTAAGTCCTTTGGGCTATTTTAACAACCCGTCCGCCTGGTTTCCTCCGAGTGGGCAGGGTTGAAATTATGGTCTGTAAAGTTAACATTACAAAGCATTTGATCTTATTTAGTAGATAGATCCATGATAATTGGTGTAACAATGAACAATAATCTTTTATACAAAGCTAGGTGGGAAAGTAAGCTGTGAGGAGGACGCAAAGAGGCTGCAAAGGGATATGGACAGGTTAAATAGTGGGCGAGTAGATGGCGGACAGAGAATAATGTGGGGAAATGTGAAATTATCCACTTTGGTAGGAAGAATAGAAGAACAGAATATTCTTTAAAAGGTGAGAGACTAAGACATGTTGGAAGTCATAGGGACCTGGGTGTTCTTGTACACGAATCACAGGAAGTTAACATGCAGGTACAGCAAACAATTAGGAAGGCAAATGGTATGTTGGCCTTTATTGCAAGGGGGTTGCAGAATAAGAGTAAGGACATCTTGCTGCAATTATTTAGGGCCCTGCTGAGTCCACACCTGGAGTACTGTGTACAGTTTTAGTCTGCTTACCTTTCTCTTTATTCATTCATGGGATGTGGGTGTTGCTGGCGAGGCCAGCATTTATTGCCCATCCCTAATTGCCCTTGAGAAGGTGGTGGTGAGCCGTCATCTTGAACTGCTGCAGTCCGTGTGGTGAAGATTCTCCCACAGTGCTGTTAGGTAGGGAGTTCCAGGATTTTGACCAAGTGACGATGAAGGAACGGCGATATATTTCTAAGTCAGGATGGTGTGTGACTTGGTGGGGAACGTACTGGTGGTGTTGTTCCCATGTGCCTTCTAGGTAGTAGAGGTCGCGGGTTTGGGAGGTGCTGGCGAAGAAGCCTTGGTGAGTTGCTGCAGTGCATCTTGTAGATGGTACACACTGCAGCCATGGTGTGCCAGTGGTGGAGGGAGTGAATGTTTAAGGTGGTGGATGAGGTGCCAATCAAGGAAGGATATACGTGCCTTAGAGAAGGTGTAACGAAGGTTCACTAGATTGATTCCTGGGATGAGAGGGTTGTCCTATGAGGAGAGATTGAGTAGAATGTGCCTGTATTCTCTGGAGTTTATTATAAAATTCTCATCCTTGTTTTCAAATCCCTCCATGGCCTCGCCCCTCCCTATCTCTGTATCCTCCTCCACCCCTACTACCCTCCGAGATCTCTGCGCTTCTCCAATTCTTGCCTCTTGTCCGTAACAGTTTTTCATTGCTCCACCATTGGTGGCTATGCCTTCAGCTGCCTAGGCCCTAAGCTCTGGAATTCCCTCCCTAAATCTCTCTGCCTCTCCACCTCTCTCTTTCTCTCCTCCTTTAAGACACTCCTTAAAACCTACCTCTTTGACCAAGCTTTTGGTCACCTGTCCTTGTATTTCCTTATGCGGCTCAGTGTCAAATTTTGTTTGATAATCACTCCTGTGAGGTGCCTTGGGACGTTTTACTATGTTAAAGGCACTACATAAATGCAAGTTGTTGTTTTATTTGAATTTGAAATATATATTTTTATCCAATATATATTTTTATCTCTTAGTGCTAGATTTGTCTCCCCACGATTAGGATTTACATTAAATTTATAATTGTTACTTGAACAACTGAACTGACTCCACCAAATTGGTAGACTATTAATGGATGTGTAGGAGGTCATCATTCTCCTGTCTTCCATTAGTTGCCTTTTAAATTTTGTTTCACTGCAAATTATTTTAACTATACAGTCTTATGAGTAGTCCATTTATCAGTCACATGTTTCTCCCTTGATTTATAGTCATACTTCACATGCAGGCATATTCAAGCATTACAGCTGAATTCATTGTGGAGTCAATAGACTGGTTTGGAACAGACTACATCTCTGTTGAACTTGGAACTGGGTTCCTTTGTAACAAGATGTATCTTTACTGTCAATCTTCATTCAGCCAGAAGAAATTCTGAATGAGTTGCATTTGAAATAAATAAAGAATTTACATTTATACAGCACCTTTTAAATCCTCAGCACCACTCAACGTTTCACAGCCACTGAAGTACTTTTAAAGTGCAGTCACTGTTTTAATGTAGGGAATCGTGGCAGCCAATTTGGCAATAGCAAGATCGCACAAACAGCACTGAGATTAATGACCAGATAATCTGTTTTTAGTGATGTTGGTTCAGGGATAGATGTTGGCCAGGACACCGGGAGAACTCCCCTGTTCTTCTTCAAATAGTGCCATGGGATCTTTTACATCCACTTGAGAGGTCAGACATGACCTCGGTTTAATGTCTCATCGGAAAGACGACATCTCCAACTGTGCAGCCCTCCTTCAGTACTGCACTGAAGTATCAGCCTAGATTATGTGCTAAATTCTCTGGAGAGGAGCCATTTGGCTTACAGGTGAGAGCGCTACGACTGAGCTTTGGGTGAGACCAAGTACAAATTTACCAGGGAAACAAACCCAGCAAAATCAGATTAAAGGGCCATATCCTAGAGTAAATTGTTAATCTGAAAAGAATAACCCAAATCCAATTTTTAATAAATATATTGGAGTAGAATTTCCATAGGAGAAATCACAAGGTTGTAAATGGCTGTTTACTCTGCTCCTCCTGGGCTTCTGCTTATCCTCCGCTGAAGCCATGGGGAGATAGCGAGAGAATCCCCTGCGGAAATTTTACCCCATTATTCCAAAACAAAAACATTTTTAAGAAACTCGGAGGCCTCCCTACTAGGGTCTGTGTTTCTGCGCTCGGACACTGAAACACACATTTTAAACTTCAGTGGGTTACGTCCGAGTTTGCGCTGCTGGCAGGAAGCCTTGTCCACCGGTAATGTGCATCAGAACTGTTAATGGATGGAAAATCAAGGACAACACGTACCTGAATTCCCAGTATGTGCTGTAGCAAAACCAAGCATTTTTGTCTTTGATTTAGCATGGTATTGATTTCTTTCATTCCAGCAAAATATGTATGATTATTAAAAACCAGCTTCGCTCACATAAATCACATCCCAAAGAAATTTGTACAGATTTTAGTCAGTTTGTTTGTGTCTGATGTCTGAGGGAAGGGCCAAGTCATTCAATTCAAATATAAACATCTTGTGGGATTTGTTCAATCGTGTGTTTAATTGGCAGCATTTTTTAAACATTTAATAGACAGTTACTTAAATCCACTTGCTCTGCTTCACTTTTTGGGAGATATTTATCAAACTTGTGGTAAAATCAGATGGGTCGATATTAACCCATCCATGACAGGTGGGAGAGGATCAGGGGCGGTTTAAAAATTAAAAATCACAAAACGCGACCCCAACCCATCAACCAGGGCTCAGGAAACCTGGCAGCTAAACGGAGACGGAAACATCTGGATTAATCAGCTAAGTGCTTTTTATAGCACTGCTGGTGAACTATATATATATATGAAAAGGTGGACTTACTAATTGTGTGAAGTAATTAAGACTACAGGAGAGAGAGAGAGGCATGTTTCAGAAATTCTCTCCAATTACTATTGGAGATTCCAGTGAGGAAAGCCCAGACATTACCTATGGCCAGTGGTTTCATACTTGCCTCCATGAATGGTACTCTAGGAAGAAAACCTATATACTAAGCAATTTGTTCTGATTTATTCATATTATCTCTGACTGGGATATTTTCCAGAGCATCTGGACTCATGAAGGTCACCATGACAAGACTACCTAGCACCACATAACTAGAATGAACAGAATGAATAGAATGCAACATAAAAGCGATGGACTAATGAGGCAGGCCATATTCAATATTATCTGGCAATATATAATAGAGGCTATTAATAGAGGCATTGAGTACAAAAGCAAGGAAGTTATGCTAAACCTTTATAAAACATTGGTTGGGCCTCAGCTGGAGTATTGTGTTCAATTCTGGGCTCCACACTTTAGAAAGGATGTCAAGGCCTTAGAGATGGTGCAGAAGAGATTTACTAGAATGGTACCAGGGATAAGGGGCTTCAGTTATGTGGAGAGTTTGGAGAAGTTGGGGTTGTTCTCCTTAGAACAGAGTAGGTTAAGGGGAGATTTGATAGAGGTGTTCAAAATCATGAATGGTTTTGATAGATTAAATATGGAGAAACTGTTTCCAGTGGCAGAAGCGTCAGTAACCAGAGGACACAGATTTAAGGTAATTGGCAAAAGAGCCAGAGGCGATATGAGGAAACATTTCTTTATGCAGCAAGTTGTAATAATCTGGAATGCACTGCCTGAAAGGGTGGTAGAAGCAGATTCAATAATAATTTTCAAAAGGTTTTTGGATAAAAACTTGAAGAGAAAAAAATTACAGGGCTGTCGGTAAAGAGCAAAGGAATGGGATTAATTGGATAGCTCTTTCAAAGAGCTGGCACAGGCACAATGGGCCGAATGGTCTCCTCCTTTGCTGTACCAACTATGATACTATGATATATTAGTTTAGGGTCCAGTTCTGGATTTAATTTTACTCAACATCATAATTCACTACAGTTCCCCTTTAAACATCAGTCAGGTACAGCTGGATTCTAGCAGTGGTGCCATTCTGGGTAAGATTTAGAATTTTCAGGTGCCTTTGACAACGTGCTGGAGATAGATTGAACTTGCAGATATCTTTCCATTCTTACTTTGGCACTGTCTGATGTCTGCCTCCTGATGTTTCAAAGGTGCGTTATGCACATCTGATAAAAGGAATGAGAAAGAGGAGGATAATTTTGCTGCTGAAACAAATAAAACTATTATGACCATGTGGGAGACATTCACTAATATTCCAGAGCAGACAGCAACTTAAAAATAAAATCACCAGTGATGTATTTTTCGGATGAAAATTTAAGGATAAGGCTTTATCCAACAGCCTGCCTTTAACGCATCACCTTACTTCATCTGACACGATGGGGTAGATTTTCGTTTTTACTGCGTGGGAGTTAAGCATTGCCTGGTGGAGTGTAGAAGAGGAAATCTGACTGGGAGGTTCACATGATCCGACCAGAACTGGACAGATTTTCCTTCCATTCATTTTAATGGAAGGAAAACCTGACAGGTGCTGTTACTGACGTGCAAACTGCTCTGCCAGGTTTTCCTTTCTGTGGTCAGCCCAGGAAATACTTAACGTCCAGGCAGTAAAGATGAAAATCTACCTTTATTTCTAATTGAACCCATCCAACAGTCATATTGCAGCCATGGCAGCAAAGAAAAAACTAATAAGACAAGAAGGAAAACACAGAGAACCCGGTCTTGGGTGCGTTCTCGGCGGGGGGGCCTCTAAAATCCCAAAATCGAGGAGCGGGACCGGATCGCGCCTCGATCCCGCCCACTTCCGGGTTCCGCGCTGATGTGCGGGGATGCGTGCGCAGCCCCCGCTGGTGGGAATCCCGCAGGCAATTAAAGCCAGCGGGGTTCCACTTGAGAGTATTTATCTAGCTATTTCAGGTCATTAAATGACCTGATTGAGCTGTTTTTTTAACAATTGTGGGATTTTACGGTGAAACGAGACTGTTTCCCATACTGGGGGAAACACTCTCACTCCCAACGGACGTGTTGCAGCCAGCAGCCCGTGGCAGCTGCCAAGGTGCATTCCACAGGTGGAGGGGGAGAGCCTTCACCAACGCAGGAGGACACTCCATAACATTGGGCAACGCCTGCCCTCCACCACCCTCCTCCAAGCAAGAAGATTCACCGGCGTGGAAGTGCAACCCCTGTGCGAGGACACACTTTTCTACCGTGCACAACCCCGCAGACCTACACCTGCCAGATGGGTGCTGCGTTGACATCCTCGGAGGACGAACAGCATGACCAGCCTCAGCAGCCTCGCAGTCCACGCCGTCCGCCTCAGAGACGTGCATCCCCACAACACGGTGCTGTGGCACATCCACCTGCACAGCAGGATGGAGGGCAACCGCAGAGAGAGATGCGTCGCAGGAGGCACTACCCTCCGCACAGGGTCTACAGACCGAGGCTCAGCTTCATGGACCTCTCTGAGCAGCAGTGCATACGTAGGCTCAGAGTCACTCGCCAGGTAGTCGCCGACATCTGCAGCCTCCTTAATGACGAGCTGCTCCCGGATGGACCAAGCAGCATCTTCTTACCCGTCGCCGTCAAAGTCACCACTGCCCTCAACTTCTTCGCCTCCGGATCCTTCCAGGGTGCCACGAGGGACATTACCGGGGTCTCTCAGTCGTCTGCACACAAGTGCATAAGGTAGGTCACCGATGGGTTGTTCTGCAGGGCCTCGACCTACATCAACTTCGCCATGGATGAGCGCAGCCAGACAGAGAGGGCGGTTGGATTCCATGATGTGGCTGGCTTCCCACGGGTGCAGGGTGTAATCGATTGCACCCACATAGCAATACGGGCACCTCCACATGAGCCAGGGCTGTTCATCAACAGGAAAGGGTATCACTCCATGAACGCCCAGCTCATTTGTGACCACCGCCAGAGATTCCTCGTCGTGTGCACCAGATACCCTGGCAGCTGCCACGATGCCTTCGTCCTCAGGGAGTCCACCGTCCCGCCCCTCTTCCACGCACCCAACACCGGCAACAGCTGGCTCCTCGGCGACAAGGGATATCCCCTGCACACGTGGCTTATGACACCTCTGAGGAACCCCATCACCGAACCACAGCGTCGATATAATGACAGCCACATTGCTACCAGGTCTACAATTGAGCAGGCTATAGGGCTGCTCAAGATGCGCTTCAGGTGCCTTGATCGTTCTGGGGGAGCGCTCCAATACACGCCACTCCGAGTGGGATGAATTATAGTTGTCTTCTGTGCCCTGCATAACGTGGCACTACAGAGAGGGGTGCCGCTGGAGGAGGCCCCATGCACACCCGCCACCCACATTGAGGACGACAATGAGGAGGAGGAGGAGGAGGAGGAGTACGAGCGAGAGGAGGAGGAACGACCCATGGCCCGAACACCGGCTCACCTGCGTGCGCGTCAGGCCAGGGAGGCACTCATATGCCAACGGTTCTCGTAACATCACACTGTGTGAGGCATTCACATGTCATAACGTGCACAGACGAGGGTCCATACAGGCTCCCTCCACAGAAGAGTGGTGCCTGTACACCTGCACCCACTGTATTATGCCCAATGGGTGGGACGGGGTGGTCGTCGTCATGATGAGGCGCACGGAAGGGACATATTGCACAAGCCGCAGAATTATGGACAAGAGGTGGCAGCATTGGTGAGAAAAAGTGAGTTTATTTTGTGTTGCCATTCAAAGACTGGAAATAAAAAGATAACAAATAGACAAACACCCTGGTGCAATCCCTGTGTGCTCACGGAACTTTGGGTTTTCGTTTCCTGGTACCCCTACGTGGTGCTACCCCTGTGGCTCCAGCAGAGGTAGTGGCAGGTTGCTCCTGTTCGTGCCCTGACCGGGTAGATGCTTTGGGCCGACGCCCCCTGGGTTTCGGTGCCCGTGAGGGCACCTCCACAGACTGCTCCTCCTGCACCTGTGCAGGGGCAGACTCGGCCACCTGGAGAGGATGGACTATTGCGGGCACTGGTTGAGAGGGGGGCAACGGGTGAGACGTGGGGGCACCTTGAGTAGCGTCCACACTTCCATTTCCCCGTTCACCATCTTCCCTCTCATGGCCAAGGCCCACATCACCCCTTCCACCCTGCTGGACGGCAGTTTGGATGACGTGGGTGAGACCTTGCAAGGCCACCTCCAATGTATCTGTCAACCTGTTGATGGCGGCAGAATGTTGCTCACCCTGAATCCGAACAGCCGTTGTGAGGGCCTGGTTGGACTCATTGGTGAGCTGTGCGTGACGCTCGAGGGAGGCTAGCCTGTCCTCCACCGCAGACGTTCCCACACCTACCCGCGACACTATCTCAGAGATGCCTTCACGTCCCTGCGACACTATCTCGGCGATACCCTCCAGTACCTGTGCCACCATTCCCCTCATGCAGGAGTTGGACTCCTCCATCCTCCGTGCGATTGTGGAGAGTGCGCGTGGCACCTCTCCCAGTACCTCGGCAATGTGCTGGTGCCCCTCGACGACTCTCCTTTTGACTGGTGGCCCCCTGGGTTCAGCATCTGGGTCCGGCTGAGCAGAGCCTGGAGAAGAGTGCTCCCACCGACGCAGACCCTCCGCGGCTGACCCTGCCACCAGGGTCTGCTCATGCTCACGTGTGCGCGGTGACTCACCATGTGCAATCCCAACTAACTGAGGGGCGGGGACCCACTGAGGTGTGCGTATCTGCGCTGGTGGATGCAAGGCTCATGTGTGACGATGCACCCTCAGAGATGGGCATGTCCTCTGAGGAATCGCCCTCAACGGAAACGTCGATTGCAGACGGCCCTGCAAGAGAACAGAGGGAAATATCAGGCATGTGACCAAATGTGGCGGTGCGGCATATGCCATGTGATGCTAAGATCATTCGCGCTCATGACTGCTGAGTGCCAGCTTTCCCTTACCGGCCATTTCGCCAGAACCAGCCTCGCCATCTGCCATGGACAGGCAATGTAGCGTGTGGCTGATCTCCAACGCCTCGACCTCAGCGTCTGTCAGAGCCACCTCGTGTGGCGGGCCCCCTCCGGTGCGTGCCCTATCGCGTGCGTTCTTGCACCTCTTCTCCTGTGAGGGCAAAACACAAAAACGTTATTGAGTGATGAATGCGATGTGAGACGCTTCAAGCATTGGTGTGAGTGGGTTGAGCGTGTGGCAGATGGATGGGAGGATGCGTGTGCCACGTGGCCATCCCATTGTATGGGGATTGGGGTGTGTGGTAGTGGTCGAGTGGGGACAGGGACGGTGGGTACGTGCAGGCACTGTGAGGATGATAGTTGGGTGGCTGTGAGGATTGGTGCGGGAGCGCAGTGCTGTCAGTGGAGATGGGGTTGTGAGGTGTTTGAGGTGATGTGGAAGACGGAGTGACGCAGAGTGCGTTAGTGTACTCACTTTCCCGGACCTGGTGAGGTCATTGAATCTCTTCCGGCACTGAATCCAAGTCCGGGTGGTGTTGCCCCTGCTTGTGACCTCCGACACCACCTCCTCCCATGCCCTCTTGGTGGCGCTGCCAGGGCACCTCCTTCCATCGGTGGGGAACAGCGTCTCCCTCCTCATACGGACCCCGTCCAGCAGCACCTGGAGGGCGTGGTCCGTGAATCGGGGAGCAGCCTTACCCCTGCGCTCCTCCATCCTGCATGGACTCTAGGTTGTGGCTGGAGGGGCTTTGGTGGACTGCCCCTTTAAATAGAGCTCCACCATCGCTCAGACGTCAATGCGCATGCGCAGGCCGCCAGCACGCAGCTGCGACGCGGGGAACCCGTACCTGCCGGCTAATTGCCTCAATTATGCCGCGATCGCGCGCGCAACGCACTCAATTCGGACGGCGCGTTTTTCACGAGCCCGACTGACCACCCGCTGAGAACCCGCACCCCTGGTAAAATCGGGCCCCAGGGATCAGACAAAACAAAGTCATCCATACCAGTGGGGTTCCGCAAGGCTCAGTACTTGGTCCCTTGCTTTTTGTGGTATGTATTAATGATTTGGACTTAAATGTAGGGGGCATAATTAAGAAGTTTGCAGATGATACAAAAATTGGCCGTGTGGTTGATATTGAGGAGGAAAGCTGTAGACTGCAGGAAGATATCAATGGACTGGTCAGGTGGGCAGAAAGGTGGCAAATGGAATTCAATCTGGAGAAGTGTGAGGTAATGCATTTGGGGAAGGCAAACAAGGCAAGGGAGTACACAATAAATGGGAGGATACTGAGAGGTGTAGAGGAAGTGAGGGACCTTGGAGTGTATATGACCACAGATCCCTGAAGGTAGCAGGACAGGTAGATAAGGTGGTTAAGAAGGCATATGGAATACTTTCCTTTATTAGCTGAGGCATAGAATATAAGAGCAGGGAGGTTATACTAGAACTGTATAAAACACTGATTAGGTCACAGCTTGAGTACTGCTTACAGTTCTGGTCACCACATTACAGGAAGGATGTAATTGCACTAGAGAGGATACAGGCGAGATTTATGAGGATGTTGCCAGAACTGAAGAATTTTAGCTATGAGGAAAGATTGGATAGGCTGGGGTTGTTCTCTTTAGAACAGAGGAGGCTGAGGGGTGATTTAATTGAGGTGCACTAAATTATGAGGGGCCTAGATAGAGTAGATAGGAAGGACCTATTTCCCTTAGCAGAGAAGTCAATAACCAGGTGGCATAGATTTAAAGTGATTGGTAGAAGGATTAGAGGGGAACTGAGGAAAAGGTTTTTCACCCAGAGGATGGTGGGGGCCTGGAACTCACTGCCTGAAAGGGTGGTAGAGACAGAAACCTCAACTCATTTAAAAAGTACCTGGATGTGCACCTGAAGTGCCGTGACCTACAAGGCTATTGACCAAGTGCTGGAAAGTGGGATTCGGCTGGGTGGCTCATTTTCGGCCATGCAGACACAATGGGCCAAATGGCCTCCTTCTGTGCTGTAAATTTTCTATGATTCTATACACCAAAAATTCACCTCAGGAAAAAGTGACGTCAGTTTGACCCCGACGCAATGTTAACTGCCGATCGTGACAGAAACACTCAGTGCCGGGCCCGCCAGTGAAACCTGCCAACAGACAGGATTGGGACCAGACGAGGCACAGGTAAGTTTAAAGTTTTCATTTTTTAAACTTTTCCTTGTGGCGCCCAGAGGAGCAGGGCTTCCCTGCCCCGGGTTTCCCTTCCCCCTCCCCTCCCCTCCCCTAACCGCGATCACCTTTGGAACCCTTCCTGACCACTTGACTCAGTGCTGGGGACAGTTCCCTCGGGTTCCCAGTGGCGGCCTCTAGCTGCGCGAAATCGGACTTCTTCCCACCGGCCACCTTGTCATTCCCACCGGATTCAGGGAGAAAGTCCTGCCTCTTACAAGACAACGAGGCCCTGAAGTCAAAAAGACCTGGGGCCTCGTCATTATGGGCGTTTCCCTCCCGTGCCGGCCCTCGCACGCCACACTAATGCCCCAAGTTCAGATTGGGCTATCATTCATGAAGGGGTTGCGCAATTATGTAGTGATTTTGTCACTGCCAATTTATTAGGTAATTTGTTCAGAATATATTTTCTGTGTCTCTCTCTCTTATTAGGGAGGATATAGTTTTCAGGTTCAAGATACAGCTAGGCCAGCTTGAAATGTGGGAAAATAGAGTCATGTGACTGGCAAGGTGCAAAATCCCCTCAAAGCCAACAGCTGCACAATCTGCTTTTGTTTGGCAAAAATGAAATCAAACAGTACAGTGACACAATCATCGCTATTCTGTTCAGACTCATCTGTGAACGTGTAACGAAAATGTGTTGAGACACGAACATGAGCATGAGAGGAGAAAACCCAAGGAGCAGCTGTACTCCGGATGGGAAAGTCTGCCACAGCAAAAGCTTCAAATAAACAAAATCTCTGTGATAGTAACTAAATAAAAGGCTTTCTAATAAATACACAAGATATCAAATTTAATGTTCAATGACTATATATTTCATGTATGAGTGAGCTATTCAGATCTTTTAGTAAGGAAAATAAACATTTGTATTATACTATTAATGAGATTGGTTATCACATCATTGGGTAATGTAAAATTAACATGTTTTTGTTTTATTTCTGCTACTCTTACTTACATTTTGTGTTGTCTGTATGGATATACGAAAAAGTTATCATTTTTTTTATTCGTTCATGGTATGTGGGCGCGCTGGCAAGGCCAGCATTTATTGCCCATCCCTAATTGCCCTTGAGAAGGTGGTGATGAGCTGTCTTCTTGAACCGCTGCAGTCCGTGTGGTGAAGGTTCTCCCACAGTGCTGTTAGGAAGGGAGTTCCAGGATTTTGTCCCAGCGACGATGAAGGAACGGCGATATATTTCCAAGTCGGGATAGTGAGTGACTTGGAGGGGAAATTGCAGGTGATGTTGTTCCCATGTGCCTGCTGCCCTTGTCCTTCTAGGTGGTAGAGGTCGCGGGTTTGGGAGGTGCTGTCAAAGAAGCCTTGGCGAGTTGCTGCAGTGCACCCTGTAGATGGTACACACTGCAGCCACGGTGCGCCAGTGGTGAAGGGAGTGAATGTTTAGGGTGGTGGATGGGGTGCCAATCAAGTGGGCTGCTTTGTCCTGGATGGTGTCGAGCTCCTTGAGTGTTATTGGAGCTGCACTCATCCAGGTTAGTGGAGAGTATTCCATCACACTTCTGACTTGTGCCTTGTAGATGGTACAAAAGCTTTGGGGAGTCAGGAGGTGAGTCACACACCACAGAATACCCAGCCTCTGACCTGCTCTTGTAGCCACAGTATTTATGTGACTGGACCAGTTAAGTTTCTGGTCAATATCATAGAATCATAGAATGGTTAGAGCAAGGAAGGAGGCCATTCAGCCCATCGAGTCTGCACTAGCTCTATGCAAGAGCAATGCAGCTAGTCCCACTCCCCCGCCCTACCCCATAGCCCTGCAAAATTTTTCCTTTCAAGTACTTATCCAGCTCCCTTTTGAAGGCCACGATTGAATCCGCCTCCACCACCCCCTCGGGCAGTGCATTCCAGTCCTAACCACTCGCTGTGTAAAAAATTTATTCCACATGTCACCTTTGGTTCTTTTGCCAATCACCTTAAATCTATGCCCCCTGGTTCTTGACCCTTCCGCCAATGGGAACAGTTTCTCTCTATCTACTCTGTCTAGACCCTTCATGATTTTGAATACCTCTATCAAATCTCCTCACAACCTTCTCTGTTCCAAGGCGAACAACTCCAGCTTCTCCACTCCATCCACATAACTGAAGTCCCTCATCCCTGGAATAATTCCTGTAAATCTCTTCTGCACCCTCTCTAAGGCCTTCACATCTTTCCTAAAGTGCTGTGCCCAGAACTGGACATAATACTCCAGTTGTGGGTGAACCAGTGTTTTATAAAGGTTCATCATGACTTCCTTACTTTTGTACTCTGTGCCTCTATTTATAAAGCCTAGGATCCCACATGCTTTTTTAATCGCTTTCTCAACCTGCCCTGCCACCTTCAATGATTTGTGCATGTATACCCCCAGATCTCTCTGTTCCTGTACCCCTTTTAGAATTGTGCCCTCTAGTTTGTATTGCCTCTCCTTGTTCTTCCTCCCGAAATGTATCACTTCGCATTTTTCTGCGTTATATTTCATCTGCCACGTGTCCACCCCATGCCACCAGCCTGTCTATATCCTCTTAAAGTCTATCACTATCCTCCTCACTGTTCACTACACTTCCAAGTTTTGCGTCATCTGCAAATTTTGAAATTGTGCCCTGTGCACCCAAGTCCAAGTCATTAATATATATCAAGAAAAGCAATGGTCCCAGCACCGATCCCTGGGGAACACCACTGTACACCTCCCTCCAGTCCGAAAAACAACCGTTCACCACTACCCTCTGTTTCCTGTCACTTAGCCAATTCTGTATCGATGTTGCTACTGCCCCCTTTATTCCATGGGCCTCAATCTCAATGTCTTTTGAAAGTCCATATACACAACATCAACTGCATTGCCCTCATCTACCTTCTCTGTTACCTCAGCGAAAAACTAAATGAAGTTAGTTAAACAGGATTTGCCTTTAACAAATCTATGCTGGCTTTCCCTGATCAACCGACACTCGTCCCAGTGACTGTTAATTTTGTCCCGGATTATCGTTTCTACAGGTTTCCCCACCACTGCAGTTAAACTGACTGGCCTATAGTTGCTACATTGATCCTTACACATTTTTTTGAACAAGGGTGTAATATTTGCAATTCTCCAGTCCTCTGGCACCACCCCTGTATCTAAAGATGTTTGGAAGATTATGGCCAGTACCTCTGCAATTTCCACCCTTACTTCCCTCAGCAACCTAGGATGCATCCTATTCGGACTGGGTGACTTATCTACTTTAAGTACAGCTAGCAATTACAGCAAGTACAATTATAATCTGATAAAGAATGGCACAGGAATATGCATGGGCAGGTCTCTAATTTGCCTTTGTGCATCAGCATTTTCAGGTACTGATTTTGTTAATGCTTCTGGGCCAAAGTGCATTTGATTTTCCAAACTATAGTGTACACATAGGCAATACACATAGATTTCATAAAATATGCAATGGCCAAGCCAGGGGAGCAGCTGCTTCACTAGAAACAACTTTGACAACTTGGTCTCCTGTGCAATTGGGCCAGTGGTTTGTTTTTTAAGGATATGCTTAAGTTTCTTGCACCTGTTTGTGATTGAACAGATTGGCTTATTCACTTTGATGGAATTTTTATCACAAAACCTGGATTTCAGATGACTTTTCAGTGAATGTGGACCAAAAACACTTCCTTATCACCTGAAGTATCACCCTTCTTCAGTAAAGGTATTCTGAGATTGGACTTGGTGCTGAAAACAGATTTGACTATATTCGACCATCCATAGATTTAGAAATCATGCAGTTTGAAGCTGATCTCAAACTTTCACTGCTGGCAAGCTGATGACAGTGCCATTTCAATTTGGGGCTTGGTATGAGAAACAGAATTCTTATTCTTCTACTCCAATTTTCCCCAACTACCAAATCATTTCTATTTTTTGCTTGAAATATAGCTGTTAACCATTCCAATGTTTAGCTCTTTAAACAGTACGTAGCACTTGCAGCACTAGATTAGATCTGCTTTTTCTAGCCTGTATTGTTCTTTTGACCCTACCAAAAAGGTTTATTTTCTTTTACTGAAAATAAAAATCATTACCCACTGAAGCCAATAAAAAACTAAATGTACAAAACTTGTTTTTCAGGAATAGGCATAGGGAGCTGAATTTTGTGCTCTCATGTGGATCTAACTGACTGCCTCTGGTCTGGGGTTTCCAATCTATTTATACTGTCTACTGATTATTAATGGCACTCCTTACATTTCCCTGTGGATGTGAACAGTGCAGCTCTAATGGCACAGCTCGCTCCTCAGTATATTAAATGGTAACAAAGGGATCTCCACCATAAACTGAAAATAGTTGTCAAGGTTACAGAACATAACTGGGCTATACAGTTCACACACAAACAGACCAACAATCTGCATCACACATTGCAGTAGTACACTTTAGTAAAATCCTAAATATTTCACTTTTTAAAAAAATTAAGTAAAATTGATCACCCTTCCAGCCCCACTCCCTGTTTTATTTCCAAACTATGGGAATTCTGCAAGTGCAGTGACACAAATATTCCAATGAAGCCAGTTAATGTATTCATGCTAGAAAACATCCTCCTTATCTTAAAAAGCAGATGCACCCAGTCTTGAAGAAAACAAAACTGCATGTAAGGCAACAGCCAAGAATGCCTAGAAAGTTGAAAAGTTTTTAAAAGCTGTTTTTTTATAACAGTTTATTTGTTTTATATAACAGGCTAGAAATTCCAGCCCCTGACAGGGCAGAGTTAAAGCATGGGTAGGGGGGCAGGTCCCAATTTAGTATGGAACGCAGATCGGATTGATTGGTTCTGACAACCTCCAGTTCCACCCTCCAACCAATGTTTTGTTCTGATCGCCTCTAGCCAGGTCCTCCAAGCAATCTCATTGGTTCTAACTGCTTCAATCCTGCCTTCTAAATGACCTGATTGGTTCTAACAGGTTCAAGTCCCACCTACCAAATGATATGATTGGATGATACTAACCACCTCCAATCACAGTAAAACAGCTGAATTTACTTGTGAAATTCTGACAAGCTGATACATTGGTTGATACCTTGACTGTCGACTTAAAATATTGATGGTTGACATGTGGATGGAACCAGTGCAGCAGGAGCTTTATTCTGCATTTTAGCTTTGCTGAGAATACTCCATGCTAATACTGGACACACAGACCCTGATTTTGAGGGCCTCTGCCTGGCGGGAACAGGGTGGTCGTGCCCCAAAGTTAAGGCGAAACACTTATCTCCTCATTACTGCTCTGGTTTTCTCTGCTGGGATTTTGTTGGGGCCTCTGCATGGACAGCCTAGGCACCCATCTGTTTTAATTGGGAGTGTACTTATAATATAGTAATTGAGGTCCTATGGTGTACATAGGACCCAATGCAATTTTGAGGTACCGATGGGCTGAGTGTGTACCACACATGCTCGACCCGTTAGTACCTAGGTGCCTAACTAGTGGTCCTTAAAGGGATCCCTGAAGGCCACTCCAAAACCATGTAAGTTTCCGGGTTTTTAAAAATCTTCCAGCCCACTGCCAGACTTTCAATGTGACCCCTGTGATTACCTCCCCCTCCCTTAAGATAAACCTTCCAGCTTGGCTCTGTGTCAAGTACTTCAGGCTGGTTCTGCATTCGCAGCTCACCAGTAGTAAGCAAATGGAGCCCGGCCCTCAAGATGGCAAGTACTTTAGATGAGTGACATAAGCCCGAAATCCAGCCAAAATGAAAATCACTCCCAAAAAGTGGAAAAGCCCCCTGTTTCTCAACATTGACATCCTTCAACTTGATGGTTGCAAAAAGTAGAAAAATACTTTGTGAGGATTAAATTATTACATAGAGCATGCACCTGTTTATGAGAAAGTGAAGTGAATGCACTCTAACTAATGTCCCAATTATACTACACCAGAAGGTGCAATATTTCAACAGCAATGCAAATGGCTGGGAGCAGTTATACTATCTGCTTTCATCTCTGAAAGAAGGCAGAGTACCACACATGCATATTCAAACACAAACGTGGAGAATTCCTCACTGGCCTCTGATATTTATAATGGTGACCATTAAGGAGCCGATGTCTCATACTTCGAATTCCTGAAAGGGGAGCAGTGCTTAACTGGTCATTCTTTGCTTGCATATGGTGGTCTTCGGATCAGGTCTGCAACCAGTGGTGACGATAGAGCTATTATCCAAGTGGCCACTCTTAATGTGTGTGCCTAGACACTGAGCACTGATAGGCTATCCAACCATCAAGAGACGAGGGAAAGAGGAGGAGGTGCATTAAAGCCAAGCTTGACAGCAATCAGAAGCGGAAACCATTTCTGATTTTTGCCCCACCCTAGCCAAGGAGCACTGAGGATAGTTGCAGCAGCCATATCACTACCACAGCTGGGATCAGCTAATTCTGCGCAGCCCAGGGATTGAACTGGGGACTTTCTGGAGGTAAAATTGGTCAGTGCAAAACGGGCTAATAGTGAATCAGCAGCCTGTTTTACACCAAGCCTGAAGTCAATGGTAAAGAAATCCGGGCGAGGTGCAAAACAGGCGGCCGATACATTATCGCCTGTTTTGCGTTACTGGCGTTGACCAATTTAACCTATTCTTACTCTATATGATTAAGCAATTCTGCAAAAAGGACTCATGCAAAAAGCCCAGGAAAGACCACTGCACTTCTTGCAGGTCTCCACTGAAGCAAGTTGGCGCTCAGAAGCCCACAAAAGGTTTGTGGGTGAGTTAGTTACTTACGAGGCTGGCGACGTCCATTTGCCACTCAGCACAATTTCCGAGTCACAATCTAGGTGGACACTTTAGTGCAGTACTGATGAAGTGCTGTACTGTTGGAGGTGCCGTCTTTCAGGTGAGACGATAAAAACCAAAGCCCTGTCTGCCCTCTCAGGTGGACATAAAAGATCCCATGGCACTTTTTGAAGAAGAGCTGTGAAGTTCTCCCAGTGTCTTGGCCAACATTTATCCCTCAACCAACGTCACTAAAACAGATTACCTTGTCATTATCTCATTGCTGTTTGTGGGACCTTGCTGTGTGCAAATTTGTTGCCGCGTTTCCTACAATACAACAGTGACTACACTTCAAAAAAGTACTTCATTGGCTGAAAAGCACTTTGGGATGTCCTAAGGTTGTGAAAGGTGCTATATAAATGCAAGTCTTTCTTTTTTCTTTTAGTTTCATAGCAGAGACAGTTTCATCTTGGATAAGGCTTAACTGCAGCACTTTTGCAGTAAAATAGCAGAAAATCACCATCTTCAGAGCACTTCATAAAGCAAGTTGCTAAAAAATTATCTCTACCAGATTTTGTTTTAGGCCTTATGATTGGTGCCAGGCTTTTGTCACAAGAGTTGTTTGTGTGTTTGTGAAAATTCAACCATGAACTCAGACAGCATGGTGTCAGCATGGTGGGCTGTTACTCATTGCAAGCTATTTGTTCATAATTGTTTCGGAGCTGCTAAAATGTTTCAAAAACGTTGTAAGCCTATTGTAATAGTTATTAAAGCTGACATTTGATTCTCTTTCATTCAGCTATACCCAGGAGCCACATAACCCATCTCCATGCTTTCTAAACCTGTTCTAGCAGAGCTGTCAACATTGGATAAATCCGACTTGTGAGATATTCAGGGATAAGCTGAGGTGTGGACTTATGCCAAAAACATAACATGGTTAAAAGCAGGGAAACCATCAAATGAGCTGCAAGGAATGGTCACGTGGGATTACTATATTTTCCATCTTTCCTGTCTCTCTTATCCTCCTTTCCCTGTTCTCTTTCTCTACATTTCTCTCTTTCTCTATGTCTCTTTTCACAGCCAAAGTGACTGTGGAATTTACAAGATTTTTTTTTCACAATTGCTGGCTGGAGAGTGAAGGATAGCAAGAGATAACAATGGAGGTGGGTCTGTCCCAGCAACTACAGTGGTAGTGAAAGCCCTCTATTAAAACTATGGACCAGAAATTACTGTTAACAGACAAGTACTTAATGCATTCCTCTCTCCGATACTTTGATGGAGGTGATTATCCAAAATGCACTGAGCACTCATTTGCTTATAGTGACATAACTTCAATCCTTTTGGTTTTAATGGGGAGCTTTCACTACCACTATGAATCCTCAGATAGCCCTGACACCCTCCTGCTGCCTCCCTGCCTTCAATTACTTTCTCAAATTTTATAGTAACAGAAATTAAAAGAAATGCCAGGAACTACTGTCATAGGCAAAACACATGGGAAATAAGAATGCTCAGATGGGAGGGTGTGAGATCATAATCTCGCATATGAGATTCCCACCAAACGTAGGAGAGTTGGTAGACCTGATAGAGGTACCTTTTTTTTTATTCGTTCACGGGATGTGGGCGTCGCTGGCAAGGCCGGCATTTATTGCCCATCCCTAATTGCCCTTGAGAAGGTGGTGGTGAGCCGCCTTCTTGAACCGCTGCAGTCCGTCTGGTGACGGTTCTCCCACAGTGCTGTTCGGAAGGGAGTTCCAGGATTTTGACCCAGCGACAATGAAGGAATGGCGATATATTTCCAAGTCGGGATGGTGTGTGACTTGGAGGGGAACGTGCAGGTGGTGTTGTTCCCATGCGCCTGCTGCCCTTGTCCTTCTAGGTGGTAGAGGTCGTGGGTTTGGGAGGTGCTGTCGAAGAAGCCTTGGCGAGTTGCTGCAGTGCATCCTGTGGATGGTGCACACTGCAGCCACAGTGCGCCGGTGGTGAAGGAAGTGAATGTTTAGGGTGGTGGATGGGGTGCCAATCAAGCGGGCTGCTTTATCTTGGATGGTGTCGAGCTTCTTGAGTGTTGTTGGAGCTGCACTCGTCCAGGCAAGTGGAGAGTATTCCATCACACTCCTGACTTGTGCCTTGGAGATGGTGGAAAGACTTTGGGGAGTCAGGAGGTGAGTCACTCGCCGCAGAATACCCAGCCTCTGACCTGCTCTCGTAGCCACAGTATTTATATGGCTGGTCCAGTTAAGTTTCTGGTCAATGGTGACCCCCAGGATGTTGATGGTGGGGGATTCGGCGATGGTAATGCCGTTGAATGTCAAGGGGAGGTGGTTAGACTCTCTCTTGTTGGAGATGGTCATTGCCTGGCACTTATCTGGCGCGAATGTTACTTGCCACTTATGAGCCCAAGCCTGGATGTTGTCCAGGTCTTGCTGCATGCGGGCTCGGACTGCATCATTATCTGAGGGGATGCGAATGGAACTGAACACTGTGCAGTCATCAGCGAACATCCCCATTTCTGAGCTTATGATGGAGGGAAGGTCATTGATGAAGCAGCTGAAGATGGTTGGGCCTAGGACACTGCCCTGAGGAACTCCTGCAGCAATGCCCTGGGGCTGAGATGCTTGGCCTCCAACAACCACTACCATCTTCCTTTGTGCTAGGTATGACTCCAGCCACTGGAGAGTTTTCCCCCTGATTCCCATTGACTTCAATTTTACTAGGGCTCCTTGGTGCCACACTCGGTCAAATGCTGCCTTGATGTCAAGGGCAGTCACTCTCACCTCACCTCTGCAATTCAGCTCTTTTGTCCATGTTTGGACCAAGGCTGTAATGAGGTCTGGAGCCGAGTGGTCCTGGCGGAACCCAAACTGAGCATCGGTGAGCAGGTTATTGGTGAGTAAGTGCCGCTTGATAGCACTGTCGACGACACCTTCCATCACTTTGCTGATGATTGAGAGTAGACTGATAGGGGATAATTGGCCGGATTGGATTTGTCCTGCTTTTTGTGGACAGGACATACCTGGGCAATTTTCCACATTGTCGGGTGGATGCCAGTGTTGTAGCTGTACTGGAACAGCTTGGCTAGAGGCGCAGCTAGTTCTGGAGCACAAGTCTTCAGCACTACAGCTGGGATGTTGTCGGGGCCCATAGCCTTTGCTGTATCCAGTGCACTCAGCCGTTTCTTGATATCACATGGAGTGAATCGAATTGGCCGAAGACTGGCTTCCGTGATGGTGGGGATATCGGGAGGAGGCTGAGATGGATTATCCACTCGGCACTTCTGGCTGAAGATGGTTGCAATCAGACATGGGGAGGGGGGAGTTTTAACTCCCGGCTGGCCTATCTGGGAGCAGCAGGGGGAGGCCCAGCCAATTTTATTGGCCAAGCCTCATTAACATGACACTGACCGATTTCCCGACCAAAATAACCAAGAAGTTGGTGGGAAGCGACTGTCCGGCCGTTAAAATCGAGTGTCTCGGAGACCGCCGACTGGACCAATATAAGTGTCTGGATGGGAGGGGGATGGGGGCTCCAAGGTATCCAGTGTTTTGGGAAGGGAGGCGGGTTTTTTTTTATTCGTTCACGGGATGTGGGCGTCGCTGGCGAGGCCAGCATTTATTGCCCATCCCTAATTGCCCTCGAGAAGGTGGTGGTGAGCCGCCTTCTTGAACCGCTGCAGTCCGTGTGGTGACGGTTCTCCCACAGTGCTGTTAGGAAGGGAGTTCCAGGATTTTGACCCAGCGACAATGAAGGAATGGCGATATATTTCCAAGTCGGGATGGTGTGTGACTTGGAGGGGAATGTGCAGGTGGTGTTGTTCCCATGTGCCTGCTGCTCTTGTCCTTCTAGTTGGTAGAGGTCGCGGGTTTGGGAGGTGCTGTCGAAGAAGCCTTGGGGAGTTGCTGCAGTGCATCCTGTGGATGGTACACACTGCAGCCAAAGTGCGCCGGTGGTGAAGGGAGTGAATGTTTGGTGTGGTGGATGGGGTGCCAATCAAGCGGGCTGCTTTATCTTGGATGGTGTCGAGCTTCTTGAGTGTTGTTGGAACTGCACTCATCCAAGCAAGTGGAGAGTATTCCATCACACTCCTGACTTGTGCCTTGTAGATGGTGGAAAGGCTTTGGGGAGTCAGGATGTGAGTCACTCGCCGCAGAATACCCAGCCTCTGACCTGCTCTCGTAGCCACAGTATTTATATGGCTGGTCCAGTTAAGTTTCTGGTCAATGGTGACCCCCAGGATGTTGATGGTGGGGGATTCGGTGATGGTAATGCCGTTGAATGTCAGGGGGAGGTGGTTAGACTCTCTCTTGTTGGAGATGGTCATTGCCTGGCACTTATCTGGCGCGAATGTTACTTGCCACTTATGAGCCCAAGCCTGGATGTTGTCCAGGTCTTGCTGCATGCGGGCTCGGACTGCTTCATTATTTGGGGGGTTGTGAATGGAACTGAACACTGTGCAGTCATCAGCGAACATCCTCATTTCTGAGCTTATGATGGAGGGAAGGTCATTGATGAAGCAGCTGAAGATGGTTGGGCCTAGGACACTGCCCTGAGGAACTCCTGCAGCAATGTCCTGGGGCTGAGATGATTGGCCTCCAACAACCACTTCTACCATCTTCCTTTGTGCTCGGTATGACTCCAGCCACTGGAGAGTTTTCCCCCTGATTCCCATTGACTTCAATTTTACTAGGGCTCCTTGGTGCCACACTCGGTCAAATGCTGCCTTGATGTCAAGGGCAGTCACTCTCACCTCACCTCTGGAATTCAGCTCTTTTGTCCATGTTTGGACCAAGGCTGTAATGAGGTCTGGAGCCGAGTGGTCCTGGCGGAACCCAAACTGAGCATCGGTGAGCAGGTTATTGGTGAGTAAGTGCCGCTTGATAGCGCTGTCGATGACACCTTCCATCACTTTGCGGATGATTGAGAGTAGACTGATGGGGCGGTAATTGGCCGGATTGGATTTGTCCTGCTTTTTGTGGACAGGACATACCTGGGCAATTTTCCACATTGTCGGGTAGATGCCAGTGTTGTAGCTGTACTGGAACAGCTTGGCTAGAGGCGCAGCTAGTTCTGGAGCACAAGTCTTCAGCACTACAGCTGGGATGTTGTCGGGGCCCATAGCCTTTGCTGTATCCAGTGCACTCAGCCGTTTCTTGATATCACGTGGAGTGAATCGAATTGGCCGAAGACTGGCTTCTGTGATGGTGGGGATATTGGGAGGAGGCCGAGATGGATCATCCACTCGGCACTTCTGGCTGAAGATGGTTGCAAAGGCTTCAGCCTTGTCTTTTGCACTCACGTGCTGGACTCCGCCATCATTGAGGATGGGGATGTTTGCAGAGCCTGCTCCTCCCGTTAGTTGTTTAATTGTCGACCACCATTCACGACCGGATGTGGCAGGACTGCAGAGCTTTGATCTGATCCGTTGGTTGTGGAATCGCTTAGCTCTGTCTATAGCATGTTGCTTCCGCTGTTTAGCATGCATGTAGTACTGAGTTGTAGCTTCACCAGGTTGGCACCTCATTTTTAGTTACGCCTGGTGCTGCTCCTGGCATGCTCTTCTACATTCCTCATTGAACCAGGGTTGATCCCCTGGCTTGTTGGTGATGGTAGAGTGAGGAATATGCCGGGCCATGAGGTTACAGATTGTGGTGGAATACAATTCTGCTGCTGCTGATGGCCCACAGCGCCTCATGGATGCCCAGTTTTGAGCTGCTAGATCTGTTCTGAATCTATTCCATTTAGTCCAGGCATGGGAGGCCTACACTTCCCTTGTGGGGCTCAGAGGAGCACAAAGGAAAGACAAGAACTCACCTGGTGTCCTCTTCTGCTGATCTTCCTGCCATTAGCTTCAACCTGTCAGCAAAGCCGAAGCCACTTCCACACTCAGGCCAATGTTAAAATGGCAGCTGGGTCCTGATGACATCATTGGGACCTGTTATGCATATTTAAAGAAGGACGCCACTGGCTTCAGGTGGGTGCCCTTGGCACCTGCAATTTAAAATTGCAGTTGGTGGGATCAGGTCAGGAGGCCAGCTCCAGTCTCCAACTCCATTTTAACTACCCTCTCACCACCGGGCAGGGGTAGTTAAAATTTCCACCATTGTATCTATGGCTTTATTCTCATAGGCTCTGCTATTTCCTATTCAATCTGAATTTATGATGTGATATGGATTAACCACATAAGAACTGTGGCTGAGAATTTTGTTTAGTTCATAGTTTTTTATGGAATACACTGAATTCAATGCAAAAGAGAATCGGACACGGTGTAAAATGGGCTGCCGATTCGCTATGAACCCATTTTGCACTACTGGCGAAGGCCAATTTCATCCCCACTGAGCCTAGCAGCGCAAGGAAACTGAATTCATGTGCATGATTTAAATTGTATTATATTTGAAAGAAAAATAGAAAATGCTGGAAATGCATCGGCATCTAAAAGATTACATTAGGTTAATGTATCAGTTTGCACCCTGAAACTAGTGTTGGCCAGGGGTTGCAGAAACTACTGAGTTTATTCCAAACTACTGACACACAGGCAAAAGCAACTTTTGAACTGAAGTAACCTGAGTTCAGTCGCTGGGCTGAGCTGGCTGGAACCGGTTTGAATTAGTTAAGTTTCGTGAAAGACAAAGGAGATGTGATAAGACACAAGTCCTTATTTAGAAAAGGAGTAATGAGGTAATGCTACCTAAGTCCTTGGGACAGAGCCAATGAGGAGAAGACACGGACTAGGCAAGCAAGCCTAAACCAACGGGAGAGACAGCACAGCTTGAAGAGATAAGATTCGGAATAAGAATGAAGAATCTCGGGCGTGGAGCCAGAGCGAAGACTCCGGAGACCAACCATTGTGGAAGTGGAAGAACCTACGTCAGGGACGTCGAGACGACGTTGAAAGAGAGAGAGAGAACGGAACGCCTGGCCAGCATCAGCTCTCCTTTTCGGGTATTAGCCTTTATATTCTGTGACCACTCAGGGAGTGTCAGAGAAACCTAGTGGGTGTGCATTTAGATCCTCGTTTGGGTATAAAACTGTATAACCTGGTGCAAACTGCATGTCTATATCTAACCATGCGTATATGATCTAACAACGTGAATAAAGCGAATTGAGAGTTAAGAGAGAATTGACTCTTCTCCTCTTTGTACTAAGCCAATAACCGTAACCGGTGACCTCCGGTCAACACTAGTTCTACCCAAAATGTTAACCTGTCTTTTGCTTTCAGATGATAACTGAGAACCTGTGTATTTCCACGATTTTTAAATTTTTATTTCAAGTTTCTAACTTTTAGATTCTCTTTTTATCTCTGCTGTTTGATTTATTGCAAATTCTCTTCCACTTATGTCAGTCATGAAATAAATATCTGTTAATTTGTCTGTACACTGTCAGTATTGTCCCTTTTCCTTCTTGTTTGTGACTGTTTTTGCTAAATCAGTTCTGATGAAGAGTCACATCTGAAATATTAACCTATCTTTCTCTTTCAGATGCTGACTAACCTGCTGTGCATTTCCAGCATTTTTCTGTTTTTATTTCAGATTTCCAGCATTTCATTACAAATGCTCGAGTGACTACCTCAGCTCTATAATAGTTTGATTAGTGTTCACAAAGGATGACAAATTCATGATGTAGCAAATGGGAGCAAGACGTTGAACATCCCTTTCCCTGCTGGTTCAAGAGAAACTTTTCATTTGTACTGCTGCCTTGAACCAGAAGGGAGAAAAAAAACCCATTGCTGCATCTGACAGCTGCAGCCCCCCCATAGCTATCTCTCTCTTCCATGCTTTTATTTATTTACACAGCTTAACTTGGCTGCTGCTTCTATTCCGACCCCAAATATAAGAGTGGGGAAAATATCCCCATACAAGCATACACAATGCGTGAGTCCATATCATGCTTCCAACAACAACAAGAACAAGAACAACCTGCATTTATATAGAGCCTTTAACATAGTAAAAACATCCCAAAGCAGTTCACAGGAGCGTTATACGACAAAATTTGACAAAAATCCAAAAAAGGTAGATATTTCCCTGTATTTTTAATTTAAATTTTTTCGCTAATGCAGGAACAGTGCACCAAATAAATCCTATAAAAAATGCTCAATAGAAAGTCAAACTGACTGCAGGAGACTACAAGCAATTAAAGGAGCAGTGGCAGCGTTTGTGGAATTCAGCAGTACATACTGCCTGTTCGTCCGCATGTCTTTGAAGTGGTGCAGCTCTCAGGCCAAGGATTTCAGGTGGATTCAGAACAATCCAGGGTCTGGAGTTCAGCCATATTATACCTCGCTTAAGGAATAAAACTCAAGGAGCATTCAGACAGATTTGCAAATGAATCCAACATCCTTTTTGTTTACTAAACAAAGGGTAATATTATCCAAATCACTGACCCCTTCCTCCAGTGCTGTCATCAGTACTCACTGCTTAAACAAAATACGTCAAAAGATAGCAAAAATGAATGTTGTGATAATCATAATTCTTTGAAGAATTTTTTTTTCAAAAGTTTATTAATGTTGACACTCGAGTCTAAATTTTCCGATCAGCATTATTTTGATGTTAATGTAACCCATTTATTTTAAGTGAGTTACTACCATATTAAAATAATGCTGATTCGTAAATCCAGTGTTTAAGCAGTCCCTTTGCACATTTCTCGTAATCCTGCTTTTAGGAACATAGGAACAGGAGTAGGCCATTCAGCCCCTATAGCTTGATATGCCAATTTTATTAGATCATGGCAGATCTGTACCTCAACTCCATCTACCTGCCTTTTCTCCATATCATTTTTACTACCTTAAGGCGCTGTATAAATGCAAATTGTTGTTGAGGTTCAGTGCCCAAAACTGAATGCATGCTCCAGATGGGGTCTGATCAAAGATCTGTACAACTGAAGTTTAACTTCCTTCCCTTTATATTCCAACTCCCTATTTGATTGCTTTTCGTACCTGTGCACTAACTTTTAGTGACTTGTGTACATGGACACCTAAATCACTTTGCTTCTCCACAGCTTCTAGTCTCTCACCATTAAGAAATTATTCTGATTTGTCTTTCTCGGGTTCAAAGGGGATGACCTCACACTTCCTCACATTGAAATCCATTTGTCATAGTTTTGCTCACTCACGTAATCTATCTATGTCCCTTCGTAACTTTTGCTTCCGTCTACACAAGTTACTGTGCCTCCCGTCTTAATGTCATCTGCAAACTTGGTTATACAACTTTCTATTCCTTGATTCCAGTCACTGAGGCCCCAGTAGAGAACCCTAGTGAACACCACTTACCATATCCTGCCAATCAATGAACGCTCCCTTTATCCCTACTCTCTGTCTCTTACCTCCCAACCAATTACCAATCCATATCACAAGGTTATCTCTAATTCCATGCACTTTAATTTTTGCTAATAATCTCTTATGTCGTACCAAATGATCAAATGCCTTCTGAAAGTCCATATAGACAACATCCATAGACACTCCTGTATCCACCATGTTAGTGAACGCGTCAAAAAATTCAACTAGATTAGTCAGTCACGACCTACCTTTCACAATTCCACGCTGGGTCTCTTTGATCAGCTCATCATTAAAATGACAGGAAATCATTTTTGCAGAAGTCCTACTGTAGAAAAGACATAACACACTAAGCATCCGCTTCTATGAACTGAAAATCATTTCATGCAGTGCAGCAACATACAAATGGACATGAAATGTATGGATTCCCTTTTGTTTCCAGTCTGATGAAGGTCTACACCTGAAACATTAACACGTTTTGTCTCTTTTCAGGTGCTGGGTATTTTAACAATATCAACAAGTTGTATTAATACAACATTCTTCATGTGCAGGAAGATGCCTCAGAGTGTTTTACATTAAGAAGAAAAAGAATAAGGTGGGCAAGGAGCATGGGGAAAGGGGAAAGAAATAGAGAGATTAGGATGGGGAACTGAAAGCAGTCAATGGCAGTGATTTTGAGGTTGGTTTTTGAAAGTAAGGAGGATATACAGGAGCGTAGTGTTTGAATGAACTGCCGCCAACTGAGGAACAGAGAAAGTGAAGGTTGAGTACTCATCCAGTATTAGAGGAGCTGGAGGATTCATGCAGAGACACAAGGAGGGGGTGGGGAGGTGGTGGGAGGGGGAGAGTGGTGTTGGGAGGTGCAGGACGATGGAGTGATTTGAAAACAAGGACGAGAAGTCCAACGGTGATCAAGAAGGCCAAAGGAATGTTGGCTTTTATTGCTAGGGGGATAGAATATAAAAACAGGGAGGTATTGCTGCAGTTATATAAGGTATTGGTGAGACCGCACCTGGAATACTGCATACAGTTTTGGTGTCCAAACTTAAGAAAAGACATACTTGCTCTCGAGGCAGTACAAAGAAGAAGGTTCACTCGGTTAATCCCAGGGATGAGGGGGCGGACATATGAGGAGAGGTTGAGCAGATTGGGACTCTACTCATTGGAGTTCAGAAGAATGAGAGGCGATCTTATTGAAACATATAAGATTGTGAAGGGGCTTGATCGGGTGGATGCGGTAAGGCTGTTCCCAAGGATGGGTGAAACTAGAACTAGGGGGCATAATCTTAGAATAAGGGGCTGCTCTTTCAAAACTGAGACGAGGAGAAACTTCTTCACTCAGAGGGTAGTAGGTCTGTGGAATTTGCTGCCCCAGGAAGCTGTGGAAGCTACATCATTAAATAAATTTAAAACAGAAATAGACAGTTTCCTAGAAGTAAAGGGAATTAGGGGTTACGGGGAGCAGGCAGGAAATTGGACATGAATTTAGATTTGAGGTTAGGATCAGATCAGCCATGATCTTATTGAATGGCGGAGCAGGCTCGAGGGGCTGATTGGCCTACTCCTGCTCCTATTTCTTACGTTCTTATGAGAATTTTGAACTCAACATGCTGGGGCATTAGAAATACCACCAGTCTTTTCTGTTCTTATTTTGGATTTTCATGTTTTTACTAGAGAAGCTTGGAAATTACTCAAAGAGTTAAACGGTTTTGCATAATAAATGATGCAAATCTGAGAAAAATACAGTTGGGCTAATCAAACAGTCAAATGCTGTGGCAATAGACCTATATGTTTCACACCCTCTTTTACTTGGCAAGTAAACCTTCCAACTTTGTTGCTGCTTAGCAACTGACCTGACTAATTTATAACATACAAACTGCAAAGTTATCTGTTATGAACTCACTGCAGGGCAAGATTTCTCACTCCAGCTATGGTGAGGAACTACTTTCCATCTTTGTAAACAGTTGGGTAGGATAACAGGAGCTCCTAATCCCACAGTGATAGCTAGAGTGTCTATTGCTCCATATTACCTCTAGTGTCAGTGGCATTGGAGAAAGTTATGTTAAATTTAAAACAATTTTTAAAAACAAATTTTTCATTGGCTTGTTCAGAATGTACATTTTTAAAATTTGCTCTCAGGGTATGGATGATACTGGCAAGGTCAAATTAGCTGCTAAGAAGGTAGTGATGGGCCTTTGCTACAGTCCTTGTAGTGATGGTTCCTTCATAGAATCATAGAAAGGTTACAGCATGGAAGGAGGCCATTCAGCCCATCGAGTCCGCGTTGGCTCTATGCAAGAGCAATCCAGTTAGTCCCACTCCCCCGCCCTTTCCCCATATGGTGTTAGGTAAAGAATTCCAGGATTTTGACTCAGCAATGATGAAGGAACGGCGGGATATGTCCAAGGCAGTATAGTGTGTGACTTGGAGGGGAATTTGGAGGTGAGGGTGTTCCCATAACATTACTGCTCTTGTCTTTCTCAGTGGCAGAAGTCATGGAGTTGGAAGGTGTTGTTGAAGTAACCTTGGTGAGTTGCTGCAGTGCATCCTGTAGATAATACACACTGTGGCTACAAGGCACCAGTGTTGGAGGGGATGGATATTGAGTTCAGTGGCAGGGGCATTAATCAAATAGACTGCTTACTCCTGGATGGTGTCAAGCTTCTTGTTTGTTGCTGCAGCTGCAACTATCCAAGCGAATAGTGAGTATTCCAACACACTCCTGAGTTGAGCCTTGCAGATGGTGGAGAGGCTTTAAGGGGTACCATCACAGAGTACCCAACTTTCTCCCTGCTTTTGTAGCCACAGTGTTGATATGACTGGTCCAATGCGACGGATATGTCTTTTGTCTCAGTGTAGCTGAGTCTGTAACTGAGGAGTTGTCCATATTCTGTGATGCTTTGGAAGATGTTCAGGAGTGGGGTGGTTGGATTGTTTGCATGTAGCAGTACGTGGTCAGCATACATTTTGTGCTCATTCCCTCCTGTCTGTACTCCATGGAGTCCTAGGTTCTTTCCCATGCAAGTTGTTAGACGTTCTGTAGCTAGAACAAACAGAGTGGAAACAAACAGGGGTGTCCTTGTCTGGTCTCCTGATGCTGCAACAACAATAACTGCAATAACTTGTATTCATATAGCACCTTTAAAATAGTAAAATGTCCCAAGATGCTTTACAGGAGCATTATACCGAGCCACATAAGGAGATAGGAGGACAGGTGACCAAAAGCTTGGTCAAAGAGGTAGGTTTTAATGAGAATCTTAAAGGAGGGGAGAGAGGTAGAGGGGCGGAGAGGTTTAGGGAGGGAATTCCAGAAGGTAGGGCCCAGCTGAAGGCACGGCCAGCAATGATGGAGCGATCAAAATCGGGGGTGCGCAAAAGGCCAGAATTAAAGTAACGCAGAGATCTTGGAGGGTTGGAGGGCTGGAGGAGTTTACAGAGATAGGGAGGGGTGAGGCCAGGGAGAGATTTGAAAACAAGGATGAGAATTGTAAAATCGATGCATTGCAGGACCGGGAACCAAAGTAGGTCAGCAAGCACAGGGGTGATGGGTGAACGGGACTTGGTGCAAGTTAGGGTATGGGCAGCAAAGATTTGGATGAGTTCAAGTTTATGGAGGATGCTAGGTAGGAGGCCGGCCAGGAGAACATAGGAATAGTTGAGTCTAGAGGTTACAAAGGCATGGATGAGGGTTTCAGCAGCAGATGAGCTGAGGCCGGGGCGGAGACAAGCGATGTTACGGAGGTGGAAGTAGACGGTCTTGGTAATGGAGCTGATATGGGGTCAGAAACTCATCTTGGGGTCAAATAGGATGCCAAGGTTGCGAACAGTCTGGTTCAGCATCGGACTGGCCAGGGAGAGGGATGGAATCGGTGACTAGGGAACGGAGTTTGTGACGGGGACCAAAGACAATGACTTCAGTCTTCCCAATATTTAATTGGAGGAAATTTTTGCTCATCCAGAACTGGGGTCGGACAAGCAGCGTGAGAAATCAGAGGCAGTAAAGGAGTCGAGAGAGGTGGTGGTGAGGTAGAGCTGGGTGTCGTCAGTGTACATGTGGAACCTGATGTATTTTTGGATGATGTCGCCGAGGGGCAGCATTTAGATGAGAAACAGGAGGGACTCCAGAGGTAACGGTGCGGGAGAGGGAAGAGAAGCCATTGCAGGTGATCCTCTGGCTATGACTGGATCGATAAGAATGGAATCAGGTGAGCAGTAGGAATGCAGAAGACCTGAGGCCATTGGTGCAAACTTTGGATGTGGGGTGGAAACACAGGAGTTTAATCCACCTCTTGCATGTGTTGGCAGCATTCCTCACTGAATGTAGATAATAAGAAAATAATTAACTTGCGTTTATATAGCTGTTGAGAGGCTGCACGCACAAGCAGGAGGCCCAAAATAGGGCATGGCCAGCACTAGTTAAAGGCAGCCTGCACCTCTTAAAGGGTAGGTGCACAGTCAATGACAGCAGTGCAGAATGGCAGGCAGGATTGCTGGACCGGCAATAGAGCATGCACCAAGGTTCTCGGATGACGCACGAGAGGCCCTGGTGGAGGGAGTGGACAAAAGGTGGGCAATCATATACCCACAGAATGGCAGGAGATCCACCAGACACCAGCTGCGGAGACAGTGGGAGGCAGTGGCCCAGGAGGTGAATGCCAAGAGCATGACACCGTGCACGTGGGTGCAGTGCCGCAAAAAGTTCAATGATTTGACATGAGCGGTCCAAGTGAGTGAATGCAAGTGTCGAGTGGCACATCCTACCAACTGCACCACTGTTCCACGCATGGCACCCACCCACCAACAAATGCTGTCCCCATGTGTCTTCCTCCACTTTCGCCCTCCGTCTCCTCCCCCTCCTCCTCAGCCTCTTCCTCCTCTTCCTCTGGCTCAGGGCCTTGCCGGATAATCGGTGGCAAGGGCTGTTCCCTCATAGAATCATAGAAAGGTTACAGCATTGGAGGAGGCCATTCAGCCCATCGAGTCTGTGCCAGCTCTATGCAAGAGCAATCCAGCGAGTCCCACTCCCCCGCCCTTTCCCTGTAGCCCTGCAATTTTTTTCCTTTCAAGTACTTATCCAGTTCCCTTTTGAAGGCCATGATTGAATCTGCCTCCACCACCCCATCGGGCAGTGCATTCCAGATCCTAACCACTCGCTGTGTAAAAAAGTTTTTCCTCAAGTCACCTTTGGTTCTTTTGCCAATCACCTTAAATCTATCTCCTGTGGTTCTTGACCCTTCTGCCAATGGAAACAGTTTCTCTCTATCTACTCTATCTAGACCCATCATGATTTTGAATACCTCTATCAAATTTCCTCTCAACCTTTACTGTTCCAAGGAGAACAACCCCAGCTTCTCCAGTCTATCCACGCAACTGAAGTCCCTCATCCCTGGAATCATTCTAGTAAATCTCTTCTGCATCCTCTCTAAGGATTTCAAATCTTTCCTAAAGTGCGGTGCCCAGAACTGGACACAATACTCCACTTGTGGCCGACCCAGTGTTTTATAAAGATTCATCATGACTTCCATGCTTTTGTACTCCATGCCCCTATTTATAAAGCCCAATATCTCGTATGCTTTTTAATCGCTTTCTCAACCTGCCCTGCTACCTTGAACGATTTGTGCACATATACCCCCAGATCTCTCTGTTCCTGTACCTTTTTAGAATTGTGCCCTTTAGTTTATATTGCCTCTTCTCATTCTTCCTACCGAAATGTATCACCTTGCATCTTTCTGCGTTAAATTTCATTTGCCATGTGTCCGCCCATGCCACCAACCTGTCTATATCCTCTTGAAGTCTATTACTATCCTCCTCACTGTTCGCTACACTTAAGTTTTGTGTCATCTGAAAATTTTGAAATTGTGCCCTGTACACCCAAGTCCAAGTCATTAAGATATATCAAGAAAAGCAGTGATCCCAGCACTGACCCCGGGAGAACACCATTGTACACCTCCATCTAGTCCGAAAAACAACCGTTCACCACTACTCTCTGTTTCCTGTTACTTAGCTAATTCTGTATCCACACTGCTACTGCCCCTTTTATTCCATGGGCTTCAATCTTGATAACAAGCCTATTATGCGGCAAGTTATCAAACACCTTTTGAAAGTCCATATACACCACATCAACTGCATTGCCCTCATCTATCCTCTCTGTTACCTCATCAAAAAACTCTATCCTGGCACCAGGGAGGCAACATACCATCCTGAAATCACGTTTGCGGCCACAGAAACACCTGTCTGTTCCCCTAACTATAGAATCCCCTTTCACTATTACACTCCTGACCTTTTTCCTACGCCTTGTACAGCTGAGCCACCCATGGTGCAGTGGTCTTGGCTCTGGCTGCACTCCCCAGAGGAACCCTCTCCCTCACCAAACTGAATACTGAAAACTAAAAATCCAGAGTCATGAGTTCAAATCCCGCCATTTTTTTTTAAAAATTCGTTCACGGGATGTGGGCGTCGCTGGCGAGGCCAGCATTTATTGCCCATCCCTAATTGCCCTCGAGAAGGTGGTGGTGAGCCTCCTTCTTGAACCGCTGCAGTCCATGTGGTGACGGTTCTCCCACAGTGCTGTTAGGAAGGGAGTTCCAGGATTTTGACCCAGCGACGATGAAGGAACGGCGATATATTTCCAAGTCGGGATGGTGTGTGACTTGGAGGGGAACGTGCAGGTGGTGTTGTTCCCATGTGCCTGCTGCTCTTGTCCTTCTAGGTGGTAGAGGTCGCGGGTTTGGGAGGTGCTGTCGAAGAAGCCTTGGGGAGTTGCTGCAGTGCATCCTGTGGATGGTACACACTGCAGCCACAGTGCGCCGGTGGTGAAGGGAGTGAATGTTTAGGGTGATGGATGGGGTGCCAATCAAGCGGGCTGCTTTATCTTGGATGGTGTCGAGCTGCTTGAGTGTTGTTGAAGCTGCACTCATCCAGGCAAGTGGAGAGTATTCCATCACACTCCTGACTTGTGCCTTGTAGATGGTGGAAAGGCTTTGGGGAGTCAGGAGGTGAGTCACTCGCCGCAGAATACCCAGCCTCTGACCTGCTCTCGTAGCCACAGTATTTATATGGCTAGTCCAGTTCAGTTTCTGGTCAATGGTGACCCCCAGGATGTTGATGGTGGGGGATTCGGCGATGGTAATGCCGTTGAATGTCAAGAGGAGGTGGTTAGACTTTCTCTTGTTGGAGATGGTCATTGCCTGGCACTTATCTGGCGCGAATGTTACTTGCCACTTATGAGCCCAAGCCTGGATGTTGTCCAGGTCTTGCTGCATGCGGGCTCGGACTGCTTCATTATCTGAGGGGTTGCGAATGGAACTGAACACTGTGCAGTCATCAGCGAACATCCCCATTTCTGACCTTATGATGGAGGGAAGGTCATTGATGAAGCAGCTGAAGATGGTTGGGCCTAGGACACTGCCTTGAGGAACTCCTGCAGCAATGCCCTGGGGCTGAGATGATTGGCCTCCAACAACCACTACCATCTTCCTTTGTGCTAGGTATGACTCCAGCCACTGGAGAGTTTTCCCCCTGATTCCCATGGACTTCAATTTTACTAGGGCTCCTTGGTGCCACACTCGGTCAAATGCTGCCTTGATGTCAAGGGCAGTCACTCTCACCTCACCTCTGGAATTCAGCTCTTTTGTCCATGTTTGGACCAAGGCTGTAATGAGGTCTGGAGCTGAGTGGTCCTGGCGGAACCCAAACTGAGCATCGGTGAGCAGGTTATTGGTGAGTAAGTGCCGCTTGATAGCACTGTCGATGACACCTTCCATCACTTTGCTGATGATTGAGAGTAGACTGATGGGGCGGTAATTGGCCGGATTGGATTTGTCCTGCTTTTTGTGGACAGGACACACCTGGGCAATTTTCCACATTGTCGGGTAGATGCCAGTGTTGTAGCTGTACTGGAACAGCTTGGCTAGAGGCGCAGCTAGTTCTGGAGCACAAGTCTTCAGCACTACAGCTGGGATGTTGTCGGGGCCCATAGCCTTTGCTGTATCCAGTGCACTCAGCCGTTTCTTGATATCACGTGGAGTGAATCGAATTGGCCGAAGACTGGCTTCCGTGATGGTGGGGATATCGGGAGGAGGCTGAGATGGATCATCCACTCGGCACTTCTGGCTGAAGATGGTTGCAAACGCTTCAGCCTTGTCTTTTGCACTCACGTGCTGGACTCCACCATCATTGAGAATGGGGATGTTTGCAGAGCCTCCTCCTCCCGTTAGTTGTTTAATTGTCCACCACCATTCACGACTGGATGTGGCAGGACTGCAGAGCTTTGATCTGATCCGTTGGTTGTGGAATTGCTTAGCTCTGTCTATAGCATGTTGCTTCCGCTGTTTAGCATGCATGTAGTCCTGAGTTGTAGCTTCACCAGGTTGGTACATCATTTTTAGGTACGCCTGGTGCTGCTCCTGGCATGCTCTTCTACACTCCTCATTGAACCAGGGTTGATCCCCTGGCTTGTTGGTAATGGTAGAGTGAGGAATATGCCGGGCCATGAGGTTACAGATTGTGGTGGAATACAATTCTGCTGCTGCTGATGGCCCACAGCGCCTCATGGATGCCCAATTTTGAGCTGCTTGATCCGTTCTGAATCTATCCCATTTAGCACGGTGGTAGTGCCACACAACACGTTGGATGGTGTCCTCAGTGCGAAGACGGGACTTCATCTCCACGAGGACTGTGCGGTGGTCACTCCTACCAATACTGTCATGGACAGATGCATTTGCGACAGGGAGATTGGTGAGGACAAGGTCAAGTAAGTTTTTCCCTCGTGTTGGTTTGCTCACCTCCTGCCGCAGGCCCAGTCTAGCAGCTATGTCCTTCAGGACTCGGCCAGCTCGGTCAGTAGTGGTGCTACCGAGCCACTCTTGGTGATGGACATTGAAGTCCCCCACCCAGAGTACATTTTGTGCCCTTGCTACCCTCAGTGCTTCCTCCAAGTGGTGCTCAACATGGAGGAGGACTGATTAATCAGCTGAGGGAGGACGGTAGGTGGTAATCAGCAGGAGGTTTCCTTGCCCATGTTTGACCTGATGCCATGAGTTTTCATGGGGTCCAGAGTCAATGCTGAGGACTCCCAGGGCCACTCCCTCCTGACTGTATATCACTGTACCGCCACCTCTGGTGGGTCTGTCCTGCCGGTGGGACAGGACATACTCAGGGATGGTGATGGAAGAGTCTGGGACGTTGGCTGAAAGATATGATTCTGTAAGTATGGCTATGTCAGGCTGTTGCTTGACTAGTCTGTGGGACAGCTCTCCCAATTTTGGCATAAGTCCCCAGATGTTAGTGAGGAGGACCTTGCAGGGTCGACTGGGCTTGGTGTTTTGCCGTTGTCGTGTCCGGTGCCTCGTGGTCCGATGCCGGGTGGTCCGTCCGGTTTTATTCTTATTATGACTTTTCGTAGCGAGATTTTACAACTGAGTGGCTTGCTAGGCCATTTCAGAGGGCAATTAAGAATCAACCACATTGCTGTGGGTCTGGCAGCTGGCGAATTTAAATTCAATCAATTAAATTCAATTAATGAAATAAAATCTGGAATTAAAATACTAGTATCAGTAATGGTCGCCATGAAACTACCGGATTGTCGTAAAAACCCATCTGGTTCACTAATGTCCTTTAGGGAAGGAAACCTGCCGTCCTTACCCGATCTGGCCTAAATGTGACTCCAGACCCACAGTAATGTGGTTGATTCTTAATTGCCCTCTGAAATGGCCTAGCAAGCCACTCAGTTGTAAAATCTTGCCACGAAAAGTCATAATAAGAATAAAACCGGACGGACCACCCGGCATCGGACCACTAGGCACCGGACACGACAACGGCAAACCAAGCCGAGTCGACCCTGCAAAGTCCTCCTCACTAACATCTGGGGACTTGTGCCAAAATTGGGAGAGCTGTCCCACAGACAAGTCAAGCAACAGCCTGACATAGCGATACTCACAGAATCATATCTTTCAGCCAACGTCCCAGACTCATCCATCACCATCCCTGGGTATGTCCTGTCCCACCGGCAGGACAGACCCACCAGAGGTGGCGGTACAGTGATATACAGTCAGGAGGGAGTGGCCCTGGGAGTCCTCAACATTGACTCCGGACCCCATGAAATCTCATGGCATCAGGTCAAACATGGGCAAGGAAACCTCCTGCTGATTACCACCTACCGTCCTCCCTCAGCTGATGAATCAGTCCTCCTCCATGTTGAGCACCACTTGGAGGAAGCACTGAGGGTAGCAAGGGCACAAAATGTACTCTGGGTGGGGGACTTCAATGTCCATCACTAAGAGTGGCTCGGTAGCACCACTACTGACCGAGCTGGCCAAGTCCTGAAGGACATAGCTGCTAGACTGGGCCTGCGGCAGGAGGTGAGCAAACCAACACGAGGGAAAAACCTACTTCACCTCGTCCTCACCAATCTACCTGTCGCAAATGCATCTGTCCATGACAGTATTGGTAGGAGTGACCACCGCACAGTCCTCGTGGAGACGAAGTCCCGTCTTCGCACTGAGGACACCATCCAACGAGTTGTGTGGCACTACCACCGTGCTGAATGGGATAGATTCAGAACAGATCTAGCAGCTCAAAACTGGGCATCCATGAGGCACTGTGGGCCATCAGCAGCAACAGAATTGTATTCCAGCACAATCTGTAACCTCCTGGCCCAGCATATTCCTCACTCTACCATTACCAACAAGCCAGGGGATCAACCCTGGTTCAATGAGGAGTGTAGAAGAGCATGCCAGGAGCAGCACCAGGCGTAACTAAAAATGAGGTGCCAACCTGGTGAAGCTACAACTCAGGACTACATGCATGCTAAACAGCAGAAGCAACATGCTATAGACAGAGCTAAGCGATTCCACAACCAACGGATCAGATCAAAGCTTTGCAGTCCTGCCACATCCAGTCGTGAATGGTGGTGGACAATTAAACAACTAACGGGAGGAGGAGGCTCTATAAACATCCCCATCCTCAACGATGGCGGAGTCCAGCACGTGAGTGCAAAAGACAAGGCTGAAGCCTTTGCAACCATCTTCAGCCAGATGTGCCGAGTGGATGATCCATCTCGGCCTCCTCCCGAAATCCGCACCATCACAGAAGCCAGTCTTCAGCCAATTCAATTCACTCCACGTGATATCAAGAAACGGCTGAGTGCACTGGATACAGCAAAGGCTATGGGCCCCGACAACATCCCAGCTGTAGTGCTGAAGACTTGTGCTCCAGAACCAGCTGCCCCTCTAGCCAAGCTGTTCCAGTACAGCTCGAACACTGGCATCTATCCGACAATGTGGAAAATTGCCCAGGTATGTCCTGTCCACAAAAAGCAGGACAAATCCAATCCGGCCAATTACCGCCCTATCAGTCTACTCTCAATCATCAGCAAAGTGATGGAAGGTGTCATCGACAGTGCTATCAAGCGGCACTTACTCACCAATAACCTGCTCACCGATGCTCAGTTTGGGTTCCGCCAGGACCACTCAGCTCGAGACCTCATTACAGCCTTGGTCCAAACATGGACAAAAGAGCTGAATTCCAGAGGTGAGGTGAGAGTGACTGCCCTTGACATCAAGGCAGCATTTGACCGAGTGTGGCACCAAGGAGCCCTAGTAAAATTGAAGTCAATGGGAATCAGGGGGAAAACTCTCCAGTGGCTGGAGTTATACCTAGCACAAAGGAAGATTGTAAACAATTTTACAACACCAAGTTATAGTCCAGCAATTTTATTTTAAATTCACAAGCTTTCGGAGGCTTCCTCCTTCCTCAGGTGAACGTTGTTGGATTTTCCAACAACGTTCACCTGAGGAAGGAGGAAGCCTCCGAAAGCTTGTGAATTTAAAATAAAATTGCTGGACTATAACTTGGTGTTGTAAAATTGTTTACAATTGTCAACCCCAGTCCATCACCGGCATCTCCACATCACAAAGGAAGATGGTAGTGGTTGTTGGAGGCCAATCATCTCAGCCCCAGGACATTGCTGCAGGAGTTCCTCAGGGCAGTGTCCTAGGCCCAACCATCTTCAGCTGCTTCATCAATGACCTTCCCTCCATCATAAGGTCAGAAATGGGGATATTCGCTGATGACTGCACAGTGTTCAGTTCCATTCGCAACCCCTCAAATAATGAAGCAGTCCAAGCCCGCATGCAGCAAGATCTGGACAACATCCAGGCTTGGGCTGATAAGTGGCAAGTAACATTCGTGCCAGATAAGTGCCAGGCAATGACCATCTCCAACAAGAGAGAGTCTAACCACCTCCCCTTGACATTCAACGGCATTACCATCGCCGAATCCCCCACCATCAACATCCTGGGGGTCACCATTGACCAGAAACTTAACTGGACCAGCCATATAAATACTGTGGCTACGAGAGCAGGTCAGAGGCTGGGTATTCTGCGGCGAGTGACTCACCTCCTGACTCCCCAAAGCCTTTCCACCATCTACAAGGCACAAGTCAGGAGTGTGATGGAATACTCTCCACTTGCTTGGATGAGTGCAGCTCCAACAACACTCAAGAAGCTCGACACCATCCAAGATAAAGCAGCCCGCTTGATTGGTACCCCATCCATCACCCTAAACATTCATTCCCTTCACCACCGGCGCACAGTGGCTGCAGTGTGTACCATCCACAGGATGCACTGCAGCAACTTGCCAAGGCTTCTTCGACAGCACCTCCCAAACCCGCGACCTCTACCACCTAGAAGGACAAGAGCAGCAGGCACATGGGAACACCACCACCTGCACGTTCCCCTCCAAGTCACACACCATCCCGACTTGGAAATATATCGCCGTTGTATCGTCGCTGGGTCAAAATCCTGGAACTCACTTCCTAACAGCACAGTGGGAGAACCGTCACCACACGGACTGCAGCGGTTCAAGAAGGCGGCTCACCACCACCTTCTCAAGGGCAATTAGGGATGGGCAATAAATGCCGGCCTCGCCAGTGACGCCCACATCCCATGAACGAATAAAAAAAAAATTAGAGAGTGAGATGCGCTCAGGGGACTCCTGCACTACCTGCCTGGTCCTCCTTGTCTGTCTGGCGGTCACCCAGTCCCTCTCTGCCTGCACTTTCTTAAGCTGCATAAGGTTGAGGTTGTGCAACATGCAACATACCACGACGAATCTTGACACCCGCTCAGCTGAGTATTGCAGGGCTCCACCAGAACGGTCCAGGCAGCGGAAGCGTTGCTCTAGGATGCCTATGGTATGCTCAATGACATTGCGTGTGGCAGCATGACTGTTGTTGTAGGCCTGCTTTGCACGTGTGTGTGCGTTCCTGAACGGAGTTATGAGCTGCCTCATGAGGGGATAGCCCTTGTCATCCAGTAGCCAGCCGTTGACATGCTGAGCTGGTTGAAAAATAGCTGGAATGTTCGACTGCCGCATTGAATCATAGAATGGTTACAGCACAGAAGGAGGCCATTCGGCTCGTTGAGTCTGTGCCAGCTCTCTGCAAGAGCAATCCAGCTAGTCCCACTCCCCCGCCCTTTCCCCGTAGCCCTGCAATTTTTTTTCTTTCAAGTACTTATCCAATTCCTTTTTGAAAGCCACGATTGAATCTGCCTCCACCACCCCCTCAGGCAGTGCATTCCAGATCATCATCACTCACTGTGTAAAAAAGTGTTTCCTCATGTCAGCTTTGGATCTTTGCCAATCACGTTAAATCTTAGTGAAGGTGTTGTGAATGCTCCCAGGGTAGCACCTCCATGATGCGCTGCGTGTGGTGACCAGCGGCACATTCAGGGAGTGGAACCTTTTCTGTTCATAAAGATGGCCGAATTGACATGTGGAGCCACATAACAATGTGCGTGCAGTCAATGGCACCATGCACCATGGGGAAGCCTGTACTGAGAGCAAACCCTCGCGCTCGCTCGTTCTACTTCTATCTATCAAGAGGGAACATGATGAACCTGATGCGCATCTCGTACAGTGACTCCGTGACCTCCCTTATGCAGCAGTGCACTGCACACTGTGAGATGTTGCACAGCTTGCCAGCAGAGGCCTGAAATGATCCAGAGCCGTAGAAGTTCAGTGCCACAGTTACATTCACAGCCACAGGCAATGCTGCCCTTGCCCTGCTCTGAGGCTGTAGTTGTGGTTGTAGCAGGTGATGACCTCTTTGGTGAACCTCAGCCGTCGGATACACTGATCCTCGCTCATCTGGAGATAAGCGTAGTGTTGCCCGAAGGCCCTCATGGGATATGGTTTCCTGCTCAGTGCCCTGCACCTCCTCCTCCTCCTCCCTCTTCTTGCAGCTTAACCTGCTCTGCAGGCCTCTCTGCGTGCTCCCAGTCATGTTCTATGCCCAGTGGGAGCCCTAGCAGACCGCCCATGGTTGCCAGGAATCTTGTTCAAACACTGTTGTAAATTATACCAACCTTAACCTGCCAAACCACTCTCAAATATACTGTAACAACTCTCTGTAAGTATAGGAAGCTTCAACAAACACGTCCTATTCTACCAGCAGCCAGAAGCAATAATCCAGCAACTAACCTGCAATGTCTGTATGATCCCTTTAAATAGCATTGGTGGGGAGTCCTCCAGGCACTCTGAGACATGTTCAGGTGTTCGTGGTTAAGGCAATGCTTTGAGTGGAATGTTAAGTGCCAAAATGGTGTCTATCACTTTAAATTAGCATTGCACACTGATCTAACGCATATTCTCCCTACTTTACATGCTGCCAGTTTTTGTTACTTGCGCGTGTGCGAAACCCTTTACCAAGATGGCGTCCAGCGCACGTAACGTTAGAGGCATGCGCGCGCGTTCCGGACACTATTTTGGAACTTCGGGAGGCCGCAAAGCACCTGAACAACGGGCGCTACATGGCCCAATTTCTAGCCCTATGTGTTGGAGGCAAAGGACGCTCCCAAACACACTCCATGCACTTGTGGAAAAAGTATTCAACTGAGTTGAATGGAAAGTTCTCCTCGCTAAAGTTAAACAAATGAGCTTTGGCAATATTAGTCCATTGTGCCTGTGCTGGCTTTTTGAAAGAGCTGTCCAATTTGTCCCACTCTCTTGCTCTTTCCCCATAGCTCTGCAAATTTTTCCTTTTCAAGTATATACCCAATTCCCATGTCTTCGCAATATTGTTATTGTACTTTAACAGAATTATAATTATGAAGGCACCATCTGGACCCAGAAGCAGCAGGACAAGGCACCAAGCCAGAGAAGAAAAATGTAGAACTTCACCGATTCAGACCTCCAGGCCCTCCTCAGGGAAATCGAAGCAGGAGCCACAGACTCCTGGGTGTGGGTGCCATCAAGTCACCCAGAAATGTAACTCATGCCACCTGGAGAGAGGTGACACTGGCATTGTGCCAATTCCATCACCCCAGGACTGTAGAACAATGCCATAAAAAGTCAAGACCTCACATGGGCCAGAAAAATAATATACTGAGGACTGTCCCCTTTTCTTCCTTCCCTTCAACTCCAAACAGGCCAACTCTCCTTTGCTGCACTTCCTGGAGTAAAATCTCCAGAGCTGAAATCTTAAAAAGAGCAGCTGTGCTCGTCTTCCTCCTTGTTGCCATCTTGAACTGCTTTGAGTAAAACATTCAAATTATCGATGTACAGCTTAGCTTTAACTGCGAGCAGCTAATTAAGAGCTACTGACTCGCCAGCTAGTCCTCCCATGCATTCAGCATGCATCAGAATATCTTGACTGGGAGCACATACTAATTACTACAATGCCCTGGCCTCACAATGATGGCAAGGTCAACTGATGTGTGTTGTGTGCATAATGGGCTGCATTCCTGCTGGCACTGTGACAGGACAGCAACAACAGCTTGCATTTATATAGCTCCTTTAAAATAGAAAAACGTCCCAAGTTCTTTACAGAGGCGTAAAGAAAAAATATATCAGTACACTATGAATCAGACCATTTAATTGGCTCCTTTATCTGTCATTTTTTTTGTTATGCCCTTTCTCCTTGATTACTGAAGAATGGGAATGTTACTACAGCTAAAATGTTTTAGGGTTGCTCAGAACCATTTAAATGCACTGCCCTGTGGAGATTGATTACCTTGGGTGTGAATTTGAAAACTGATTGTTGTTCCACTTGATCAAAACATAAATGTAAATAATTTAATCAAGCCACCAACAATAGAACACTCATTTTTATACAGTCTAAGATTTTAAATAGGATAACAATGATTCCATGTCAGTAACAGAGAATATAAATTTTTCACTTGGGGATTGTTTGATATTTTTTGGTCACTTGTCCTAATGTCTCCTTCCTTGGCTCCTGTGAAGTATTTTGGAATATTTTACTACATTAAAGGCACTATATAAAGGCAAGTTGTTGTTGTTGTTGAGATGCTAACATATTGGTGGTACTCTGTCCCTATCCCAGCTCCTCCGCCACTGACACCACTATCCATGCTTATGTGATTTCCAGATTTGATCATTCCAATAAAAAAGATAAGAGATTAAATGAACGAAACAAAATGAAAAGAACACAAAGCTGGAAATCCTGAAATAAAAACAGAATTGCTGGTAATGCACCGCAGATCAGTCAGCAGCTCTAAAGAGAAAACACAGATTGCTAACGTTTCAGATGAGTATCATTCAGCAGAGCTGAAAATTAACTATGGGTACGGTAGCATTGTAGTTTTATTACTGGACTAATAATCCAGAGACATAAGTTTAAATCCTACCATGGCAGCTGGGGAATTTAAATTCAGTTAATTAAATAAAAAGTTAGGAATAAAAAGCTAGTATCAGTAATGGTGACCGTGGATTGTCATAAAAACCTATCTGGTTCACTAATGTCCTTTCGAGAAGGAAACCTCCTTACCCGGTCTGGCCTATATGTGACTCCAGATCCACAGCAATGTGGTTGATTCTTAACCACCTTCTGAAATTATGTGGAGATGCCGGTGATGGACTGGGGTTGACAATTGTAAACAATTTTATAACACCAAGTTATAGTCCAACAAATTTATTTTTCTTATCGAGTTATACAGCACGGATAGAGGCCCTTCAGCCCATCGTGTCCGCGCCGGCCATCAAGCCCTTTTTGTTGTACTCTACTACCTTTTCACAATTTTCATTCTTTTTCCCCATCTCTCTATTCTTGTTTGGATACAGTTCCTGGGATACTGGCAGCTTTCCAGCACTTTGCCCAAATAGCCATCCTTCATTTGTGGTCAAAGGACTGAGATTAGGAGCAGGAACTTCAGATTTTTTTTATGCCCTTCCACACACAAACTAATTTTAAATTCCACAAACTTTCGGAGGCTTCCTCCTTCGTCAGGTGAACGGTGTTTCCACACCGTTCACCTGACGAAGGAGGAAGCCTCCGAAAGCTTGTGGAATTTAAAATAAATTTGTTGGACTATAACTTGGTGTTGTAAAATTGTTTACAACCTTCTGAAATGACCTAGCAAGATAACCAGTTGTACAATCCCGCTACAAAAAGGCATAATAAGACAAACTGCAGCGGTTCAAGAAGACAGCTCACCACCACCTCCCCAATGGCAATTAGGGATGGGCAATAAATGCTGGCCTTGCCAGCGATGCCCACATCACATGAATGAATAAAAAAAAGATAAACGAATTATTAATAGTAGTCACAGGGACTGATTCACAATTTCCATGCAAAATGCATATTTTTTCTTGTTCCTTCATGGGATATGGGCATCGCTGGCAATGCCAGCATTTATTGCCCATCCCTAATTGTCCTTGAGAAGGTGGTGATGAGCCTCCTTCTTGAACCGCTGCAGTCCGTGTGGTGAAGATTCTCCCACAGTGCTGTTAGGAAGGGAGTTCCAGGATTTTGACCCAGCGACGATGAAGGAACGGCAATATATTTCCAAGTCGGGATGGTGTGTGACTTGGAGGGGAACGTGCAGGTGGTGTTGTTCCCATGTGTCTGCTGCTCTTGTCCTTCTAGGTGGTAGAGGTTGCGGATTTAGGAGGTGCTGTCGAAGAAGCCTTGGCGAGTTGCTGCAGTGCATCCTGTGGATGGTACACACTGCAGCCACGGTGTGTCGGTGGTGAAGGGAGTGAATGTTTAGGGTGGTGGGTGGAGTGCCAATCAAGCGTGCTGCTTTGTCCTAGATGGTGTCGAGCTTCTTGAGTGTTGTTGGAGCTGCACTCATCCAAGCAAGTGGAGAGTATTCCATCACACTCCTGACTTGTGCCTTGGAGATGGTGGAAAGGCTTTGGGGAGTCAGAAGGTGAGTCACTCGTCACAGAATACCCAGCCTCTGACCTGCTCTTGTAGCCACAGTATTTATGTGGCTGGTCCAGTTAAGTTTTTGGTAAATGGTGACCCCCAGAATGTTGATGGTGGGGGATTTGGCAATGGTAATGCCGTTAAATGTTAAGGGGAGGTGGTTATCTCTCCCTTGTTGGAGATGGTCATTGCCTGGCACCTGTCTCTTGCGAATGTTACTTACCACTTATCAGCTCAAGTCTGGATGTTGTCCAGGTTTTGCTGCATGCGGGCTCGGACTGCTTCATTATCTGAGGGGTTGCGAATGGAACTGAACACTATGCAATCATCAGCGAACATCCTCATTTCTGATCTAATGATGGAGGGAAGGTCATTGATGAAGTAGCTGAAGATGGTTGGGGCTAGGACACTGCCCTGAGGAACTCCTGCAGCGATGTCCTGGGGCTGAGATGATTGGCCTCTAACAACCACTACCATCTTCCTTTGTGCTAGGTATGACTCTAGCCACTGGAGAGTTCTCCCCTGATTCCCATTGACTTCAATTTTACTAGGGCTCCTTGGTGCCACACTCGGTCAAATGCTGTGAACGCAAGGGCAGTCAGTCTCACCACACCTCTGGAATTCAGCTCTTTTGTCCATGTTTGGACCAAGGCTGTAATGAGGTCTGGAGCCGAGTGGTCCTGGCGGACAAACTGAGCATCGGTGAGCAGGTTATTGGTGAGTAAGTGCTGCTTGATAGCACTGTCGATGACACCTTCCATCACTTTGTTGATGATTGGGAGTAGACTGATGGGACGGTAATTGACCGGATTGGATTGGTCCTACTTTTCGTGGACAGGATATACCTGGGCAATTTTCCACATTGTCGGGTCGATGACAGTGTTGTAGCTGTACTAAAAGAGCTTGGCTAGAGCACACGTCTTCAGCACTACAGCCGGGTTGTCATTGGGGCCCATAGCCTTTGCTGTATCCAGTGCACTCAGCCGTTTCTTGATAATCATAGAATTCAAGCCTGAAACAGAATTTGACTTCATTCACCATCAATCAGTAGTCCTAATAATATATTAGATGTTACATGATATAAAACAACACATCCTTCTACACACTGTGAGTGATGCCAAAGGAGATCTGTTAATATTTATAACCATCGTGCATCTCGTATGCGCTCAGCTCAAGTATCACACTTCAGATGTCACACTTCAAAGTGTCATATTTTATTACAGATGCAAAACAATTTTTTTTTAAAGTATTAAAACAAGACAAAGAAAGCCAGTCATTCCTGCTGGACTTTTTGATTTTGATTTTGAGAACCTGGAATCTCTCTAAGAGCCAGAGATTTACAAGCAGCTGTCAATCTAAAGAAAATTCCTTCAGCATTAGTGTCTCAGTGTCCTCACGGTGAGCATACTTAGAATACTTCCCATATGAAGTACTGGAGCAGTGGTCTTAAAGGACAGGCCAAGTTAAACACAGCTTCAACTTAGAAGCTGAACATTAAAACCATGCTCCAGATCCCAGACTACCATAAACAACACTGTGACAGTCCAGCTGGACCAGAATTTTCATTGACCTGTTAGGATACGGCAGGGAGAAGTGAGACTTCTGCCTTCCCACGTGATCCTGTTGGCATCCGACTGCATTTTCCTGGAGCGGCCTAATTAAATATGCAAGGTGAGTTCAAGGCAGGAATCCTACTCCTGAATGGTTCTCTGCTATAGGGAGTAAGGGAAATCTGGATTAGCTGTATCAGTTAAAAGACTGCTGCAGCTTAAAGGGCCAGAAGGCAAAGACAGAGCAAGGGTACAGTGAGTGGAGAGTGGCAGAATGTGGACCAGCATTGGGGGTGTCTGCCGTGGTCAAGGCCCCAAGAGTCTCAGAAAGTTCCATGGAGTTGATATTGGCAGAGATAAGGGTAAGGAAGACAAGGCTATTTGGAACCCAGGACAAGAAGCCCCAGAAAAGGATAATGTCGGAAGTATGGAGGGAGGTAGCGCAGATAGTTAGAGCCACAAATTTTAAACATTCCGCCAAAAATATTTTAATGACCTTACCAGATTGCACAAGTACCACACACAACCCAAAATGATGCTAGAAGCATGACTCACCTCCATGCCATCCATGTCTACATGGTGTAAATGAAGGGATGAATGAGACATTAATATACACCAAGAGGGAAAGTCATTATTCATTTACAGTGCTATTCTCACTTTAAATTCTTTGGAAATAGCAGCAACTACCTTTAAATCCTGTTAACTCACTATTGTGATCTAACGGAAATTGCTTCCAGCTTTCGCTGTCCTGTAGGAATGCTGTAATCAGTGATACTGCCCTTCACAATACTTTCCCCCTCTGGAACACCGTATATGAACCAACACTGCCACTTTTATCATGCTTTCTTTTGACAGGAACTGGGTGGAAACACAGGGAAATACCAGGGGCTACTAAGCCACACTCTTCTACATTCATCTCCTGGTGGAGGGGTGGGCTTAGGATGGGCAGATCCAGGTGTCAGCGAAGTCAGCAGAGGAATATCATGGCAGCCATTTATGGGGTGGGGTATCAGCAAAAGGCCTCTCTACCCCATTTTCCTCACCAGACTGGCCCAGTTTGGGTAGGTTTGTCCAGACAAATCCAGGCCCCAGTGTTTACAAATGGTTGGAAGATCTGGTTTGCCATAAATATTCCTCCTACAGTCCTCACAGGCATGTGGCTCATTATCAGTAGTCCATAATTTATTCTTCAGTAATCTGCTGAGCTCTATTGTGTATCCTTTATCTACATGAATTAACCAAACTTCTAAGATCCTTTTCTGGCAGAGTTAAACCCCAAAGGCTTGTCTTCTCTCATGTCATGTGACACAGGTTCCTGCATCATGACAGTGACATATTATGTTATGTTGAAAATGAGCTTTCTTTCACTTCCCAACCCAATTTGTAATTGATGTGCACATTTTTAAAGAAGGTATTCAGTCCTCTTTAAGGAGCTTTTGAAGTAATTGCTGAGATCAGGCCAGTCAAAATTGTACATAATTAATTTTAAAAAAGGAAATTAAGTCAAAATTCATGTTAAGCATGATTGATACATGGCCAACTTTGTTTTGCTATTACTGTTATGTCAGAAGAGACTAGGTAATGAACTAAATAGGGCATTATAAGTCTAAGACATGCATGCAGAGTACTGTATTCCTATGGATTTCTTTACCTGACTACCTTCTCCATTCCTCCTTCCCTTTTCCATTTAGAAGTACTGCAACATGTATCCATGTGATGGTAGGCATCTGGACACAAGTAAAATCAACAAAATCCATAGAAAGTGAATTTCCATGCTGTTTCCAGCACATTAGCAGTGAATAAATGGTGCAGGACATTGTTGGAGCCAGGAAAATCAGGTGGAAGTCATCTTCACCTGTTGTGTGCCTTTAAAACACTTCCCCAAGTTCCCTTCGCTTTTTGAGGCTTCCCACGATCCACCCATTGAGTCCCCAATGGCCTCATTTGCATTTATCAGCATGATAGCCAGTAACGTAGCAGATGGAAGTTTTCTGGGTTTGTACTACTAAAGCACTCTAGGTAACTTAGGCTGAGATATATGAGGTGCAACAGTTGCTAGGATCACCTGATCAAGGTCGAAGTGATGAGTTTGTGAGCCTAAAGAATGTGGAGAGTTTAAACATTGATTTCTACAGGTTCAAAATGCTTTAAAGCTTCTTTTTTTATCCCCCACCCCATACAATATACAAGCCACTTGAGGACCTCTCTGAGGAGCTGTATACAAGAAGAATTTGCTTCACTAAAGAGGCAATAGGGAATCTCTGTAACCTGCGGAGGAAGACCTCAACCCACACTCATCTGCCGGCACTACTCTCTCAGTGGCTAGGAAGTTGACCACCGTCCTTATCTGATATGGCAAAGGGACATTTCAGGCAGCCACAGGGGATCAATGTAACTTCAGCTATGGTGCAGTACAAGTAGGCATTCATCAGGTCACTCATGTCCTTTTCAGGAGAGGGGGTCAATTCATCATCTTTGACATTACAGCAAGGCAGCAGAGAGATAGGGCCATCAACTTTTACAGGATTTCTGGCTTTCACAATGTTTAGGGCACAATTAATGGTATCACATTGTTTTGCAGATACCCACTCATCTACTTCAACAAAAGGGATCCCATTCCCTCAGTGTCCAGATAACATGTGGCAGTAAACAGAAGATCCTGCATGTCAATGCCCGATACCTTCATGCTTCATCATTTGGCCCTCCCTGATCTCTTTAGACAAGAGAATCAGATTCACAGATGGCTTCTGGGGGACAAAGCATATCCCCTGCTCCTATAACTAATGACCCCAATTAGAATGTCCCGAGCCTCAGATGAGGGGCAGTACAACGAAGCACAAGCCTCTACTAGGCTGCTCATCAAGAGGTCCATCAGGATCTTATAAGTACTAGTCGGGAGGGGTTCTGCAGCACTTTAGGAAGGACTGCACTTTGACGTGGCTGAGGAGGAGACCTTTGCTCTATTGGATCCAGAACTACATAAAGCAAACCATCAGGATGACCTGCACTCAGAGGAATCCTCAGTGACTGCTGCAAGAAGCATCAGAGGACATATCATCTTGGAAGCCTTCTCTTCTGTGAAACACAGGCCTCAATTTTAACTCTGGGATGGGTGTGTGGCAGGGTGAGTTAGAAACTAATCCTGTGCAGCAGAAAACAGGCCCAGAGTATTTTAACTCCCAGGTCTCTTTATCATGCTGCCAATCCACTTCCCACCCGCAACAGACAAAACATGGGCAGGAAGCAGCTGCTGGCCTCCACAAAATTGAGTGACCAATAGGCCACCCTCCGACATTAAGGTAGGTGTGGGAAAGGGGGTTCTGGGAGGGTCTCACAGGAGGCAAGTGGGAGAGTCCAAAGATAGGGACGCTGCAAATTTCCTTTTTGGGTCTGCATAATTAAAGAAGGATCCCATTGCCTTTGGGTGGGTGGCTTATCCACCCATCTATGGGCCTGAGTGAAAATTGCGATTGGCAGAATCTGAGCAACTTTCCCAGGGGTAAGTAAGCTGGGACATTTTAACTGGTGGGTAGGGTTAACATTGCCCCCATAGTCTATGTTTGACACTACAGTCTGACTTCCTTCTCTCCCAATTGCAAATATATAGATCAACTACCTCAATCAACTACCCAGTGTTCGCCATGGTCTGGAAGCCACGATACAGGCTGTGCTCCATTCTGTCCCCTGAGCTGCAGTCTGTGCCAGTGGCATAGACAGATTGGGGGTGTTCACGGTGCCTAAAGCCCCCCGAAATTTCAATGATTTTTTTATTGGACCACTCCTTCTTTCGAAAGAACATACCTTAGATCACTTGACAGAACACAGAAATGATATTCTACCAGAGCTGGTCAGTTCTTCAATTCTATCAACACAAACCAATTAGTTGGGCTTGCGGCTCTAAATGTTCACCAGGACATTGCAGTGAATAGTAGCAAAGTTATTCATAGACCAGCGACATAACCAACATTTAAACCTCATGCTTTAGAGTTTTTGTCCAACAAGATTGTTTTATCTTTTCATTTGCTTTATTCTGACATCACATTTGAACACAACCGTGTACTCATCTACATAGGAAACATAGGAACATAGGAACAGGAGTAGGCCATTCAGCCCCTCGTGCCTGCTGCGCCATTTGATAAGATTATGGCTGATCTGTGATCTAACTCTATTTCCTGCCTTTGGTCCATATCCCTTAATCCCTTAATATCTGACATCCATCTAATGGCAACAATAAATTCCAAGCTTCCAAGTGTATATTGGGGTTTTTAACATGTTTTTAACATATGTACATCCATTATCATCATGGATAGCGACCAGGAGCAGGAACCCTGGCCAACTTCGCAAACGGCAATTGATACGAGCTCAACTGCTAAATTTAAATCTGAGATAGATAGCTTTTTGGCAACCAAAGGTATTAAGGGATATGGGCCAAAGGCAGGTATATAGAGCTAGATCACAGATCAGCCATGATCTTATCAAATGGCGGAGCAGGCACGAGGGGCTGAATGGCCTACTCCTGTTCCTATGTTCCTATGTTCCTAATTTCCTCTCACTATCCCAAGCAAGCTGACGCCAATGCAAGACCCCCATTCCCACCTTGGTTGAGATCAGCTAGCTTAGCACTGACCAGGAATAAAATCTAGGACTTCCTGATCTGCATGGCTTAGATAAAAACTGGATAAACTCACTAAGTTATAGATGGAGCTCTGTACACTTATTAAAATCTGGGATTTTACATGGGCTGTTGTTCTTTTCAAACATCAAATGACCATTGATGTTTCCAGCATTTTCTCTTTTTATTTCAGATTTCCAATATTCATGGTTTTTCTTTTCCTCTCTATCCACTCAGAATGATTACGTATTTACAACAACAACTTGCATTTATATAGCGCCTTTAACGTTGTAAAACGTCCCAAGGTGCTTCACAGGAGTGTTATCAAACAAAATTTGACACTGAGCCACATAAGGAGGTATTAGGACAGGTGACCAAAAGCTTGGTAAAAGAGGTAGCTTTTAACGAGTGTCTTAAAGGAGGGGAGAGAGGTAGAGAGTTGGAGAGGTTTAGGGAGGGAATTCCAGAGCTTAGGACCTGGGCAGCAGAAGGCACAACCACCAATGATGGAGCGATTAAAATCAGGAATGAGCAAGAGGCCAGAATTGGAGGAGCGCAGAGATTTCAGAGTGTTGTAGGGCTGGAGGAGGGGCGAGGCTACGGAGGGATTTGAAAACAAGGATGAGAATTTTAAAATGGAGACGTTACCGGACCGGGAGCCAACGTAGATCACTGAGCTCGGAGGTGATGAGTGAATGGGAAATGGTGCGAGTTAGGATACAGGCAGCAGAGTTTTGGATGAGCTCAAGTTTATGGAGGGTGGAAGATGGGAGGCCGGCCAGGAGAGCATTGGAATAGTCAAGTCTAGAGGTAACAAAGGCATGGATGAGGGTTTCAGCAGCAGATGAGCTGAGCCAGGGGTGGAGACGGGTGACGTTACGGATGAGGAAGTAAGCAGACTTGGTGATGGAGCGGAAATGTGGTCGAAAGCTCATCTCAAGGTCAAATAGGAAAATTGTTGAACACAGAAAAATGTTGAAACACTATTGCAATTGTGTAAATAAAGATCAATGCACCCAATAATATATGATAATAAGTAGCACCATAATATGATTTTTCAATGGAAGTGTGAATGAGTAACAAATATTGTAAAGCCCTCAACATGCTCAGTTAATTAAAAGCAGAAAACACAAGAAATGTACAGTAGGTTGGTCAACATTTGAAAGAGAATGAAAGGTTAAGATTTTGGGTGGGACTCTTCATCGCAGCATCATGATAAGAGATTCTAAATCTAAGGCACTAATAAACTGAAAGGCATGTGTAAATTGAGACATTTAACATCCCATTCATTTTTTTGGGAGTGGGGGGCAGGAAGTTATCCTTCAATGAAGAACACATGGTCTGTCTTTTCAGCACTTCCCCTCAAATGATCTCTCTGAAACACATGCCTCTGCAGCTAAGAGTGAGGTATGAACAGTATGTTCACAGGCTGCTTTTGACTGGCCATGATGAGGTGCATGCAGGGATATGTTGGCGTGGTCCAGCCTTACAGTGCTGCCTCCTCATGATGATGATTGCTTTAGCACTCAAAGTTATTGTGTACCAGAACAATAACTGCTTCTGTAAAATGCCATGCCATTAATTTTTACCTTTATAATATACTGAAATGGTTCCACCCCTTGGGAACAGTAGTGAAATGTGGTGTAATCCAGATTTGGGACAGTAAGGAATTCATCAACCAGTGAAAAAACAAAGTGAAAAGTTATTTAAATCCAAAAGACAAAAATACAACTAAAACTTGTTATAAATAAATAGAATAAACAATAGACTTGTGGGCTCACACATAATATACCAGTCATTGATGATAGCCAGAGCTCACCTCGTGCATATGATGCCCATGAGTTATGCGGCCGGCGCCACTCAGTGGCTTATTTCACGTAAACCACCAGTCCTTGTACGTGCGCTATATTTAGCTGAAGTACACGTGAATCCAGGTAACTTTCTGCTTGTCTCAATCTTAGCCGCAAGTAGAAAGTAAAGGCTTAACATTTCAGAGGACCATGCCACTTTAACTGTCAAAAGCACCCAGACACCCAATGACTACTGACCTCAGTTATGCTGTCCTGAGCATGCAAATCTATCGGAAGGAAGAGTTCGATCTTTTGGTCTTGCCTATAATTTGTGCAGCATAAATGCAGGCAGGAGTCAGCTGGGACTCTTTAACGACAGCACTGTCTATAATAGTATCATCAAGCAGGACATTGGCATAAATCATTTGCCACTTTGCAAAGTGTCACTACTGTCAGCCTCCCAGTGATGTGATCTTTAGTCTTTCAGATCTATAGACTGGCATTTGGATCAGCTAAGCACCTTGCTCAATGCCTTGCATTTTAATATCACTCCAGCCAATACGTAAACCTGATTTTAAATATTTGCAAAGTGTTGACATTACATACTTTAACTATTCAAACATTTACTCTTGTATTTCAGTAAAACAAACTTCCACAATGTTACACACTAATAAGGTTTATGTGCTTCTTATAAAAATGGTTTTCCTTACTAAATCTTGTGTACTTAGAAATTCGTTTCGGAGCCAAAGGCTTTAACCCTTTGAAAAGTGAACATCCAGGTAGTTTAAAACCCCTAAAAATATTCCATGATTTTGATCAGAACAAATGTATACTTACCTTTTTCTCTGAATAAATTGCAAATAATAATCTTTATCATTTTGTACTTGTGAAATGATTATATAAGTTTGCCTGTTTTCTTCCCAAGTTCTTTTTTAATATTGTTATGTAACAAACCTTCACAAATAATTCCTAGAGTGAATGTGTTGAGATATATCAAAATCATAAGCTATTATATAATTGCAAGTATTATTCTTTATTAACAATGAAATAGAATTTTAATGGTGTTGCTGATATATACAGAACAATGTTCAAATCATTTAGTTAACCTTTTGTTTACAGTACAATGGGACTGTCCTTTTATACATAATGGTATTTTGGGGACAAGCAAATATACAAGAATTTTTGTGTCCTTTGTAAAGCTCGCGATAAAGATGTATTATGTACTCAATTCTTTTATCAACTTTGCATTTCTCAAAAATTATATCCTTGTAATCCATGCCAGAACTATATAAGAATGTTCACATTATTTTCATGTAATTCTGCACCTCCAACATTAGACATGCATTGTGTTATTGCACCTCTGGCATTGCACAGCCATTGTTCTACATTAGCAATAGTCTTTTCACCTGTGTCATCAGCTCACCCTGACACAATGCTGGTCATTTTTCAAGAAGAGAGGTAAGAAAAAAGGTACCTGTATATATGATCCACAATAACAGGTGGTCAGGGATGAATTACAGACATGTATTGAGTCTCTCGCTGGCATGGAGATTCTATGTACACAGGTGCTGACTGGCTGAGGAAAATTACATATGGATATCTAGGAAGAAATTGTAAGGTAATAACACAAATCAAGACGGCAAAGTACATCATATAGTCGAAGTCACCTCACCCTAAGATCAGAATTTTTAATTTGAACTGCATTTTACCATGCAACATAACTAATTGAAGGTTTTATCTTGTTCTTTGCAACACTGTCATTGAATCATAACGTTTAGAATTACTGTACAGTTTTACTTACCACAGAAAATACAAGCACACACACATGTTTTCTTTCTATCCATCAATAATTATTTTTCATAACATATTCAAACTTAATTTTTAGTTTTGTGGTAAGCTTTGCAGTTTTTGATGGATTGTTCAGAATTCCCTCACTTCATTACAGAGGTGGAGGGATATTAGCAGTTGCAGTGTTTTAACCAAATAGATGATACCACATCCCTCTTCACCATTATTTCTCGCTCAACCACAACTCTTTGGACCTCTCGACCACAACTCTCTTCTGCTCCACATAGCTCTCTCTTTTTCTACTATCTCACTTTTCTACTTTTTATTCTCTCCCTCACTGAATCCAGGCCCTGCCTTATTTCATAAACAATTTATTTTCTGTTCCTTTTAGACTTATCCTCCACTCGCTCCCTGTTTTCTTCCCCAATCATGTCCATCTTTCTTCTTTCCTATTATCCCACTGTCTTGCTTCTTTCGTTCTTTCTCTTTCTTTCCTAGCTCATCTTCAATTTTATTCTTTTCAGCTTTCCCTTGTGTCTCTTTCACTGTAGTTCTTTCCCTATCTTCTTCCATTCTTCACCTTTTTCATTCTGTGTCCTACACTTTAGCCTAGCAGCCTTTTTATAGAAACATAAAACAGAGCAGCCTCTTCCCAAATTTTGCACCTGTTCAGCCAACTGTTCTCTTTCTTTGATCAGCTAATCCCACCCACTACCTGAACCCCATGATATTTGGCACCTGCTGTGTGGGCTGTGATTTACTATATCCATGTGTCATTTTCAGGAAGTGAGTAGTAATGTTTGCAGAACGTGCACCATGACAGTTTTGCTGACTTCTGGGAAGAAGAGCCTGTGGCAAAACCTGCCTTTCTTCCCTCCAAAGGAATAGGCATGCTGCTGCAAGGAACATAGGAGCACAGGAATAGGAGTAGGCCATTCAGCCCCTTCAACCTGATCCGTCATTCCATTCAATCATGTCTCACCTGTACCTCAACTCCATTTACAAATACCTTGATACCCTTATCTAACAAAAATCTATTGATTTCAGTCTTAAAATGTTCAATTAACCCACCATCCACAGTCTTATAGGGGAGCGAGTTCCAGATTTCTACTACCCTTTGTGTGAAAAAGTGCTTCCTGATTTCACTTCTAAATGGCGTACCTCTAATGTTAAGATTATGTCCTCTTGTTCTGGATTCCCCCACCAGAGGAAATAGTTTCACTATATCTACCCTATCGAATCCCATGGTTATTTTAAATACCTCGATTGGATCACCCCTCAAACCTTCTAAACTCAAGGGAATACAAGCCAAGTTTATGCATCCTGTTCTCATAATTTAACCCTTTAAGATATAATTCTGGTGATGTCAGCAAGACTGTTGTCAGATAAGAACTGGGGAAAAATAATTTTGCATTGTAAAAAAAAAGTACTAAACACTAGTGAGAAGTAATGCAAGAAGGTCAATACAAATAAAAATTTCCAAAAAGGAAAACTATTCTTTGTGCTAATGCAGTGAACAGGTGAAAAACTTTAGCATGGGATTCATTTGCATGAGATTGCCATAAACTAGGAACTGGAATGAAGTTCTTTCACACTCACTGCAAGGCTTACAAAAAGTATGATAATTTTTTCTCATTGAATTTGGTGCCTGCAAATCACGTGATCTGGTCTGCTTGGCCAATTCAGCGAGGTGTACTCCTGAATGCATGAATGCACTCAAAGGGAAAATCAGCCCTATTGTCTCTTCTGAGCTATACAAAATTGCATTACATTAAGGGGAACAGATAGGGTGGATAGAGTGAAACTATTTCCGCTGGTTGGGGATTTTAGGAGTAGGGGGCACAGTCTAAAAATTAGAGCCAGACCTTTCAGGAGCGAGATTAGAAAACATTTCTACACACATAGGGTGGTAGAAGTTTGGAACTCTCTTCCACAAACGGCAATTGATACTAGCTCAATTGCTAAATTTAAATCTGAGATAGATAGCTTTTTGGCAACCAAAGGTATTAAGGGATATGGGCCAAAGGCAGGTATATGGAGTTAGATCACAGATCAGTCATGATCTTATCAAATGGCGGAGCAGGCACGAGGGGCTGAATGGCCTACTCCTGTTCCTATGTTCCTATTGCTTCTTTCTTGCAATTTCAATCTGATCAATGATGCTCCAGCTTTTTTTTAACCAACATTTTTCAAGTGAGTTCACCCCACAATTTTTATTAAGAACATTATGGGGGTGACTTTCAACTGCTGGCCACCCATTTCTCGCCTGAATGGGCACCTGGCACTCCCACCCAAAACAGACGGGAGGCTGTTTAGTTATGCAAATCGGGATCCTATGCCTTAATCTGAGATCGATAGATTTTTGCTAATGAAGGGTATTAAAGGATATGGAGCCAAGGCGGGTAAATGAAGTTAGGATACAGATCAGGAATGATCTCATTGAATCGCAGGATAGGCTCGAGGGGCTTAATGGCCTACTCCTGTTCCTATGTTTCTATGTTCCTACGTTTTAGGACCCCAACTGCAACTTTCAAAGAGAAATAGGCAGAGCAATGCAAGGTACATTCCATTCCCATTTCTCTAGGCATTGAGAAGCCTAACCGGAAATCCTTAAAGGGACCACTGGAGTCCTCTCCAAAAAGGTAAATTTTTAGGGTTTGTTGAAAGATTTTTCTGGGGCTAGGAAGAGCAGGACACACGCACCCCCCCCCCCCCCCCCACCCAACCCCGGCATCCTCTGCCCACCCACACCCCCCGACATCCTCTGCCCACCCCCCCACCGACAGGACTCACCTGTCAGCTGGCTGCGTGCTACAGCTGGCCGATTTTCCGCCAAGGGAAACCAGCAAGCTGCCCATTGGATACCCCAGTTTGCCGACAATATGTTGATGAAGTCAGAACCTGAATTCCTGCACCTCTGACTCAGAGATGGGGATGCTACCACTAAGCCAACGGTTCGCTCCTACAGGGATGGGAACAAAAACAGGAAATACTGGAAACACTCAGCAGGTCAGGCAGCATCTGTGGAGAATACACAGGGGTTAAAGTTTCGGGTTTGGACCCTTTGTCAAAACACTGGGATAATAGTTGTTTTTGGAACAGTTGACAAGGATTAAGAATGCCCTCTAGGCCATTTTCCATTGACACACAACAGAAACTATATGCAAATACAAAAAGCAGCTTCTTGAGCTTTTTGATCTCAGGGATTTAAAGATGTCCTCTTAAACCAATTATAAGGATTATACTGAATAACAAATAAATCACTGGTATTACACTGCTACTATTTCTATTATTTACTCATTTTGAGTGCTGTTTGTTAATTACTGTGTATGACCAGAGAAAATGATATGTTCTGCAACAGTAAGTTATGAACATGCTTTATGAATGCTAAATGGCATATAGCAGAGAACAAGATCAGCCCCGGTCTTTTAACTGTCGCTACTCATTCATATGTAAAACAACACAACTCAAAACATCGCATTTGTTTTAATCTTCTTGCTTTGTGATCTAAACATGTCTTTTTACTCCAATGCGTACAAAAGCTGTGAAATTCAAGCTGCTAAATCCTCAGGGGTTTCTGATCAGACAAGGAACACTAAAGGGAAACCATTTCCTAGAGAATAATTATTCCTCCTTGTGAGAAAAAAGAGCATTCAGGATAGGTATTGATTTACATGCATATTGAAAGGCAGAAAAAGAAGAAAAAAGATTGTAAGGTAAGATCTGTTCTGTAGAATTTCACCCTGAACTCATTTCATTAACCTGCAATTTTCACACTTTTGACCATGTTGGAGTCACGACTCGACCATCGCAGGTTCAAGTGTCATTGATTGGCTGTCGGCAGATAAACCAGCAGCCTTTGCCAGACAGGCAGCCAATTGCCATATCACTCAGCAAGCACCCGGAGCAGATAATCTGAGCAACACTTGCTCTCTGTTCATATGTGGACAACTGACATGCACAGATTCTACCAGTGTACATGCCAATTCATACTGCCGAATTATTTCTGAATTGTGTTTTGTTACAAGGAGTAACAGTTGCTTTCTGGATTGTATATATCACCAAGGAATTCCATATAAACGGACAGTTATAAAGGAACAGCATCTTCGTGAAAATGTATTCAATAATCCTATTGCTTGCATCTTCGTGAAAATGTATTCAATAATCCTATTGCTTGTTTTTAAATACAAACTCAATGGTCAAAACACTTTTGGAGCACAAGTTCCTCTTTAGCTCCTGGTCATAAAGCATCATCTGGGCATTGCACTAAAAGTAAAATGGGACAGAGGGGGCAGGGGAGAAAAATTACATGGAGTCTGTTGGACTTTCTGTCAATTTAAATGAATGGACGGAAAATTCAGCAGGCTCTTTCATGAGTACATGTTGCTGATTTGTAAACCGAAGATTTGAAGCGATTAGGTGCGAGTATAAACAAGAATTTTTTTATATATATATGTGTGTCATTAGAAGGGAGATGCCTCAGATGTCTCAGAGAAAATGCATATATATTAGAAATACAATTTGATTGTCACACTATGCTTGGGTATTTGATTTAGGCCATATTTTAAGCTGCAAGTGCATATTTAGCATTATACTTACCTTTTAGTCCCCTGGAAGCTTGGTGGTGCAATGCTCTACAGTGCCACTGCTTTACTGTGGCTCTGTGAGACTGGCCCAGGTTCTTCCTCATTCTCAAAACCCAAAAACCATAGCTGCATCCTACTTGCAACCCTCTTCATCTGTCAGTCCGCAGCCCGGACCGGATCCCTTCCCCCACAGGTATCCTGGCAAATGCCATGTCCTACCAGCCTGAAACTTTGCCCTAATCCCTTCCCTCATTAATTTGCCACCCATGATGTCCTGGCCTAAATAAAAATAAACTGAAGAGTAGAAAGAGAAGAGTACAGAGGAGAAGAGAAAGAGACAAAAAGGAAAGAGAGAGAGAAAGAGGAGCAGAGAGAGACCAGCAGAAGAGAGGAGAAACATGGGGAGAGAAAGCAAGAGAAGAGAGAAACAGAGGGTGATTCCAGCACAAGAGATGGAAGGGAGGCACAGAAGTACAAGACAGAAAGAGAGTGGTGCAACAACATGAAAATGACTTAAACAGTGCTATAGAAGATTCATTAGTACATATATCTACATTAAAATCAGTATGTTGGTCATGCATTTCATCGAGAAATGTATGGAAACATTCCTACAGGGATTCCTATATTAAAATGTCTACAGGCAGCTGAGACACACCAGTAGTAGGTACTCTAATAGGAATTCTCAGCTTAATTTTGATACTTGAGTAATGCCTGACTAAAACTTTTTATTGACGTTAACTGCCCTCCTGTCTCAAAGATCCAAGCCTTTTTCTATGCCCCATGGGCCATTTTTGCACCACCATTGCTCTTTCTTTCTGCCCCCAGCTCTGCTCTCTCATGCTCCAGGCCTTTGTTTCTTTTTCAGGTGGATTGCCTGCTGATCTCTGCTCCCTCTCACAACCTTGCTCTCTCCCAGGCCCAACCTCCTTTCTTCAGCGCACTGATATCATTGATTGCAGCAGTGCAGATGCTTCTCTGGGCTCCAGCCCCACCATAGAAATGTTTGATTCTCTCTACCCTCTCCCACCCCCACCATGGCCTATAACTGTCCTTTCTTCTTCATTCCCCCTCTCCTCTCCTGGGCCTCTATTCCCTCCCCCCTACCCTGCTCTATCATCTGTTCTGGTCTCTATCATCAAAGTCCTCCCTTGGTCCCAGTTCAATTATCCTCTGACCCTTTAAATGTTCTAGGGGGGAAAAAATCCAGTCAAAGAAGATCTTGCATTTATATAGCACCTTTCACAACCTCAAGACATCCCAAAATGCTTCACAGCCAATGAACTCAGCCCAAAGACTGCACCTGATTTTTGACTCCCCATTTGCAATGCCATGAAAGATTAAATATTAATATATTAAGTCTTGCATCTGGCACACACTTCCAGTTTGTCATACTCACTTCCTGCAACATCAAGTTTTTGCTACCACACATTCACCAGTAAATTTTGTTGATTGTCCCAAAGTAAAACAATAGCAACCGAAAAGGTAAGGATCGTACAAATCAAAAGTTAGGGAAGCAGCCAGAAAATTGTCAATACAAAATGACTAAGGACTTAAGAAAACAAACAATTCTAAATGTTCAGTCAGCAGAAACTACCAATAAAAATGATGCACTAGTCGAATCAGTCAAAATGCTTTTTGAAAAAACTTTTGTTTGCTTTTTTTCTCTCATTTATTGGGACAAATAAACCTGATGGTCCAAAGGGGCCAAGGGTAGTTTGGGTTCCATTTTCTTTGGAGTCCTGTCCTCCTCAGGCTTTGGCATCAGCCTTGGCTCATTTGTAGCACTTTCACCTCTGAGTCAGTAAGTCATGCATTGACGCTCCTTAAAACCTAGCTCTTTGACTAAGCTTTTGGTCACCTGTCCTAATATCTCCTTGAGTGACTCGGTGTCAAATTTTGTTTGATAACGCTCCTATGAAGTGCCTTGGGATGATTTACTAGATTAAAGGTGCTATATAAATTCAAGTTGTTGTTGTTGTTCAGTGAATGTAATGGTATACTTCATGGGTTAATACGAGGATCCTGGAGATCGTTTAACCACAGTTAAAATAGCTGCAGCAAGATATCCGGGCTGGCGCCTCATCAGTGGCCGATCTGTCAATCGTCCTGATGCCCTCATCATCATTGGAGAAGGTGCTCAGATGGGAATCAACGAGTGGCTCAGGTTACTAAAAGCCGATAAACATTGGTAACTGGCTGCACCGCCTCCGATTCGCGCTATGCCTTCTGTAGGATATTCTAATTAGAAATGCAGGAAAATATGGAGTGAGCTATCAACGGCGAGATTGGCGCGTTAGATGGCAAAATTTATGTTGTACACCATCGATCTCGCCATGGCAGGAAAATCTGGGCCAGTGTTATTTTAATGCTGGTTTTCTTACACTATGCACAGATTGTAAGTAGCTGCTTTTGACCCAGAAATAACAGCTGTTCATTACTGTAGTTTCTTTTCATTCCTATTGCTGTTATACACACCTGTAGATGCAGAAACAAAGGCATTGAAATTATACTGAGGGATAATAGGGTAGGAATGCTAAACATGTTTCTCTGAAATGCCTCTCTGTCTGCTATTTTAATGGAAGCAATAACACCTCTATGCAAAGAGCAGAGGGAAAAATTAAGCCTTTGTATGCTGGTATCCCACGGTATAACTTTAAAATCTGAAAATTATTCAGTTCTACACAAAACATGAATCCATCTCTTTCCTGTTCAGATGCTAATAATGTTACTTCCAACATTTTTTGTGTTTACTGTTAATTGTATGATTTATATCAATTAGTGTTAATTGTATTCAGGTGGTGGGTATCAATTGGGGACTCTCTTGTATCCTTTTCATAGGAGAGCTTATGTAGGGTGTGGCGTATGTGTGCAAGGGGAATCTCTGAGAATAAAGGCTTGGAAGCAAGCCCAAAGATCAGGCTCTAGTATTCTATTTTTTGATTCGTTCATGGGATGTGGGTGCCACTGGCGAGGCTGGCATTTATTGCCCATCTCTAATTGCCCTTGAGAAGGTGGGTGGTGAGCCGCTTTCTTGAACCGCTACAGTCCATGTGGTGAAGGTTCTCCCACAGTGCTGTTAGGTAGGGAGTTCCAGGATTTTCACGCAGCAACGATGAAGGAACGGCGATATATTTCCAAGTCGGAATGGTGTGTGACTTGGAGAGGAACATGCAGGTGGTGTTGTTCCCATGTGCCTACTGCCCTTGTCCTTCTAGGTGGTAGAGGTCACGGGTTTGGGAGGTGCTGTCGAAGAAGCCTTGGCGAGTTGCTGCAGTGCATCCTGTGGATGGTACACACTGCACCACGGTGCGCCGGTGGTGAAGGGAGTGAATGTTTAGGGTGGTGGATGGGGTGCCAATCAAGTGGGCTGCTTTGTCCTGGATGGTGTCGAGCTTCTTGAGTGTTGTTGGAGCTGCGCTCATCCAGGCAAGTGGAGAGTATTCCATCACACTCCTGACTTCTATCCTTCACCACATGACTATCCAATTTTAACATTTAGCACAGATTTCCAGCCCGTTTCTATATTTTTATTATTTAGAAATGTGCTAATAGTCAATTAGAGAACAATTAATAAGATAAAGGCCTTATGGATTTATTATAGCAAAATAAATTAGTTTGTGTCTCCTAATTTATTTCTCCTCTACAATAAACAACGTTAACTTCTTTTTCTTTTATATGTTATCCTTCATTACTGGCAGACATTGTTACATAATGCCACAGTTCGGCCCCAATATGTCCGACTTGCAGGGAGGGAGCAGAGGGAGGAGGCGTAGCGGCCGGGAAACCCGGGAGTAGGGATGTCTCAGCGGTCCTGTCGAATTTAACGGCACAAATTGATTTAAATTTTTAGTCTCCGTTTCTCGGCTGCAGCCAGCCAGATTGAGAAGCTGGCTGGCTGTTGGGTGGGAAGGCTTGCAGCAGCAGGTTGCAGTCAGGGAGTGGAGAGGAGGGAGGGAGAAGATCACGGGCCCTGAGGGACATCCGGGGTGGGGGGGTGGAAAAGATCGCGGGCCGTGTGTAGATTGGGGGGGGGGGGGGAGCGGAGAAGATCGCGGGCCGTGTGTAGATCGGGGGAGGGGGGGTGGCTAGAGAAGATCGCGGGTCGTGTGTAGATCAGGGTGGGGGGGGGGGGGCGGAGAAGATCGCGGGCCGTATGTAGATCAGGGGGGGGCGGAGAAGATCGTGGGTCGTGTGTAGATCGGGGGGCGGGGGGGGGGGGGAGGTGGCCGGGGAAGATTGTGGGTCATGTGTAGATCAGGGTGGGTGGGGGGGGGGGGGCGGGGAAGATTGTGGGTCATGTGTAGATCAGGGTGGGGGGGGCGGAGAAGATCGTGCGTCTTGTGTAGATCAGTTTGAGGGGGGCGGAGAAGATCGTGGGTCATGTGTAGATCAGGGTGGGGGGAGGCGGAGAAGATCGTGGGTCGTGTGTAGATCAGTTTGGGGGGGAGCGGAGAAGATCGTGGGTCGTGTGTAGATCAGTTTGGGGGGGAGCGGAGAAGATCGTGGGTCGTGTGTAGATCAGGGTGGGGGGGAGCGGAGAAGATCGTGGGTCGTGTGTAGATCAGTTTGGGGGGGAGCGGAGAAGATCGTGGGTCGTGTGTAGATCAGGGGGGTGGGGATTCCAATTGTGGGGGGTTCGATCGCGGGGAGGGGTGTCCGATCGCAGGGAGTCCAATCGTGGGGATCTGATCGCGGGGGTCTGATCGTGGTGGGGGGGAGTTTATCGCGTGGAGGGAAGCTGGTTAGCTTGGGGGGCCAGGGGGAAACACTCCTGCTCCTCCTGGCCCACAAGCAGCGCTGGAAATGCATTTACCTGCTGGATCCGGCTGTTCAGCTCCCGTCAGCTGCCGGGTTTCCCAAGCCCTGGGAAACCCGGGCCACAACAATTAAATTTAAAACAGAGCTAAAATTTGAGGCATGCTGCCTTGATAAAATATTCAAATGATGGACCCACCTCTGGAAAGGTTAGTTGCCTGACCCCCCAACCTGCCTCCATTAAAAGCAGAAGTTGGAGGCGGGTTGGGGTCGGGTTTCCGAATTTTGAAAATTTAACCATCCCGTCCTCCCACCCATCCTGGGGGATTAAAATTCCTCCCTTAGTGTCTACACATAAAGCATTTGTAAAACCTTATTTTGTTTCATCAAAAAAAACCACAAAAGCTCCATCACAACCATTTCACATGCAAGTAAAACAATGCATTTCAATGTGATTTAAATTGTGTGTTTGTAAATTGATGAAAAAAATACTTTTTTGAAGATGGTGCTCTTTAATTGAAAAGCACTTTACACTACTTTTACAATGTAGAACCCGTATAATAGGACATTATTATACGTGTGCTCTTTGTTAAATCATCCCAAATTTTTCTATTATCATTCATTGATGCTAAACGATAGGGTGGTACCCTGTCTGAAGCTGACACCAGTAATTATGCTAACTTAAAGCTATAAGGTAGCTTAGCAGAAGGATACAGATACTGTAATGATAGTCGTTTATTTCAACAAAGGCCTACTATAGATAAATACAATAAACTGACAACTCCCTCTTTATAGGTCCTGTAACAATTATATTGTTTAAATCAAGGCTTCATTAATTGACCTTGATTAAATAAGGTCAACTGGTCAACTTTTGATTACAGCAGCAGATTTGAGGCTTGTTACTGTTCTATAGCTGTGACAGGTCAATGGAAAATTGTTCTTCAAACAGCATAAGTGTCTGATTGTGCAATACCTAAATCAGCCCATTGATTATTCACACACCAATGGGCTGCTCAGAGCTGGTGGAGTAATTAGGTTTTTTTGTGGATTATCCACTGAGGAAAGGTCAAATAACTACAAATAGTGGCAGAAAACAAGAGTCGCCAAGGACTTCAGCATTCCTGATCAGTTAAGAAATGCTAGAGCAGGGTCTGATAATGATGTGCTTATGCCAGGTTCTCCAGGGTTTGATTGTTCTGTCATAGGAATCCAATGAAACATGAGTGATGGCTACTTTTTTTTGTTGCAGCTTTCACTAAGTCCCAGATGTCTTTTGAATGGAGGGGTTTGTCAAGGAATTTAGAATGAGAAGGATGCAAAATCGTATTCCATCCAGCAGGTAAATATAGTTGGTTTTGTTCCACATAACTCTATTTCACATTGCTTTACTTCAGATGCAGGATTTACACTGCTCAACCAGAAATATAGCTCTGATTCAAAATGCAAGACTGCAGATGAGACCAGGGCCTGGAATTTCCTTGGAGCTGTTCCCGCTCTGCGCTGTAATTTCACCGGAAGTGCGGCAGAAAGAGAAGATTTTTAAGGAGGGTCTTAAAGGAGTGGAGGAAGTAGAGAGGTGAAGGGGTTTAGGGAGTAAATTCCTGAGCTTGGGACCGAAATGGCTGAAGGCAAGGTCATCAATGGTGGGACAAAATAAAGGAGGGGATGCACAAGAAACCAAAGTCAGAGGATCGGGGCGGGGGGGTGTGGGGGGTAGAATCGTGGTACTGGAGGGCGTTAGAGTTAGGAAGGGGTGAGACCATCGAGGGATTCCATGGAGAGATTTGTACACAAGAATAATAATTTTAAATCTGAGTTGTTGGGGAATGCAAGGCAACATAGATCAGTGAGGATAGGGGTGATGGGCAAGTGGAAGGGCAGGGTGAAAATCTCATTGGAAAGATTCAAATAGGAAGTTGCAAGAGAAATGGGCTCAGGTTTGGGAAGCGGCAACATGTACCGGACGTTGGGGAGGAAAGGGAAGGTTGGGCATGGGGTGTCAATTTGCATGGATAGAGGAACTGAAGGTGGGTTTTTGAGGAGGAGGTAATGACAGCAGTTTTGAAAGGGAGGAGGACAATGCCTAAGGACAGAAAGCCATTTACAATGTCAGCTAGCACCGGAGCCAGGAAGGGAAGTTGGGTGGTCCGCAGTTTCATGGGAAAGGGGTCGAGGTGGCAGGAGTTAAGACTCATTGACGAAATTAGCTTAGAGAGTCATGGGGGTTAAATAAGAGAAACGCTAAAGAGAGAGTCGGGGTTTAACAGCTAGAGTTGGGTGGCCAGGGGGGAAGTTTGGCTAGGTTGGCAAGGTGATGTGGGGAAGCAGCAGAAGCAGATGAACAGATGGTCTTTATGTTGGTGACAAAGAAGTCCACTTGTTGTTAGAGGTGAGGGTGTAGGGGACAGGCAGAAGGAGGCATTTGGTGGTGAAGAAATGAAGCTGGGGGTTATCTTTGTTCTTCAGGATGCTCCTAGAGTACTGGACAGTTTTGGCAGAGGAGAGTGAGGCAAGGTAGAGCTCGATGTGATCCAGCCAGATCTAATAATGAATGGTTAAACCAGTTGTGTGCCAGATATGCTTAAATCTGTGCCTAAAAAGTAATTGGTAGAAAGAACTAATGGATTATTTATTTGTGTTTAATGTTGATTTGAGTATTTCTGCCCCTCTGAAATAGGCTTAATAAACAACTTTGAAAATTTCAGCCAATTTGAATTTGTGAAGGTCACCGTGGCGCTGAATTTCTATGGCTCAGGATCATTTCAGGCCTCTGCTGGAGACATATGCAACATCTCGCAGTATGCAGTGCACTGCTGCATAGGGGAGTTCACAGCCACACTGTACCAGGTGAGGAACAGGTTCATCACCTTCCCTCTTGACAGAGACAAGCAGAACGAGCGAGCACAGGGGTTCGCTCGCATTGCTTACTTCCCCATGGCGCAGGGTGCAATTGACTGCACGCACATTGCTCTGTGCGCCCTGCATATCAACTCGGCTGTCTTCATCAACTGAAAGGGCTTCCACTCCCTCAACGTGCAGCTAGTGTGCGACCACACGCATCAAATCATGGAGGTCGATGCCCGCTAGCCTGGGAACAGTCACAATGCCTTCGAGCTTCCATTACAACAGCCTAAGCAGCAACCGTAGCTTGCAGACCTTTGATGACATCAGTTTGTGCTGCAATGGAAGCCGTGACATCGGCCATCAGACGGTGAATCATGGTGGGTTCCACAGGTGCATTGATGGAGGTGACCACCCGTTCCATGTTGGAAAGGATGGGCTCCAAGCTCTGCGCAAAGCCGTGTGCCAAGTTGGAGCTGGACTCCTCCATGCCCCTACTCATTGTGCGCAGGCTTTCTAGCAGGCTTTCCAGTGCCCCACGCATTTGGTGGTGTACGTCCATCAGCCGTCTTCTGTAGCCTTGACCATCAAAGTCCTTATCTGACTCCTCTGCAGCAGAAATAGTGAGCGACCTCGTCCTCCGGCCAGTTGGCACCTGCAGTATCCGTTCCCCCGCCCCAGCTCCTGCGCACTTGTGCCCGGTGTCTCACCACTTGCAGATCCCTCCTATAACCAAACATCTAAATGATGTGCCAGTCTCTGAGCTGGTGGAAGCAAGTGTCAAATCGAGTGATGGTGTGGCTTCAGTGTCCTACTCCTCCTCCTCGCCACGTGTTCTTGGGTATCTGCAATGACAAAGGGAAAGGTTGAGTTGCGGGGTGGGAGAGGAGCAATGGACGTACACCACCAAATGCGTGGGGCACTGGAAAGCCTGCTAGAAAGCCTGCGCACAATGAGTAGGGGCATGGAGGAGTCCAGCTCCAACTTGGCACACGGCTTTGCGCAGAGCTTGGAGCCCATCCTTTCCAACATGGAACGGGTGGTCACCTCCATCAATGCACCTGTGGAACCCACCATGATTCACCGTCTGATGGCCGATGTCACGGCTTCCATTGCAGCACAAACTGATGTCATCAAAGGTCTGCAAGCTACGGTTGCTGCTTAGGCTGTTGTAATGGAAGCTCGAAGGCATTGTGCGTGCTGACAGCATCTGCAGCAAGTGAGTCAGAAAAGATTATGGGAGGAGGGAGATGTAGGAAAGGAGAAGGAGCATTAGATATGCAGAGACCCCCTTCATTGGGATCTTCAGCACGGCATGTGGTCACGGGTGCAGCGACGGCCCACCCGATGATCTGGAGCGTTGTCTCCTCTGGGGGGGTGAGGATTTGTAAGCGTCCCCGTCCACCCACAGGTCTCTCCTGCTGCCGACTGTTATGCGCCACCTTCTCCTGCAAGACAGAGGACAGTGTGTGAGTGAGCATCCTGCAAGGTGTGTGGGTGATGTGGCTGCCGTGGTCGAATAGCTGCCAGTGTGCATGACCAGTAATTGGTGGTTGTATGGCCTGCCAGTGTGGCAATATGTGCGGGTGAGATGCAGCATGCCAAGTGCAGCATTGTGTATGGATGGGCAATGATTGTTGGTAGGTGAGTGATGGGGGGTGTGATGCGTGGAGCAGTGGTGCAGTTGGTAGACTGTGCCACTTGACACTTGCATTCACGCACCTTGACCACTCATGTCAAATCATTGAACTTCTTTCAGCACTGCACCCATGTGTGTGGTGCCACGCTTCTGGCGATCAGTTCCTGCACCACAGCCTGCCAATGCCTGTGGAGCTGCAGTCAGGGGGGTCTACTGCCACCCTGCAGGTACATGTTAGCCCTCCTTTCGTCCACCCCTTCCACAGGGCCTCCAGTGCATCATCGGAGAAACGTGGGGCCCTCTCTCTCACGCCAGTCCTGCCATCCTTGTTGCCATCTTTACCTCCTCCTAGTGGACTGTGCATGTCCCATTTAAAATGTGCACTTTTTTTTATTCGTTCATGGGATGTGTTTATTGCCCATCCCTAATTGCCCTTGAGAAGGTGGTGGTGAGCCGCCTTCTTGAACCGCTGCAGTCCGTGTGGTGAAGATTCTCCCACAGTGCAGTTAGGTAGGGAGTTCCAGGATTTTGACCCAGTGACGATGAAGGAACGGCGATATATTTCCAAGTCGGGATGGTGTGTGACTTGGAGGGGAACGTGTAGGTGGTGTTGTTCCTATGCGCCTGCTGCTCTTGTCCTTCTAGGTGGTAAAGGTCATGGGTTTGGGAGGTGCTGTCGAAGAAGCCTTGGTGAGTTGCTGCAGTGCATCCTGTGGATGGTACACACTGCAGCCACTGTGCGCCAGTGGTGGAAGGAGTGAACGTTTAGGGTGGTGGATGGGGTGCCAATCAAGGGGGCTGCTTTATCTTGGATGGTGTCGAGCTTCTTGAGTGTTGTTGGAGCTGCACTCACCCAGGCAAGTGGAGAGTATTCCATCACACTCCTGACTTGTGCCTTGCAGATGGTGGAAAGGCTTTGGGGAGTCAGGAGGTGAGTCACTTGCTGCAGCATACCCAGCCTCTGACCTGCTCTTGTAACCACAGTATTTATGTGGTTGGTCCAGTTAAGTTTCAGGTCAATGGTGACCCCCAGGATGTTGATGGTGGGGGATTCGGCAATGGTAATGCCGTTGAATATCAAGGGGAGGTGGTTAGATTCTCTCTTGTTGGAGATGGTCAATGCCTGGCACTTGTCTGGCGCGAATGTTACTTGCCACTTATCAGCCCAAGCCTGGATGTTGTCCAGGTCTTGCTGCATGCGGGCACAGACTGCTTCAGTATCTGACGGGTTGCGAATGGAACTGAACACTGTGCAATCATCAGCAAACATCCCCATTTCTGCCCGAATGATGGAGGGAAGGTCATTGATGAAGCAGCTGAAGATGGTTGTGCCTAGGACACTGCCCTGAAGAACTCCTGCAGCAATGTCCTGGGGTTGAGATGATTGGCCTCCAACAACCACTACCATCTTCCTTTGTGCTAGGTATGACTCCAGCCACTGGAGAGTTTTCCCCCTGATTCCCGTTGAGTCCAATTTTACTAGGGCTCCTTGGTGCCACACTCGGTCAAATGTTGCGTTGATGTCAAGGGCAGTTACTCTCACCTCAGCTCTGGAACTCAGCTCTCTTGTCCATGTTTGGACCAAGGCTGTAATGCGGTCTGGAGCCGAGTGGTCTTGGCGGAACTCAAACTGAGCATCAGTGAGCAGGTTATTGGTGAGTAAGTGTCGCTTGATAGCACTGTCGACGACACCTTCCATCACTTTGCTGATGATTGAGAGTAGACTGATGGGGCGGTAATTGGCCGTATTGGATTTGTCCTGCTTTTTGTGGACAGGACATACCTGGGCAATTTTCCACATTGTCGGGTAGATGCCAGTGTTGTAGCTGTACTGGAACAGTTTGGCTAGAGGCGCAGCTAGTTCTGGAGCACAAGTCTTCAGCACTACAGCTGGGATGTTGTCGGGGCCCATAGCCTTTGTTGTGTCCAGTGCACTCAGCCATTCCTTGACATCATGCACCTTTAAGAGGTGCAGGCTGCCAATGACGTGCACTGAGCACACCCCATTTCCGGCTTCCTCATTCTCCGTGCAGCCTCTCAGCAGTGCAGGTAGCACTGGCTGCATGGAGATATCATGGTAAGTAGCAGGCAGCTCGAAATTCATGTGCTGCCTGCATGGGGGTCATCGGGCGCGAGGTAATAGTGGATCACGCTATCCGCACCTGAAAATGGGCCCTATTGAATTTCTCCCCTCCGTTTTTAAAAGCTGCCCAGAAAGGAATGACAAACTTTCCATTTCAAACACATTAAAATGTACAGCAGTAATCAAAAATAATTTCACTTTTCTAGCAAAATATGTGTGAACAAAAACTTGGATGCAGAGAGCCTTTCAAAAGAAATTGGTTCATGGTGTTTTATTCTGTGATTTGTTATATGATATGATGTCTTGGACCAGATTAGTTGTGCAAGCAACGTCCTTCAAAGCCCCAGCAGTAATGTCAGTGTTGTCAGGAATGAGGTAGAAGCAGTGGGAAAGTACCTGCAGGCTTATAGGGAAAACGAACTTGCATTTGTAAAGGTCGATGAAATAGCAAGAAATAGTAGAACAGATAGGAGCAGTTTTGGAACTTCCTCAGGAAAGACAAAGACAAAAGAAGCACATTTTCATCTACGAGGCACAAGACAACCCCAGAAAAACATCTGAAGACAGGCTTCTGTAATCGGCGTGGTGTTGTCCAGCCTCACCGAACAATTTAGTGTTTCTACGCTCTTTAGTTTTCTGCATACCACCGAAGAAATGAAGGCGGCTATCAAAGAAGTTACCCTAGAAGGGCGATGCAAATATCCGGCCCTCACAATGGGCAATATTGATCCGTCTGACATGGCACTTGAAATTCGTGCAGCTATTGACACTTTTCCAGTAAAGCTTTCCTCAACATCAATTGATGTGCTTGATTATATTTACAAAGAAAGACTCCTAGTCCTTTATTCTAACCTCTGTATTGCGTTCAGATTGCTATTGACGGTGCCCGTGACAGTTGCACAGGCGAAAGAAGTTTTTCCCAACTGAAATTGATAAAAAAACTACTTAAGGTCGACTGTATCACAAGAGTGCCTACATGGCCTGGCAGAGATCGAGACTGAACTTGAGATTTGTCGTCTACTCAGATATTATACAAGACTTGCTGCAGCTAAAGCACAAAAATCTAGTTCTTGAGTTTTCATGGCTCATATACTGAAATAACATCAGTGTTTCAGGACCTTTATACTTGTTCAATGTCATTTACTCTTGTGTTATCTATCACTTATCATTTTGTCAACCGTTTTTATATTACCTATTGCAAACATGGCTTTTCACGATTGTACGTGTGCAGATTTGACACCAGATTAAGTAGGTAGCATTTAGTATCATTGTCTAGTAAAATTCAGGGCCACAAACTGAACCGTTGCACAGGGCACCTGCAAGCCAATCCATGCTTGGCAAACAAACTGTCGTACAATCAGATCCACAGGTCAACTAGAGCTTGGAACAAACCATTCCTCAAGACCTCAAGCCTTGATTTCAATGCCTGGATTGGTCTGATGGCTTCCTGCAATACACAAAGAGTGTCCCATATAATAATGGTTTGCTGTGTGCTGCATAGCTTTACTCTGCACTGGGGACAATGCATGGAACCATTATTGGACAAAGACCTTCAGCATAATGAGGGAGACAACACTTATGACATTGAGGAAGTGGGAGGGCTTGAACACTTGCTTCCAGCCGAGGTTCTGGCAGCAGCTCATTGAAGAGCACATCAGCTGAACAATCCCTTCTTTTCCACATCAACATCGCTCCCAGACCTTCCGCCCTTGAATAAATTGCATCTTCCCAAAGACCAACATTGATATTCAGGACAACTAATATTGCAGGATCACCAACCACTACAAGAACTCTCTGTCTGCACAAAAATTTCAAAAAGTACCGGTATTTTACTGGCTTACACAAATGCCTGCTTACTAATTACCATCTTGGTTTAAGCTCACAGTGTCAGTCTTAAGTGCTCTCTTACCTTGTCTAGCGCTCCTACAAGGTGCTCCCCAGTGGCTTCAGCATGAGAGCTGGAAAGCTCAGTCAAGGGCTCTCGAGATGCTTGCAATTGGCAACCTCTAAGACCTCAAGCCTGGCTGAAGATTGCAGCAACTCAGCGGCTGCTGGGGAAGTTTGGTCCAGCTGGCTTTCTGGCACCAGGGCAGGAATCGGTTGTGGGGGTGGCAAGGGTGCAGACATGCTCTCATCCCGAGAGAGGGCAACATTCCCATTCGATGACTGCTCTGCTATTGGGCAGAGAACCCCACACAAATTGGCAGTGGATTCCTCCACACTCTCCGACATATTGCAGCAGCTCTCTGTCAGACGATCCAATACATTCAGCAATTGCACTTTCCTTTTAAAAGCTGAGCTCTTAAAGTTTGCATTTCTATCCTCTTCAGCAGAGCTCCTGCTCACTTGTGCTCAATGAATCATCCATTAAGACCCCTCTAACTCATTGTCTATACAATGCAGGGTGCTGATTTTGGTGCTGATGCTTGGAAGGGTAAGAGCATGTGTCAGTACATCTTCAGAGAGGTTCTATCGCTTAGTCTGTGCATTTTATGAAAAACCTAAAAAAATGGGCAGGTGGACAAGAGGTAGCACATAATGGCAAGTGTCAGCAGCAGATGAGTGGCAACACAATGCAACACCAAGCTGTAATGCTGAGTCTGTGTGTGTGACCGAGAGAGTTACGTCGAAGGAGAAACATCCTACTGTGCGTGGCCTCCAACCTCTCCACCTCCAGTGCTGTGTGCCCTCTTTCTGCCAATATGTCAATGGCTGCTACCTTCTTTGATGTTAGAGTTTGTAGGCTAGCAGGACCTCCTCCTGTTCTTTAAGTCTCTATTTGGTTGTGTGCCAATTTCTCCTGCAAGAAGATTGGCAGTGGTTTAATGTGTGCCCTATTGAAGGACTTTGAAAATGTGTGAGGCAGCTTAGCATTGTGTGTGTGCTGAGAGGAAGAAGTAGCAAGTGTAGCCAAGAAGAGAAATCGTTGTGATGGCAGCAGCAGATATTGAGTATATGAGTGCAAGCAGATGGAGGTGCAGTGAAGTGTCCTGTTGTGATTGGAGGAGAGGCTTGGGAAGCGGGAGATGGAAGGATTGAAAGTGCTGGGGCTAAAATAGGATGGTGCAGGGCTGTACAAAGAGTAGGGGAGATGTGAAGGGACGTCTTACCTTGGTCAGGTCATTAAGTGTCTTGCTGCACTGCTGGTCCTTGAAACTACACTGCTGGCATTGACCTCCTCAGCTATCTCTCTCCCTTGCTGCTGGCTGATTTGCCAAGGCAGCCGTTGCCCATCAGAAGGAAAGAGGACCACCTTGCCACTCCTCACTTACTCCACGAGCACCTCCATAGCTCCATCAGAGAATCAGGGGACCCTGGATGACATTATGCTGCCTGCTGCTCCAATACCTTGCATTCCACTATCACCCTTTAAGAAATGCACCCCCTCTTTAAACGCTGTAGGCTACCTTAAATTGGCAGCCACCCCACTGGAGTTTCCACCCTCTGTGAGCTGCCTATAAGGAGTGACATCAGTGCTGGCAGGTCACCTGTTGTATTCAAATGAGAGTCAACCATAAACATTGATTGGGCCTCCTGCTGATGTCATCAGGCAGGCAGATCAGACACCCTGCCCACTGCTTGCCCGATATATGCTCTGCACAAATATTGACCCCAGTATCCTTAGAAAGAAATCTAATTTGCCTTTGACCTACTGATTAAATGCATCTGCTTTGCTGTTCAATTTACCTCGCCTGTCATAGAATTCCATCACTTGCATGCAATGATGCCATAATGTTGAGATCAGACTTCATATATTGACTCTTCAAATTGTCCAGAGTATTGTGGCTGGAAGAATATATGAGAAAGGGAATGTGTAGTTTGGAGAGGAAAGCAGAAATTTGCAAACAGTGTACATAAGAGGTAATTTTTACAAATTTATGCTGCTGGTGCAGAATTTTACCGAATGGAGCACCAATTCATAACATTACTGCTATATAATTTCCATATTCATGTAACTAGTGGCAGATTTAGGAGAGATATGGGTACATTCCCTGATTAGTTTATGACTTGTTTTAAGAACATCTGGTATATGCATTATCCACATGGTTTTATTTACCACGTTAAGTTTGAAATGAAATGAAGCTCAGCTTTCTACCTCTACATATCAACCACAATCTGCACAATATGTAAAAGAAAGTCTCTGGCTTCAGTAGCTGAATCACATGTCCTATTGGATTTACAATTTACTCTCCAAAGCAGGAAGATTTATTTTCTGCTGCCATCAGTATGTCTTGTCTGTCTCTCCATGAATACAAACATACCAGCTCAATAACTTAAAATTGCTGCAGGAGTTCCTCAGGGCAGTGTCCTAGGCCCAACCATCTTCAGCTGCTTCATCAATGACCTTCCCTCCATCATAAGGTCAGAAATAGGGATGTTCGGTGATGATTGCACAGTGTTCAGTTCCATTCGCAACCCCTCAAATAATGAAGCAGTCCGAGCCTGCATGCAGCAAGACCTAGACAACATCCAGGCTTGGGCTGATAAGTGGCAAGTAACATTCGCGCCAGGCAATGACCATCTCCAACAAGAGAGCATCTAACCACCTCCCCTTGATATTCAATGGCATTACCATTGCCGAATCCCCCACCATCAACATCCTGGGGGTCACCATTGACCAGAAACTTAACTAGAGCAGCCATATAAATACTGTGGCTACAAGAGCAGGTCAGAGACTGGGTATTCTGCGGCGAGTGACTCACCTCCTGACTCTCTAAAGCCTTTCCACCATCTACAAGGTACAAGTCAGGAGTGTGATGAAATACTCTCCACTTGCTTGGATGAGTGCAGCTCCAACAACACTCAAGAAGCTTGACACCATCCAGGACAAAGCAGCCCGCTTGATTGGCACCCCATCCACCACCCTAAACATCCACTCCCTTCACCAGCGGCGCACTGTGGCTGCAGTGTGTACCATCTACAGGGTGCACTGCAGCAACTCGCCAAGGCTTCTTCGATAACACCTCCCAAACCCACGACCTCTACCACCTAGAAGGACAGGAGTAGCAGGCACATGGGAACAACACCACCTGCAAGTTCCCCTCCAAGTCACACACCATCCTGACTTGGAAATATATCGCCGTTCCTTCATCGTCGCTGGGTCAAAATCCTGGAACTTCCTACCTAACAGCACTGTGGGAGAACCTTCACCACACGGACTGCAGCGGTTCAAGAAGACGGCTCACCACCACCTTCTCAGGGGCAATTAGGGATAGGCAATAAATGCTGGCCTCGCCTGCGACGCCCACATCCCATGAACGAATAAAAAAAAAATTACACCCGATCAGAATTTACAGGACTTAATTCAAAACGTTTTTTTAAAAATTGGTGTTGGAGTTCATTCCTTTCATAACCAAACATTTGAATTTGCTCTGAAATGTTAACTCTTGGATTCTGCATCAATCACGGTTGGTACAAAAATGCTGAGCTCGTTTTAAAATACTGTTTTTACAATATGAAAAGTAACGGGCCAGATTTTGCTCTGAGTGGTGAATGAACGGCCCATGCCGCTTATTAGACTTGGACTTGACCATAGACTTTTCATGGGCTTTTGCAAAGCAAGTTCCTCTTATTGGGCCCTCAATTCAGCACAGCGCCCTCTCCCGGGCATCTGGGACCTGTGTGAACGGGGCTAGCTGCTGTTTATCCCCTTAACTAATCAGATTATAGCATGTTAATAAGCAGCGCAGACGCAGAACCAGGAAGTGTAAGTTAGAATAGTGAATTCAATGTAAAATCAGTTAGAGAAAGTGAAATAAAGAGAGGGTAAGAAATATTGAATTAAAAGACAGTGTTAAAAGAGACAGAAAGAAAAAGTAAAAAAATAAAAATTTACAATTTTTTTTAAATGTCCAACAACAACTAACATGCGAAGAAATGAGACTCCACACTTGTAAAAGTAAATTTTCAGTGCCCGAGGGGTGGTTTGGCAGTCATTAAGACTTACCACATCATTAAAATTTTGGTTAGACTAAAAAAACTTGACGTACCTCTTTCTGGTGAAGTTACTTTGTTTCCATCAGGGCAGTAGAGGAACTTTACGCTGTTGCAGTCATTGCAACAGTGAGTCAGCCGGCGAGATCTCCTTCCCAAGAAGCTTCTGGAGGAGCAACACCTCTGGTAGAGGAACTTTCGGATTTAACTGCGCATCTGTGGTCGCCGGAAGCTGCTCTACCATTTGCACTTAAATAATGGTGAGCACGGTGAGTCTTGCATTATTTTTAGAGCAAAATCTGGCCCAATATTGGACTGCAGAGTTAGCTAAAAAAAATACTTTATATGGAATTTTCTGACATCGAAATAATAGTAGATTGCATCCAGATAACAGTTTACATATGCCAACTATAGAGAAATTTGAAGAAACTTGCATACAGGTACCAAGCAATTCTCTGATACAAACCATCTCTGTAATAAAGAGTGCAGCAGCTGTACCACATGATAGGGTGTAAAACAGTCAAGAATAGGTCAATAAATTTGAAAGAATAACTTTCACAGATTTATTCACAAAACCATTCATAGTCCTTTCAGGGCCACTTTTTTTTGCAGGATTCTGATCATTTGAATGGAGCTCAAAATCATGGTAAATGCAGATACTAAAAATATTGTTTAAAGAATGGCAGTTTTATACGTGTCTTATACTGCTGCACAAAGACTGTAAAAGGATGTTGTTAAATTGTGTTTATCGTAAATTCACCTGCTTTCTGATGACAGGAAAATCCAAATGACAACATATATGGCCACATTTTTCTTTGGGGATCTGAAGGTTCTTGCCAGAAAAGGATTTTTTTATTACAATGTATCAAGCAACACAGATGAATGTCTAGGGTTCCCAACCCTCCTGGAATGAACGGGAATTTCCCAGAATCAGAGGTTTATCCAGCAGCCCGGGAGATTCAGCGGTGTAAATTTCCCGCCGCAGTGTCCCCCCACCCCGACCCCGGCCCTCCGTAACGTCAGCAGTTGCTGTTGGAGAAGGCTTGGGCTCAGTGATGTTACCCGCAGAGCCGCGACTGCATGGAGCGCAGTCGGGAGAGGGCTGGGGAGTCGGGAAACGAGGGTGTCAGCATTCAGGGAGTCTTGGCAATCGAGGGGGGTCACTGAAATTGGGAGTTTTTGAAATGGGGGGGTCCATGGAATGGGGGGGGGGAATTCATTAGTTTCCCCTGTTCCCCTGCTCATGGGTGACCTCCTGGTTCTTGGAACTTCTCGCACAACAGCTGCTGGCGCAGAACCACGAGCAAAAATACTCAACTACAGGGGACCCAACATTTATAAGGTAAATGCAATGACATTTGTAGAAATCATGTGATCAGCTGGCACGTGATCAGGCATCACATACTCGGATGTCATGTGGTCAGAATGTCACATGATCAAACTTCCAGGAATGTCTCCAACCAGAGTTGGCAATCCTACTATTATTTGAATACTTGCGTAGGTATTTACATTTACAGAGATTCCAAAGGCCTGCAGAATGTACAAACCAGGGGTCACTCCTTCCCTTTATAGTAGGCATAGACTTTGAAAGGCAAGAAGAAAAGCATGAGAAGTGTCTGAAATGATCAGCTTGGTCATGTAAATTGTAGATTCTGTCCATTACTTTAATTTAAAGCACAATTACCAGAATGCAACTGAACTAATTATCAGTCCTAGAATAAACATTGGTGAATATGTTACAAGTTGAAATAAATGCATGTATTTATTTGTGTAATTCGGTGTGTTGTTGCGCAAATAAAAGGCTTGGATACTGAAAGGGATTGAGGTGTATATAATGCTGCATCTTAAATGCTACTGCTGTGCTGGAAGGACAGTGTAACACAGCTGGTAATTGTTCTGATTCTTTTGTCCAACGCCTGAGAGGGCAGACAGGGTCTTGGTTCACCGTCTTATCTGAAAGACAGCACCCCTTACACTGCACTGAAGTGCCAATGTATATTATATGCTCAAATCTCTGGAGTGGGGTTCTGGAGTGGCCTTCTGACTCAGTCTTAGTCTGAGCCAAGGCTAACTCCTTGGGTAGAAAACAATGGGTACTTGTCAGGGTGGTAGGGGGAATACTGAGTGTGATGCCTCAGGGCCTAGAGTGTCATTTTAACTTAATCTGCCAGAGGGAATGAGACGGGTTTGGGTGAGACGCCTGTTTTACATCCCGCCCAATTTTACGCTCCATTGACTCCAATGAAGAATAAAATCGGGTGTGCGACCGAAACTGCTCCATTCCTGCCAGGCGGGTTAATTTAAAATTGCCCCCTTCGTGTTGGGGCCACTAGTTTTATAAATTTACATCAGTAACTTTGTTTCAGAAACTTAACGTGAATTGGTGAAATTTGCAGGCAATACCAAACTAGATGGCGGAGTGGAATCAAAGGAGACAGCCCAGAAATTACAGAATGAGTTGGGTAAAATATTGGCAGATGAAATTTAATGCAGACAAGTGTAATGTCCTGCACATAGGAAGGAAAAATTGGCACCATGCATACTAGATAAATGGTGTTGAAATAACTAAGATTGAAGTTGAAATAGACTTAACGCTCAATGGATCCAAAATTCCTGTAGGTCGGGTCTGTTAGTGGAAGAGTGGTGAACGGAGACTTAATCTGGCACAGTGGAGAGATCAAGACACTGATTCAAATTACGAGGATGGGGTCATCTACATACATGGGAGGCATGTCGTGCCAGTAAGGGTGCTTCATCAGAAAATCAGGCATGTAGGTGAGCGTCTTCACTTTGTAGCATGCTTCATTGGGAAGACCAAAGCCATCGTCTTTGGCCCCCGCTTCTCACCACTTCCAACCCCCTCCCTGGTCATTTTCTTAGGTTAAACCAAACTGGTCACAACCTTGCGTCCTATTCAACTCCGAGCTGAGCTTTCAAGCCTATAGCCTCAGGTAGATCCTGGGAGGGGAGAAGGTGAATAGGAGGGGGCGAGTATGGGCCTGTAGCAGGCCAGAGTAGTGCTATGGAGCTGGGAAGAGCAATCTGCCCCTCCTGGCTCCACATCAGGTAGCAGAATGGATTGGAAAATGGCTACAAAACAGAAAACGGAGGGTAAGAGTTAAGGGAAATTTCTCGGACTGGCAGAAAGTGGGAAGTGATGTCCTGCAACAATCTGTGCTAGGGCCACTGTTGTGCACTATATATATAAATAATTTGTCTCCCTCCTGCTTCACATCCCACCCCTTCTCATCTTCCTTCTTTATTTCTCACCCTCCTCCTTTAATTCTCACTCTTTTTCAGCCTCCTTCACTTTTTGTTCTCTTTTGTCCCCCTTTAACTTCTGCTCTCTTTCGTTTTGCTCCTTCACTTCTTTCTCTCAATCTCCCCTTTCTTGGCAGGCTAAGTGCTCCCCAGCTCACCTACCTTCCTGAGTGCAGGCAAACAAGCTAGGAAGCACTTGGGGTAGGCCCTTGGGCTGAGCAGGCGGGCAGGGATGCACTTGAACTGGGCAGGCAAGCAGGTAGACTGGGAAATGCTCGAAACGGGGGCGGGGAGGGGACCTAATTACAGTGCATTACTGTTAAATATTTGGGGGGGGTGGGGAATGGTGCCTGGTACCAGGGTCTAAATGTAAAAAATAAGCAAAGAAAAGGAAGATAAAAGATAATTAATTAAAAATGAATAATATATAACAGATATGTTATGGTTGGAATTAATCTTAGTTATATTCGGGAAAACACAGAGCACGTTTCCTGGCTGATGTACCAGGAAGCACATAGGCAGTGCAGGAAGATTCCCTCCCTGGGCCACTTTCTCCCCACCCCCCACTTCACTTAGATAATCTGATCAAGAATGACAAACTCGCCCCCTAGGGGAAGTCCAAGTGTGAATGTCAAGCAAGATTAGGATTCAATTTAGTATGGTTTCCTAGTTGATAGTTTCAACATCACAGGGCTGGCCAATCAGAGTTGCTATACCTTCCTAAACAATTCTTACATTTTCACTGTGTTTTATTTGGCATCACTTACAATATATTAGAAATCGACACAGGGTATTAAAAGCACTCTTTCTAGTATATGAAAGAACTCTTTCAAAACGTTCCACAGAGGAAATACTGAGTGTCAGCTAAACTAATGGTTACAAAAGACTGCTGTGAGGACCATCAGCAACGATTTCCGTTACGTGCGCAGCATTCATCAGAATCCTGATGCACATGAACAAATTAAAGAGGCCTGTGATGCAGTACTAATGATCTCTCATGGGATCACCTTTCAGTGATACCATTCAAACTGCAAACAGGCCCAAGGCTGATCAGTTATACACTTCGAAAATATTCTGTAGAGGTAGCAGCATTTTGTTATTAGGCTGTTACATACTTGGGGCTTTACTTCATCTTTGAGATTTGGGCACTAGAACCTTGATATATCATTCCAAGCAAAATATACCAAACGGCAAACTGGTTCATGCAGTCAGCAGCCAGGGCAGGAAACCAAATGCTGACTGAAATGGTCAAATCCTGCCAAGGATCACTGAACTGATTAATGAAGCAGCACGAAGAAAAGTGGCCCTTATTATATGACCTTACACATTTCAATTAAATGGATCGCACACTTGAAAAATGACAGAATGAGTATAGCAGTCCCTTACAGCTAATTACATGAAAAATACTTTGTGTATGGCCTTGCAGACTATTCTAGCCTCAGCAATAAGACCCTGTCAAGTACAAATCTTTTTTTTTCTTACTTGTTCATGACCGGAGGCGAAGAATGAGTTAAATGACTGTTAGTGTAGATCAAGAGAATGGCACTTAAAAAGTGACTGAATCAATTTCTTTCTTTCATATATTCACCTATAACATTTTAACAGTCACAAGCAATTTAGAGTGAAATGTTCAGCCATATTTCATTGAAACAAGAGGGGAAAACAGTAGATGCAATGAGAGCAACAACTAGTTCTAGAAAATAATACAAGAACGTTTTAATTTTTTAATTTTATCCTATTTCACTATTGTGTAAAATATGAGTGAAAGTATTCTGCATGAAACAAATTATTACTATATGGATGAAAGACCCAATGCAATCCTTTGGCTGTATTATGAATAATGCCTGAAAAACTGATCAGTTATCTGGTGATCTTCAGATTTTGAGTTCAGTATTTCCCTTTCTAACTGCTATAGACCTTTCTTTCAGGAACCTTTTTTTACTTTCTAGATAGGTATAATCTTGTTTTGATGCATATTACTGAAGCTGCAATATCTTCATTCTCATGATATATTGTATGTCTCAATTTCAGTTCAATTTCACATGTTCAGAATCCATCAACCAGTTATCATCCTGTCCTAGGGCAGAGTTAGAATAGCTTTCTGCAATTAAGCTTGAATAACTTTCAAAAGACTAATGATATCAGAAAAGTACACTGCTATTTTAAATATTTTAATATAAACCATAAAAGTTGCAATATCAAAACATTTGGAGTAGTACTTTGGATAGCTCATTAACCCTTTATTTTTAAATCTTCTACCCCAAAATGTATAATCAGTCAAAGCTATTCAAATACAGAGTGCAAGCAACACTCAGGAAAAGAATTATTGTAACATTAAACTGGTCACATATTGAAAGAACTAATAGGTTTATTTCTCTCAGTGTGCTCTGTTAACACACTGCTTAACTTATTCACATAAATTCCTGTCGAGTTATTTTAACACAGCCTGAAAGAATCAACATCAGATTTTTTTTCAATTTTGCTATTTTAGTAAGGAACAATTGATATTCACTGTTTCTGCTTTCTTAATTACTTCCTTCAATCATTCTGAATACGGGTCAATTATCCTCCCTGGGCCTTTGCATTGCACCCAACAGGTTCAACATACCCGAGGAGCACTTCACCAATGGTGAAGGGGCATGCTTAATTTTCCTGGCTTAGGCCATTTGCATGGCCCTGATGCCGTCACAACACTGGTCCCGAGGCTAGAAGATCGTTGGGAGGTAGGGTTGCCAACCCTCCAGGATTGACCTGGAATCTCCAGGAATTGAAGATTAATCTATAGGACACTGGTGCGAACAACCAGGGAAATAAATCATTGGGGCTTTTAAAAAATTGTGGGTTTTTTTCATTTTCTTTGAACACTTTTGCTTATTAGTTATAAAAATATTGGAGATGGGGAAAAAGGCTGTTTGACTGAAAGTTAAGAATCATCCAATCGAGTAACGAAGAGACTGTTCATTTCCCAATTGGCGTGGGAAGGCGGTGCGTCATGAGGATGGACTTGTTGGGCGATTGGAGGCAGGAGGTCATGTGATGGAACCTCCAGAAATAAGTCCAACCAGAGTTGGCAACCCTATTGGGAGGGGAGGGAGTTCGATTCGCATTCCTAGACTGTTGATGGATCCAGAACCCGTGCAGACCTTCCGGTCCTTAAGTGTTCCTGACACAACCCCAATGGTCAGGTTTTTTTGGGCTGCACTTCATTTGAGCACAGAGGAAAGTGAGGTGAGAGTGTGGGAATGCCTCCTTCTGCCTCATGTACATTGTTACTCTGGGCTTGTATCTACCTCAAGTGCAGGTACAGTTACTTCAAATTGGGGAAGGCTTGGAAATCTAGAGGCTGTGTTGTGGGGGCAGAGATGTGGCGCAATGGATCTTCACCCCCACTTCCTCTTCGATGCAGTTGCGAACTGAGCATTTCCCAGGCACAACAAAGAGGAAGTTCTATCCAATATCTTCTGATGTCTTTATTGGGCCAACAAAGCAGTTGAAGTTCTCTCGCTTTCACTGTCATTAATATCCCTCCAACAAATGTCTCTCTGCACTCCTGAAAATGAATGTACTTTAGTCCCAACATTGGTCCAATAAAGGATATTCAACTTTTTTCTGCATCCTAATTATTGTGAACCAATCTGACTACTATTTCCCTTTTACCATTGCTGCTTCAATTTCCTGTGCTTTGTATTTCCATTTTCGTCATGCCCTTATTAACTACATTTGATTTGAAGCTGAGCTTCCGACCACATACCCTTATTACTGTTGTTATTGTTGAATTTTTATATATGGGGAATTGACTTATATTTTACTACTAGCATTATTTTATTTGATTACACCTACTACACGACAATTAGTATCACCACAAATTACAGCATCAGCAATTACAGTAAACTTAACTTGGAGGTCGGTTTCAGGCAGATGGTGGGCGGGAGGAATGCGAGAAATGCTCGCTGCACAAAATTTAAGGCCCGGGATATTTAAGCTCCCAGGTCTTATTTAAATCTGACAGGTAGATTTACCACCCAATTTGTAGCTGAATAGGAAACCTGCCCACTCTTTTAGTGCAATTTCCAGCGGGCACTCCAGTGGCCTATTTGCCTCTTAAAGGGAGGTTGCATTCCCTTCGGCCTGGCTCTGTCTGGAAAGAGGAATCATAGAATCATAGAAAGTTACGGCACAAAAGGAGGCCATTCGGCTCATCATGTCTGTGCCAGCCGAAAAAGAGCTATCTAGCTTAATCCAACTTTCCAGCACTTGGTCCATTGCCCTGTAGGTTATGGCACTTCAAGTGCCAAGTACTTTTTAAATGAATTGAGGGTTTCTGCCTCTACCACCCTTTCAGGCAGTGAGTTTCAGACCCCCACCACCATCTGGGTGAAAAACTTTCTCCTCAGCTCCCCTCTAATACTTCTATCGATTACTTTAAATCTATGCCCCAGGTCACTGACCCCTCTGCTAAGGGAAATAGGTCCTCCCTATCCACTCTATCTAGTCCCATCATAATTTAATATACCTCAATTAAATCTCCCTTAGCCTCTTTTGTTCCAAAGAAAACAACCCCAACCTATCCAATCTTTTCTCATAGCGAAAATTCTCCATCCCTGGCAACATCCTCATAAATCTCCTCTGAACCCTCTCTAGTACAATCACATCTTTCCTGTGATATGGTGACCAGAACTGTACGCAGTACTCAAGCTGTGGCCTAACCAATGTTTTATACGGTTCTAGCATAAACTCCGTGCTCTTATATTCTATGCCTCGGCTAATAAAGGAAAGTATTCCGTATACCTTTTTAACCACCTTATCTACCTGTCCTGCTACCTTCAGGGATCAGTGGACATGCACTCCAAGGTCCTTTTGTTCCTCTACACCTTTCAGTATCCTCCCATTTATTGTGTACTCCCTTGCCTTGTTTGCCCTCACCAAATGCATTACCTCACACTTCTCTGGAGTGAATTCCATTTGCCACTATCCTGCCCACCTGACCAGTCCATTGACATCTTCCTGCAGTCAACAGATTTCCTCCTCATTATCAACCACACGTCCAATTTTTTTTATCATCTGCAAACTTCTTGATCAAGCCCCCCATATTCAAGTCCAAATCATCAATATATATCACAAAAAGCAAGGGACATAGTCTTGCGGGACGCCACTGGAAACAGCCTTCCAGTCGTAAAAGCACCCATCATCCATTACCCTTTGCTTCCTGCCACCGAGCCAATTTTGGATCCAACTTGCCACTTTCCCTTGGATCCCATGGGCTTGTAATTTTTTGACCAATCTGCCATGTGCGACCTTGTCAAAAGCCTTGCTAAAATCCATGTACACGACGTCAAATGCATTACCCTCATTACCGCCTCAAAAAATTCAATCAAGTTAGTCAGACACGACCTTCCCTTAACAAATCCATGCTGACTGTCCTTGATTAGTCCGTGCCTTTCTAAATGATGATTTATGCTGTTCCTCAGAATCGAGTCCAATAATTTGCCCACCACCGAGGTTAGACTGACTGGCCTATAATTACTCGGTCTTTCTCTTTTTCCCTTTTTAAACAATGGTACAACATTAGCAGTCCTCCAATCCTCCAGCACGACACCTGTAGCCAGGGAGGATCAGAAAATGATGGTCAGAGCCTCCGCTATTTCCTCCCTTGCTTCTTTTAGCAGCCTGGGATACATATCATCCGGGTCTGGCGATTTATCTACTTTCAAAGATGCTAATCTCCTTAATACTTCCTCTCTCACTATTTTTCTCCCATCCAATATTTCACACTTCTCCTCCTTAACTACAATCTCTGCGTCGTCCCCCTCTTTTATGAAGGCGGATGCAAACCATTCATTAAGAACCATACCCACATCTTCCGCCTCCACACACAGGTCACCTTTTTGGTCTCGAATAGGCCCTACTCTTTCCTTAGTTATCCTCTTGCTCTTTGTGCATTTATAGAATATTTTTGGGTTTTCCTTATTTTACTTGCCAGATCTTTTTCATGCCCTCTCCTTGCTTTCCTAATTTCCTTTTTAATTTCACCCTTGCACTTTCTATACTCCTCTAGGCTTTCTGCAGTATTGAGCTCTCGGTGTCTGACATAAGCTTCCCTTTTTTGCCTTATCTTGCCCTGTACGCTCCTTGTCGTCCAAGGAACTCTAGATTTGGCAGTCCCACCCTTTTTCTTTGTGGGAACATGTTTACTCTGAACCCCTTGAATGCCTCCCTCTGCTCTGACACTGATTTACCTTCAAGTAGCTGTTTCCAGTCCACTTTTGCTAAATTACTTCTCAGCTTAGTAAAATTGGCCTTTCCCCAATTTAGAACTTTTACTCCTGTTCTATCTCTGTCCTTTTCCATAACTATGCTAAATCTAACTGAATTATGATCACTACCACCAAAATGCTCTCCCACTGATACTCCTTCCACCTGCCCAGCTTCATTCCCTAAAACTAAATCCAGTGGGAAGAATGAGTTGCAGACAAGCCCCCAGATACTCAGATGCCTCCCTGGAGATGCTGTTGGAAGAGGTGAGAGCCTGTATCCCAGCATTGGAACAAAGGAATTTCCCAACCATATCAAAAGAAAACTGCTCGCTTCACACAAATAGTTATACCAGGTATTGGAAGGCCTGTCAAGTAGTTTCAGCACTATGGCTGAAAATATGGAAGAGTCTGCTTCCAGCCTGTGTGGTGTCACCTCCTAGGCTATCAGCACTCTGCAGACTACCCTGGAGAGTGTGACCACCTCCAGGAATGCTGCAGTCAAGTCCTCACAAGAGTCAACGTTTACAGCCTTTGCAGCTTTGGTGGAAATCCAAACAACTGTCATAGAGGCTCTGGGCTCCACCTTGGAGAGACAGGGTCCACCTGGGAGAGATTAGCGAACCACAATGAGTCACTCCTCTTCTGCAGTCTGCTCTCTGCAGATCAGTGGAAGTGATGAGCCACAGCCACATAGGAGTAGCGATGGCACTATGAGAGCAGCACGTGTTGCCCACTCAGGACGTCAGCATGTCTACTCCCTTGCCATCCCCTCAACCAATATCCGCAATGGTGCCGGAAAGCCAGCTGATCCAGACTGACCCAGCAGCAGCTGAAGTGTTGCAGTTTACAGCCAGGGCCCTCAGAGGCTCAGACTCCCAGAAATCGTAAGCCATAAGCATCTCAACAGTCCCCACGTGAGCAACAGTGGCCTTCCACCAGCTCTGCGGAAGTCACTGGGAAAGCAACTCACAGGAGTAGTAGAGTTAGGAAACCTTCTTTTAAGAAAAGCACTGTGGATTGACCACTTGTGCGTTAAATGAATCAAACTACATTATTGTGGTTGGCATTAAAGTAATCAGCTTTATCACATTTGGCACTTTGGTCTTCAGTGTCTTATTATTATAGCTTCTTAATCTGTATTGTCTGTATGTCATTGCTACAGTGTTTGGCTGAATAGTTTCAATTGTTCTTTAATGCAGAATTACCGGTGGGATGAAGATACCTCATGGGAGTGCAATCAGAAACAAATCCACGGCACCGTGGAAGACTCAGCTGCACTGGGGGGCACAAGAAAGTGTAGAAATGCAGTAGTTACAGGGGATTCAATAGTCAGGCATTTCTGCAACCGCACACGTGAATCCCGAATGATGTGTTGCCTCCCTGCTGCCAAGGTAAAGGATATCACTGAATGGGTGCAGGACATTCTGTGAGGGGAAGGGGAAACAGCCAGAAGTCGTAGTCCATGTTGGAACCAATGACATAGGAAGGAAAAGGAAAAGAGTTGAGGTCCTGCCGGCAGAGTTTCACGAGCTAGAAAAAAGATTAAAGAATAGGACCTCAAAGGTGGTAATCTCTGGATTGCTCCTAGTGCCATGTGCTAGTGAGTACAGAAACAAGAAGATTCTGCAGGTGAATGTGTGGCTGTAGAAGTCAGATTCCCTGGGGCATTGGGACCAGTTCTGGGGCAGGACGGAACTGTACAAGCCGGACATGTTTCACCTGAACAGGGCTGGGACCAATGTCCTCACGGGGAGGTTAACTAGTGCTGAGGGGGAGGGCTTAAACTAATTTGGCAGGGGGAGGGGAACCAGGATGTAGCAGCAGAGAGGAGAGACAAGGTGCATAGAAAACTAGGAGGGACAAACAGCAACAGAATAAAGGATCATGTAGAAAGAGCAGGAATTAGATGGAGGAAAAAAGCAAAGCAGACAGCATGGAGTTGGAACGCATGTGTGTTAATGCGAGGAGTATAACAAATAAGGTTGACGAGCTGCAGGCACAAGTTGCCACATGGGATTCTAATGTACTGGCTATAACGGAGACTTGGCTTAAACATGGGCAGGAAGGGGAACTAAACATTCCTGGCTACAATGTATTCAGGAGGGATAGGGAAGGAAAAAGGAAAGTGGGGGAGGGGGGTGGCAGTATTGATCAAGGATAATATTACAGTTCTACAGAGGGACGATATACTAGAGGTTCAAAGATTGAATCTATTTAGTTAGAGTTAAGAACAGAAAAGGAGCTGTTACGTTGCTGGGTTTTTACTATAGACCCCCAAATAGTGAGAAGGAGATAGAGGAGCAAATCTGTAGGCCAATTTCAGAGAAATGTAAAAATAAAGCAGTGATAGTAGGGGACTTCAATTACCCTAATATAGACTGGGAAAAAAAGTGTAAAGGGCAAGGAGAGTGAAGAATTCCTAAAATGTGTACAGGAGAACTTTCTTAATCAGTATGTTTCTAGCCCAACGAGGAAGGAAGCAGTGCTGGATCTAGTTCTAGGGAATGAAGTAGGGCAAGTGGAGTGTGTTTCAGTGGGAGGGCATCTAGGTAATAGTGATCATAATATAATTAGGTAAAAATCAAAGGTGAAAATACCCAACTGGAAGAGAGTCAATTTCAGTGAATTGAGAAGGGATCTAGCACAGGTGGACTGGAAATAAAGATAGGCCAAGAAAACAGTAAACGAGCAATGGCAGGCCTTCAAGGCAGAGATAGTTTGGGTACAAACCAAGCATATTCCCATAAGGAGGAAAGATGGGGCATCCAAAGCTAGAGCTCCCTGGATGACAAAGAAAACATAGGTTAAAATAAAACAGAAAAAGGAGGTTTATGACAAATGTCAGGTAAGGAGTACAGTAGAAAACCAGGCAGAATACAGAGAGTGTAGGGGGAATTGAAAAAGGATATAAGAAGGGCAAAGAGAGAATATGAAAAAAGATTAGCAGGCAACATAAAAGGGAACCCAAAAATCTTTTATAAACATATAAAAAGTAAAAGGATAGTTAGAGGAATGGTGGGGCCGAATAAAGATAAAAAAGGAAATCTTCTTGTGGAGGCAGAGGGCATGACTGAGGTACTGACCGAATACATTGTATCTGTCTTCACAAAAGAAGAGGATGAAGTTAATGTTATAGAAGAGGAGGGGGGAGCAGAGATATTGAATAAGATAAAAATAGCTAGAAAAGAGGTGTTAAATAGGTCAGCGTCATTCAAAGTTAACAGTCACCCAGTCTAGATGGGATTTTTTTTTATTCATCCATGGGATGTGGGCATCACTGGCAAGGCCAGCATTTATTGCCCATCCCTAATTGCCCTTGAGAAGGTGGTGGTGAGCCACCTTCTTGACAACTGAGTGGCATGCTAGGCCATTTCAGAGGGCGATTAATAACCAACCACATTGCTGTGGGTCTGGAGTCACATGTAGGCCAGACCGGGTAAGGAGAGCAGGTTTCCTTCCCTAAAGGACATTAGTGAACCAGATGGGTTTTTATGACAATCAGGTAGTTTCATGGCCAGTATTACTGATACTAGTTTTTTTTTATTCCAGATTTTGTTTAATTAATTGGATTTAAATTCCCCACTTGCTATGGTGGGATTTGAACTCATGACTCTGGATTATTAGTCCAGGCCTCTAGATAACTAGTCCAGTAACATAACCACTATGCTACCATACCCAATATGCATCCTAGGTCGCTGAGGGAAGCAAGGGTGGAGATAGCAGAAACTCTGATCACAATCTTCCAATCCTCCTTGGATTTGGGAGTGGTGCCATAGGATTGGAAGATTGCAAATGTTACACCCTATTCAAAAAAGGGGAGAGGGATAAACTTGGTAACTACAGGCCAGTCAGTCTAACGTCAGTGGTGGGAAAATTATTAGAGATCATTGTCAAGGATAAAATTAATTCTCACTTGGAGAAGCATGGGTTAATATGGGACAGCCAGCATGGATTTGTTAAAGGCAAATCATGTCAGACTAACCTGATTAAGTTCTTTGATGAAGTAACAAAGAGGGTTGGTGAAGGAAGTGCAGTAGATGTTGTAAATATGGGCTTCCAAAAGGCATTTGATAAACTACCACGTATCATTTATTCAGAAAATAGAAGCACATGGGATTAAAGGGATGGTGGTAACCTGGGTATGTAATTGCCAAGGGATAGGAGGCAGAGAGTAGTGGTGAACAGATGTTTTTCTGACTGGAGAGAAGTATGCAGTGGGGTTCCCCAAGAGTCAGTATTAGGACCATTGCTTTTCTTGTTATATATGAATGACCTGGACTTGGGTATAGGGAGTACAATTTCAAAGTTTGTGGATGATACAAAACTTGGCAATGTAGTAAATAGTGAGGAGGATAGTAGCAGACTTCAGGAGGATATAGACAGACTGGTGAAATGGGCAGACACATGGCAGATGAAATTTAATGCGGATAAGTATCAAGTGATGCACTTTGGGAGGAATAACATGATGAGGCAGTATAATCTAAATGTTACTATTTTGAGGGGGGTGCAAGAGTAAAGAGACCTGGGGGTGCATATTCACAAATCTTTTAAGGTGGCAGGACAAGTTGATAAGACGGTTAAGAGAGCGTACGAGATACTTGGCTTTGTAAATAGGGGCATTGAATACAAAAACAAGGAAGTCATGCTAAGCCTTTACAAATCACTGGTTAGGCCTCAACTGGAGTCTTGTGTACAATTCTGGGCACCACACTTTAAGAAGGATGTCAAAGCCTTGGAGAGGGTACAGAGGAGGTTTACCAGGATGATACCAGGGATGAGGGACTTCAGCTATATGGAGAGATTGGAGAAGCTGGGATTGTTCTCCTTAGAGCAGAGAAGGTTAAGAGGAGACCTATTAGACGTATTCAAAATTACGAGGGGGTTTGTTAGAGCAAGTCGAGAGAAACTGTTTCCTGTGGCAAGTGGATCGGTAACCAGAGGTCATAGATTTAAAATAATTCACAAATGAACTAGAGGGGAAATGAGGAGAAATCTTTTCACACAGGGGATTGTTAAGATCCGGAACGCACGACCTGAAAGGGGGGGGTGGAATCAGATTCCATAGGAACTTTCAAAAGGCAATTGGACATGTACTTGAAGGGCACTAATTTTCAGGTTTATGGGGAAAAAGCTGGGGTGCAGGACTAAATTGGTCAGCTCTTTCAAAGAGCCGGTACAGGCACAACAGGCTGAATAGTCTTCTGTGCTGTAAGATTCTACGATTCTATGAATTAAAGGAGCAGTGAAGGAGATATCAAGTACTATTAATAAAGAGGGGCTTTCTGTAATTTTTCAGGGAAGAGGAATGAGCATGTTTCTGAAAGCGTTGTTCTGTTAACTGATCCCTGGCCTCTCTAGCTGCAATACGACACACTGCCTTTCCTTTTTCTGGTTCTCGCTTACCTTCACCCAATTCTTCCTGGTCAGTTGATGCCTCTTCCTGTTGCTCTGCCTCCTCCAACTTACAGTCCTCTTCGCATTGCCGGGTTGTGCAGAATGCAGGACATGACACTTATACAGCACACTTTGTCTGGGTCATGTAGTAGGAAGCCCCCAGACTGATAAGGAACCTGAGCCTTTGCCAATGGTGTGCTTTATGATGTTCCTGGTGGTCTAATGCCTGTGGTTTTACCTGAGCTGAACGGACTTGGTGGGGTTGCAGTGGTGTCATCACCGATGTATGTAGGGGATAGCCTTTGTCCCCTAGCAGCCATCCTCCGACGTTCCTGGATGAATGGAAAAGTGGGAGGATGGATGAGTGTCGCAGAATGAAGACATCATGGCCACCGCCAGCGAAACTGTTGCAGACTTGCATTATCCTCTGTGGTGATCACACACCAGTTATACATTGATGAAGTGAAAGCCCTTCCTGTTCACATAAGCTGCTGGCTCATCTTTTGGTGTTTTGATAGCTACATGAATGCAGTCTATTATGCCCTAAACACGATGTAAGCCAGCCATATTCCGGCTGTTGGTGTCAATGGGGAAAATAATGCATTAGTTGGCTCTGACAAAGAGGCCATTGGTGACCTGCTTGATGAAGCTGTGCTCTTCAGACTGAGAAGTGTGGATAATGTCCCCTTTAACAGCCTGGAAGGTAGCCTGAGGCGAAAAAGTTTAGGGCGGTGGTGACTTTAACAACCGTTGGTTGGCAAAGTTGGCCCCTTAGTCCAGCAGGCAGCAGATTCTGCTGCAACAGGCTGCATAGATCAACAACAGCCTGTCTGGTGAAGTGCAGCCTCCTGTTGTAATGCTTCTCAGAGATATCCAGGAAACTGACTCAGCCTGTAGACCCCATGGGCTGGGTAAGGCCTACTACGAGCAGCACCCCTCCCCTCACATGCTGTGTTCTAACAGGTCCACCTGCTGCTCATTCTGGTCGTTGAGGCTGCTGTTGCTGTTCCTCTTCCTCCATCCAAAGCAAAGGAGCAAAAATGGCACTCATGACATGCAGTGAGTGCTTAATCAGGGTAAGACAAAGTATATAAGACACAAACAATCTCTAATCTCAGAAATCCCTTTGATCTGAGTGCCTGCAGCTGAATGCCCGTTTAAATAGTGCTTCCAGTCATATCAGTCAGTTTGTAAAGCCAATCTCACGAGGTTTTACTCAGTGGGCTAGCCACTGGCAGGACTTCCAACCCACCAAGTTAAAATCATGTTTAGCTCCTAATTACATCATAGGACCACAATTTGCAGTGGCCTGTTTCTTGCAAAAGCATTTGCCACAAGAGTCAGCTCCCAAGTTAAAATGGTAGTCAGCGAGTTTCCGGAAGGTCAGTAAGTCAATTTTAACTAAACAGCCCACTAACTCTGTTCCTACTGAGCAGATGGGTTTAAAATCACCCCTTAAGGTTAATTTATAGAATACATGTCATCACAAGCACAATAAAAATCTGATTCGGGTACAGACAAGGTACATTCCAACAAGGAGAAAGGTAGGGCAACTAAAGTCAGAGCTCCCTGGATGACAAAAGAGATAGAGAGTAAGATAAAGCAGAAAAAAGCAGCGTATGACAGGTGTCAGGTTGATAACACAAGAGCCAACTAGAGAGAATATAGAAAGTTCAGTGGGGAACTGAAAAAGGAAAAAAGAGGGGCAAAGAGAGAGTATGAGAATAGACTGGTGGAAACATAAAAGGGAATCCAAAAGTCTTCTACAGACATATTAACAGTAAACGGGTAGTAAGAGGAGGGGTGGGGCCGATTAGGGACCATAAAGGAGATCTACTCATGGAGGCAGTGGGCATAGCTGAGGTACTAAATGAGTACTTTGCATTGATCTTTATCAAGGAAGAAGATGCTGCCAGAGACTCGGTAAAGGAAGATATAGTTAAGATACTGGATGGGCTAAAAGTTGAGAAAGAAGAGGTACTGGAAAGGCTAGCTGTACTTAAAATAGATGTCACCTGGTCCGGATGGGATGCATCCTAGGATGCTGAGGGAAATAAGGGGGAAATTGCGGAGGTACTGGCCATAATCTTCCAGACATCCTTAGATACAGGGGTGGTGCCAGAGGACTGGAGAATTCCAAATGTTACACCCTTGTTCAAAAAAAGTTGTAAAGATAAACCCAGTAACCAAAGGCCAGTCAGTTTAAGCTCGGTGGTGGGGAAACTTTTGGAAACGATAATCCGGGACAGAATTAGCAGTCACTTGGACGAGTGTGGATTGATTAGGGAAAGCCAGCACGGATTTGTTAAAGGCAAATTGTGTTTAACCAACTTGATAGAGTTTTTTGATGAGGTAACAGACAGGATAGGTGAGGGCAATGCAGTTGATATGATGTATATGGATTTTCGAAAAGCATTTAATAAAGTGCCACATGGTAGGCTTGCTATTAAGATTGTGGCCATGGAATAAAGGGGGCAATAGCAGCATGGATACAGAATTGGCTAAATGACAGGAAACAGAGAGTAGTGGTAAATGGTTGTTTTTCAGACTGGAGGGAAGTGTGCAGTGGTGTTCCCCAGGGGTCGGTACTAGGACCACTGCTTTTCTTGATATATATTAATGACTTGGACTTGGGAGTATAGGGCACAATTTCAAAATTTGCAGATGACACAAAACTTGGAAGGATAGTGAACAGTGAGGAGCATAGTGATAGACTTCAAGAGGATATTGACACGCTGGTGGCATGGGCGGACACGTGGCAGATGAAGTTTAACGCAGAAAAATGCAAGGTGATACATTTCGGTAGGAAGAACGAAGAGAGACAATATAAACTAGAGGATACAACTCTAAAAGGGATACAGGAACAGAGAGATCTAGGGGTTTATGTGCACAAATCGTTGAATGTGGCAGGGCAGGTTGAGAAAGCAGTTAAAAAAGCATATGGGATCCTGGGCTTTATAAATAGAGGCATAGAGTTCAAAAGCAAGGAAGTCATAATGAACCTTTATTAAAAAAAACTGTTTCGACCACAACTGAAGTATTGTGTCCAGTTTTGGGCACTGAACTTTGGGAAGGATGTGAAGGCCTTAGAGAGGGTGCAGAGGAGATTTAATGCTTCCAGGGATGAGGGAATTAAATTATATGGATAGTTTGGAGAAGCTGGGATTGTTCTCCTTGGAACAGAGAAGGTTGAGAGGAGATTTGATAGAGATATTCAAAATCATGAAGGGTCTAAACAGAATAGATAGAGGGAAACTGTTCCCATTGGCAGAAGGGTCAAGAACCAGAGGGCATAGATTTAAGGTGATTGGCAAAAGGACCAAAGGTGGCAGGCGGAATAACTTTTTTACGCAGCGAGTGGTTGGGATCTGGAATGCACTGCCCGAGGGGGTGGTGGAGGCAGATTCAATAATGGCTTTCAAAGGGAAACTGGATAAGTTATTGAAACAAAAAAATGTGCAGGGCTACGGGGATAGGACGGGGAAGTGGGACTAGCTGGATTGCTTGTGCATAGAGCCGGCGTGGACTCGGTGGGCCGAATGGCTTCCTTCCGTGCTAGAATCATAGAAAGATTACATGATTAGAAGCATTACAATATCTCAGTATTGGCTAGGGTTCACTTAATAAGAGCATAACACTCTACGTGCAAGACATTTTTAAAGTATTTTGTTTATTGATAGCCAATGGATTTTTTAAGTGCTTGATTTTTTACTTACAAGTATTGGATTTTTTTATGTCCGGATATTGCTTTCTTATATACGGGCATTAGACTTTTTGACGTATGGGTGTTGGATTATTTTTTAACTGTGGTATTGCATTTTTTTATGTATCAGCATTGGATTTTTAATGTATGGGTGCTTTTTATACAACTGGAGGTTGGATTCTTAACAACAACTTGCATTTATATGGTGTCTTTAACAAAGAAAAATGTCCCAAGGTGCTTCAAAGAGGTGTAATAAAAAAAAATGTATACCCAGCCAAAGAAGGAGATGTGACCAAAAGCTTGGTCAAAGAGGTGGGTTTTAAGGAAGGCCTTAAAGAATGAGAGGGAGAGATGGAGGGTTTAGAATGGAAATTCTGGAGCCTGGGCTCCAGGCAGCTGAATGTATTACGTAGTGGTGGAGTGAAGGGGACACACAAGAGAGCAGAGGCAGAGCAACAGCAGAGATGAGGATGTACAGAGGTAGCAGGGGCGAAAGCATGAAGGGATGTATTTTAAATACGAGGGGGGAAAAATTGGATAAGTCCGGCCTGTGGACTTACTTTCAAGCTGCGTTGAAAAGTAGGCCTTACACGACGATTGAAGTAAATGTGCACATTCCACCAGCAGGGGGAGCCCCAATCTCTTAAAGGGAGGATGTCTCTTAAAAGCTCTTAAAGGTAGCCAATACCTGTTATCTGCTGCCTGCACGGAGTCTGAATTGAGATCAGACATTGCACACATAATACACAGATGCAGGTCCTGTCCTATGTTTACAAACTGATGAGTTATGGTAAAACATTGAATAAAGGTTGCGCACTACTAAATCCCGCATCCTTCAATCTGCATGCCAGACCTCACTAATCTGCCGATCTGAGTTTGTACCAGGCCTGTGAGCGTGCATGCACCAAGGTTCTCTGCTGATCCACTAGAGGCCTTGGTGCAAAAAGTGGACAGAAGAAGGGACATCCTATATCCACGGGAGGGGGTGCAAGAGGCCCTCCAGACACATGCCCAAAAGGCAATGGGAGGCAGCGGGGGACAAAGTCAATGCCAGGTGCACAGCACCACAAACATGGATGCAGAGCAAGAAGTTCAATGCTTTGACACAAGTGGTCAAGGTGAGTGAAGTCAACTGTCAAGTGGCACCTCCTACGAACTGCACCACTAGCCTCATCTACTGCTCCATGCACTACACCCCCCCCATCACCCACATACCAACAAACTCTTTCCATCAGTACATAACTCTTCCAATCAGATGCTTCCTCTCACCCTTACACATTCCCACTGTTGCAAGCTGCCCACTCACAACTCACAGGCCATACACACTGGCAGCTATTCAACAATGACAAGCACTTCACCCAGACACACGTCCTGCTTTCTTGCAGGAGAAGGTGGCACTTAACAGGAGGCAGCAAGTGGCATTTAGCTCTGCCATTCAGTGAGATCATGATTGATCTGTGACCTAACTCCACATATCCACCTTAGCCCCATATCCCTTAATACCCTTGGTTCACAGAAATCTATCAATCTCAGATTTAGAATTCACAATTGAGCTAGCATCAGCTGCCATTTGCAGAAGAGCGTTCCAAACTTCTCCCACCCTTTGCGTGTAGAAGCGTTTCCTAACTTTAAATAGCGCTGTTGGAGGGGTCCTCAAGGCACTCTACGACATGTTCAGGTGATCGTGGTTAAGAATGTGCGTTGAGTTGAGCGTTAAGTCCCAAAATGGTGTTCATCACTTTAAATCAGTGTTGTACACTGATTGTCTCCATTTCTCCTTACTTTCCATGCTGCCGGCATTCGGTTTTTGCGCATGCGCTAATACCTATACCAAGATGGTATCCGGCACATGTCACGCTGGAAAAGTGTGTGTGCAGCCAAGATGCCATCTTCGCACTTTGGGAGGCCACGTAGCACTGAAACAACGGGTGCTACATGGCCCAATTTCTAGCCCGAGGTGTTGGGGGAGTGGGAACCAATGTAGGACAGCAGAGAGAGGTGTTTAGGTGAATGGAACTTGATGCTGGATAGGACGTGGGCATAGTTTAGGAGGAGCTGAAGTTTGTGGAGGATTGAGTGTGAGGGGTCGGCTAAGAGAGCATTGTAATAGTCGAGTCTGGATGTGATAAAGGGTTTCAGCAACAGATTGGCTGAGGTAGGCCTGGAGGCAGATGATGTTACAGAGGTGGAAGTAGGCAGTCTTTTTGATGGAGGGGTTATGGGGTTTGAAAGCTCAACTCTGGGTTAAATAGGATGCCAGGGTTGTGAATGGTCTGAGTCAGTGGACAGGGAGGGGGATGGAATCAGTGGCAAGTGTACGGAGTTTGTGTTGGAGGTCGAAGATGATGACTTTGGTCTTCCCCATGTTTAAGTGGAGGAAATGGTGGCTCATTCAAGCATGGATGTTGGAGAAATAGTCTGACAACACAGAAGCAGTGGAGGGACCGAGAGAGGTGGTAGAGAAGTAGAGCTGGGTATCATCAGTGTAACTGCGAAAGCTGACCCATTATCTGTGGATGATGTCACCAAAGAGGCAGCATGTAGACAAGGAGGAGGAGTGGGCTGAGGATAGATGTTTAGGGACTCTGTGGGTAATGGTGCAGGGATGGAAAGAGAAACCATTGTTGGAGATACTCTGGCTACGATTGTATAGTAAGAGTGAAATCGGGTTTAGATTTTTACATATGGGTGTTGGATTTTCAACGTATAGGTGTTGAATTTTGTTATGTAGTGGTGTTAGATTTTTTTTTTTAAAAGGATGGGTGTTGGATGTTTAACGTATGGGTGCTGGATTTCTTTAACCATGTTATTTTTGGATGGGTGTTGGAATTGTTTTTAAACTATGAATGTTGGATTTGTTTCTCGTATGTGCATTGGAGTTTTTATATATAGGCATTGGATTTTTAAAGTATATCTATTTGATTTTGTTATAAAAAAAGCTTGCATTTATATAGCACCCTTTATTCCCTCAGGATGCCCAAAAGTGCTTCGCAGCCAATTAAATACTTTTGAAGTGTAGTCACTATTGTATTGTAGGAAAATGTGGCAACCAATTGCACACAGCAAGGTCCCACAAACAGCAATGATACAAATGACCAGATAATCTGTGGTCAGTGATGTTGGGTTGAGCGATAAATGTTGGCCAGGACACAGGAAGAACTTCCCTATTCTTCTTCCAATAATGCTATGGATTTTTTGTGTCCACTTGAGATGACAGATGGAACTTCTGTTTAATGTCTCCTCCAAAAGGCAGCAGCTCTGACAGTGTAGCATTCTCTCAGTAGGAAGGAAATGTCAGCCTAGATTATGTGCTCAACGCTCTGGAGTGGGGATTGTACCCATGACCTTCTGACTCAGAGGCAAGAGTGCCACCACTGAGCTAAGACTAACACTTTATTAGGTATGGATATTGGACTTTTTGTGTGTCTGGGCACTGTATTTTTTTTAATGCATATCTGTTGAATTTTTTGGACATTAAATTTTTAATATATAGGCATTTTTTTTTATGTATGGACATTGGATTTGAATTGGATGGACATTGATTGTTGGTTTGTTTTCTGGATGGGCGTTGAATTATTTTATTTGGATCTTTTTTATCTATGTACACTGGATTTTTAACTTTTGGCCAATGGATGATGGATTAATTTTATGTATGCTTTCAGGAACACAGATGATGCACAAACACAGCTGCAGCTTTTCATACTCTAAAATAAGACATAAATGTTTGAAACTTCTCTTCAATCAGTTAATAAATGGAGAATAAAACACTGACATGTTTGCTTATGTATTAATAGTGCCTGCACTTCAAAGTAATTCATTGTGTGTGCAGTGCTTTGGAATTATAATGCGACATGATTAGTCCCTATGTAAATTTTACAATTATATTTAGAAAAAGAGGGTGGTCAAGAGCAATGTGGGCCCCTTAAAAACTGATAATGGTTATATTGTAAATGAAAATAAGGAAATGATGGACATGATAAATAATTATTTTGTGCAGTATATACAGTAGAGGAAGAGGATAGCATGCCGGACTCTCTAAGGAAATATAATTTTGAATCAGGGACGGAGACTCACCATAATTAACGTGAGCAAATTAACAGAATTGAGGAAAATAATGGCACTAAAGAGTGACAAATCCCTAGGACCAGTTGGTTTCCATCCCAGGGTTTTAAAGGAAGTAGGTGAGAATATTGCAGATGCCCTAACTATAATCATCCAAAGTTCTCTAGATTCAGGAAACGTTCCTTTAGATTGGAAAATTGCACATGTCACTCTGCTATTTAAGAAAGGTGAGAGAGGGAAACCAGGGAATTATAGACCAGTTAGCCTAACATCTGTTGTCGGGAAATTACTAGATTCTATAATTAAGGATAGAGTGACTGAACACCTTGAAAATTTTCAGCTGATCAGAGAGATGGATTTGTAAAGGGTAGGTCATGCCTGACTAACCTGATTGAATTTTTTGAAGAGGTGACTAAAGTGGTGAACAGGGGAATGTCTATGGATGTTGTTTATATGGACTTCCAGGAAGCATTCGATAAAGTCCCTCATAAGAGACTGTTAGCTAAAGTTGAAGCTCATGGCCTTGAGGGTAAATTATTGACCTGGTCAGGAAATTGGCTGAGCAGCAGGAGACAGAGAGTAGGGATAATGGGCAGGTACTTAAATTGGCAGGATGTGACTAGTGGTATCCCATAGGGATCTGTGTTTCGGCCTCAACAATTCATTGTATTTATTAACGACTTAGATGAGGGGATGGAGAGCCAGATATCCAAGTTTGTCAATGACACAAAGATAGGCAGCATTGCAAGCAGTGTAGATGGAAGCATAAAATTACAGAGAGATATTAATAGATTAAGTGAATGGGCAAAACTGTGGCAAATGGATTTCATTGTAGGCAAGTGTGAGATCATCCACTTTGGACCTAAAAAGGATAGATCATAGTACTTTTTAAATACTGAAAAGCTCGAAACAGTGGATGTCCAAAGAGGCTTAGGGGTCCGTGTACATAGATAATTAAAATGTCATGGTCAGGTAAAGAAAATATTCAAAAAGGCTAATGGAATGCTGGCCTTTATATCTAGAGTACTAGAATACAATGGGGTATAAGTTATGCTACAGTAATATAAATCCCTGGTTAAACCACACCTGGAGTACTGTGTTCAGTTCTGGGCACCACACCTTAGGAAGGATAGATTGGCCTTGGAGGGAGTGCAGCGTAGATTTACTAGAATGATACCTGGACTCCAAGGGTTAAATTACGAGGCGAGATTACACAAACTAGGGTTGTATTCCCTGGAATTTAGAAGATTAAAGTTTTCAAGATATTACGGGAAACTGATAGGGTAGATAGAGAGAAACCATTTCCGCTGGTAGGGGAATCTAGGACTAGGGAACATAGCCTAAAAATTAGATCCAGGACTTTCAGGAGGGAAGTTAGGAAACACTTCTACACACAAAGGGCGGTAGAAGTTTGGAACTCTCTTCCGCAAATGGCAGTTGATGCTAGCTCAATTTTTAATTGTAAATCTGAGATTAATAGATTTTTGTTAACCAAAGATATTAAGAGATACGGGGCTAAGGCAGGTATATGGAGTTAGGTAACAAATCAGCCACAATCTCATTGAATGGCAGAACAGGCTCGAGGCTAAATGGCCTACTCCTGTTCCTATGTTCCTAAATCATCATCACACCTTTTTGTGTTAATAGCATAAAATTAAAAACCCAAATATGTAAATTTTCTATATAATTCTTGAAAATTAATAGGTTATTTTGGACAACCTACAACTTAACACTTTGCCAAAAGTAATTTATCTCCAACTCCCATAGGCATTTAAACAAGCTCCAGGAGTCCATGGTGATTAGGTTACATAATCCTCAATGATCCACTTACGTTCTATATGCAGATATGCTAGCCACTCTTAGGAACTCAGCCAGTTCTCTTTTGAACCCTTGCAGTGAATTCAAACTTATTGCATGTGCTGGGAACTTGGTACGTAGGTCGACAATGCTCCGTGAAAAGACATACCTCCTGGCATCTAACCTAGCTCTATGCTTACGTGACTTATACTCATGTCCCCTGTCGCTCCCTAACCTATCCAGCTCGAATAGCCTATCCACTTGAACCAAGTCTAGTCCTTTCATTTCCTCAAAGTCTATGCTTTTCTAGAGTAAAATGCCTTTGCCTCTTGCAGTAACTGAGGATCCTTAAACTAAGTATAAATCTAGCTTCTTCTGAAGCTTTTTGAGGTCCACTGTATCACCCACTATGTGAAGGGACTGAAACTGGACACAGTATTATAGATGTAGTCTAACCAAGGCCTTATATAGAGAAAGAATAGTATTTTTTGTTTTATATTTAATTGTCTTGGCAATACATTCTAACACCCTATTTGTTTTTACAATAGATTTGTAACACTGGTCATGGACCTTCAATGACTCATGCACTAAAACACCCAGATCCTTCTTCTGTTTAGCAGCCTTGATCACACAACCCTGTATGGTGTACACATACTTGGAGTTGCCCCGATCCAAGTACATTACACTACATTTTTCTATATTAAAAGGCATTTGCCAGATAAGGGCCTGTTGCCCCATCACATCTAGAACTGCCTGCAATCTATTTTTCTTTCTAAGATCCTTACACCCACACATATCGTTGCGGCGTTCGCAAACTTACAAACAGTTCCAATGCCTTTATTCAGATGATTAAAAAAAGATGGTGGTGCAACGGCCCTCACACCAATCACAGTGGAACTGCACTAGTGACCAGTCCTCATGCACTACCATTAATAGGAACATAGGAACAGGAATAGGCCATTCAGCCCCTTGAGCATGTTCCGCCTACTACTTTATGTCTATGAGAATGCAACCAGTTCCTTATCCAACCCAAAAATACACCATATGTGTTATAAAAAATAACACATTTTGTGTAGATCCACCATTTGAGCTTTCCTTCCTTCCTCAGCCATCTTGGTGAGGTATATTACAGGAGAGACTGATTGCATCCGGAAGCAAGTCTGTTCACTGAAAGCTCGAATTTCAAATTGCCTGGAAACTCTCTGAAGCTAAAGAACCCTGGAAAGCTCTCAACCAGTAGCAGTATCCAGCCAGCAGTGTATTTTCCTGGGATCGGGCAGGTCTGGATTAGCTTTCAAGTCAATACATAGTGCTGATCGTTGTTACAGTAAATGGAACTATTCCAGGATGCATATGACCTCTCCTCATTTCATATGTTATGGGAGTGGGTAACAATGTAGGGAGACCTAAAATGGCAGCTCTCCACAAAGCTACACAATTAATGATATTTTAAATTATCAAGGTATATTTTGTAACTGGATTTTTTTAAACACAAATATTCTTCAAACAGAAAATATTCCCCATAGACTTTCCATCTTTAATTTCACATAAAAATGGCAGCCCTTGAAAAAATGTGATTAAATAACCTTGACAATAGTAGCCTGCTGGTACACATTGATGTGCCAATGTTCTGTGATCTGGTGTGATAGGGGTAGATTTATGCCCCTAATAATCTATATTATGTTTTACTGATCCCAGCTGGATTGTTAGAGCAACAGGTTCGGTACTTCCTTACAGGTGGGATGAAAAATGATAGGCGAGGAGACATGTTGATATATTTCATACAACTTCCAGAGGTTTGTTACAGGTTGGCATTGGAAGAAGCATTGAGACTAGTCGCTTGACCATGCTCTTGGTCAAAGACGATGTTGAGGAATGAAGAAATATTTAACACGAGGGAATCAAAAATAAAACTTTTTAAAAATTTCTTAGGAAACATTTATTTTTCATAACTATATTTCCATTGTAGATAATACAGGACATAGGAACAGGAGTAGGCCATTTAGCCCCTCGAGCCTGTTCCGCCATTCAATGAGATCATGGCTGATCTGTGACCTAACTCCATATACCCACCTTAGCCCCATATCCCTTCATACCTTTGGTTAACAAAAATCTAACTTCACTCCTGAAAGTTCTGGCTCTAATTTTTAGGCCATGTCCCCTAGTCCTAGACTCCCCAACCAGTGAAAATAGTTTCTCTCTTTCTACCCTATCAGTTCCACTTAATATCTTGAAAACTTCGATCAAATCACCCTTTAATCATGCATCATTTAGCTCATTGGCCGCTCATCTATTTCTTCCTCCGCATCACTTCCTCCACCACTCAGAAATTCTTGATGCATTCATGACGAAATTTAGCTTACTAAGGAACATAAGTAATAGTTATCTGCTCAAAGGCTGAGGGTTTGATGCCTAAGCGGATGCAGAAACATCTGGCTCATTATTGGTTTAGACTTTAGGAACTGCACTGTATGGAGTTTCTTTACCAGAAGTACACTATAAATAATTTTGTAGGATCAGGAAGTCATTATAATGATATAACTGCTATGGTTATTTTAACATCCACTTTTGCAATTTTCATTGATACTTCCCCCCACCCAACAAAGTCCTGCGCTACATTCTTTGTGTGTACGGTTCCCTAATCTGACTGCTGCTGTAAAAAGACTTCTCAGAACATCAGCAAGCAATTCCATCATTTCATTATTTCACAAGTTGAAAGTTTCCCTTGCAGCACAATTAGGCCAAGTGACTGAATGCAGCAAATAAATTTTATTGTCATTCAGTTCCCCTCAGAAACTGTGGGGGCAACTTTCAACTTTGATGGGCATGGATAGCTGTTGGCAATGACTCAGCCGCCCATTAGACCCCCCGGCTAATTTTCCTTTCCATTGAAGCGAAGAAAGGGATATCAGACTAGGTGTACACAGGCAGCCCATCCGCTGCTGCCACCTTCTCCCTCGTCAAAGTTGAAAATTACCCTCTATCACTTTCACTTCCTTCGGGATGTATTGTGCAAAATTGCATTACTTGGGCAACAAGTCACGCACTAGACTGTTAGTGTGGAAATTCATGGCATTAATGACTGGATGTCGTACTGCCCTATGTATTATCCATAACCTTGCTTAAAAGCCTAGTTCTCAGAATGAGCTTAAAATAAAAATATGTGCCTGAAATTTCTATGGGGATTGGTAAAGGCCCTGGAGAAACTATGTAATTAGGTAAAAATGGCTGCAACATTTCTCTGGGGGTTCTGCCAATACCCCACTGAAATTATTGCAGGAGATTGGGAGAACCCCATAGAAATTCAGGGCTGTGATCAAATATTGAGAATAACCCACAGTATGGAATATACACCAAGGCAATAAGATCTCTTGGGGTTAAGATAATGTTATAAACCATGAGAGTAAAACTCAAGTGATTTATCATTGTCATCGCAACTCTGTGAAGTATTGCTGCCATAAAACAGCTAAATGTGTTACGATATCAGATATATCGGAGTAGATGATCCCCCCCCCACTTGGATTTCAGACAGTTGGCAGCAGCTGGTCGCCTGGTAGGAGGCCTGGTCCATTTTGAGGGCAGGGCATGAGGTAAATTTTTATTCTCCCCTCCCCCAAAACATACGTAAGAGTAGATGTTTTGTTCAGCTGTGCTGGTCACACAGGCGCAGAATGGGTGTGGGGGATTGAAAAATTGGGCAAGCAGACTGTAGGAATGTTTTTGTACCCAATTCCGTCCTGCTGGCTCTATTTTGTGTGCTGGAGTGCTAGTGCCTATTTCATGTCATAACCTTATTAAAGCCCGAGAATTCATGCAAAAATATTTAAGTGAATGCTTTTGGGTTGTGATTTGCATTTTGCCTTCAAAGCCCATTTTGAATGTAGCCATGATGTGGAAATGCCGGTGATGGACTGGGGTGGACAAATGTAAGGAATCTTACAACACCAGGTTATAGTCCAACAGTTTTATTTGAAAATCGTCAGGAGAAAGCCTCCGAAAGCTTGTGATTTTCAAATAAAACTGTTGGACTATAACCTGGTGTTGTAAGATTCCTTACATTTTGAATGGATGCAAGGATAGCTTTACATGCAAAGCAACTTTTGAAGGGGAGCAGGCTGTGTATGTTTCTTATTGCAATGTTTATAGTGCCTTTTTAGTACTGTGTTATACAAGAGTTTTTTAATTAATAATATGCAAGTGTTTTTGGAATAATTTTGGGGGGATAATTTTGATTTACTCATTACACTAAGTTTGTATCATTTAAAAAGTCCATCATTGTCTGGTAAGTCACCAGAAAGCAGACTGTAACTGAAATATTTACAGGGCTTCAGCAGAACAGATGAGAGAAGGAGGATGTGTGAAAAGGAATTCCTCCAAAACCAACCTTCACAGGAGCTCAGGGAACCACAGGCTTCTAGGTGCAGGCTGCAGAAATCTGTGATAGGCAGCAAATGAAGGTATAGTTAATGATGACAGTTGGTTTGGATGCACCTCAAATACAGTATTTCATGGTTCAAGTGGTACAAGGTGAAAGCAGGCATGCCAGAGAGATTAGCAGGCAACTGAGGTGGACTGGCCGCACTTGCCATTATGCCTTGGCACAACTATCTGCCAATAACAATTTGATGTATGAAGTGCTTTGAGAATGTGAGTGTGGCAAAGCTTTCAGTTGTAAACTGTAGCTTGAATCTGTACCCTGCTGAGATGAAATGAAAGAATTGTACGGTTTCGTGTCAGTTTGGCATGGGTGAGCAGTAACGGCAGAACAGTTAACATTCAACACTCTATGGTATGCAATCTTGGGCTCTTTATCTTATACATGGTTGTGTTCGGCAGATTAGCTCACACTTTAGTTTTAGACTGTGCTCACCTGGTTAGATTCTTATCTTGGCCTCCTCCTATTTCTCATCTATATGCTGCCCTTCAGCGACATCATCCAAAAACACGACATCAGGTTCCACATGTACATTGACAACACCCAGCTCTACCTCACCTCCACCTCACTCGACTCCTCCACTGTCTCTGATTTGTCGCACTGCTTGACTGACATCCAGTACAGGATGAGCAAAAATTTCCTCAATTGTCTTCGGTCCCAGCCACAAACTCCGTTCCCTAGCTACTGACTCCATCCCTCTCCCTGGCCACTGTCTGAGGCTGAACCAGACCACTCGCAACCTTGGAGTCCTATTTGAATGTGAGGGGAGGTTCCGACCACATATCAGCTCCATCACCAAGACCGCCTACTTCCACCTCCGTAACATCGCCTATCTCTGCCCCTGCCTCAGCTCATCTGTTGCTGAAACCCTCATCCACGCCTTTGTTACCTCCAGACTCGACTATTCCAATGCTCTCCTTGCTGGCCTCTCATCTTACACCCTTCATAAACTTGAGCTCATCTAAAACTCTGCTGCCCGTATCCTAACTCGCACCAAGTCCCATTCACCCATCACCCCTGTGCTCGCTGACCCACATTGGCTTCCGGTCCAGGAACGCCTCGATTTTAAAATTCTCACCTTTTTTTCAAATCCTTCCAGGGCCTCGCCCCTCCCTATCTCTGTAATCTCCTACAGCCCTACAATCCTTTGGGATCTCCTCCAATTCTGGCCTCTTGCGCATCCCTGATTTTAATTGCTCCACCATTGACGGCCGTGTCTTCAGATGCCTAGGCCCTAGGCTCTGGAATTCCCTTCCTAAACCTCTCCACCTGTCTACGTCTCTTTCCTCCTTTAAGACGTTCCTTAAAACCTACCTCCTTGTCCTTGTATCTCCTTATGTGGCTCGGTATCAAATTTAGTTTGATAGCACTCCTTTGAAATGCCTTGGGACATTAAAGCCGCTATATAAAGACAAGTTGTTGATGTTGTTAGTGAGGATGTGGCACCAAGTGATTCACAGAGCATGTGGGAGCTGAAGGAATGAGAAATGGATTAGGATGTGCTACCTTCCTAATGGAGGTAAACACTGTCCATGGCTCCAGAGTTGTGAGACCCAAATCTTATGGGCTCTCACTCGAAAAGAAGGATTTTTGAGGAACATCACACCTGCATGGTGGTTCTGAGGTCAGTCTTCGAGGATATGTGGTAACTGACAAGTGTGACTTTATAGCCTACAGCTCTATTTGCAAAGTCAGGGAATCATTTTCTTCATTGCTGGCATTAATACAGTTTGTGGCAGTTTCACTAGAATCTGCAGCAGTTACCCACCTAAGAAACGGTGCAGGACCAAACAGTGCCTCTTCCTACATGGAAGCACAGAGCTCAGCTCTGGTGGCAGTAGAGGAAAGATTAGATAAAACCCTGTGTACCAGTTTGCAGATTCTGGGAGCCAGGATGCAGGCCACGGTCTCTCAGGGCCTTTAGAATCTTATAACTGCCAATAGGCCAGCCATTTTGTTGATCAGCTAGGATACAGATCCAGAACTCAGTGGAATGACAGAGGTTTGAGGCAACCTGCCTGAAGCTGCCATGTTTCTGGACAGCACTATAATGCTGTTTGGAATTTCATGCCTGCCCCTTGAGGAGGGGGAAATCTCCCCACGCTCTCCCACTCTTATAGGTAGTCAGAAGCAAGTCCAACACTGTCTAGGCTTAAAGCAAAACACAAAAGCTCCAGAAAGCATTCCCAGCTGTAGTAATCACTACTCAAATATTGAGCAATCTTCAGGCTCAAACACTTCTCAATTTTGCCAGTCTCAGTTGATCCTGGCAACAGGCGCCTCTTATATTTCCTATCCTTACTTGCCACTAATGCGTTGCGAGTGTAAATACAAGAGCGTAAATATAGCTTTAACCCCATTTTGCTGATCAGGAAAAAAAAAGTCTTAATTTTAGGCTCCAAAAATGGTGTAGAGTTTCAAAGCTATTGTATATAATGCGGCAATTTTGTGGCACACATTAGTATATGCATTTTATGACAAACCATGCATCCTGTTACTACAGAACAATATTTTAGTAATACTGCAAAGTTAAATATTATCTACCAATATTCAATACTATTAACATAAACAAATTTCACACCAAGCACCACATATTGATTTTTGTAGTCCTGCTACTTTTCTTTGTAGTAAATTTACTGACTTGCGACTTTTTTTTCATGTGCTTAAAAATCTTACATGTAGGTCAGTTGGCCTTCAGTTATAAGTCCTAGTTCAGAGAGAACAATAAATTCATAGATCCTACACTGGAATGCACAGCCACCTCAATTAATGTAATGTGATGTTATATCCACTAAGCCATACAAGCATAATTAATTCAAAGTACAGCCTGTCAAACTCTGAAAAAGCAAAATGCACAATTTGATCTCATGTTTTTCACACTGTGCTTGCACAACTGTATTAGTTCAGAGTACTGCAAGTACCTAATAAATGAAGAATACATTGTGTTATGTATATGCAGAAAGCTGTTAAAATGGTTCATAAACTGAGCATTACAATGACGAAAGAGGAATAAAGGCTATCCTAGAACAATTGTAAACAATTTTACAACACCAAGTTATAGTCCAGCAATTTTATTTTAAATTCACAAGCTTTCGGAGGCTACCTCCTTCCTCAGGTGAACGATGTGGAAATGAAATCCTAGAACAAAGCTCTGTTGATAAACCTTCAAGGGAGCACAATGGAGACACTTTTACCATTTACATTATAAGTCTAGACAGAGACATTACATTGACAGACTGGAAGTGGTATTAATGAAAGTGAGAGGGTGATAGACAGATTCCACATGAAGATGTGTACCATATACTTATGTGATAACTTAGTTTTGGTTCGAGTGCACAGGCTTTAAATGGGTCCCATACACTGAACAACTGTCAAGGCCACAGTCAGATTCACTTAATGAGTGAGCACAAGCTATTTATTGGCAAGGGCACTAAGGGTCAATCAACTTTATCACCATTTGATACCATGAGAAATAGTGTTTCCGAGATAGACATTCTTCAGTACCTCATCCTTCAGAACATTGCAAGAATTCTGCAGTAGTCCCACTGAAATTAGGAGAAATATATTTAGTAAATTATTTTTATTGTAAAAAATTAACAAATTATCACATTTACAAATCCCACAAAGAGATGCCATTTTTATTTAATATCGGATTCACACTTTTAACTTTGTTGGGGATCATTCATGAAGTCATCCACATATAGTAAATAAAAGTGGTATCTCACACTTCCCTGTGTGGAATCCTCTCTTCCTTTAAAATAAGTTTATGCAATAATGCAAAGAAACAGATTTTGCATAATTGTAGGGAGAACTGTGAAGTGGACTATCTTAAACATATGAAGGAAGTATGCACTATTTTCCAAAAAATCATCTGTTGTCTATTATTTGGCACTTTGCTTTCTGCTTTTCTCATTTGATGACCCTAATAAGAAGTTTTTTCTTGTTCCTAAATATTCTTATAATGGGAGAGGTTTAATTGCTATTACTTTGGTAAGTATCTCCTCACTGGAATTTGATGCAGATAAGAGGACAAGGGAAAGAGCGCATGAAGAGTTCTCAAGACATTGAAATTGGATGCTTAAGAATTAACATGAAAATTTTTTTAAAACAATGGGGTGATTTTAATCCACCCCACCCGGCGGGAACAGGGTGACCTTACAGTTATAATTGCCTCCAAAAACTTACTGCCTCGTTCCTGCTCCATTGCCACCTATTGCTTTTTTTAATTGGACCTTTTTTTAAAGCTGGTCAAGAGGCCTAGCTGATTCTGGGGGAGCCTCATTAATATGTGAATTATGATGTTATTAGGACCCCGATGGCATTTTAACTGCCGAATGAGAAGGGGGCCTGCTGTGGCCACCCCTCCAGGAAGACCTGATGGGGAAGAAGCAGAGCCCATTAAAGTAAGTTGTAAACTTAGCTTTGTGGGGCCAGGATGAGCAGGAATACTCCTCCAGGCTCACAAGGAAAGTCTGGGCCTCTGCTACCCTGGTCTCCCCCCCCCCCCCCCCCCCGTGTCCAAAACCCACTCTGGGTTAAAATCCCCCCCTTTGGAGCTGCAATTACAAGGGGGAGGGCAGAAAGGTAGTGCAATCCTGGCAAGGGGGCCCTGTCATTTGGGGTTGAATTCAGATCTGGGGGAGGGGAAAATGGCTTCCTGGGCTACCTTGGGAATTCAGCCCAGCTGTTCAGCCCAGCAAGACTTACGCTTGTTGAGAGTAGGTGTTGGTTCTATACTGGGACTAGGATTACTGGACATAAAGATAACCGATCCCAGAGGAATCAGTTACCTTGTAAAGCCTACCCCTTTTCTCCCCGAGAGGTATTTGGAACATTTTTAGGGCAATTTTCCTCAGCTCTTCCTGGACCTTGCGAACTGCCCCCCACCACCCCACCACCTATCGAAACAGCGGGGAGCCACTGCAACTTCTGCCACCTCACTGAGATGGACGCCTCTACAGATGTCAGCTGCCTACCCGACAAGCCAATGAACTCGTTCTCACAAATTGGGAAGAGGTGAATGGCTGGGCAATGTGGCAGACAGAAGTTTCACCGCACTCCACATTTCTGTCCCCTTACAAGGGTCTGTGGAATTTGGGCAGAATATATCTTATCATTTTGCCCATATTGATATTTTGTTTTACATATTGGGACTGATTATGTGATTCTACTATAACATTGATGGAACCACAATGCATGGTGTGCAAGTAGCATGAACAGCCAACCTCACAAAATAATTAGCATATGCTCCCTGTGCAGAATGGCTGATGTGCAGATAGTGCATTGAGTGCATGGACAGGAGGTCCAGCAAGTCAGCAGCTCTTAAAGGGCTACTGCTTGCAATGAAAGCGAGCCTGCACATTGATAAACTGAAAGTTCTGTTGATACCAGTTTGTGATGGGAGGAAGGAGGAACGGAGCAGGACTGCCAGACAAGGCAACCCTCCTCAGATACACCTCAGGGAACAGCCTGTCCACCTTGCCAGCAATCAAGCAGGAGGTTGAACACTCCATTGCCTGATTTATTGTATATTTTGTCAGCTCTTCTTCAAATAGTGGCATTGGATCTTTTCTGTCACCCTGAGAGAGCAGAAAAGGCCTTGGTTTAAAATGTCATCTGAAAGATGGCACCTTCAACAGCACTGCACTGAAGCCTCAGCCTAGGCTATGTGTTCAAGATTCTGGAGCGGGGCTTGACCCCATGGCTCAGTTGAGAGTACTACCATTCATCCAAGGCTCCAGCTATTCTTCATCCTCTTTTAACAGGACTTCTTTACAGGCAACCAGCAGCACTTTCAGAGCTGAATGGCTGAAGATTGATTTTAATTTTATTGTAGGTGAACACTGTCAGATTTTCCTCCCACTGACCATGAATGACTGTAAAATCGAATTCATGAGCACAACCTCACAAATGATTTCTCATTTGCAATCGGTTGGATTGAGGACTCTCTTCTGGACTATTTTTGCTGTATTTGTATTATCTGTAAACATAGAAATAAAAGTTGCGTATCTATGAGAAACCAGTTTGGCTGCGTTTTTGTGGGATGTGAGAAAGCTGATGGAATGGCTGCTAAATCATTAAAATGTAATGGCAGTACAATGGATCATTCAAAGTTTTGTTTTACTTTTAAACACCTGTTTGGCAGGATTTACATCAGGTGCTTTCATTCTCCACCTGATCCACATCTTTACCAATGCAAGACTACTTCCTTCAAGTGATCATATTCCAACATAAAATTCAGCCTTGGCACTTTGGATACAAAACTGGCTTAGTGGCAGAAGGCAGAGGGTGATGGTCGAAGGTTGTTTTTGTGACTGGAAGCCTGTGGCCAGTGGGGTACCACAGGGATCGGTGCTGGGTCCCTTGCTGTTTATGGTCTACATTAATGACTTGGATATGAGTGTAAAAGGTATGATCAGTAAGTTCGCTGATGATACAAAGATTGGTAGGGTGGTAAATAGTGAGGAGGATAGCCTCAGTCTGCAGGACGATATAGATGGGTTGGTCAGATGGGCGGAACAGTGGCAAATGGAATTTAACCCGGAAAAGTGAGAGGTGATGCACTTTGGAGGGACTAACAAGGCAAGGGAATACACAATGAATGGGAGGACCCTAGGCAAGACAGAGGGTCAGAGGGATCTTGGTGTACAAGTTCACAGATCCCTGAAGGCGGCGGAACAGGTAGATAAGGTGGTAAAGAAGGCATATGGGATACTTGCCTTTATTAGCCAAGGCATAGAATATAAGAGCAAGGAGGTTATGATGGAGCTGTATAAAACACTGGTTAGGCCACAGCTGGAGTACTGTGCGCAGTTCTGGTCGCCACACTACAGGAAGGATGTGATCGCTTTGGAGAGGGTGCAGAGGAGATTCACCAGGATGTTACCAGGGCTGGAGCGCTTCAGCTATGAAGAGAGACTGGGAAGATTGGGTTTGTTTTCCTTGGAGCAGAGGAGGCTGAGGGGGGACATGATTGAGGTGTACAAAATTATGAGGGGCACAGATAGGATGGATACTAAGGAGCTTTTTCCCTTCGTTGAGGGTTCTATAACAAGGGGACATAGATTCAAGGTAAAAGGCGGGAGGTTCAGAGGGGATTTTAGAAAGAACTTTTTCACCCAGAGGGTGGTTGGAGTCTGGAACTCACTGCCTGAGAGGGTTGTGGAGGCAGGAACCCTCACAACATTCAAGAAGCATTTGGATGAGCACTTGAAATGCCATAGCATACAAGGCTACGGACCAAATACTGGAATATGGGATTAGAGTAGACAGGGCTGATGGCCGGCGCGGACACGATGGGCCGAAGGGCCTCTATCCATGCTGTATAACTCTATGACTCTATGTTTTGTCTGTTTGGCTCCACTTTTTGTATTGGATCAGTGCCCAAAAGGATGCAGCAATGATGCCAAAATGAGAGTAAAAAACGAGCATTAGTGATATCTGTAAATGCAAAGGTTAATTTCTCTGTATTACAATTAGGATTAAGTGATATTGCTGCCAAAAACTTTTGCCACACTCAATTCTATACATCTGTTCAGGGCAGGCGGAGATTCCCTTAGGCTAATTCTTTTCATGTTACTGTACTTTCCACAAGTTTACAGATCATTCTTTAAGATATTTGTTTTAAACAGCACAAAGCAATACTTAAAGACATAAAGCTAATATTTAAAAGCAAACCAAAGGTTTAAAGACTTGAGGGCATATTTTACTTCCCCTCCCCCACCCAGCATTGGACAGGAGGAACACACCCAGTAGAAAATTCTGGTGTACCTGGGCTTGCACTGCTTGTGTCCAGGCCTGGGAACCCTAGAATTTCCTATTCTGGACCATTTAGATAATTCATGGGCATCCCTTGGCACAGGCCTGCCCTCTCACAGGGCTCAGTTTCATTGGAAGAGCCTGGCAGGGCCCAGTGCTGGCAGAAGGGGCAGGAAAATGAAGCACAAATGCAGGCCACACAAGCCTGCAGCTGCATGCCAGCTTCAGAGATTGGGACCATATGTACTATCCTGGGAGGTGAATTTTCAAAGTAACAGAGACGGCCTACCTTCTGCTTGCTCTCAGGACTCTCCAATTGGCAGGGGTTGAGGAGCAGGCCATGATGGCATGTATTCTGGATGCGCTACGCTGGGACGCCCAGCAAGTATTCATCATCGAAAATAACCCCTCCCACCTTATTTAAATGGCAGTAAGCGCAGAACAAGTTCTGCCCAACTCCCAGCCCGAGGAAAGCCCCAGAATTCCAAATGAACCATGCCTTCACCTCTTTTTCCTGACCTTTGCACCTGTTTAACTGAGCACTCCCTAAGGGCAAGGATCAGAAAGTTATCCCGACAGACTCAAATACAACATAAAATGCTGCCTTAATAACTGTTTAGTTTATAAACTGAACTTTCATTTTTAAAATTTATTTTTCTCAATGAATTGTTCTGCTAATTTTCTCCCCTCCCCTCCTGAAGGCATTCATCCCATCCTGGGGTATGGTTGCACAGGCACTGTGCGGCCTTCAATAAATTGCCCAAGCGTCCATTATTGACCTTGAGTGATAACATAATCTCTACCCTGTCCTCACCAGATATCTATACACGTGCATTTCCAAGAAGGATCATTTAATAGTGATCAAGTGTGCAATCCTGGGCAACTTTCCCCTCCCTAATCCTGAGGCTAATTGCAATGTCCATCCTGTCTTGGCTGAGATCAGTTAACTCAGTTCAGAACGGGGGTCAAACCTGGAACCTTTCTGGTCTGTACGACTCAGCTGCTCACTGGATAAACCCCGCTGAACCATCAAGGGAGAACTTAGACCTTCTTTAAGTAAAAATCCTTTTCCAAAGGGAAACAGAGATGTGGAAGAATAGAAGAAGAAAAAGTGCCTGGAGATGTTAGATTAGTTTCTGCACTGTTTAATCGAATCCAGTGAATACAGCTTGATAAATCACAAGCTGGCGGGTTGTTATGCTACAGTTAGCTTAGAAATATGCAAACATTTGAGACGAAGGCATCCTGTATGCCCTCTGAGTGGGTAAAAATAGAATTGAAAGAAGCACTGACTTCCTTCAAATGGAAGTGAGGCCTGCACACCAAGATATGCGTATCTACAGTACAAATAGCACCTACTGCTGCTCTTTGTGTTTGTGATTCAGCAGGAAAAGTGTGGGATGTTTGTTGGAGAGATAAGAGCAGTTATTTGCAGCAAGGGGCTGAGCAGGTTGTTATAGCTAATGGTAGCTTACACTGAAATCCTTCTGAGTGATGAGGCTATTGAAAGCGAATCTGCAAGCACTATAAAATACATCCCCACACCTCCACACCATCCCCACACCTCCACTACTCGCCTTTAAACAGCCACCCAACCTCAAACAGACCATCGTTCGCAGCAAATTACCTAGCTTTCAAGAGAACAGCGTCCACGACACCACACAACCCTGCCACGGTAACCTCTGCAAGACATGCCAGATCATCGACACAGATACCACCATCACACGAGAGGACACCACCCACCAGGTGCATGGTTCATACTCCTGTGACTCGGCCAACGTTGTCTACCTCATACGTTGCAGGAAAGGATGCCCCAGAGCATGGTACATTGGCGAGACCATGCAGACGCTGCGACAACGGATGAACGGACACCGCGCAACAATCGCCAAACAGGAGGGTTCCCTCCCAGTCGGGGAACACTTCAGCAGTCATGGACATTCATCCACCGACCTTCGGGTAAGCGTACTCCAAGGCGGCCTTCGAGACACACGACAACGCAAAATCGTCGAGCAGAAATTGATAGCCAAGTTCCGCACCCATGAGGACGGCCTCAACCGGGATCTTGGGTTCATGTCACGCTACACGTTACCCCACCAGCGAACAAATGTTATCTGTTTTTAATATAATGGGTCATTTGCTGGCTTTCTCTGCCTTCCGGATGTTTCTGCCTCTCTCTGTTTTTTTTTCTGTTTGTTTTTTTGTTGAATGTGTATTCGGGGGTTCTGCAGGTGACACCTCTCTGTCTGAACACGGTGATTGCCTTGGCAACGGGCAGTTGCAGGGGCATTCTGTAAACACCATGTATTGTTCTATATGTATAAATGCGTAGGCTTCGAGGAGCTCCTGAACATTTACCTGAGGAAGGAGGAAGCCTCCGAAAGCTTGTGAATTTAAAATAAAATTGCTGGACTATAACTTGGTGTTGTAAAATTGTTTACAATTATAAAATACAAGGAAGGGACTGATAGGCAAGCCAGTTTACAAATGGATTGCCAGTGTGTATCAATAAAAGCTTTAGTAAAATCAGGTTGATCATTCTGTCATTGTGGGTGTAATTTTAACCCCCCAGGGTGGGTAGGGGAGCAGACGGGTTAAAAATATAAGAACAGGAAACCCGACCCCAACCCACCCACTTCCAGTTTTAACGGGGGCGCGGGCAACCAACCTGCTCTCAGAGAGTGGGTCAGTCACTAAAATATTTTAAGGAGGCTGCGTGCCTTCATTTTAACTCAAGTTTTATTTTTAACACTTGCAGGCCGGGATTTCCAGGCCTTGGGATTCCTGGCAGATGAAAGGAGGTGAGAAGGGCTGGATCAGTGAGGTAAGTGCCTTTATTGCACTGCTTGTGGGCCAGGAGAAGCAGGAGTGCTTCACCCCAGCCCACCAAGCTTACCTTTTAAACACCCTGCGATTGGACCCTTGCGATCAGCCGACCCCACCTCCCTGATGTTCGACTCCCCCCAACCCCCATGATGTCTGACTTCCCCACCCTCCACGGTGCCCAACTCCTCGCCGAAATGTCCGACTTCCCCCAACCCCCATGATGTCCAGCTCCAGCTCCCCCACGATCGATTCCCCGCGATCCAAATACTAAAGACCCCAATGTCTCCCCGACTGCTTTCCCGCCTGACAGGCAGCCAGCTTGTCAATCTGGCTGACTGTCAGGTGGGAAACCTGTTGGAAAAAATTAAAACAGGTCCTACCTGTTAATTTTGGCAGGACCTGCAGGAAACACTTACTTCCAGGTCCCCCCGCTCTTTTCCTGGCTTTGAGTTATGATCGGGCCCTATTATTGGGTTTTGACAATTAAGATCTTATTTGAGAACAAATCAAAATGCTCTGAACTAGGCCCTAAGCAGATTGAAAAAAGATAAAGTCTCTAATACATGTATATGTTTTCTGTCCCAGTTAGTTCATTGTAATATCAGCTTTCTTTAGCATATTAATGAAGAAATATCTGTATCTATTATTTTTATTTTCAAAAGTCTCTATGATGCAGTTTTATATCAATAAATCAAATGTAGCCCTTAATGCTTCGAATGCTGAAAGACCTCCTCAGCTTAAGAACCAATGACAAATCTCTTTGTCAATTAATATCCAGAACAAAATTAGTAGTTTACAATAATATATAATAAAGTAAAGTAAGGAAATTCACAATGTCATATAAAATCTATTTATCTGCAGTGTTCTACAAATATAAACTAAAAATGTATTTTAATTATACATTTAATTTGGGAGGAAGAGACTTTAAGGCGGCCCTCAAAGAACTTAAAATAGTCTAGCTGGCAAAAAAAATACTGTTACTGCACTGGTCAAAGCATTCAGTGGATTGCGTTCAGGGGTCGATCCTTATAATGCATTCTTGTGCAGGCTTCATGGAGCTAATCGATCTGTACACCCTGCTCTGAAGGTTATGCCACTCTTGGGCATTGGGTACATCTCCTAATTAGGAAAAGGATATATGTAAACTGAAGAATAATGCAATAAATTAAAGTGCATTATTGACTAGCTCTTTAAGTACCCTTTAAGCTTTTTGCTTATTTTTTTCTGAAAGAATTAAAATGATTTTACAGGAATGTTTTTTTTAACCTTTTGGAGCCCTATATCAATTATTAACACTTCCAAGAGATGAACTGTGAACATTTAAATACTAACTGCATATGGTTTGATGCTGAATTTAATCATGTGTTGTATCCTGTGCTCTAACCTATAAAGTAGAACTTCATTTATTCTGAATTCTCAGAGCTGATGGCATTTTGAATGTGAAAACATTTCCAGTATGTGAAATTCTATTATGTTAAATCCAGTGAATGCAAAATAAAATGGAAAAATAGAGTGCAAAATCAATCTTACAGATGGGATTGTTACTTTGAAGGTTTTTGATGACTGGATTTATCAGAAAAGTGACACTTAGATAAATTAAGTCATGTGTTGTTTACAAAGTGGACAATTATTTATGAAAATTTACAATCGAAATTGACATCAAATATTATTTGGATCTGTTATAAATTATTTGAATTCAAATAACAGACTTCTAACACACAGTAAAATAAGCACCAATGGGGATATACCATAAATGCAGCCTAACTGAGGCCTTTTAACAGAAGCCATTATTGAAACGGTTATGTTCAGTCTTTCCCAGTAGCAGGATTAATTTCTTTCAGCCCCACTATAAATCAATATATTTAGTTAATTTGAAACTCCAGGCTACTCTGGTTGTATACTAACTGAATTATGGAATAGTCTACCTGCCTGGACTTCTGATTCCAAAATGTTATCCCTGCTAATAATTGGTATATCAGCTCTTTAAAATAATTTTTTCATAAAAATCCTCATGTGTAAGCAATTTAAAAAAAAAATCATAGATTATTCAGGTGAGGCCTGATCCTTAAAACACTCAACTCTTTCTGATTTTAATTTTTGGGTCTAGCTCCTTTAAATGATCTAGAGACTGGACTATTAAACACATTTATGGAAACTAGTAAATGTACCTCATAGACGGATATAAATAGAAAATAATAAGTTAGAAAGGAGAGGCAGAGATAGCTAACAATTCGGTGCAGCAACAAGTGGCACAGAGTTTATTACATTAGGAGTAGTCATCTGAAATATGTAATCTTTGGCTACATTTTTTTAAAAATCCATTCTTGGGATACAGGCGTCACGAGCAAGGTTAGCATTTATCGTCCATCCCTAGTTGCTCTTGAACCGCAGCAGACGTGTGGTGAAGGTACTCCCACAGTGCTGTTGTTTAGGTGGGGAGTTCCAGGATTTTGACCCAGCGATGTCCAAATTAGGATGGTATGTGACTTGGAGGGGAACTTGGAGGTGATGGTGTTCTCATATACCTGCTGCCTTTGTCCTTATAGGTGGTGGATGAGCTGCCAATCAAGTGGACTGTTTTGTCCTGGACAGTGTTGAGCTAGTTGAAGCTGCACACATCCAGTCAAGGGGAGAGTATTCCATCACACTCCTGACTTGTGCTTTGTAGGTGGTGGAGACGCTTTGGGGAGAACACCTTGCAATCATCAGCGAACAACCCACCATGACCTTATGATGGAAGGAAGGTAATTGATGAAGCAGCTGAAGATAGTTGGGCCGAGGACACTGCCCTGAAGAACTCCTGCAGCGGTGTCCTGGGGCTGAGATGATTGGCCTCCAATAACCACTACCATCTTCCTTTGTGCTAGGTATGACTCCAGCTACTGGAGAGTTTTCCCCCTGATCCCCATTAACTTCAGTTTTACTAGGGCTCCTTGGTGCCACACTCAGCCGAATACTGCCTTGAAGTCAAGGGCAGTCACTCTCACCTCACCTCTGGAATTCAGCTCTTTTGTTCATATTTGGACAAAGGCTGTAATGAGGTCTGGAGCTGGCAGAACTCAAATTGAGCTTCAGTGAGCAGTTTATTGGTGAGTAAGTGTCACTTGATAGCCTTGTTGACAACTCTTTCCATCACTTTGTTGATGATTGAGAGTAGGCCGATAGGATGGTAATTGGCTGGGCTGAATTTGTCCTGCTTTTTGTGGACAATTACTACTGATGTTAAGGCACCTCAGCACCTCACTCGACCGCAAGCCCACGGACAACCTCACGATGCTCCACTTTTCCAGCTTCCACCCTAACCACGTCAAAGAGGCCATCCCCTATGGACAGGCCCTGCGAATACACAGGGTCTGCTCAGACGAGGAGGAACGCGATGGACACCGACAGACGCTGAAAGACGCCCTAGTAAGAACGGGATATGATGCTCGACTCATCGATCGACAGTTCCGATGGGCCACAGCGAAAAATCGCGTAGACCTCCTCAGAAGACTAACACGGGACGCAACTAACAGAGTACCCTTCGTCGTCCAGTACTTCCCTGGAGCGGAGAAACTACGCCATGTTCTCCGCAGCCTTCAACATGTCATCAATGATGACGAACACCTCGCTATGGCCATCCCCACACCTCCACTACTCGCCTTTAAACAGCCACCCAACCTCAAACAAACCATCGTTCGCAGCAAATTACCCAGCCTTCAGGAGAACAGCGTCCACGACACCACACAACCCTGCCACGGTAACCTCTGCAAGACATGCCAGATCATCGACACAGATACCACCATCACACGAGAGGACACCACCCACCAGGTGCACGGTTCATACTCCTGTGACTCGGCCAACGTTGTCTACCTCATACGTTGCAGGAAAGGATGCCCCAGAGCATGGTACATTGGCGAGACCATGCAGACGCTGCGACAACGGATGAACGGACACCGCGCAACAATCACCAAACAGGAGGGTTCCCTCCCAGTCGGGGAACACTTCAGCAGTCATGGACATTCAGCCACCGACCTTCGGGTAAGCATACTCCAAGGTGGCCTTCGAGACACACGACAACGCAAAATCGTCGAGCAGAAATTGATAGCCAAGTTCCGCACCCATGAGGACGGCCTCAACCAGGATCTTGGGTTCATGTCACACTACACGTAACCCCACCAGCGAACAAATGTTATCTGTTTTTAATATAACGGGTCATTGACTGTCTTCCTTATCTCTCTCTCTCTTTTTTTGTTTTTGGGGGTTTGTATATTCGGTGGCCTTTTTAGGTGACACCTTTCTGCCTGCTCACTGTGATTGCCTTGGCAACGGGCAGTAATCACCAGGCATTGTTCTGTGATTTTAAAATGCGAAGGATTCGAAAATGTTATTTCCACACCGTTCACCTGAGGAAGGAGGAAGCCTCCGAAAGCTTGTGGGATTAAAAATAAAATTGTTGGACTATAACTTGGTGTTGTAAAATTGTTTACAATTGTCAACCCCAGTCCATCACCGGCATCTCGACATCGATGTTAAGAAAGGTAACCATTGTTATAATTATTTATAATCAATGTGGCTTTTTTTCTGATATAAATGTGGGTGTATGTGTGTATTTATTTATCTTCTATTTATTCACTTCCATAAAATCTGCTGCATTCAACAGAAAGAACCAGTCTGGGACTTATGTTTCTAAAGCTACTATTTTTACTCTGAGATCAGCAAATAGGGGGTAGGGTTTTAGTAGAGCGAGTTAGATAATGCCAGTTTTTCCCCATTCCCTTCGAGTGAACTGCATTGGTACTAAAAGGACATTTCACCAAATAGTCCATTCAAAACAAAACAGAATTCTTGAGGGAATTCATCAATTGCAACTGTTGCTGGGACTCAAACCAGTAGTTTCTAGATTGTGAAGTAAGTGTTTTTTCCTTATGGTCCCAGACCAACTCTTTTCCAGTTTCTGACGTTACTGTTTCAATTACTGAATTGTTTTTAATTTACCACTAGTGATGTGCTAAAGCTGTGATAAACCTTTATGGGAATATGCAAACTAGCATTAATACTACTGAAATTCCTCTTAACATCTACACAGCCGCTTACTGCCTGGTGGTATGTCGCTATAGAAACTACCAGCATTCAGAATAGTTTCCCCATAAATATTGCTTATGGGGTGATTTTCTCTGGTTGCTCTGCATAGTGATAATGAAAAAATGAGAAGATTTGCTCTGGTTGGTACTTCAAACTAAATTGTAAATGCATTCAAACAGAGTATGGTTATGACTTCCTAGAAATGATGACCAAAGGAAATCTTTCCACATTTGTTTACGATGTTGCTACACATAGCAGTCAGAGGAAATCATCCTCACTGAAACAGATGGGTTTCCTTAGAATCTTCAAGATAATGGGCGAGAAATAAGCAAGGCTTTGATTAATAATTTAAGAGCTCTGTCAATGCAGAGCCTATACCTGAGGACTTGAAGATAGCTGATGTAAATCTGACATCTAAAAAATGAAATCTGATATGAATCAGGGATTTAAAGTGCAGTTTGTCTAACACTGGTATCAGTGAAAATACTAAACAGTATTTTACAGGACATTATTAATATTCATTTAGGAAGGATATAGGGCAAAAGGAGTAGTTAGCATGGTTTTAGAACCTGTAGGTCATGCCTCATAAAACTAGAGGAATTCTTCAGGGAGGTAACCAAATTGGTGTACAAAGACTATTCAAAGGATGTAACTTAATTATATTTTCAGAAGTATTTGATACCTTTCAGAACATGAGATTTTTAAAGATAAGGCGCACTGAATTAAAGGCAATTGAGCAAATTGAACTTAAATTAGTTTGCCAGCTCCCCTGATGACCTGCTGAGTAAAAGCACCACCCAGTGTAGTGCTAAGTTATGTTGGCCACAAGGTCCTATGTTAGATTCCCTGTCTGTGCTGAGTTAGCTCATTTCAGATTGGCAGCAGCTGAGGAGCCACAACTGGTCTGAGAACTCCCTGACTTGGAAGAGGAAAAATAAATCAGCCATAATTCCTGTTCCTGATTGCTATTCGAAGATCTGGGGCAGATGGTGAGAGTAGAACTGGGCTCAGCTGTGACACTTTCCATGGTCAATTATTCTCCATCTATGCTCACACATGAAGAATGGTCATTTGGGCAAGGTTACTGCTGCCCATCAAACTGTATCCCAACCTGAGTCAGCCCTTTCAGAAGAGGGGGAGGAATTGGGGAATGAAATTAGTAATAAGATAATAGAAAAGTTCAAGGCAATGACAGAAAGATGCATAAGGCCATGTCTGAGGGCAATAACTACTGCTGTGTTGAGTTCTGTTGTTTACACTATTGATTTTAACAATCAGGAGGGTACATCTAGTATTATTGTAAAATTTGGTGATTACACCTCACTACAACATTTCTTTTTAACATCAAGCTACATGACCATGTGAGTAATATAGGGAAAATTGATGGCATTTAAAGGATTTTGGACAAATTAAATGGATAATCTAAAATTGGCAAATATAATTTAATGTGGTTAATTATAACCTAATGTTCATTGCTACAGGATGTGTGTGTATAATGGACTGGCAAAGATGGAAAATGAAAATGATAACTCACTGGTACAGACAATTTGAAATATTGTGATTCATTGAAAGTATCCAATTAATGTTGTCAATAAGGCAAATCAAGTACTTGGATGACTGCCATGGTCACTTGATTAAAAGTCAAAACAATTTAAATTTTCCCTTATAACTCATTGGAAAGGGCATTTTGAAATACTGAGTGCATTTGGGCACCCTACTTTCACAATGACATTGATATATTGGAGAGTGTTCAGAGAACTGAACTTGTCCTCATTGGTGAAAGGAAGATTATGAGAGGACATGATTCAGGTGTTCAAAATTGTAAGAAGCTTAACTAGGATACTTAACTTGAACTGTGACGATAGAACAAGATATGAGTACACAAAATAACAATTCTTAAAAGAGACTAGTGATTAGAAGTAGCTTTTCCCCCTAGAAAGCAAAGGGGCCAGAGCAAAGCGATTCCACAACTAAAGGATCAGATCAAAGCTATACAGTCCTGCCACATCCAGTCGTGAATGGTGGTGGACATATTAAACAACTAACGGGAGGAGAGGTTCTGCAAACATCTCCATGCTCAATGATGGCGGAGTCAAGCACATGAGTGCAAAAGACAAGGCTGAAGCGTTTGCAACCACCTTCAGCCAGAAGTGCCGAGTGGATGATCCATCTTGGCCTCCTCCCGATAGCCCCACCATCACAGAAGCCAGTCTTCAGCCAATTTGATTAACTCCACGTGATATCAAGAAACGGCTGAGTGCACTGGATACGGCAAAGGCTATGGCATCCGACAACATCCCGGCTGTAGTGCTGAAGACTTGTACTCCAGAACTAGCCACGCCTCTAGCCAAGCTGTTCTAGTACAGCTACAACACATGGCATTTAACTGACAAAGTAGAAAATTGCCAAGGTATGTCCTGTCCACAAAAAGCAGAACAAATCCAATCCGGCCAATTACTGCCCCATCAGTCTACTCTCAATCATCAGCAAAATGATGGAAGGTGTCGTCGACAGCATTTGACTGAATGTGGCACCAAGGAGCCCGAGTAAAATTCAGGCAACAATCCATCCAGCCCTGGAGTTTCACCTAACTTTAAAAAAAAATTCATTCATGGGATGTGGGCATCACTAGCAAGGCCAGCATTTATTACCCATCCCAAAATGCCCTTGAGAAGGTGGTGGTGAGCCGCCTTCTTGAACTGCTGCAGTCCGTGTGGTGAAGGTTCTCCCACAGTGCTGTTAGGTAGGGAGTTCCGGGATTTTGACCCAGCGACAATGAAGAAACTACAATATATTTCTAAGTCGGGATGGTGTGTGACTTGGAGGGGAACGTGCAGGTGGTGGTGTTCCCATGCGCCTGCTGCCCTTGTCCTTCTAGGTGGTAGAGGTCGTGGGTTTGGGAGGTGCTGTTGAAAAAGTCTTGGCGAGTTGCTGCAGTGCATCTTGTAGATGGTACATACTTCAGACACGGTGCGCCGATGGTGGAGGAAGTGAATGTTAAAGGTGGTGGATGGGGTGCCAATCAAGCAGGCTGCTTTATACTGGATGATGTTGAGCTTCTTGAGTTTTAGTTGGAGCTGCACTCATCCAGGCAAGTGGAGAGTATTCCATCACACTCCTGACTTACGCCTTGTAGATGGTGGAAAGGCTTTGGGGAGTCAGGAGGTGAGTCACTCGCCGCAGAATACCCAGCCTCTGACCTGCTCTTGTAGCCACAGTATTTATATGGCTGGTCCAGTTTAGTTTCTGGTCAATGGTGACCTCCAGGATGTTGGTGGGGGATTCGGCGATGGTAATGCCGTTGAATGTCAAGGGGAGGTGGTTGGAGATGGTAATTGCCTGGCACTTGTCTGGTGCAAATGTTACTTGCCACTTATCAGCCCAAGCCTGGATGTTGTCCAGGTCTTGCTGCATGTGAACACGGACTGCTTCGTTATCTGAGGGGTTGCAAATGGAACTGAACATTGCACAATCAACATCTTCACTTCTGACCTTATGATGGAGGGAAAGTCACTGATGAAGCAGCTGAAGATGGTTGGGCCTAGGACACTGCCCTGAGGAACTCCTGCAACAATGTCCTGGGGATGAGATGATTGACCTCCAACAACCACTACCATCTTCCTTTGTGCTAGGTATGACTCCAGCCACTGGAGAGTTTCCCCCCGATTCCCATTGACTTCAATTTTACTAGGGCTCCTTGATGCCACACTCGGTCAAATGCTGCGGTGATGTCAAGGGCAGTCACTCTCACCTCACTTCTGGAATTCAGCTCTTTTGTCCATGTTTGGACCAAGGCTGTAGTGAGGTCTGGAGCCAAACTAAGGCGGCGGAACCCAAATTAAGCATCGGTGAGCAGGTTATTGGTGAGTAAGTGCTGCTTGATAGCACTGTCGACGACACCTTCCATCATTTTGCTGATGATTGAGAGTAGACTGATGGGGCAGTAATTGGCTGGATTGAATTTGTTCTGCTTTTTGTGGACAGGACATACCTGGGCAATTTTCCACTTTGTCAGGTAGATGCCAATGTTGTAGCTGTACTGGAACAGCTTGGCTAGAGGCATGGTAGTTCTGGAGTACAAGTCTTCAACACTACAGCCGGGATGTTGTCGGAGGCCATAGCCTTTGCTGTATCCAGTGCACTCAGCCGTTTCTTGATATCACGTGGAGTGAAACGAATTGGCTGAAGACTGGCTTCTGTGATGGCGGGGATCTCTTCTGGCTGAAGATGTTTGCATTGCCTACTATTGGGACATTCAGCACTTTTTGTTATTCTCTGAAAGGCAGAAGAGTGGGAGATCATATAGATATTGTTTTGATTATTTCTGTACAGCCTGCACCTAAGAGGTATAACCCTTCAGGGGGTTGACCTGAAGGGGAAGCCATAACTGCTCCCCCACTCAGGCCTTCAACTAAAATTGTAGATCAGGTCCCGATTACATCATCGGACCTGACCTGTTTCTGTGTACTTAGAATCATAGAAAATTTACGGCACAGAAAGAGGCCATTTGGCCCACTGTGTCCGCGCCGGCCTAAATTTAGCCACCCAGCCTAATCCCACTTTCCAGCACTTGGTCCCTAGCCTTGTAGGTTATGGCACTTCAGGTGCATTTCCAGGTACTTTTTAAATGTGATAGGGGTTTCTGCCTCTACCACCCTTTCAGGCAGTGAGTTCCAGACCCCCTCTGGGTGAAAACATTTCTCCTCATCTCCCCTCTAATCCTTCTACCAATCACTTTAAATCTATGCCCCCTGGTTATTGACCTCTCTGCTAAGGGAAATAGGTCCTTCCTATCCACTCTATCTAGGCCAGTCATAATTTTGTACACCTCAATTAAATCACCCCTCAACCTCCTCTGTTGCAAAGAAAACAACCCCAGCCTATCCAATCTTTCCTCATAGCTAAAATTCTCCAGTCCTGGCAACATCCTCGCAAATTTCCTCTGTACCCTCTCTAGTGCAATTACAACCTTCCTGTAACGTGGTGATCAGAACTGTACGCAATACTCAAGCTGTGGCCTAACTAGTGTTTTATACTGTTCTAGCATAACCTCCCTGCTCTTATATTCAATGCCTCGGCTAATAAAGGAAAGTATTCCATATGCCTTCTTAACCACCTTATCTACCTGTCCTGCTACCTTCAGGGATCTGTGGACATGCACTCCAAGGTCCCTCACTTCTTCTACACCTCTCAGTATCCTCCCATTTATTGTGTATTCCCTTGCCTTGTTTACCCTCCCCAAATGCATTTCCTCACACTTCTCCGGATTGAATTCCATGTGCCACTTTTCTGCCCACCTGACCAGTCCATTAATATCTTCCTGCAGTCTACAGCTTTCCTCCTCACTATCAACCACATGGCCAATTTTTGTATCATCTGCAGACTTCTTAATCATGCCCCCTACATTTAAGGCCAAATCATTAATATATACCACAAAAAGCAAGGTATCTAATATTGAGCCCTGCGGAACCCCACTGGAAACAGCCTTCCAGTCACAAACACACCCGTCGACCATTACCCTCTTCTTCCTGTCACTAAGCCAATTTTGGATCTAACTTGTCACTTTCCCTTGAATCCCATGGGCTCGTACTTTTTTGACCAGTCTGCCGCATGAGACCTTGTCAAAAGCCTTGCTAAAATCCATGTAGACTACATCAAATGCGTTACCCTCATCGACCTTTCTTGTTACCTCCTCAAAAAATTCAATCAAGTTAGTCAGACACAACCTTTCCTTAACAAATCTATGCTGACTGTCCTAGATTACTCCATGCCTTTCTAAGCGACGGTTTATCCTGTCCCTCAGAATTGATTCCAATAACTTGCCCACCACCGAGGTTAGACTGACTGGCATATAATTACTCTCTCCCTTTTTAAACAACGGTCTGTTAGCAGTCCTCCAATCCTCTGACAACATGCCTGTATCCAGGGAGGATTAGAAAATGATGCTCGGAGCCTCCGCTATTTCCTCCCTTGCTTCTTTTAACAGCCTGGAATACATTTCATCTGGGCCTGGGTATTTATCTATTTTCAAAGATGCTAATCCCCATAATACTTCCTCTCTCACTATGTTTATTCCATTCAATATTTCATACTCCTCCTCCTTAACTACAAAGTCTGCATCATCCCTCTCTTTTGTGAAGACAGACGCAAAGTATTCATTAAGACCCATACCAACATCTTCCGCCTCCACATATAGGTTACCTTTTTGGTTTCTAATAGGCCCTACTCTTTCCTTAGTTATCCTCTTGTTCTTGATGTATTTATAAAACATCTTTGGGTTTTCCTCGATTTTACTTGCCAATTTTTTTCATGCTGTCTCTTTGATTTCCTAATTTCCTTTTTAATTTCACTTCCAGCAAAGCTACAGTGGTGGAAAGCACTGGGGGTCTTAGGGTGTGGGAGCACTGAGGAGCTGGGTGTGGGAAGAGTGCAGTGTTGAGATGTGTGTGCACCGAGGGTGGGTAGTGTATGGGAGCATGGAGGGTGTGGGATGCTTGAATTCATTAAGGAGGCAAAGGTGGGTTCTGGGAGTACTGAGGTGAGAAATGGGGCAGGGAGTACCAAAACAGGAGATGGGAACAAAGTATTGAAGGAGGAGATGCGGGCTGGAACATAGGCCCAGTCCAGGACATAGGCCCAGTCCCTAAGCACAGGCGGATGTGCTGAACAAAGCACAGGCACTGTCCAAGAGCTGTGTTGGAGTACAGCGGAGTCAGCAGCGAGGAATGAAGAAGCGATAGGGAGTAGGTGAAAAGTGACTTCAGGGAATGGGTGAGAAGTGGGGATATGGCACCCTAGAGAAGGCACATGTGAAGTTATCTGAAGATATGTGAAGATGGTCTGTGAAGATATTTTAAAAAATCGATATGTCAGAAGAAACAAATGCAATTAAAGTATGGCCATTGAGTTGGCACATGTGCAGAGGCCTAAAGTATATATTGGGAGGGAGGCTTAGCTGTACAAAGCAAGTTCTTAGAAAGGAGCAAAATTCAAGCTCCAGACGCTGAGGCAGAGTAAGCGTCTGAGGCAAAACCTATTGAACAGATTTCCAACAGGGCTTGGGGCTACTTTATGGATGAATTTATTTGTTTTAGCCAGTTTTTTTTTGTGTTATGTTATAAGTAGTATTTTTAGGTGTCTAAAATTGGATTGTTAATGAAATAACATCGTTGCTAAAAACATTTTTTTTAAAAATCAGAAAAAAAATTGTTTGAATATTTCATTTTGTACAATTCCTGATTCTTGATTGGTTTGAAAAGAAAGTTAGTGATTTGGTTGGTTGTTTTTTGTCTGGGTTACTGATTCATGATTTTCCTCCCTGTCTATATTTCAGTGAATTAGTGTGGTTAACTTAACAGATAGTAGCTGACAGCCTCAAAAAAGCACAAGTGTGACAGACACTTTGCACCTGATGCTTCAAAGTATGACATTTTGAAGTATAATGGACACTCTCTCTATACTACAGAAGCATGCTAGATACAAAACTGTATGCACTGAAATAAATCTAATTATCCTTGCAATTCCAATCATATGGTACATCACCACCTCAGTTCAAATCTTGTGATTCAATTGTGAAAGTCTGTTGTTGATCATTCTGTGGCACAAAATCCACTGACGCTAGATTTGGTGGAACAGATTTTCTCCCATTAAAAAGTCACTCTGGATGTCCATCATCCACTGACACAGTAGAGGAAACAAATGGATATGATATTCCATTTATTTATCTCTCATTATCATGTTACCACCATACCACATCATTATTGTCACCACCAATAATCATTGAGCATTCATGCTATGTCATTTTATATCCACAGCCTGCTCCATTTAGTAGTAGTGGTGAAAATGATAGCATGAGTGAAGCACAAGTGGGGAAATATGTGACAACAGCATTTTCACTGGTCCTGGCAATGTACTGAGAGATGACTGCAATTACAGTACACTGGTGCACAAAGTTACCATTTTCAGGAACAATGTACAGGCACTTAAATAGGTAAATGGCACTTCGTCACATAAGTATAGTCATTAGAAAAAATATCATTTACATCTGCATTGTATAAAAAATATTTGCAAAAAATAGAAACTTGAAATTCAATAGGGCTATTGTGGATGAAGCACAAGTGTGACAGAAATCAGGCCAAGAATTCACCCTTTACAAAATGAGTGAAAGAACAAGAAAAGCTTTAAAGTATAAATAAGTTATTTAGCATGCTTAAAATGAGCAAGAGTCTCAAAATATTAGTGCAAGAATCAATGTCAAAAGTTCATAAATATTTTCAGATCACAAAATGAATGAGGCTTGCAGCATTCAATTATAATTATGATGCAACCATCTTAGTTTACCAGAACTATCAATAAATCATAAACTGGTACAAAGAGTGTGAAAGCACTCTCTGTTCTCTGAGGCAGACAATGGAGATGTGAGGCCATCAGCGGGAAAAAAAGACTAGATACCATTCTATTTTAAAGCTGCATGATTCTCAAAACATATATTCTTTCTGTAAGATATACTCACAAAAATAATGAATAACCAGAAAAAAAGTATGTCATTTTAGAGGTAGATCAGTTTAAACTAACAAACTTTGTTGGTCATTTTTATTTTCAGGCTGATCAATTGTGCCTGGCTTATTTCTGGTCATTGAAGGCCAAAACCCAGCTGATTGTATTGGCAAAAAAAAATCTCAGTGAATTCTAATATTCTGCAATATAATAAATTTTCTGGACCCACAAGTGTTTTTGAAAAACATAATAAAAGATGGTTGGCACTAATTCAACTGAGCAGTTTTCTGGATGTCCTTACGATTTTGACGTGAGGATGTCTTATTTTTATTTTGACGGTTTCCCGCTCGACAAGCCATTCTGATTGACAGGCTGGTTTCAGTCGGACGGGAGAAGAGGAAGAGGACGTGAAAAGGTAAGTGTTAAATGGGAGGGGGGGGGGGTCATCAGGGGGTTCGGTCATGGGTGGGGAGGGGGTGTCAGAGGGTTCAGTCATCGCGGGGGTCGGAGATCGTGGAGGGGGGTGGATCAGAGATCGTGGTGGGGCGGGGCAGTCTCTTTAGGTAGGCTTGTTGGGCCTGGAGGAAGCACTCCTACTCCTCCGGGCCCACAAGCAGTGCGATAAAAGGCACTTACCTGCAGTTTCGAACCATCCCACCTCCTCTCTCGTGACGTGAAGGAGAAGGCCTGGGAATCCCAGCCCCCCAGGGGTTAAGTACAAAAAATCTGTTGAAATGGAGGCCCGCAGTTTCCTTGAAAGCCTTTACTGATCGACCCACCTCCTGAGAGCGTGTTGGTCGCCCGCCCCTCGTCCCACTTCGGTGAAAACTAGAAGTGGGCGGGATGGAGGCGGGTTGTGGGCAGGTTTTAGATTTTAAAATTTTTACTGCCCCGCCCGCCCTCAATCCACCTGTTTTTCCCATTAAAAATCATGCCCATTACTCCTATTGTGGCATAGAAGACAGAAATCTAAGTGCTAAGCTGTTGTACCCTCAAGGAGATAACATGCAAAGCATGAAGATAACCTTTTCCCTTTTCTTCACATTCTTTTATTACACATTACACAAAAGCCCTAGGCCACAATTCTAGTGGGGCACACTAATACCTTGCACATAGCAGCGGTAACCAGGAAAATCTGGTGGTTTGGTGGACCCCACCTGCATTTACATGTGGTGGGCAAGGAAGGGGCAGTTGGCAGTCCTTCTGCTGAAGGGGGGAGGGGGGAGGGGGGAGGGGGGAATTGAGGTTGTGGTGGAAATGGGGCAATAGGCCTTGCCATCCTATTTTCCTGCCTTCCTGCTACTATCGCCCCTGATTTTGGGCAGGAGAGCAGAGGAAAATCCAGCCTCCAGTGTCAGCATAAAGCACGGCCAGATGTAGAATAACCCTTCCTCTATTCTGCCCCAAGAATGTGTCATAGCATCTACCTCAAAAAGATAACACCTACAACACCAATATGACTTTTTTTTTTGAGTTTCCCATATCAGCCACCCTGTGCCTCCCTGACTGAGATTACCAATTAATGCTAAATTAAGGCAGTAGGTCCATGCCCACTAAGAACAAGGTTGAGGCTGCTTAAACACATTTCACATAGGAGCTTTATAGCTAACTAACAATGGAGACTTTCATCCAGTCAGTATGAGCTGGATTTGAACGTGGGTCCCATAAGTGAAAGGCCTATTGTTACCCTAGGCCACCCAGTTCCCTGCGTGGGATTACCAGCCATGAATGCAAAGGGCAGCCCGAGTCTCCCAATAATTATCAGTTCATTCTCTCAGGGCCTTCAAATAATGCGGACATCATGGATGCTGCATTATAAAAGCATCATGGGAACCCCCTGGATAAAGAGACATTAATATGCTGCCGGGCATTCTGGAGGGGGACGGTGAACAGCCAGTAGTCGTGGTCCATATTGGTACCAACGACATAGGTAAAAAAAGGGATGAGGCCCTGCAAGGTGAATTTAAGGAGTTAGGAGATAAATTAAAAAGCAGGACTTCAAAGGTAGTGATCTCAGGATTACTACCGGTGCCACGTGCTAGTGAGTATAGGAACAGGAGAATAGACAGGATGAATGCGTGGCTGCAGGGATGGTGTAAGAGGGAGGGATTTAGATTCCTGGGACATTGGGACCGGTTCTGGGGAAGGTGGGACCTACATAAGCGGGACGGGTTACACCCAAGCAGGACCGGGACCAATGTCCTCGCGGGGGTGTTGGCTAATGCTGTTGGGGAAGGTTTAAACTAGAGTGGCAGGGGGATGGGAACCTGAGCGGGGAGTCAGAAGGGAATAAAGTTGAGAGCAGCAAGAGAGGGGAAGACCCAGGGGAAATCTACAATACAAATAGTACAAACAGTTGTTCAAGAACAAGTGAAAGGGAAAAGCGTAGAGCAGCAGAAAAAGTGTACTGTAGGCACGACAGGTAAAATAAAAACTAGAAAGCGTAAGGCGATTAACCCAGCATCAAAGCTGAAGGTCAGGCTCGGGTGTGTGGCCCAACTAAGAGTTCTATATACAAATGCACGGAGTATAAGGAATAAATTAAATGAACTACAAGTTCAAATTCAAATTGGAGGGTATGACATGATAGCTATTACTGAGACTTGGCTGCAGGATGGTCAGGATTGGGAACTAATTATACTGGCTTATAAGGTCTACAGGAGAGATAGGGAAAATGAAAAAGTGGGAGTTGTATATAGGAGCCCTGGCAGCAGCTCTGAAATGCTAGATTGTATAAATGCAGAGATTAGACAAGCGTGTAAAAAAAGACATAGTGGTCTTAATGGGGGACTTTAACCTTCACATAGATTGGGAAAAGCAGACGAGCAACTGTCAGAAAGGTAGTTAATTTCTTGAGTGTGTCTGGGATAGTTTTCTGCAGCAGTATGTCCGAGAGGCAACAAGGGGGCAAGCCATACTAGGTTTAGTAATGAGTAATGAACCAGATTTAGTTAATGGTTTAACTGTGCTTGAACATCTATCCAATAGTGATCATAACATGATCGAGTTCAATGTAGTGTTTGAAAGGGAAAAAAGTGAATCAGCTGCTAAGATTCTAGACTTGGGCAAGGCCGACTTCAATGGGATGAGACAGAGACCGTCCACAGTAAACTGGGCAAATCTGTTAATGGGTAAAACAATTGATGATCAGTGGGAAATGTTTAAAGAAACATTTAACGTGATACAGAATCAGTTTATACCCCTGAGGGGCAAGAACTCTACTTGCCAAAAAATACAGCCATGGACAACTAAAGAGGTAAGGGACAGTATAAGACATAAGGAAAGGGCATACAAAAAGGCAAAAAATGGCACAGATCCTGGCGAATGGGAAAGATACAAAGATCAACAAAGGGTCACAAAACAGATAGTAAGGGCTACAAAGAGAGTATGAAAAGAAACTCGCAAGGGATATCAAAACCAATACAAAGAACTTTTATAGTTATATTAGGAAAAAGAGGGTGGTCAGGAGCAGTGTTGGCCCCTTAAAAACTGAAAGTGGGGATATTGTCATTGACAATGGGGAAATGGCGGACATGTTGAACAATTACTTTGCGTCAGTATTTACAGTCGAAAAAGAGGATAGCATGCCGGAAATCCCAAGAAAACTAATATTGAATCGGGGACAGGGACTCGATAAAATTAACATAAGTAAAGCAACAGTAATGAAGAAAATAATAGCACTAAAGAATGACAAATCCCCAGGACCAGATGGTTTCCATCCCTGGGTTTTAAAGGAAGTAAGTGAGCACATTGCGGATGCCCTAACTATAATCTTTCAAAGTTCTCTAGATACAGTAACTGTCCCTCTAGATTGGAAAATTGCACAGATCACTCCGCTTTTTAAGAAAGGAGAGAGAGGGATACCGGGGAATTATAGACCAGTTAGCCTAACATCTGTTGTGGGGAAAATGCTGGAGTCTATAATTAAGGATAGGGTGACTGAACACCTCGAGAATTTTCAGTTAATCAGAGAGAGCCAGCATGGATTTGTGAAAGGTAGGTCGTGCCTGACAAACCTGATTGAATTTTTTTGAAGTGGTGACTAAAGTAGTGGACAGGGGAATGTCAATGGATGTTATTTATATGGACTTCGAGAAGGCATTTGATAAGGTCCCACATAAGAGACTGTTAGCTAAGATAGAAGCCCATGGAATCGAGGGAAAAGTACAGACTTGGTTAGGAAATTGGCTGAGCAAAAGGCGACAGAGAGTAGGGATAATGTGAAGGTACTCAGATTGGCAGGATATGACTAGTGGAGTCCCGCAGGGATCTGTCTTGGGGCCTCAATTATTCAAAATATTTATTAACTACTTAGATGAAGGCATAGAAAGTCTCATATCTAAGTTTGCCGATGACACAAAGATTGGTGGCATTGTAAGCAGTGTGGATGAAAACATAAAATTACAAAGCGATATTGATAGATTAGGTGAATGGGCAAAACTGTGGCAAATGGAATTCAATGTAGACAAATGTGCGTTCATCCACTTTGGATCAAAAAAGGATAGAACAGGGTACTTTCTAAATGGTAAAAAGTTAAAAACAGTGGATATCCAAAGGGACTTAGGGGTTCAGGTACATAGATCATTGAAGTGTCATGAACAGGTGCAGAAAATATTCAAGGCGGCAAATGGAATGTTGGCCTTTATATCTAGAGGACTGGAGTACAAGGGGGCAGAAGTTATGCTGCAGCTATACAAAACCCTGGTTAGACCGCACCTGGTGTACTATGAGCAGTTCTGGGCACTGCGCCTTGGGAAGGACATATTGGCCTTGGAGGGAGTGCAGCGTAGGTTTACTAGAATGATAGCCGGACTTCAAGGGTTAAGTTACGAGGAGAGATTACACAAATTGGGGTTGTATTCTCTGGAGTTTCGAAGGTTAAGGGGTGATCTGATCGAAGTTTATAAGATATTAAGGGGAACAGATAGGGTGGATAGAGAGAAACTATTTCTGCTGGTTGGGGATTTTAGGAGTAGGGGGCACAATCTAAAAATTAGAGCCAGACCTTTCAGGAGCGAGATTAGAAAACATTTCTACACACAAAGGGTTGTTGGAGTTTGGAATTCTCTTCCGCAAACGGCAATTGATACTAGCTCAATTGCTAAATTTAAATCTGAGATAGATAGCTTTTTGGCAACCAAAGGTATTAAGGGATATGGGCCAAAGGCAGGTATATGGAGATAGATCACAGATCAGCCATGATCTTATCAAATGGCGGAGCAGGCACGAGGGGCTGAATGGCCTACTCCTGTTCCTATATGCAGCATTAATATGCACATTACTTCCCAAAACATTAATGTTACTAATCATTATCATATTTCTGTGGTCAAACATCACCTTACTATTCATATGCTTTGTTGTTCGTGTGAAGCCCTGACAGTGGCATTTATAATGCCCTGGAATATTTAGAAGCTTGCCAGCCTGTAAAAGCTCTCTGCTTTCTCCAGAGGATAACTTCATTCTAGTGGGAAAGTTATGAAGCACTTTCCCCTCGCAAACAGTGTCAGTCTCTTGATTTATATACGTACGCACTGCAGACTTACTTTTCCAGCAGATAAACCCTGTGATGGCCTAAAAGGACCCTTTACCAAAGAAGCTTTAGCTCAATGTGACCTTCACTACCCTGGGAAGATGGCACATTTCTGCAATGAAGCACAGGCAGCAAAGACAAGTCTCTTTCCATATACCCAGTGGAGTGGAGTGGTCTTTAAATATGGGTCCTTAGATATGACGGGTGCACATATGTTACTCCTGAAGCTGTTGCCTCCTCATGAAATTATCCTCCTCAGTTAATTCATGAAGTACAATTGGAACAGCCAAAGGGATTCCCATCTTCAAAATGTTATCTGCAACTATTAATACGGCAGCAATTGAAAAGTTACAGGAAAGTCTTGGCTGGCAAAGTGAAATGTTTTGTAGCAATGCAAAAAAAAAAATGCAAAAGTAGATAAATGTTCAATGGCAAAAAAAACATAGACCTGCACCAGCTCCAGTAACTTTGCTTTGGGAATTTTTTTTTATTACTTTGATATCATGAAAATGCATCCAAGCCTTTAACACATCCTTAATCGCAGGAGCACAACTGAATTACATTGTCTCTGTATTATAGTGTAAAATATTTTGCTAACAAGCGATGTCTTGAAGAATGTGATTTGATTAACTCCCCAGTTTTAATAAAATGGTACTAACCTGCTCTAGGAGTGAGGAATGCGTACACCGCCGCTGGTAATCAGACTTACCAAATGAACATCAAGTAGTGCTAGCAAAACAACAGTTTTAAGTTTCATTTTATTTGTAAAATGCAGAAGTGTTATCTTTCAGAGGGCGAACCAATGAACAGCCTTCTAGGTACATCAGATTGCCTTGTCTTCAGCTAAGCCAATCAGAACGAAAAACATTAAAGGGCTGTGTGCTGCACAGAAACAATATATCCATTAGAGCTTTCCTGTAGATAATGTGATCCGATCATTGGGAGTTTGGTAACATTTGGTACTTTGTTACATTCAGATCACAGTCGTTTTCCGTACTAATCGGTGATACAGAAAGTATAATGTTCACAATAGCTGCACCTCCTGCCAGTTTAATAGTCTGTTCAGAGGCCAGATGCTAAACCCTTTTTGCTGTATTAGCAGATCTTGTGTTGTTCATGGATAGTCTGGAGCACAGTTGTGATGTTTGGCTGCTCACATAGTCAGTGCTCAAGTACTCGCTGTGGAGAAATGGTATACACAGGCAGATTTAAATAATTGTAGCTGCTTGTAAACTCTTGGGGTCAATTAGAGGCCAACTGTAACTTTTTGTAAATATCTGGCTCCAGGTCAGAAGAACCCATTATGAAATAACCGGCTTCCTTTTTTAAAAAAGGTTGTTCTGCATCTGTAATAAAAGTATGACATTTTGAAGCATGAGGTCTGGAGTGTTACAGATGCTGGCAGATACAAGACTTTAGATATACAATAGACTTATGAATGGCAGTGAACACCAAATAAATTAAATGTTCAGCTTAAGTAACTTATCTGTATGCTTTTAAGTATAAAAACTATTACTTATAACAAGTAAAAGTTATGACATGTTGGAGTAAGTCACAAACTCACAAAGTGCTGTAATGTTTGCAATTCAGATAGGATTTCTTACTTGTGAATTAAACAGTAGATGATATTAACACTCAGACATATTTTATTACAATACTGGGGATACACAACCAAAATTGTACACAAAATTTATTTTGACGACACAATTACATGGGCTAAAAATTGATAAAGAGGAGGTAGTAGAAAGGCTGGCCGTACTTAAAGTACATAAGTCACCATACTCGGATGGGATGCATCCTAGGTTGCTGAGGGAAGGAAGAGTGGAAACTGTGGAGGTACTGGCCATAATCTTCCAATCATTAGATACAGGAGTGGTGCCAGAGGACTGGAGAATTGCAAATATTACACTCTTGTTCAAAAAAGGGTGCAAGGATGAACCCAGCAACTACAGGCTAGTCAGTTTAACCTCGGTGGTGGGGAAACTTTTAGAAATGATAATCAGGGACAAAATTAACAGTCACTCCGACAAGTGTGGATTAATTAAGGAAAGCCAGCATAGATTTTAAAGGTAAACCGTGATTAACTAACTTGATTGAGTTTTTTTGATGAAGTAACAGAGAGGGTTGATGAGGGCAATGCAGTTGATGTGGTGTAAATGGACTTCCAAAAGGCATTTGATAAAGTACACATAATAGGCTTGTCAGCAAAGTTGAAGCCTATGGAATAAAAGGGGCAGTGGCAGCACGGATAGGAAATTGGCTAAGTGACAGGAAAATGTGAGCAGTGAACGGCTGTTTTTCGGACTGGAGGAAGATATACAGTAGTGTTACCCAGAGGTCAGTACTAGGACCACTGCTTTTCTTGATATATATTAATGAGTTGGACTTGGGTGTACAGGGCACAATTTCAAAATTTGCAGATGACACAAAACTTGGAAGTGTAACAGTGAGGATAATAGCGATAGACTTCAAGAGGACACAGATAGGCTGGTGGAATGGGTGGACACGTGGCAAATGAAATTTAACGCAGAGAAGTGCAAAGTGATACATTTTGGTAGGAAGAACGAGGAGAGGCAATATAAATTAAAGGATACAATTCTAAAGGGGGTGCAGGAACAGAGACACTTGGGGGTATATGTGCACAAATCATTGAAGGCGGCAGGGCAGGTTGAGAAAGCATCCTGGGCTTTATAAATAGAGGCATAGAGTACAAAAGCAAGGAAGTTATGATGAACCTTTATAAAACACTGGTTCGGCCACAACTGGAGTATTGTGTCCAATTCTGGGCACCGCACTTTAGGAAGAATATGAAGGCCTTAGAGTGGGTGCAGAAAAGATTTACTAGAATGGTTCCAGGGAAAAAGGACTTCAATTACATGGATGGACTGGAGAAGCTAGGATTGTTCTCCTTAGAGCAGAGAAGGTTGAGACGAGATTTGATAGAGGTGTTCAAAACCATGAGGGGTCTCGACAGGGTAGATAGAGAGAAACTGTTCTCATTGGCAGAAGAGTCGAAAACCAGAGGACACTAAGGTGATTGGCAAAAGAACCAAAGGCGATATGAGGAACATAGGAACAGGAGTAGGCCATTCAGCCCCTCGTGCCTGCTCCGTCATTTGAGAAGACCATGGCTGATCTGTGATCTAGCACCATATACCTGCCTTTGGCCCATATCCCTTAATACCTTTGGTTGCCAAAAATCTATCTATCTCACATTTAAATTTAGCAAGTGGTTATGATCAGGAATGCACTGCCTGAAAGGGTGGTGGAAGCAGATTCAATCGTGGCTTTCAAAACGGAATTGGATAAGCACTTGAAGGGAGAAAATTTGCAGGGCTACGGGGAAAGGGCAGGAGAGTGGGACTAGCTGGATTGCTCTTGCAGAGAGCCGACAAGGGCTCGACGGGCTGAATGGCCACTTTCTGTGCTATGATTCTACATCAAATGCTTAAAGAATAAGCCAAACTTCACAATCGACGTAGAGAAGATGTTTCTCTATTAACTAACACCATGGAAGTTTTACTGTATAGCATTGTTTTCTGATATAAATCGCTGACTAACCACAGGTGTGGCTACATTTAGCGACATGCACTAATTTTAGTAGAAAAGGCCTTACGTACACTCACGTAATTTAGGTGAATGTATATTTACTTAACAACCACCATTCAATAACCAAGGTAGTAATACACTTACAATGATTAAAAAATACTCGCACTCTGCTTTTCATCTTACCATTGAACAACAAACACACAAAAAAGCTAAAGTAAACATACATACGCCGTACGAATGAGTATTGGGCATGCAACCTTAATAACAGTGTCCATTGCTCATTTTTATTTACTAATCAGAAATGCAATTTTGCACATCTGGATTCCCAATTTACCACATGTGCTTACATGTTGGACAACATTGCTATAGAGAAATTGAGTGTAGACTGTATGTTAATCGATGAACATCCAAATAGGTAAAATAAATGTATACTGTAATTTTTAAAAATTCCTCAGGATATGGGCATTGCTAGCAAGGCCAGCATTTATTGTCCATCTCTAATTGCCCTTGAGAAGGTGGGGGTGAGCCTTATCAATTTGTCAATGGCCTACAGAAGAGGGAGGGTCTTGCAGATGTCTGACAAATTCTAAATTTATTTTAAGCCTTGGCTGCCTGTTATTTATAATAAGTAGGTTAGAAGAAATGGGATCATGTTAAAGTTTTAGGCTCAATTTTACCACTTATTCTGCAAGGGGTTAATCTAATTTTTCCCTTAATTTTAAGCATGTTACTACACAGCTTCCAATATCTAATATTAAAAGTCTTGCAGCTAGTGCCTACTTCTTGTAGGTCACACTTTTGCCATAGCTCTTTGGCTGATTAGCAGCAAATCAGAACTGAAGAGAGAGGGAACATACCAATCAAAAGTGAAGAAAGTGGCTCCAAAACTGCCAATGAGAAACTAAGGACTTATAGGAAATAAAATCCTGAAATCTGGAACAGCTAGCATTAAAAAAGAACAAGGTGAATCAATCAAATTTCTCAAATCACTTCTTGAAAAAAATTCCACTTTTTTCAGTTTCTAAGGTTTTAAACAAAATAAAAAACAAAACTACATTTTACAGTAACATGATTAAATGTACCCATAAATTTTTGTTTAATACTTTCATTAAAGTCTTTACTTGAAGGCCTCAGCATTTTTCAAAAAAGAAACTTGATATTTTTTGCCTTAAGCTGCAACTCTTGTTATGTGAAGCAAATTTTGCAGTCTAAGCATGTACTACAATTTCCTAGGATCCAGCACTAGCATATAGTCAGCCCAACTGCTGTAATGTTACTCTTAAGCTTCCATTGTTATCTATTTTTTTTAAAATGTTTTTAAAAAGCATGAGTGAATCAGACCTCTGACAGTACTGAAAGAGTGAAGAATCTGTGATGTCATAGCTAGCACACAGGGAGGGGTAGTGGAGCCTGAGGAATAAAAGCTTAAGTGTTCAATTATTTGTTCATGATTTAATATTTAACTATAAAGTAGTTTAAGGGGCTACTAAACTTAAAAAAGTGAATACATAAGAGGCAAGGGTAAAAAAACAAACTATCAGCTAGATAAATCAAATAGTCAAAATAGGCTAAATATACTAAACTGAGAAATAGAAGTAACTAATGGAAACCAAATTAAAAATAAAAAAAGGTGATAAAGAGCAATGGTCAGAATGCAAAAGGAGATAAAGATATTATATATTTTCTGGGAACAGAAAAGGTTATAGGAAGTAATAACAAAATACCTGTTAAAAATAATGCAGGAGCAATGAAAAATAATAACATTAAATTTCCCGTATAGCTACGTACAGAGCATTTGAATACAAACTGGACGATGAACTAGAGGCTTCCAACTGAAATTTTAAATAAAAGCTAGTCATTTTTTACTTCAGAAAGTAAGTGCGTCAAGCTGAGACAGAGGGACTGAGATACAAATGGAGACAGACAGATGGTGTCTTTCTGCATCCTAATTTGAGTTATTTTTTCTTTTCAACTAAAACAAAAATTGAATTTTAAAAGCTTCTCAGGAAACTGCAAGGCTCTGATTAGCATCACCTGTATTTTGTTCATATGTAATGTAAACATTCTAATTAGTTACAAAGTGTGATAGAGTCAGACAGAGGTAGAGATAGATAGAAATACACATGCCGGAGAACTAATCCCAAAAATTGAATTCAGTGCTTGCTGAGATTTCTTAGAAGCTTACTGTCCCATAGTGCTTTCAGTTTTCTGCCTTCCCCCTCGCTTCCCTGTTAACAGACCTCAAGAACACACCAGTGAGTTAAGCTCTACATTCCACTTCCCTGTCCTGCAAACCACAGGTTTCCCCCTTCGCTGTTCCGCCAAACCTGAGGTTGCCCCTCCACAGTGATGTCAGACCACAGAAACACCCCCCCCTCCCGACCCACCTATGCTACCAATCCCCAGAACCTCCACACTGTACTGCCAAACTCTACGACACTCTCACCAGTTCTGTCAAACCGTGGGACCATACCCCTAACATAGAAACATAGAAAATTGGAGGAGTAGGCCATTCGGCCCTTTGGGCCTGCTCCGTCATTCAATATGATCATGGTTGATCCTCTATCTCAATACCATACCCCTTGATGCCTTTTGTGTCTAGAAATCTATCTAGCTCCTTCTTCAATGACTTAGCCTCCACAGCCTTCTGTCGTGGAGAGTTCTACAGGTTCACCACCCTGAGTGAAGAAATTTCTCCTCATCTCAGTCCTACCCCGTATCCTGAGACTGTGACCCCTCGTTCTGGACCCCCCAGCCAGGGGAAACATGGCACCAAAACCTAGAACTGTCGCCATAGAGCAACTAACCCTCTCCCCAGTACTACTTAATACCAGGTACCTACCTCCAATTGGATACCATCTTGCTGTGTACCTTCAGCTTTAATAGTGTATATATGCCACTCAGTTTAATAGAATAATGTAAAGTAATGGAGTTTAACTCCCAAAGCATTGGATAAAAATCCCAGAATACCATGAAATAAAAACAGTATATTACTTATTTAGTCACTGTAGATGAGTGGCCCTGATGTTATGTCCTAAATAATGCCCCTATAGTTAGAAAACAATGTATCCTCCAACTCAGTGAATAATGTCACAGGAAATCCACTAGTACTTGAAAAGAATTTACATACCAGTACCATAAAAATATCTGTGCTACCCTTAATTAGAAATAGTATTCTAGGTATGTAGAGACATACTGTAGGACTTGAGCTCCTGAAAACAAATAATAATTCAAGCAAATAATGTTAATTGCAAAATACATATGTAAAGTTAATTAGTGTGCATATGCATGCATGTGCATGATGCATCCCACAAGAATGTACTGTGTCAAGGTGTGAAATGAACTATTCTTTTCTCTGAATGACAGCAGAGTTGGTATTTTCAATGTAACTTCAACTATGTTTTATATGGTTTTATTGAAGTTACTCTACAATTGGTAAATTAAAATAAATCAAAAAAGCTTTTGCGATGGTTCTAAAAAATTATTCAGTAGGTAGATGAACCATACAGACCAAGAAGGTGCAAGGATCAATCCTCTGTGCTGATATTTTTACTTGATCTCAGCTGAGTAACAGAAAGAGTAGACAAGGGTAATGTAGTAGATGTAATATATTTGGATTTTCAAAAGGCCTTCGATAAGGTACTACATTGTAGACTCATGACTAAGGTCAGAGCATGTGGAATCAGGGGACAGGTAGCTGAATGGATAGCAAGTTGGCTACAAAACAGAAGAGAGAGAGTAGGGGTTAAGGGTAGCTACTCAGACGGGCAAAAGGTAGGAAGTGGTGTTCCACAGGGATCGGTGCTGGGACAATTTACCTTAACGATTTGGACTCGGGAATCGGAAGTACAATTTCAAAATTTGCGGATGACACCAAATTGGGGGGCGTAGTTAATACAAAGGAAGAATGTGTCAAAATGCAAGAGAACATTTATAAACATGCAGAATGGGCGTGTAATTGGCAAATGAATTTCAATATAGGTAAGAGTGAGGTGGTGCATTTTGGCAGGAAGAATAAGGAGACCACATACTATTTGAATAATAAGGGTCTAAATGGTATACAGAAGCAAAGGGATCTGGGGGTACAGATACAAAAGTAGCGACGCAGGTTAATAGGCCATAAAAAAGGCAAATCAAGCACTGGGGTTCATTTCTGGAGGGATAGAATTGAATATTGGGGCTAATGTTTCAAATTATTAGGTTCACCAAGATTCTTATGACTGGTCCCACCTGAAACAATAAGCTTTCTTTCTCTTTCAGGCCTTACTTTGAATTTTCTGCATTTTCTATTTTTACTTTAGAGTTTTAGACTTTAAGCTTTTTTTAAAAATCGCCACTGAAACTAATAAGCTGTTTTCACATTTTGTTTCTTCGCAGCTAAATGCTTGATTTGTATTTGAACAAAGGCCCTTGTACACAAACACTCGGAATATATGAAAACCTTCATGTGCTTTTTTAAAAATATATTCAGTTGGCACCACATTTCTTTGACAGCTGTGGATTTGTATTTATACAGATCTTCTGCGATGTCTGTATAAACACAGATATGTAGCCAAGTCAACAAATGCATTGCAGTTTACTACACAGGACATTAGTGCTTTGATTTGTAAACTCTGCTACAATGTGTGTTCTTTGCTGTCTTTATATAGATTAAGCTGTGTAGAATCATGGAAAGTTACAGCACAGAAGGAGGCCACTTGGCCCATCGTGTCCGTGCCGGCTGAGAAACAGCTATCCAGCTTGATCCCACTTTCCAGCACTTGGTCCGTAGCCCTATGGGTTAAGGCACTTCATGTGCACATCCAAGTACTTTTTAAATTAATTGAGGGTTTCTGCCTCTACCACCCTATCAGGCAGTGAGTTCCAGACCCTCACCATCCTCTGAGTGAAAAAAATTCTCCTCAGCTCCCCTCTAATCCTTCTACCAAATACTTTGAATCTATGCCCCCTGGTCATTGACCCATCTGCTAAGGGAAATAGGTCCTCCCTATCCACTCTATCTAGTCCCATTACAATTTCATATACCTCAATTAAATCATCCCTCAGCCTCCTTTGTTCCAAAGAAAACAACCCCAACCAATCCAATCCTGTCTCATAACTAAAATTCTCCAGCCCTGGCAACATCCTCGTAAACCTCCTCTACCAGCTCTAGTGCAATCACGCCTTTCCTGTAAGGTGGTGGCCAGAACTGTACGCAGTACTCAAGCTGTGGCCTAACCAATGTTTTATACAGTTCTAGCATAACCTCCCTGCTCTTATATTCTATGCCTTGGCTAATAAAGGAAAGTATCCTGTATGCCTTTTTAACCACCTTATCTACCTGTCCTGCTACCTTCAAGGATCCGTGGACATGCACTCCAAGGTCCCTTTGTTCCTCTACACCTCTCAGTATCCTCCCATTTATTGTGTACTCCCTTGCCTTGTTTGCCCTCCCAAAATGCATTATCTCACGCTTCTCCGGATTGAATTCCATTTGTCACTTTTCTGCCCACCTGACCAGTCTACTGATAAAATTCCTGCAGTCCACAGCTTTCCTCTTCACTATCAACCCCACAGCCAATTTTTGTACCATCTGCAAACTTCTTGATCAAGCCCCCCCACATTCAAGTCCAATTCATTTACACCACAAAAAGCAAGGGATCTAGTACTGAGCCTTGCGGAACCCCGCTGGAAACAGCCTTCCAGTCGCAAAAACACCTTTCAACCATTACCCTTCGCTTCCTGCCACTGAGCCAATTTTGGATCCAACTTGCCACTTTCCCTTGGATCCCATGGGCTTGTACCTTTTTGACCAGTCTGCCATGTGGGACCTTGTCGGAAGCCTTGCTAAAATCCTGTACACTACATCACATGCATTACCCTCATCGACCCTCCTTGTTACCTCCTCAAAAAATTCAATCAAATTAGTCAGACATGACCTTCCCTTAACAAATCCATGTTGACTGTCCTTGATTAATCCATGCCTTTCTAAATAACGTTTTATATGGTGTCTCAGAATTGATTCCAATAATTTGCCCACCACCAAGGTTAGACTGACTGGCCTGTAATTACTCGGTCTATCTTTTTCTCCCTTTTTAAACAACAGTACAACATTAGCAGTCCTCCAATCCTCCGGCACCACGCCTGTAGCCAGGAAGGATCAGAAAATGATGATCAGAGCCTCCGCTATTTCCTCCCTTGCTTCTCAACAGCCTGGGATACATTTTATCTGGGCCTGGTGATTTATCTACTTTCAAAGATGCTAAACCCCTTAATACTTCCTCTATCACTATGTTTGTCCCATCCAATATTTCACACTCCTCCTCCTTAACTACAATCTCTACATCGTCCCCCTCTTTTGCGAAGACAGAAGCAAAGTGTTCATTAAAAACCATACCCACATCTTCCACCTCCACACAGAGACCAAAAAGGTAACCTAACAGGTCCTATTCCTTCCTTAGTTATCCTTTTGCTCTTTATGTATTTATTAAACATTTTTGGGTTGTCCTTAATTTTACTTGTCAGTATTTTTTCATGCCTTCTCTTCGTTTTCCTAATTTCCTTTTTAATTTTACCCCTGCACTTTCTATAGTCCTCTAGTTCTCCACAGGCTAGCTTCCTATATTTTAAGTGTGTTCTCACCTTATGGCATTTGGCTTGTTTCCTAGAACAGCCTGCTCTGAAAATACAGCTCAATTTCTATGTTGTGGACTGGGAAAGGCTTATGCTGCAGCAGTGGTATTCCTTCTATTTTTATTTCTATGAAATTCAAATAAAAAGCTGAAAATATTATGGCAAATGAAATGTGATATGACATGAGGTAACAGTTGTTTCATTGTGCATTTACCCACTAACAAGGCCCATTTAAATTTTGGAATTAAAATTTACCCAAAATTGTGTTTCAAACATCATGGGTTTAAGAACTGTTTCACTGTTGCTAGATAAGGTAATTTTTTTCTCTCACCAATTTTCTTACCTCTCCTCTCAAAGATATCAAATGTTGGTTGGGCTACAGTTCCATCAGTGCCGTTAAGCCTCCAGCTGCTCAACGAAGTGGCCACCATTCATGCGTGAGTCTTAACGGTGAAAGTTTGCAGATTTTTTCCCATGTGGGCACCACAGCTTAGCCCGATCCTGTTCTCACCAGACATTCACAAGTTTGCAATTCAAGCAAAGGTCACTGGATAATGGTGAAGAGCAGGAACCCCGAGTGACTTTTCCTTCTCTCTCCCTGGGCTGTAAAAGCCAAATGTAAATATCTGGTCAATGCCCCAGCTGAGACCAGCCAACTAAGCACAGAACCTTAAATTTGAGATGCTCCCGAACTACATGTTTTATCTCATCACCGGATAAGGTCACCGAGCCATCAAGGGAACACTGGAAATTAACTTTGGAACAATATCATTTGTTTATTAATACCAGGGACTTCTGCTTTATTCCCCCCTGTTATTAGTTATGTGATTGGTGATTAGTTGACAAACTGCATGGATGTACAGTACAATCTCTATAAAATCTTTAAAATCTACTGAGGGATTAAGTTGAGTGGTGGAGAGAGTTAGAACACTATCCTTTCACACAAGTCTGATTTTAGTCCACACTGATGGGACGAAAATCTCCTTCCTCTCATAACTGTTACAGTCCAAACTCATTTCATTTAGGATCCTATCTGTCTAGTTTCTCGTGGCCACAATCTCATATCACATAATTCAGTACTGAACGCAGAGGACAAGGATGTCTAGTGTGAGAAATAAAAATACTACACTGATAATATAAGAGTGCTCTTCTAATATAAGCACATTATTGGGACAGCATATTGAATCTGTGCCATAGTTGATCTGAGTGTGTTTGACACTAACACCAGTTTCAAAAGGTGGGAAAATATTCAATTTCCAGCAATATCTTTCCAACGTGCTGAACACAAATATTCACTTCACCTTCCCTGCCAAAAAAAATTGGCCCACTGTGAACTTTAAAATATAAAGGAATATTGTATGGAATGCAAACCTCCATTGAGTTTCATTACGATTATTGATTTGCTGTTCTTTGAAGCAGTGCTTTGATATAGCATCACGTATTAGAGGTGAGGGAACTCACATCAGTTCTATTTGTACACTTGCTCAAGATGAAAACAATGACATTTCTCTCATACTGCTTTCTAAAATGACAAGCTCAATAACAATGATTGCATCCAGCAGGAATTCTGCATTTCTTTGAATGCTCCCTTCTAATTCCTTTTATAATAAACAGAATTGGGGCCTTGCCCTTTGGTTGATTTTGTAAGCATACTGCTTAGTATGGAACTAAGCTATATAGACCAGGAAGGTCTGAGGCTTGATCCCTGGTTTGCATTGGGTTAACTGATCTAAACTCAGGTAGAAATAGGTGTTACAACTGGCCTCAATGTTCCTAAGTCAAAAGTCCTGTCCAATATCCAATGACTTAAAGTGCATGTATGGGGATGTTGGACAAAAGCATGATTGAATTTGCCTGTGATGCCCTCTACAGTTGAACAGCCAGCTTGCATTCACTCATTCTTTAAGTAAAGCTGCATCCCTTTTGCTAGCGATGGTTAAGTTAGGTTGCCATCTTGGCTCTGGCTGCAAATGGGCCAACCTCTCAATCCACCCACAAAAGCCAGTAATAGACTTTCACCAACACAGCTACAGGCCTTCTCTAGAATAACAAATTGTGAATTCAACTTTGTACTATTGTGTATGCACAAGCACAAGTTTTGCACATCGGCAGTTGTCTCGTTGTCAAAATTGCTCTGCAATATAACTCGATGATTCCACCATAACAGGAACTCAATTACAGAAAGACTTCCATTGGAAGAATTTCATAATATAAAAGCAGAACAAGTCCTTCCAGCACAATGGTTGGCCTAATATTATTCCCAGGTAAACAAGTGGATTATAAAAGTTTGAAGATGATAGGTGAAATTGCTGACGCCAGACAAGAGAAGACAGCGGCAGGCCAGCACCACTGGAACAGAAGGACCAAGCTAGCGTTAGGGTGGGCAGACTCAGATTGTGCTTCGAACAGAAGAGTGTTGAAGGTCAGGTAAGAATAATACTGTATTATGAGGCGTAGGAACAATAAATAAACTAAGTAAAGGATTTAAATCAAATACGTCTGCTTCCTGACTCCCTCTGTTCCAGAGTCATATTGAAATCCAAAAAAAATGTTGATGGGCCAACAGATAAATTTACAACATGGGCAATCTAAACTTAAAAGTTAAGGCAGGTTTTAATCAGCTGGTTCTATAAAGCTTGGAGGTAATAGAAACATAACAGCTACTTCAACACCAACAACTTCATTTATATAGCACCGTTAACATAGTAAAATATCCCAAGGCACTTCACAAGAGCACAATCAGACGAAAATTGACACTGATCCAAAGGAGACATAAGGATGGTGACCAAACATTTGTTCAAAGAGGCAGGTTTTCAGGAGCATTTTAAAGGAGGAGAGGTTTAGGTAGGGAATTCCAGTCCTTGGGGCCTAGACAGCTGAAGGCATGGCCGCCAATAGTGGGGCAAAAGAAATCGGGGATGCACAAAAGGCCAGAATTGGAGAAACGCAGAGTTCTCGGAGGGTTATAGGGCTGGAGGAGGTTACAGGGATAGAGAGGGGTGAGGAATTTGAATGCAAGGATGAGAATTTTAAATTTCGCTGGACCAGGAGCAAATGTGGGTCAGCGAACACAGGGGTGATGGGAGAATGGGAATTGGTGCGGGTTAGGATCCGGCAACAGAGTTTTGGATAAGCTCAAGTTTATGGAGGGTGGAAGGCGGAAGGCGGAAGGCCAGCCAGGAGAACATTGGGATAGTCGAGCCTGGAGGTAACAAAGGGTTTCAACAGCAGATGGGATGAGGCAGGATACCTCCTCATTTGGTATCATCTGCAAATTTAACTAATTTGCAATGAATTCAGAATCCAAGTAATTGATATAGATTTGAAACAGCATCAATCGCAACACTGAGCCATGGGCATTTTCCACTAAGATCCCCCCCACAACACAGCCAGTATCCATTCTTTTCCAGCCTTCAGCCAATTCTTATCCATAACCAGAGAGTGGTTAGAATGTGAAACTTGCTACCACATGCAGTAATAGAGAAGAATTAACTTAGATACATTTATAGGGAAGTTTGATAAGTACATGAGGGAGAATGGAATGGAAGGCTATGCCAATAGGGTTAGATGAAGTAGGGCGAGAGTATGCTCATTAAGAGCATAAACACCAGCATATATCAGTTAGACCGAATGGCCTGTTTCACTGCTGTAAATTCTATGCAATTACGAAGTTTTGCTCTCAACCCCCACAGCTTTGAGCGCAATTAGTAATATTTTCTATCGAACTCTGTCAAATTCCTTTTGGAAGTCTAAGCTCACACAACGCGATAGGATTTACCATAGTCGACTCGGGGTTGTCAATCCCTCAGAGAAATTAAGACGGGTTAGGCAGACAACGTCTTCCTGTGCCAGCTCTCCCTCCGTCCACGGTGCACCCGCAGAGCAGTTCACCAACTTTACCCTCCCCTTCCATGGACGAGCAATAAGAGGCAAACAGGAAGAGAAGCTCGCGCAACCAGGCTCGCGACCGGCTCACCACCAACGGCTGAGCGCTGGCCCGTTACAGCTGTGTGAAGAACGCACACTCTGTGGACTAAGCCAATCAAACCCGTGCTGGGGAAATAGAGGCATATGAGCTTTAACAAAGTAAGGCCATTTAATCCAATCACAGCGTCGACGTCGCCGTTGCCGTCCGCGCGCAGGTTCACCGGTGCTCGCCCTGGGGCGCGCGCGCGCGGCGTCAGTTGGGAGCTGTACTTCCGCATAGCGCGAGCATTCTCCAGTAACACAGGCAGCGCTCGGCTGCGCGGCAGAAGATGCAGCAAATCCCCGAGGACGTAAAGAGCCTAATTACAGGTAAAAAAAAAACCCACCATATTCGTGTCCCCCCCCCTCTCCGCTAGTTAACATTTACGATCAATTCGATATTGTTTTCAAAAATAGAAATTTTTAAGAACGTATGTGAGTTGGTCCAGAGGAAAGTGAAAAGAGGAAGTTGGAGGGATCCAGTCAGTTTCGCAGAAGTAAACGCTCCCCCTTTTTCTTTTTAAATTGCATTTCTCTTATTTACCTTAGGATCTATTCAGAGGGCACACGGGTTATTTACTGCGGGGCTGACCTGTAACTCGGGGAAAGGAGGAGGAGGAGGAGGCGGCGGCGGCGGCGGCGGCGAAGAAGGGTGTAAATATTTAATGATTTGTTGGGACAGGATTAAAGTCAGAGACAAACACTCAACACCTGGCGAGAGTGTCACTGATGTTAACCTGAGCTACAACCTGTCGGTCAAATCAGTTATCGGCAGGATTCTCGTACGCAACTAGTGAACTTTATAGAATGAGGTTCACAAGCTGAAGCTCACTGTTCGCTGACCCATATTACATTACATCCCGGATTTTATTTTTTTTAATGCATGCAAATTCTAAATGACTCGTTACGTGGCCACTTTACATGACTGAACTGAGTTGGAAATTATTCTCTCTGCGTCGCCCCAGAGTAATTTTAATATGTTCAGCAATAAAGAACTGTTCTGTTTTACGTACTTTGCTATTTATATTACTCCCCACCCTGCCCATCGCTAAGGAAAGACTTGGTGGTCACTCCTTCCGAACACAAAAAGTCATAACTGATGAAACTCCTGATACCTATTGAATGTCCGAGTATTTATAGTGGAAAGTAGATTAAATTCAGTGCCTTTGTATCTGATGGGGCCGAAACGTTAATCTTCCAAACAACCGTTAGTAGTGTTGTTATGCTGTGGCAAAAGTAATGGTCTTTTAATATTTCATATTTTTATGCTGGTGAAGAGAGCAACTTATGGAGGATGCATATGAGGAACTGTTGGTTTACAGAAGATAAACCACAAATGGATACGACGGCATGTTGTCACTAGGCAAACTGCTTATTTTCTGTAAACTATCGGTGTCTGGCCTGAGTATTTTGTTGCTTGTAACATAAATTATTGTTTTTAAGTTTGTACTCTTCGAGTAGGTTTCAATTGGACAAAGAATGGATTTATTGAGTGGCTGTGGATTGATGCAAAAGATGATGTGGTGAAAAGTGTTCTGAAATTGATGGAAACATTGTAAATGTCTAATTTTAACTTTTTTTAAAAAAAAGTTAAAATACCTTCAAATAAAGTGGTAGCCGGGGCATGCATAGAAATAATCTCTCCATGATAACTTTTTAAAACAAAAGTAATTCTTGCTTGGAGATGTAAATGACAAGTCTGCACAAATATATCTAATTTCATTGTTGAAGTAAGTTGTGAACTCATACAAAATATGTGCTACCTTTATACGTGTATAGTGTAAAGTCAAATCTATAATGAGAACAGGTGCTGCAATATGGGAGAATGTTGAGCTCATACCAATTTCTGTTATGCTATCATGGGAAAGGCCAAACAGAAGCTGAATAATTCTCCACTGGTAGGGAAAACTGGGGATGCAGCCACTTGAGGTTCACCCCAGAATCCATTTCTAAAGTGCGTTGATGGAGGAGTAGCAACCTGCCCAGCCTCGGCCAGGATGGTATATTGCTTTGGCAAATCCAAGATGGGGAGAGGAAAATAGCCTAAAAAGAAGCATAATTTTTATATTCTGTGGAACCTACTACCTGTGTGGAGTGTGGTTTAATCCACTCCAGTAAATAGTGTCAGGTGCTGTCAACCTCTTCACAAGTAAGGGTCCTCTATTTTAAAATGTCCTTGGTGAAATGAAGAGTGAAATTTTCATGTCCCTGTCAATCTAAAACAGGATAAGTATGAAGTTCTGAGCTAGGGACAACATATGAAGACAAAGTAACATCCGAGGCTTAAAATATTGCGGTTTCCAGGTAGCAGATGCACGTTTATTTTACAGGTAGATAACTTTTTTTTCTCTGAATTGTGCAGCTAAAACTGTATCCTAACTATTATAGGTGATTGACTGCAGAAACATTTTCTTGTTTACGCTGAGGTTCTCCATCGAAATGATGCAGCATCCCCACTAAGGGAATTTTCAAGATGGTGGTTGAAAATTTCTGACATGACTGTTGGGACTAGCCTGTACATCATAGAGGATATCTCATTTGTAACTTTGAGATATTGGTTTTCTTTCTCACAGATGTGAGAAATTTCTGAAGGCCTTTCTCATAAGTAAATAAAGATATCCCCAATACGCCACTGCTCAGGATTGCAGAATGCTACACCTGGATATGGCTGTGATTAACTTTTATTAGTTATACCTCAATTTGTTAATCTGCATTATTTATGCTACAAAAACATGGTTCTACCCACATAATGGATCTAACATCTCATCTTTTGTGTTGTAATTGGCAAAGCCATACAATTTAGGAACACTAAGTCGTGCTTAAAGCAGAGCAAAAGTTGGTTGCAACTGTTACGCATTTTTCATTTTGCTATATGCATGTAACAGTTTCTGTGTGTGTAATTCTTGTTGTCCCTTCACCTAGCCAAAAGATTGTTGAGATTGATATATAGAGATGTGAGAATAGGTCCTTTACAGAGGGTTGATACTTATATACATGAAAAATGTGTGCAAATTTAGTGGCACATCTTGAGTAAGTAATGGTCATATGTTGATGATTTGTTGGCTTCAACAAACTTTTATAGGTCTTGAAAAGGATATTGCTACTTTAATAAACTGTACAATCCACATTGACATTTTAACATATCAAAACTATTCAGAAAATATGTTGTATTTCTAATTTTCCAATGTGCTATGATTGCATGAACATGTTATTTTTTTTAAATGAATAAGATCTCTAAGGTTCCTTTTACAAATTGGTACTTAATCATTTGATCAGAGCTGAATTGATATAATGACAGGATCAGCATGTATTACTTGCTGCCTCACACTTTTCTGATATCTAATGTTGGGGACATATAGCTTGACCTTACAGCTCCTAATTAGAATGGTGCTTCTGTGGAACAAATCTACTCGTATTCAATTTAAAAAAAAAAAACCCTTATCACTGATTTGCTGTAGGAGTGCTGAAATCTATTGCGTGGGAACAACTGAGACTGATTTTAAAGGTTACGTTTAAATTACATTTTTTAAACGCTGATTCTTGCATTCCGGCGTAGTCATTATTAGGTACACAAAGAATTTTGATGTAAATTGCCGTTGGCAAGATCAGCATAACAATGGGCATAAATTTTGCTATAACTTGCCGGTTACGCCGTTACAAGAAATTTCACTCCAATGTGTGATCACACCCTCCTGATGCTTTGGCTGTAACTTTATGAATAATTAGCTCATGAACTGTCTTGACCTACAATAATATGTCTCCTTGCCCATAATGCTATTTAATATTATACATTTAATTGGCAAATTACAGCCTGGCTTATATGACCACCAATTTAGGAGTCTAAAGTCCTCCATTATATCTTTAAATTATAATTTTGTGTTAAAGTATGCTAAAAATTTAGTCAAACAAAAATCTGACCTACTACTTTGGCCCTATATTCGTTAACACCAACCTCAGAAACTTATACCATACTGCACCAGTGTAAACTTTCCACACCAATTGTGCTTAGTCTTTTGAGTGAGACTGCCAGTTTAGTTGCAAATTATGGGCATATTTCTGGCATGGGCATTCAAACATAACAAAAATGAAGGACAAAAAAAGACCAGCTGGTCCATTGAGCCTGTCAGCTGCTGAATCACCTCAGAGAGGCCAAAAAATAGAGGAAAAATCCTTGGGCCAACTTAGGAAAAAAATCTGGAAAATTCCCCTCTGATACTCAAAGGCAATATGGGTACGGTAGCATAGTGGTTATGTTACTGGACTAATAATCCAGAGTCATGAATTCAAATTCCGCCACAGCATCTAGGGAATTTAAGTTTAATTAAATAAAATCTGGAATAGAAAAATACTAGTCTAGTAATGGTGGCATTGAAACTACCAGATTGTCGTAAAAATCCATCTGGTTCACTAATGCCCTTTAGGGAAGGAAACCTGTCTTCCTTCCCGGCCTGGCCTATATGTGACTCCAGACCCACAGCAATGAAATGGCCCAGCAAGCCACTCAGTTGTACAATCTCACTACAAAAAGTCATAATAAGAATAAAACTGGACAAACCAAGCCCAATCGACCCTGCAAAGTCCTCCTCGCTAGCATCTGGGAACTTTTGCCAAAATTGGGAGAGGTGTCCCACAGACTAGTCAAGCAACAGCCTGATATAGCCATACTCACAGAATCATACCTTTCAGCCAACGTCCGGACTCTTTCATCATCATCTCTGGGTATGTCCTGTCCCACCGACAGGACAGACCGACCAGAGGTGGCGGTACAGTGGTGTACAGTCAGGAGGGAGTGGCCTGGGAGTCCTCAACATTGACTCCGGACCCCATGAAATCTCATGGCATCAGGTCAAACATGGGCAAGGAAACCTCCTGCTGAGTACCACCTACCGCCCTCCCTCAGCTGATGAATCAGTCCTCCTCCATGTTGAGCACCACTTGGAGGAAGCACTGAGGGTAGCAAGGGCACAGGATGTACTCTGGGTGGGGGACTTCAATGTCCATCACCAAGAGTGGCTCAGTAGCACTCCTACTGACTGAGCTGGCCAAGTCCTGAAGGGCATAGCAGCCAGACTGGGCCTGCGGCAGGTGGTGAGCGAACCAACACGAGGGAAAAACCTACTTCACCTCTCCTCGCCAATCTACCTGTCGCAGATGCATCTGTTCATGACAGTATTGATAGGAGTGACCACCGCACAGTCCTTGTGGAGACGAAGTCCCGTGTTCACACTGAGGACACCATCCAACGTGTTGTGTGGCACTACCACTGTGCTAAATGGGATAGATTCAGAACAGATCTAGCAGCTCAAAACTGGCATCCATGAGACGCTGTGGGCCATCAGCAGCAGCAGAATTGTATTCCAGCACAATCTGTAACCTCCTGGCCCGGCATATTCCTCACTCTACCATTATCAATAAGCCAGGGGAATCAACCCTGGTTCAAGGAGGAGTGTAGAAGAGCATGCCAGGAGCAGCACCAGGCGTACCTAAAAATGATGTGCCAACCCGGTGAAGCTACAACACAGGACTACATGCATGCTAAACAGTGGAAGCAACATGCTATAGACAGAGCTAAGTGATTCCACAACCAAGGGATCAGATCAAAGCTCTGCAATCCTGCCACATCCCGTCGTGAATGGTGGTGGACAATTAAACAACTAACAGGAGGAGGCGGCTCTGTGAACATCCCCATCTTCAATGATGGCAGAGTCCAGCATGTGAGTGCAAAAGACAAGGCTGAAGCGTTTGCAACCATCTTTAGCCAGAAGTGCCGAGTGGATGATTCATCTCGGCCTCCTCCCGATACCCCCACCATCACAGAAGCTAGTCTTCAGCCAATTCGATTCACTCCACGTGATATCAAGAAACGGCCGAGTGCACTGGATACAACAAAGGCTATGGGCCCCGACAACATCTAGGCTGTAGCGCTGAAGACTTGTGCTCCAGAACTAGTCGTGCCTCTGGCCAAACTGTTCCGGTACAGCCACAACACTGGCATCTACCCGACGATGTGGAAAATTGTCCAGGTATGTCCTGTCCACAAAAAGCAGGACAAATCCAATCTGGCCTATTACTGCCCCATCAGTCTACTCTCAATCATCAGCAAAGTGATGGAAGGTGTCGTCGACAGTGCTATCAAGCGGCACTTACTCACCAATAACCTGCTCACTGATGCTCAGTTTGGGTTCTGCCAAGACCACTCTTCCTTTTCTCTCTTGACAGTGACGCCCACATCCCATGAACGAATGGGAAAAAAAAGAAACAAATTCCAGGAGTCCAAGGTGACTGGGAGATGCATTCGCTCAATACCCACCCACCTTTTATGCATCAGTATATTGATAACTCTCAGGAAATTCGTCCAGCTCCCTTTTGAGTGTTTGCAGTGAATCAGCGCTCACAACACGTGCTAGCAACTTGTTCCACAGGTTGACAACCCTCTGTGAAAAGAAGCCCCTCCTAATTTATTTATAATATAATATAAGTTCTAAAGTTTATGTAACTTATACTAGTGTCCTGTGATCCTCCTTAACCTTTCCAACTTAAACAGCCTATCTATGTGGACTAAATCCAATCCTTTCATTATTTTAAAAACCTTCCTGAAATCTTCTCGAAGTCTGCGTTTTTCTTGAGTGAAAAGCCACATCTGTCTAAGCCTATCGTGGTAACTGATGGCCTTTAAACTAGGTATGAATCTAATGTTCAGTGGGAACAGGGTTAAGATCGTTAAAGCTCATTTCACATAGGACACTGAAAACCAGCAGAGAGAAGAAACTTTAAACCCATCAGTCTGAGTTGTTTTCACATCTGGTTCCCATAGTGAGAGGGCCACATGTTAACCTTCTATCTGTTTAAACATCTATTGTCCTTAAACAGTAATCCCAACTTCTGTGTAAAATTTAGTTTATAGCAACAATTTATCCTCTAATGAAACTTCAGAAAATTCCAATGTTTAAATACAGATATATTCCAGAAGATTTATACCTTTTTGTTGAGAGGTGACTAAACTTGAATGCTCTTTATATTGACCTTAAATAAGGAAGGAGGAGATACCAGTTCCAAAACAAATCATTCTATTACTGTAATTGCCTCGCATACAATTATATGTTGGCTATATTGCTTACATTTATGTTTAAAATCATGTTTTCCACCCAATAGTATGGGAGTAGTGGGAAGGAAGAGAGAATTATTGTTCCATTTTAGTATGGTAGAGAAAGAAAAATAGCATTAATCCTGAATTTTAACATTTTGCTTTTTGAAGTAGGTAAGCTTGAGAATAATTTAATGAAAGGGATGACTTACATTCCATAATTGGCATAATGCATTTCATAATTGACTTAGTTAGGCTTTGTATTTTTTTATTCTGTATATTTGATTTCTAAATTCATATAAATTTCAGAATCTACAAACTGTATTAATTTTGCAAGGAGTCATGATATCGCCCTATTGCATTACCTTTTTGTGTAGTCTTTATTTAGTCCACCTGATCTCATGTTTCATACACCCACCTTGAGCTGAAGTGATGGCTCCCAGGCCTTAACGCTCTCCAGTGAATGACTAGGTAGTATGAGATTTTAAGGGCTGAGGACACATCTTGTCTCCAGAGGGATTTTTTTTTAAATTCGTTCCTGGGATGTGGGCATCGCTGGCGAGGCCGGCATTTATTGCCCATCCCTAATTGCCCTTGAGAAGGTGGTGGTGAGCCGCCTTCTTGAACCGCTGCAGTCTGTGTGGTGACGGTTCTCCCACAGTGCTGTTAGGAAGGGAGTTCCAGGATTTTGACCCAGTGACGATGAAGGAACGGCGATATATTTCCAAGTTGGAGGGGAACGTGCAGGTGGTGTTGTTCCCATGTGCCTGCTGCTCTTGTCCTTCTAGGTGGTAGAGGTCGCGGGTTTGGGAGGTGCTGTCGAAGAAGCCTTGGCGAGTTGCTGCAGTGCATCCTGTGGATGGTACACACTGCAGCCACAGTGCGCCGGTGGTGAAGAGAGTGAATGTTTAGGGTGGTGGATGGGGTGCCAATCAAGCAGGCTGCTTTATCTTGGATGGTGTCGAGCTTCTTGAGTGTTGTTGAAGCTGCACTCATCCAGCCAAGTGCAGCTTCCATCACACTCCTGACTTGTGCCTTGTAGATGGTGGAAAGGCTTTGGGGAGTCAGGAGTGAGTCACTCGCCAGAGAATACCCAGCCTCTGACCTGCTCTCATAGCCACAGTATTTATATGGATGCAGCAAACTCTGCTATCACAACACTTGGATATTTGTGGGTGAGAACCTGAGATCCACTTTAATATAGATATCTGCTCAGTGGCACTGAATATTATTCAAAAAATATTATTTGAATAATTATTTAACAAGGCGATAGTGCTGTATCAATATGTTGACTAGGCAATAAATCATTCTAAAATACCAGGGTCTTGTATTGTAGAATTTTATACTGGAATTCTCACACACCTAGAAAGCTACATTTTAAAATTTATTGAAAATGTAATTCTGTGTGAGGTGCTTAATCGGTGATAAAATGTTTATATGCTTAGAAAATGTATTCAGTAATCCCATCTTCAATGTGCCTGTATAGTTTCCAAGCCCAATGTGCAGTAGTGGTGCTGGAGATGAGTGATTAGAGATTCTTCTAATGCAGGCTTCATATAATTGATTTAAGAAGGAGAAAATTGAATATGAGACTAAACTAGCAAGAAATATAAAAACAGATTGTAAGAGCTTCTACAAGTATGTAACGAAGAAGAGATTAGCAAAAGTAAATGTGGATCCCTTAGAGGCAGAGACAGGAGAAATGTTATAATGGGGATTAACAAAATGGCAGAGAAGTTAAACAAATATTTTGTATCTGTCTTCACAGTAGAAGACACAAAAAACATACTGGAAATAGTGGAGAACCAAGGGTCTAATGAGAGTGAGGAACTTAAAGTAATTAAGATTAGTAAAGAAAAAGTACTGGAGAAATGATGGGGCCTAAAAGCCAACAAATCCTCTGGTTCTGATCACAAACATCCTAGGGTTTTAAAAGAGATAGCTGCAAAGATAATGGATGCATTGATTTTGATCTTCTAGAATTCTCTAGATTCCAGAACAGTCCCCGTGGATTGGAAGGTAGCAAATGTAACTCTGCTATTCAAGAAAGGAGAGAGTGAGAGAAAACTACAGGCTAGTTAGCCTGACATCAATATTGGGAAAATACTGGAATTCATTATTAAGGACGTAGTAACAGGGCACTTAGAAAATCATAACATGATTAGGCAGAGTCAACCCCGTTTTATGAAAGGGAAATCGTGTTTGACAAATCTACTAGAGTTTTTTGAGGGTGTAACTCGCAGGGTAGATAAAGGGAACCAGTGGATGTAGTATATTTGGATTTTCAAAAGGCATTCGATAAGGTGCCACACAAGAGGTTGTTACACAAGATTGGGGGTAATAGATTAGCATGGATAGAGGATTGGCTAACGGAAAGATAACAGAGTAGGACTAAACAGTCATTTTCGGGTTGCCAGATTGTACTTAATGGGGTGCTGCAAGGATCAGTGCTTGGGCCTCAGCTGTTCACAATATATATCAATGACCAAGATGAGGGGACCGAGTGTAATGTATCCAAGTTTGCTGACGATACAAAGCTAGGTAGGAAAGTAAGCTGTGAGGAGGATGCAAAGAGGCTACAAAGGGATATAGATAGGTTAAGTGAGTGGGCGAGAAGGTGGCAGATGGAGGTATAATGTGGGGAAATGTGAAATTATCCACTTTGGTAGGAAGAAAAGCAAAATATTTTTTTAAAGGTGAGCGACTAAGAAATGTTGGTAGTCAGAGGGATTTGGGTGTCCCTGTACACGAATCACAGAAAGTTAACTTGCAGGTACAGCAAACAATTAGGAAGGCAAATAGTATGTTAGCCTTTATTGCAAGGGAGTTGGAGTATAAGAATAAGGCTGTCTTGCTGCAATTATATAAGGCTCTGGTGAGATCACACCTGGAGTACTATGTACAGTTTTGGTCTCCTTACCTAAGGAAGGATATATTTGCCTGAGAGGGGGTGTAATGAAGGTTCACTAGATTGATACCTCAGATGAGAGGGCTCTCCTATGAGGAGAGATTGAGTAGACTGGGCCTATATTCTCTGGTGTTTAGAAGAATGAGAGGTGATCTCATTGAAATGTATAAAATTCTTAGAGGGCTTCACAGGGTAGATGCTGAGAGGCTGTTTCCCCTGGCTGGAGAGTCTAGAACTAGGAGTCATAGTCTCAAGATATGGGGTCGGCCATTTAGTGCCGAGATGAGGAAAAATTTCTTCACACATAGGGTTGTGAATCTTCAGAATTCTCAACCCCAAAGGGCTGTGGATGCTCAGTCGTTAAGTATATTCAAGACTGAGATCGATGGATTATTGGACACAAATGGAGTCAAGGGATATGGGGATAGAGCAGGAATGTGGAGCTGAAGTGGAAGATCAACCATATTCTTTTTGAATGACTGAGAAGGCTCAAGGGGCCATATGACCTACTCCTGATCCTATTTCTTATGTTTGTATAAGAAATAGACAAACATTATCCTCTTTCTGGTTTGTTTATTCCAGGTACATTAATTCAACTTCATTTGCAATACATTACCTGAGATGGGGTGGCTCTGAAGAAATAAGTGTGAACAGTATATCCAAAGACTGTAAATGTTCAACCTTTGGTACAGGCTTAGAGAGAAATAAATACAGATGGGACTTTAGTGAAAGCTGTATCTAACTTATAGTGGGTACGGTAGCATAGTGGTTTTGTTACTGGACTAGGAATCCAAAGGCCTGGACTAACAATCCGGAGTCATGAGTTCAAATCCTGCCACGGCAGCTGGGGAATTTAAATTCAATTAATTAAATAAAATCTGGTTTTAAAAAAAAACTAGTATCAGTAATAGTGGCCAAGAAACTATCAGATTGTCGTAAAGACCCATCTGGTTCACTAATGTCCTTTCGGGAAGGAAACCTGCCGTCCTTACCCGGTCTGGCCTATATGTGACTCCAGACCCACAGCAATGTGATTGATTCTTAATCGCCCTCTGAAATGGCCTAGCAAGTCACTCAGTTGTACAATCTCGCTACAAAAAGTCATAATAAGAATAAAACCGGACAGACCACCCGACATCGGACCACTAGGCACCGGTCTTGACAAAGGCAAACCAAGCCCAGTCGACCCTGCAACGTCCTCCTCACTAACATCTGGGGACTTGTGCCAAAATTGGGAGAGCTGTCCCACAGACTAGTCAAGCTGTCCCACAGCCTGACATAGCCATTCTCACAGAAACATATCTTTCAGCCAACATCCCAGACTGTTCCATTGCCATCACTGGATATGTCCTGTCCCACCGGCAGGACAGACCCACCAGAGGTGCCGGTACAAAGACATACAGTCAGGAGGGAGTAGCCTTGGGAGTCCTAAACATTATCTCTGGACCCCATGAAATCTAATGGCATCAGGTCAAACACGGGCAAGGAAACCTCCTGCAGCGGTTCAAGAAGGTGGCTCACCACCACCTTCTCAAGGGCAATTAGGGATGGGCAATAAATGCTGGCCTCGCCAGCGACGCCCACATCCCATGAACGAATAAAAAAAAAACGACTGCCCTCCCTCAGCCCTCTATGTTGAGCAGCACTTGGAGGAAGCACTGAGGGTAGCAAGGGCACGGAATGTACTCTGGGTGGGGGACTTCAATGTCCATCACCAAGAGTGGCTCGGTAGCGCCACTACTGACCGACCTGGCCAAGTCCTGAAGGACATAGCTGCCAGACTGGGCCTGCGGCATGTGGTGAGTGAACCAACATGAGGGAAAAACCTACTTCACCTCGTCCTCACCAATCTACCTGTCGCAGACGCATCTGTCCATGACAGTGTTGGTAGGAGTGACCACTGCACAGTCCTCGTGGAGACGATGTCCCGTCTTCGCACTAAGGATTCCATTCAATGTGTTGTGTGGCATTACCACCGTGCTAAATGGGATAGATTCAGAACATTAGAAGCAGCTAAAAACTGGGCATCCATGAGGTACTGTGGGCCATCAGCAGCAGCAGAATTGTATTCCAGGACAACCTGTAACCTCATGGCCCAGCATATTCCTTACTCTACCATTACCAACAATCCCGGTTCAATGAGTGCAGAAGAGCATGCCAGGAACAGCACCAGATGTACCTAAAAATGAGGAGCCAACCTGGTGAAGCTACAACACAGGACTACATGCATGCTATAATGTGGAGATGCCGGTGATGGACTGGGGTTGACAATTGTAAACAATTTTACAACACCAAGTTATAGTCCAGCAATTTTATTTTAAATTCACAAGCTTTCGGAGGCTTCCTCCTTCGTCAGGTGAACGATGTGAAAATGAAATCCTCGAAATGAAATTGCATTTATAATTCACAGAACAATGCTTGGTGAGTACAGACAGTTTTTTCAACTGCCCGTTGCCAAGGCAATCAGTGTGCAGACAGACAGGTGTTACCTGCCAGGTCTCACAGAATATACAAATCACCAAAAAAAACAACAAACAAAAAAAAAACAGAGATAGAGAGGTAGAAACATAGAAAAGACAGCAACTGACCCGTTATATTAAAAACAGATAACATTTGTTCGCTGGTGGGGTAACGTGTAGCGTGACATGAACCCAAGATCCCGGTTGAGGCCGTCCTCATGGGTGCGGAACTTGGCTATCAATTTCTGCTCGATGATTTTGCGTTGTCGTGTGTCTCGAAGGCCGCCTTGGAGTACGCTTACCCGAAGGTCGGTGGATGAATGTCCATGACTGCTGAAGTGTTCCCCGACTGGGAGGGAACCCTCCTGTTTGGCGATTGTTGCGCGGTGTCCGTTCATCCGTTGTCGCAGCGTCTGCATGGTCTCGCCAATGTACCATGCTCTGGGGCATCCTTTCCTGCAACGTATGAGGTAGACAACGTTGGCCGAGTCACAGGAGTATGAACCATGCACCTGGTGGGTGGTGTCCTCTCGTGTGATGGTGGTATCTGTGTCGATGATCTGGCATGTCTTGCAGAGGTTACCATGGCAGGGTTGTGTGGTGTCGTGGAACTGTTCTCTTGAAAGCTAGGTAATTTGCTGCGAACGATGGTCTGTTTGAGGTTGGGTGGCTGTTTAAAGGCGAGTAGTGGAGGTGTGGGGATGGCCATAGCGAGGTGTTTGTCCTCATTGATGACATGTTGAAGGCTGCGGAGAACATGGCGTGCATGCTATAGACAGAGCTAAGCGATTCCACAACCAAGGGATCAGATCAAAGCTCTGCAGTCCTGCCATATCCAGTCGTGAATGGTGGTGGACAATTAAACAATTAAGTGGAGGAGGAGGTTCTGTAAACATCTCCATCCTCAATGATGGCAGAGTCCAGCATGTGAGTGCAAAAGACAAGGCTGAAGCGTTTGCAACCATCTTCAGCCAGAAGTGCCAAGTGGATGATTCATCTCGGCCTCCTCCCGATACCCCCACCATCACAGAAGCCAGTCTTCAGCCAATTCGATTCACTCCACGTGATATCAAGAAACGGCCGAGTGCACTGGATACAACAAAGGCTATGGGCCCCGACAACATCTCACTGTAGTGCTGAAGACTTGTGCTCCAGAACTAGTCGCGCCTCTAGCCAAACTATTTCAGTACAGCTACAACACTGGCATTTACCTGACAATGTGGAAAATTGCCGAGGTATGTCCCGTCCACAAAAAGCAGGACAAATCCAATCCGGCCAATTACCGCCCCATCAGTTTACTCTCAATCATCAGCAAAGTGATGGAAGGTGTCGTCGACAGTGCTATCAAGCGGCACTTACTCACCAATAACCTGCTCACCGATGCTCAGTTTGGGTTCCGCCAGGACCACTTGGCCCCAGACCTCATTACAGCCTTGGTCCAAACATGGATAAAAGAGCTGAATTCCAGAGGTGAGAGTAACTGCCCTTGACATCAAGACAGCATTTGACTGAGTGTGGCGCCAAGGAGCCCTAGTAAATTGAAGCCAATGGGAATCAGGGGGAAAACTCTCCAGTGGCTGAAGTCATACCTAGCACAAAGGAAGATGGTAGTGGTTGTTGTTGGCCAAACATTTCAGCCCCATGACATTGCTGCAGGAGTTCCTCAGGGCAGTGTCCTAGGCCCAACCATCTTCAGTTGCTTCATCAATGACCTTCCCTCCATCATAAGGTCAGAAATGGGAATGTTCGCTGATGATTGGACAGTGATCAGTTCCATTCACAACCCCTCAGATAATGAAGCAGTCCGTGCCCACGTGCAGCAAGAACTGGACAACATCCATAAGTGACAACTAACATTTGCGCCAGACAAGTGCCAGGCAATGACCATCTCCAACAAGAGAGAGTCTAACCACCTCCCCTTGACATTCAACGGCATTACCGTCGCTGAATCCCCCACCATCAACATCCTGGGGGTTGACCGGTTAAGTTTCTGGTCAATCCCCATTGACCAGAAACTTAACTGGACCAGCCACATAAATACTGTGGCTACAAGAGCAGGTCAGAGGCTGGGTATTCTGCAATGAGTGACTCCCCAAAGCCTTTCCACCATCTACAAGGCACAAGTCAGGAGTGTGATGGAATGCTCTCCACTTGCCTGGATAAGTGCAGCTCCAACAACATTCAAGAAGCTCGACACCATCCAGGACAAAGCAGCCCGCTTGGTTGGCACCCCATCCACCACCCTAAACATTCACTCCCTTCACACCAACGCACCGTGGCTGCGGCGTGTACCATCCATAGGATGCACTGCAGCAATTCGTCAAGGCTTCTTTGACAGCACCTCCCAAACCCGCGACCTCTACCACCAAGAAGGGCAAGGACAGCAGGCACATGGGAACACCACCACCTGCACGTTCCCCTCCAAGTCACACACCATCCCAACTTGGTAATAAATCACCGTTCCTTCATCGTTGCTGGGTCAAAATCCTGGAACTCCTTACCTAACAGCACTGTGGGAGAACCCTCACCACCCTGACTTCAGCGGTTCAAGAAGGTGGCTCATCACCACCTTCTCGAGGGTAATTAGGGATGGGCAATAAATCCTGGTGTTGCCAGCGATGCCCACATCCCATTAACAAATTTTTAAAAAAAAACCTTAAGACATAATGGTGCATTACATGACTGATTCTCTTTCTTGCCTCTGTAATAGTAGGATTATTATGCCAATTTTATACATATAGTGGTGTAAATCCAATACAAAATTGTATAGAGCAGTCAAAACCAATTCAGCTATCAGTTTCATCATAGTTGAACCACTGCTGTGCATATGACATAACTATTTTCTCAAATACAACACAACTCTGAGATCTGGAGGAAACTAACGTGCTTATAGGTAATAAAACTTGACTGCCATGAATCAAAGGGTATTTATTGAATAATAATACGAGCATTAAAATGATGTGACCGATTTCTTGCACATCCCAGTAGTGAAAAGCAACTCTGACTATGAAATTTTGAGAATCATTATGCTAAAATAAAATAACATTAATAATGAAGCATGCTAAATAGAAATACATGCTACACAGTCACTAGAGAAGAGGATGCTGCCATTGTAGCAGTAAAGGAGGAGGTAGTAGCGATATTGGATGGGTTATAAATAAAGAGGAGGCACTTAATAGATTGGCAGTACTCAAAAGTAGAAAAGTTACCCTGTCCAGATGGGATGTATCCTACTGAGGGAAGTAAGGGTGTAAATTGCGGAAACTCTGGCCACAATTGTCCGCTCCTCCTTAGACATGGGAACGGTGCCAGAGGACTGGAGGATTGCAAATGTCATACCCCTGTTCATTGAGTTTGAGAGTGACGTACTTAAGTCAGAAACTAGAGTCTTAAACTTAAATAAAACCAATTACTTAGGTATGAGGGGCAAGTTGGCAATGGTAGACTGTGAAATTAGATTAAAGGGTATGACGGTAGATAAGCAATGGCAAACATTTAAAGAAATATTTCAATATTCTTAACAAATATATATTCTATTGAGAAATAAAATCTCCATGGGAAAAGTGATTCATCCGTGTCTAACTAAAGAAGCTAAGGATAGTATGAGATTAAAAGAAGAGGCCTATAATATTGCCAAGAAGAGTAGTAAGCCTGAGGATTGGGAAAGTTTTAGAAACCAGCAAAGGATGACCAAAAAATTGATTAAAAAAGGGAGAAAATATGAAAGTAAACTAGCAAGAAATATAAAAGCCGATTGTAAGAGCTTCTACAAGTATGTAAAAAGGAAGAGAGTAGTAAAAGTAAATGTTGGTCCCTTAGAGGCTGAGGCAGGAGAAATTAAAATGGGGAATAAGGAAATGGCAGAGACATTGAACAAATATTTTGTATCTGTCTTCACAGTAGAAGACACAAAAAGCATACCAGAAATAATGGGGAACCAAGGGGCTAATGAGAGTGAGGAACCTAAAGTAATTAATATTAGTAGAGAAAAAGTACTGGAGAAACTAATGGGACTAAAAGTCGATAAATCTCCTAGACCTGATGGCCTACATCCAAGGGTTCTAAAAGAGGTGGCTGTAAAGATAATGGATGCATTGGTTGTGATCTTCCAAAATTCCCTAGATTCTAGAATGGTCCCAGCAGATTGGAAGGTAGCAAATGTAATCCCACTATTCAAGGAAAGAGGGAGAGAGAAAAAGGAGAACTACAGACCAGTTAACCTGACATCAGTCGTCGGGAAAATGCTGGAATCCATTATTAAGAAAGTGCTAACAGGGCACTTAGAAAATCATAAAATAGTTAAATGTAAGGAATCTTACAACACCAGGTTATAGTCCAACAGTTTTATTTAAAAATCACAAGCTTTCGGAGGCTTTCTCCTTCGTCAGGTGAGTGTTGGACTGTTGGACTATAACCTGGTGTTGTAAGATTCCTTACATTTGTCCACCCCAGTCCATCACCGGCATCTCCACATCATAAAATAGTTAGGCAGAGTGAACATGGTTTTATGAAAGGGAAATCGTGTTTGACAAATTTATTAGAATTTTGAGGATCTAACTAGCAGGGTAGATAAAGGGGAACCAGTGGATGGAGTATATTTGGATTTCCAAAAGGCATTTGATAAGATGCCACATAAAAGGTTGTTACACAAGATATGGGGTTGGGGGTAATTTATTAGCATGGATAGAGGATTGGTTAACAGACAGAAAACAGAGTCGGGATAAACAGATCATTTTCAGGTTGCTAGGATGTAACTAGTGGGGTGCCGCAAGGATTGGTGCTTGAGCCTCAGCTATTTACAATCTATATTAATGACTTAGATGAAAGGACCGAGTGTAATGTATCCAAGTTTGCTGACGATATAAAGCTAGGTGGGAAAGTAAGCTGTGAGGAGGACACAAGGAGTGCAAAGGGATGTGGACAGGTTAAATGAGTGGGCAAGAAGGTGGCAGGTGGAGTATAATATGGGAAAATGTGAGGTTATTCACTTTGGTGGGAAGAATAGAAAAAGATTATTTGTTAAATTTTGTTGTTCAGGGAGATTTGGGTGTCCTCGTACAAAAAACACAAAGTTAGCACGCATATACAGCAAGTAATTAGGAAGGCAAACGGCATGTTGGCCTTTATTGCAAAGGGGTTAGAGTACAAGAGTAAGGAAGTCTTACTACAATTGTACAGGGTTTTGGTGAGACCTCACCTGAAGTACTGTGTACAGTTTTGGTGGTTTCATCTAAGGAAGGATATACTTGCCTTGGAGGCAGTTCAACGAAGGTTCACTGGATTAATTCCTGGGATGAGACGGTTGTCCTGTGAGGAGAGATTGAATAGAATGGGCCTATACACTCTCGTTTAGAAGAATGAGAGGTGATCTCATCGAAATGTATAAAATTCTTAGAGGGCTTGACAGGGTAGATGCTGAGAGGCTGTTTCCCCTGGCTGGAGAGTCTAGAACTAGGGGTCATAGTCTCAAGGTAAGGGGTCGGCCATTTAGTTACCGAGATGAGGAAAAATTTCTTCACTGAAAGGGTTGTGAATCTTTGGAATTCTCAACCCCAAAGGGCTGTGGATGCTCAGTCGTTAAGTATATTCAAGACTGCGATCGATAAATTATTGGACACGAAGGGAATCGAGGGATATGGGGATAGAGCCGGAAGTGGAGTTGAGGTTGAAGATCAACCATGATCGTATTGAATAGCGGAGCAGGCTCGAGGGACCATATGGCCTACTCCTGCTCCTATTTCTTATGTTCTTATCAAAATGTGGAGAGGGATAAACTCAGCAATTACAGGCCAGTCAGCCTAATGGTGGTGGGGGAACTTTTTTTTAGAGACAATAATCTGGGAGAAAATTGATTGGCACTTGGAAAAGTATGGGCTAATAAATGAAAGTCAGCATGGATTTGTTAAAGGAAAATTGTGTTTGACTAACTTGATTGAGTTCTTTTATGAAGTAACGGAGAGGGTTGATAAAGATAGTGCAGTTGATTAGCCCTGTTAGTAAGTATTTATCCAATTCCCTTTTGAAAGTTACTATTGAATCTGCTTCCACCAAACTTTCAGGCGATGCTTTCCAAATCATTACAACTTGCTGTGTAAAAAAAAAAAAATGTTTCCTCATGTCATCTCTGGCTCTTTTGCTAATTACCTTAAATCTGTGTCCTTTGGTTACCGACCCTTCTGCCACTGGAAACCGTTTATCCTTATTTACTTTATCAAAACGGTTCATGATTTGTGATGTGTATATGGACTTTCAAAAGGCATTTGATAAAGTACAAAATAATAGACTTGTTAGCAATATTAATGCCCATGGGATTAAAGAGACAATGGCAACATGGATACAAAATTGGCGAAGGAACAGAGAGTAGTGGTGAACGATTTTGTTCAGGCTGGGGGCAAGTATTTAGTGGTGATCGCCAGGGGTCAGTATTAGGACCACTGCTCTTTTTAGTATATATTAATGACACTGACTTGGGAATAATTTCAAAGTTTGCAGATGACACGAAACTTGGAAATGTAGTAAACAATGAGAAGGATAGTAACAGACTTCAGGAAGACATAGGCAGACTGGTGAAATTTGCAGACACGTGGCAGATGAAATTTAACACAGAGCAGTGTGAAGTGATACATTTTGGTAGGAAGGATGAGGAGCGGCAATATAAACTAAATGGTACAATTTTAAAGGGGGTGCAGGAACAGAGAGACCTGGGATGCATATAGACAAATCTTTGAAGTTGGCAGGACAAGCTCAGGAGGCTTTTAAAAAAGCATATGGGATCCTGGGCTCTATTAATAGAGGCAAAAGCAAGGAAGTTATGCTGAACCTTTATAAAATACTGGTTAGGCCTCAGCTGGAGTATTGTATTCAATTCAGGGCACCACACTTCAGGAAGGATGTCAAGGCTTAAGAGAGAGTGCAGAAGAGATTTATTAGAATGGTATCAGGGATGAGGGACTTCAGTTATGTGGAGAGATTGGAGAAGCTGGGGTTGTTCTCCTTCGAACAGAGAAGGTTAAGTGGAGATTTGATAGAGGTGTTCAAAATTATGTACAGTTTTGCTAGAGTAAATAAGGAGAAACTGTTTCCATTGGCAGAAGGGTTGGTAACCAGAGGACACAGATTTAGGGTGAGCGGTAAAAGAACCAGAGGCGATATGAGGATGCATTTTTTTTTATGCACGAATTGTAACAATCTGGAATGCAGTGATTGAAAGGGTGGTGGACGCAGATTCCGTCGTAACTTTCAAAAGGGAATTGGATAAATACTTGAAGGGAAAAAATTTACAGGGCTATGGGGAAAGAGCAAGGGAATGGGAGTAATGGGATAGCTCTTTCAAAGAGCCTTCTCCTGTGCTGTACCTACTATGATACTATGCCTAGGTAGATATTTTTTGCTATTTTTGTTGCAGTATAATGAGAATTCGTTGACTTGCTACTTTAGCTTTGCTCTTAATTTTAAGTTCCATTTGGGATGGACTGCAGTTCAGCAGGAAAATCATCTTGATTCTTTCAACTTGCAGATGATTTTAGTGTATGATTGCTTTAGCTTCTAACTAAATTACCTATATAATTTCACTGAATAGATTAACATGAAATGTACATACTTTTAAGAGTTTCACTGAGCCAAGCAATCCCTGCTTTAATGAAAATGTATAAAACTAATTTTTCCAATGAAAAATGTTAGATTTTCAAATCCAAATGAGTGAGTTATATATCAGCTGGCTGAAACCAGAACTGTTTTCACTGTAGCATTCTTATTGTCAGCTGATGAAATTCAAATTTACATTTGAAATTTAAATATTCTTCCTTTGTTTGCAGATATTGAAATATTTGCACTTGAGATATTAAAGGGAGAGAACCTGACGAAAAAGGCAAAAGAAAAGAAAGATGCACTTTTGAGAAAGCTTAAGGTTATTAAAACAAGGTAAAGATTTTTTGGTGATTATGAATATTTGTTTTCTAGTTTAACTTAGTTAAGAATAGCAAAGGAGTAAAATATAGTCCTTGTCCACAAGAAATCTGGGTATAATTATCACAATTAACTGCGAGGGTCAAATATGAGATTATAGGTATGGTTTTAGGCAGAATTTGATGGGAATTATTTCTGTTGTTGCCTGCACAGTTTAATATATCAAGTCATAGATAATAAGCACTCAAAGTATATTGCAGACTTCATACAAAATTCACCTTCTATTTGATGCTCAGTTTTTTTTTGTAATCTCAATAGACAAATCTGCTTTCCCATAGGCAGAGACTGTCATCCCTAAACATGTATAAAGGGTAAATGAGAATGAAGTAGAGAACAAATGTTGTTTAGCCTAGATAAATTTGTATCTGATGTAAACATAAATTTGTATTGTGTTGAGATTTGTACAGATTGTGATAATTTATAAGTAAAATTTATCATGAATCCACCAGTGGGGAAGACAATTAATCCCAATATCAAGTTGCAAGAGGAAAATAAGTATTTATTGGTATTGTTGAAATGTGTTTGATTTTAGATAATGTAGTAATTGCTATTTTATTTTTCAGCTATCCTCAGGAGTTCCAGGAGAAAGGTACATTTTTAATATTACTTTAAAAATAATGAATTTAACGTTTGTGATGTTTCATAAATCTGTTGCCAAGCTGTAAGCATTGTGGTTTTTTTAAATCTATGTACACTGTCCTGTCCTACTCTTAGAAAGTTTGTGTGGCTGCTCAAGCTATTTTCCAGTTCAGAATTGTGAAATTGCATATAGCGTTTAGAATTGCGGTCATACAGTACTTTACATAAGAAAGTATGGAATGAGAAAAGGCCACTTAGGACCTGCATCTACAGATCCGCATACATTCTGCCCTGTAATGGATTCCAGCCCACCCATTTAATCCCCTAAGAAAAAGTTCTGCATAAATATAGGACATGTACACTAAATAGATGGGAAAACTTTGAAAGGAGCAGAAGCGCAAAGAGGCTTAGGGATTTAGATGTATAAATATTTTAAGAGGGAGGACTAGTTGATAAAATACTTTTTTTAAAAAAAGCATATGGGATCTTATAAATAGAGTGCAAAAGTAAACAGATAATGCTGGACCTATACAAATTATTGATTAAGCAGGAATTGGAATATTGCTTCAATTTTGGTCACTTTACTTCTCTACTTTCGTAAGAATGTCAAGGCCATGGAAACGGAACAGAAGAGATTCACTATGATGATACCAGAGATGAGAGGCTTTAGTTGCGAGGAGACACTAGAGAAACTGGGACTCTTTTCATTTGAGCAGAGAAGGTTAACAGGAGATCTGATAAAGCTATTCAAAATTATGAAGGGTCTTGGTAAGGTAAATAAAGGAAAATGATTTCCACTGGGTCGGTGGGAGAGTTAGAATTTGTTTTTTTTTAAACGAAGAGTTGTTAGGACTCGGAATGCCACATCAGCACAATGACGAGTGCAGAATCCATAATGACTTTTAAAAGGGAAATGGATAAATATTTTAAAAAGGAAAATTTAAATGGATATGAGGAAAGGGCAATGGAGTGGGACTAAATGGATATCTCTTTCAGAGAGCTGGTGCAGGTGCGATGGCTAGATGCCCTCCTCTTCCTCTACTGCAAAATATTAATTCCTTGCTCTCAAAGGGGGATGGGAACCTGAGAGGGGAGTCAGAAGGGAATAAAGTTGAGAGCAGCAAGAGAGGGGAAGACCCAGGGGAAATTTACAATACAGAGAGTACAAACAGTTGTTCAAGAACAAGTGAAGGGGAAAAGCGTAGAGCAGCAGAAAGAAAGTGTACTTTAGGCACGACAGATAAAGTAAAAACTAGAAGGCGTAAGGCGATTAACCCAGCATCAAAGCTGAAAGTCAGGCTAGGGTGTGTGGCCCAACTAAGAGTTCTATATACAAATGCACGGGGTATAAGGAATAAATTAAATGAACTACAGGTTCAAATTCAAATTGGAGGGTGTGACATGATAGCTATTACTGAGACTTGGCTGCAGGATGGTCAGGATTGGGAACTAAACATACCAGGTTATAAGGTCTACAGGAGAGATAGGGAAAATGGAAGAGGGGGAGGAGTAGCCTTAATGATTAGAGATGAAATCACTTCAATTATAAAGGGGGATATAACGAGAGGTAAGCAGTCAACAAAGGCCTTATGGGTTGAATTGAGAAATAGGAAAGGATCGAAGACTATAATGGGAGTTGTATATAGGAGCCCTGGCAGCAGCTCTGAAGTGCTAGATTGTATAAATGCAGAGATTAGACAAGCGTGTAAGAAAGGCATAGTGGTCTTAATGGGGGACTTTAACCTTCACATAGATTGGGAAAAGCAGACTAGCAACTGTCAGAAAGGTAGTGAATTTCTTGAGTGTGTCCGGGATAGTTTTCTACAGCAGTATGTCCTAGAGGCAACAAGGGGGCAAGCCATACTAGATTTAGTAATGAGTAATGAACCAGATTTAGTTAACAGCTTAACTGTGCTTGAACATCTATCCAATAGTGACCATAACATGATCGAGTTCATTGTAGTGTTTGAAAGGGAAAAAAGTGAATCAGCTGGTAAGATTCTAGACTTGGGCAAGGCCGACTTCAATGGGATGAATGTAAGGAATCTTACGACACCAGGTTATAGTCCAACAATTTTATTTTAAAATCACAAGCTTTCGGAGATTATCCCCTTCGTCAGGTGAATGAGTGAAAGGTTCTCAAATCGCATATCTTATATTAGGCTGGGACACCATCACACCAATCAAAAGGTGTCGTTGGTGTTCAAACAGGCCAGTCACGGAGAACAGTATGTCCCAGTACACTTAATATACATTGTGTCAATTACACAGACAGAGAAAGAGAACCAAATGGTAGAGAAAGAGAGAGTATTAAAAACAGATAACTTTTTTTTTCCCTTTTGCTGGTGGGGTTACGTGTAGCGTGACATGGGATGAGACAGAGACTGTCCACAGTAAACTGGGCAAATCTGTTAATGGGTAAAATGACTGATGATCAGTGGGAAATGTTTAAAGAAACATTTAACGTGATACAGAATCGGTTTATACCCCTGAGGGGCAAGAACTCTACTTGCCAAAGAAAAACAGCCATGAACAACTAAAGAGGTAAGGGACAGTATAAGACATAAGGAAAGGGCATACAAAAAGGCAAAAAATGGCACAGGTCCTGGCGAATGGGAAAGATACAAAGATCAACAAAGGGTCACAAAACAGATAGTAAGGGCTACAAAAAGAGAGTATGAAAAGAAACTCGCAAGGGATATCAAAACCAATACGAAGAACTTTTATAGTTATATTAGGAAAAAGAGGGTGGTCAGGAGCAGTGTTGGCCCCTTAAAAACTGAAAAACTGAAAGTGGTGATATTGTCATTGACAAAGGGGAAATGGCGGACTTGTTGAACAATTACTTTGCATCAGTATTTACAGTTGAAAAAGAGGATAGTATGCCGGAAATCCCAAGAAAACTTATATTGTATCGGGGACAGGGACTCAATAAAATTAACATAAGTAAAGCAACAGTAATGAAGAAAATAATAGCACTAAAGAGTGACAAATCCCCAGGACCAGATGGTTTCCATCCCAGGGTTTTAAAGGAAGTAGGTGAGCAAATTGCAGATGCCCTAACTATAATCTTTCAAAGTTCTCTAGATACAGGAACTGTCCCTCTAGATTGGAAAATTGCACATATCACTCCGCTTTTTAAGAAAGGAGAGAGAGGGAAACCAGAGAATTATAGACCAGTTAGCCTAACATCTGTTGTGGGGAAAATGCTGGAGTCTATAATTAAGGATAAAGTGACTGAACACCTCGATAATTTTCAGTTAATCAGAGAGAGCCAGCATGGATTTGTGAAAGGTAGGTCGTGCCTGACAAACCTGATTGAATTTTTTGAAGAGTGACTAAAGTAGTGGACAGGGGAATGTCAATGGATGTTATTTATATGGTCTTCGAGAAGGCATTTGATAAGGTCCCACATAAGAGACTGTTAGCTAAGATAGAAGCCCATGGAATCGAGGGAAAAGTACGGACTTGGTTAGGAAGTTGGCTGAGCGAAAGGCGACAGAGAGTAGGGATAATGTGAAGGTACTTAGATTGGCAGGATATGACTAGTGGAGTCCCGCAGGGATCTGTCTTGGGGCCTCCATTATTCACAATATTTATTAACGACTTAGATGAAGGCTTAGAAAGTCTCATATCTAAGTTTGCCGATGACACAAGGATTGGTGGCATTGTAAGCAGTGTGGATGAAAACATAAAATTACAAAGTGATATTGATAGATTAGGTGAATGGGCAAAACTGTGGCAAATGGAATTCAACGTAGACAAATGTGAGGTCATCCACTTTGGATCAAAAAAGGATAGAACAGGGTACTTTCTAAATGGTAACAAGTTAAAAACAGTGGATGTCCAAAGGGACTTAGGGGTTCAGGTATATAGATCATTGAAGTGTCATGAACAGGTGCAGAAAATAATCAAGGCAGCAAATGGAATGTTGGCCTTTATATCTAGAGGACTGGAGTACAAGGGGGCAGAAGTTATGCTGCAGCTATACAAAACCCTGGTTAGACCGCACCTGGAGTACTGTGTGCAGTTCTGGGCACTGCACCTTCGGAAGGACATATTGGCCTTGGAGGGAGTGCAGCGTAGGTTTACTAGAATGATAGCCGGACTTCAAGGGTTAAGTTACGAGGAGAGATTACACAAATTGGTGTTGTATTCTCTAGAGTTTTGAAGGTTAAGGGGTGATCTGATCGAAGTTTATAAGATATTAAGGGGAACAGATAGGGTGGATAGAGAGAAACTATTTCCGCTGGTTGGGGATTTTAGGAGTAGGGGGCACAGTCTAAAAATTAGAGCCAGACCTTTCAGGAGCGAGATTAGAAAACATTTCTACACACAAAGGGTTGCAGAAGTTTGGAACTCTCTTCCGCAAACGGCAACTGATACTAGCTCAATTGCTAAATTTAAATGTGAGATAGATAGCTTTTTGGCAACGAAAGGTATTAAGGGATATGGGCCAAAGGCAGGTATATGGAGTTAGATGACAGATCAGCCATGATCTTATCAAATGGCAGAGCAGGCACGAGGGGCTGAATGGCCTACTCCTGTTCCTATGTTGCTATTTAGAGCCAGGACGTGCAGGAGTGAAGTTGGGAAATGCTTCTACACGCAAAGGGTGGGAGACGTTTGGAACGCTCTTCTGCAGATGGTAGTTGATGCTAGCTCACTTGTGAATGTTAAAGCTGAGATTGATAGATTTTTGTGAACCAAGGGTATTCAGGGATATGGGGCTAAGGCGGGTATATGGAGTTAGGTCACAGATCAACCCTCTGAGGTACAGACGATCTGGGTGTCCTAGTATATGAATCACAAAAAGTTAGTATGCAGGGGCAGCAAGTGATTAGGAAGGCAAATGGAATGTTGTCATTTATTGCAAGGGGAATGGAATATAAAAGTAGAGATGTTTTGCTACAGTTGTACAGGGAGTTGGTGAGACCACATATAGAATACTGTGTGCAGTTTTGGTCTCCTTATTTAAGGACATAATTGCTTTGGAGGCAGTTCAGAGAAAGTGCACATGACTGATTGCTGGGATGAGGGGGTTATCTTATGAGGAAAGGTTGGACAAGTTGAGCCTGTATACACTGGAGTTTAGAAGAATGAGAGGTGATCTTATTGAAACATATAGGGCTCTATTTTAGCACCCGCCAGCGTGTGCGTTCCTGGCGGGTGGGCCCCAAAAATCTGGAAATCCGGTAGCGGGACCGGAGCCCGCCACAAACCCGCGCACTTCCGGGTTCCCTGCTGACGCGCCGGCATGCGCGCACAGCCCCCGCTGGTGGGAATCCCGCAGGCAATTAAAGCCAGCGGGATGCCACTTGAACCTATTTATTCTGCTCGTTCAGGTCGTTTACAGACCTGATTGAGCTGTTTTATAAGGAGGGGTGGGATTTTACGGTGAACAGAGACTGTTTCCCACACTGGGGGAAACACTCCCAATCCAAACGGAGGTGTTGCAGCCAGCAACCTGTGGCAGCTGCAAAGGTGCATTCGACAGGTGGGGGAGACCCCTCACCACCGCCGGCGGCCACTCCGGCACATTGGACAGAGGTTGGCCTCCACCACCCTCCCACCCCCCCCCCACCACCACAAGAAAACTCACCGACCTGGAACCGCAACCCTGGTGTGGGGACACATCTATCTACCTTGCGGACCCCCTCAGACCTATGCCTCCCAGATGGGGGCCGTTGTAGTCGCAATCATGACCTCCTCGGAGGACGAACAGCATCACCAGCCTCGCCGGCCACGCCGCCCGCCTCTGCCACGTGGAGCTCCACAACACGGTGCTGTGGCACATCCACCCGCACAGCAGGAGGGAGGGCAACCGCAGAGAGAGATGCGTCACAGGAGGCACTACTCTCGCCACAGGGGCTACAGACCGAGGCTCAGCTTCCTGGACCTCTCTGAGGAGCAGTGCATACGGAGGCTCAGAGTCAGTCGCCAGGTAGTCGCGGACATCTGCAGCCTCCTTAATGACGTGCTGCTCCCGGACGGACCAAGCAGCATCTTCTTACCCGTCGCCATCAAAGTCACCACCGCCCTCAACTTCTTCGCCTCCGGATCCTTCCAGGGTGCCACCGGGGACGTCACCGGGGTCTGTCAGTCGTCTGCACACAAGTGCATAAGGCAGGTTACCGACGGCTTGTTTCACAGGGCCTCGCACTACATCAACTTCGCCATGGATGACCGCAGCCAGATGGAGAGGGCGGTTGGATTCCATGCTGTGGCTGGCTTCCCACGGGTGCAGGGTGTAATCGACTGCACCCACATAGCAATACGGGCACCTCCACATGAGCCAGGACTGTTCATCAACCGCAAGGGGTATCACTCCATGAACGCCCAGCTCATCTGTGACCACCGCAAGAGATTCCTACACGTGTGTGCCAGATACCCTGGCAGCTGCCACGATTCCTTCATCCTCAGGGAGTCCACCGTGCCGCCCCTCTTCCACGCTCCCAACACCGGCAAAGGCTGGCTCCTCGGTGACAAGGGATATCCCCTGCACACGTGGCTTATGACACCTCTGAGGAACCCCACCACCGAGCCACAGCGTCGATATAACGACAGCCACATCGCTACCAGGTCTACAATTGAGCAGGCCATTGGGCTGCTCAAGATGCGCTTCAGGTGCCTTGATCGTTCTGGGGGAGCGCTCCAATATGCGCCACGCAGAGTGGGATGCATGGTGGTTGTCTGCTGTGCCCTGCACAACATGGCGCAACAGAGGGGGGTGCCGCTGGAGGAGGCCCCGCCCACATCCACCACCCATATTGAGGAGGAGGAGGAGGAACGACCCATGGGGCGAACACCGGCTCACCTGGCTGCTCGTCAGGCCAGGGAGGCACTGATATGTCAACGGTTCTCCTGACAGCAGACTGCCCGAAGCGTCCAGACCTCCCAACGTGGACAGAGGGGCGGCCATACCAGCCCCCTCCCCTGCCCCCTGCACGGAACAGTGGTGCAATTACTCCTGCACCCACCGTAGTGTGACCCAATGGGCGGGACCAGGCGTTCGTCTGCATGCTGAGCCCCACGAAAGGGACCTATTGCACAGGCCGGTCAAGAATGGACAAGACATGGCAGTAGTGGTGAGAACTATGGGGTTTATTGGGTATGTGCACTAAACAATTATAAATTAAAACATCACAGATAGTCATTCACCCTCGTGCATTCCCTTTGTGCTCACAACACCTTCGCCTTGCGCTTCCGGGAACCCCTACGTGGTGCTACCCCTGTGGCTCCAGCAGAGGTAGTGGCAGGTTGCTCCTGTTGATGCCCTGACCGGGTAAATGCTTTGGGTCGGTGCCCGTGAGGGCCCCTCCAAAGACTGCTCCTTCTGCACCTGTGCAGGGGCAGACTCGGCCACCTGGAGAGGAGGCAGCATTGCCGGGTACTAGTTGAGAGGGGGGCAACGGGTGAGACGTGGGGGCACTTTGAGTGGCGTCCCCACTTCCATGTCCCCGTTCACCATCATCCCTCTCGTAGCCCAGGCCCACATCACTCCTTCCACCCTGCTGGACGGCAGTTTGGATGACGTGTGTGAGGCCTTGGAAGGCCACCTGTAGTGTATCTGTCAGCCTGTCTCAGGCGGCAGAATCTTGCTCACCCTGAATCCGAACGGCCGTTGTCAGGGCCTGAATGGACTCAGTGTTGAGCTGTGCGGAACGCTTGAGGGAGGCCAGCCTTTCCTCCATCGCAGACATTCCCGCACCTACCCGCGACACTATCTCGCGGATACCCTCCTGTACTTGTGCCGCCATTCCCCTCATTCAGGAGTTGGACTCCTCCATCACCTGCGCGATTGTGGAGAGTGCGCGTGGCACCTGCTCCAGCACCTCAGCAATGTGTTCGTACCCCTCGATGACTCTCCTTTTCACGGCTGGCCCCCAGGGTTCAGCATCTGGGTCCGGCTGAGCAGAGCCTGGAGAAGGGTGCTCCCACCGACGCGAACTCTCCACGTCTGCTCATGCTCACGTGTGCGTGGTGACTCACCATGTGCAAGCCCAACTAAGGGGGGACGGGGACCCACCGAGGTGTGTGTATCTGCGCTGGTGGATGCATGGCTCAGATGTGACGATGGACCCTCAGAGGCCGGCAGGTCCTCTGAGGAATCGCCCTCCAAGGTCACGGCGCTCGCAGACGGCCCTGCAAGAGAACAGAAGGCAATATTAGGCATCTGGACAGATGTTGCGGTGCGGTAGATGCCAAGTGATGCTAAGATCATTCGCTATCATGAGTGCTGAGTGTCAGCTTTCTTTCACCGGCTGTTTCTGCAACCCCAGCCTCGCCATCCGCCACGGACAGGCACTCCAGCATGTGGCTGAGATCTAAAGCCTCCTGCTCCGCGTCCGTGAGCAGCACCTCGTGTGGCGGGCCCCCTCCAGTCCGGGCCCTCTCCCGGGCGTTCTTGCATCTCTTCTCCTGTGAAGGCAAAACTCAAAGGCGTGATTGAGTACTGCTTGCATGGTGAGACACTGCAAGCATTGGTGTGGGGAGATAGATGGGAGGGTGCCATGCCATTATATGGGGATTGGGGTGTGTGGTACTGTTTGAATGGGGACAGGGGCGGTGAGAACGTGCAGGCACGGTGAGGATGATAGCTGAGTGGATGTGAGGGGTGATACGAGAGCGACGTGGTGGTCGTGCAGAAGGGGTTGTGTGGTGGTGGAGGTGATGTGGAGGACGGAGTGTGGAAGACTGCGTAAGTGTACTCGCTTTGCCGGACCTAGTTAGGTCATTAAACCTCTTGCGGCACTGGATCCAGGTCCTGGTGATGTTTCCCCTGCTGCTCACCTCTGCTACCACCTCCATCCATGCCTTCCTGGTGGTAGAGGGAGGGCACTTCCTGCCATCCGATGGGAACAACGTCTCCCTCCTCCTCCTCACCCCATCCAGCAGCAGCTGGAGTGAGGAGTCTGAAAACCTTGGGGCGGCCTTCCCCCTGGGGTGCTCCATGTTCTCCACGTCGTTGGTTGCAGCAGGAGGAGCAGTGGTGGAGTCTCCCTTTAAATAGAGCTCCACCAGCGCTCAGACGTCACTGCGCATGCGCAGTCTGCCGGCGCGCAGCTGAGCAGCGGCAAACCCGGAGCCGGAGGTAAGTGGCCCCAATTAGGCCACAATTGTACGCGAATCACACTGATTTCACCGGGCGCGTTACCCACGCGCCCGATAGCCCCCCCGCCGAGAACCCGCAGCCCTGCTAACATCGGGCCCATAAGATCCTGAGGGGACGTTTCCCCTTGTAGGAGAGACTAGAACTAGGGGCCACAGTTTAAAAATAAGGGTTTACCCATTTAAGACGGGGATGAGGAGAATTTTTTTCTCTGAGGGTCGTGAGTCTGTGGAACTCCCTTCCCCAAAGAGCGGTGGAGGCAAGTCATTGAATATTTTTAAGGCTGAGTTAGATAGTTTCCTGATTAACAAGGGAGTCACAGGCTATTGGAGGTAGATGGGAAAGTAGGGTTGAGGTCAAAATCAGATCAGCCATGATCTTACCAAATGGCAGGGCAGGCTCGAGGGGCCGAATGGCCTACTCCTGCTCTAAATTCGTATGTTCAACTCCATGATCTACGGTGTTTTTCCATCCTCATTTCTGCAATGTTCACCCTGTGCTGCTGCCCTTCACAGGGAATATTCCCCGACCCTAGCTGTGCAGGCAACATTTTGTTTCATGGAGATCTTTAGCATTATTATCTGTGCTCATTCCTATAACCTCCAATTCTGTTGTCTTCCAGATATTTATCTAGCTTCCTTGTGAAGAAATTGGTTGACATAGCTTCATCTTGTGCTGTCAGTTTCTTCTGCATTTTCTCAAGTCTGTAGGGGAAAAGATTACTTCTAATCTTTTTAGTCTTGGTTAAATCTGTTACTTTATTATATCTATCTCCTCTGATTCTGTGCACGTAGTTTGTCAAATAGCCTGCTTAATCAACTGAGACTTGAATCATATTTCTCCTCAACTTTTCTACAATGAAAAGAAGTTGCAGCTCTGCCAATTTATCCTCATAACTTAGAGCACAAAGTTCAGGAATTATTTTTGTCCTTTTCTGAAGCTTCTCCAATCCATTAAAGTTCTGTTGAAGGAAAGATGCCCAAAATCGCATACAAAATTGTTGGAGCAGAGAGTGGCAAATGCAGGTTAACTACTGATATATTTGAGTTCCCAACCTTAGCCTTGTCATTGTGGGCAGGTGCTCAGTAGAGACAGTTGCTTCCTTGGAGGACAGGAAATAACATCAAATAGAGCACATCAGACTGCTTTCTTGCCCCTCTTAGCTACCAGTACTAAATGTTGATATGGGCCTGGAGCAAGTAGTTACCTGTATTCTCTGCTGCAGGAAATGTGTGACATAGGAACAGGAGTAGGCCATTCAGCCCTCGTGCCTGCTCCACCATTTGATAAGATCATGGCTGATCTGTCATCTAACTCCATATACCTGCCTTTGGCCCATATCCCTTAATACCTTTGGTTGCCAAAAACTATCTATTTCAGATTTAAATTTAGCAATTGAGCTAGTATCAGTTGCCGTTTGCGGCAGAGAGTTCCAAACTTCTACCACCCTTTGTGTGTAGAAATGTTTTCTAATCTCACTCCAGAAAGGTACGCTCTAATTTTTAGACTGTGCCCCCTACTCCTAGAAGCCTCAACCAGCGGAAATAGTTTCTCTCTATCCACCCTATCTGTTCCCCTTAATATCTTATGAACTTCGATCAGATCACCCCTTAACCTTCAAAACTCTAGAGAATACAACCCCAATTTGTGTAATCTCTCCTCGTAATCTCCACAACAGATGTTAGGCTAACTGGTCTATAATTCTCTGGTTTCCCTCTCTCTCCTTTCTTAAAAAGCGGAGTGCCATGTGCAATTTTCCAATCTAGAGAGACAGTTCCTGTATCTAGAGAACTTTGAAAGATTATAGTTAGGGCATCTGCAATGTGCTCACTTACTTCCTTTAAAACCCTGGGATGGAAACCATCTGGTCCTGGAGATTTGTCACTCTTTAGTGCTATTATTTTCTTCATTACTGTTGCTTTACCTATGTTAATTTTATCGAGTCCCTGTCCCCGATTCAATATTAGTTTTCTTGGGATTTCCGGCATGCTATCCTCTTTTTCGACTGTAAATACTGATGCAAAGTAATTGTTCAACATGTCCTCCATTTCCCCTTTGTCAATGACAATATCACCACTTTCAGTTTTTAAGGGGCCAACACTGCTCCTGACCACCCTCTTTTTTCCTAATATAACTATAAAAGTTGTTCGTATTGGTTTTGATATCCCTTGCAAGTTTCTTTTCATATTCTCTTTTTTGTAGCTCTTACTATCTGTTCTGTGACCTTTTGTTGATCTTTGTATCTTTCCCATTCGCCAGGATCTGTGCCATTTTTTGCCTTTTTGTATGCCCTTTCCTTATGTCTTATACTGTCCCGTACCTCTTTAGTTGTCCATGGCTGTTTTTCTTTGGCAAGTAGAGTTCTTGCCCCTCAGGGGTATAAACCAATTCTGTATCACGTTAAATGTTTCTTTAAACATTTCCCACTGATCATCAGTCATTTTACCCATTAACAGATTTGCCCAGTTTACTGTGGACAGTCTCTGTCTCATCCCATTGAAGTCGGCCTTACCCAAGTCTAGAATCTTAGCAGCTGATTCACTTTTTTCCCTTTCAAACACTACATTGAACTCGATCATGTTATGATCACTATTGGATAGATGTTCACGCACAGTTAAGCTGTTAACTAAATCTGGTTCATTACTCATTACTAAATCTAGTATGGCTTGCCCCCTTGTTGCCTCTAGGACATACTGCTGCAGAAAACTATCCCGGACACATTCAAGAAATTCACTACCTTTCCAACAGTTGCTAGTCTGCTTTTCCCAATCTATGTGAAGGCTAACGTCCCCCATAACTATGCCTTTGTTACACGCTTGTCTAATCTCTGCATTTATACAATCTAGCACTTCACCTGTGACCTGGAGACAAAAATTGTGTGCGCATGGTGGGGTGGGGACTGGAGAGTGTTGTGGGGAGATGGTGGGGGAGAACTGGAGTATAAATTTCTTCTAGCAAAAATGTCAGATTTAAAAAATGTACAATATATCTCCAGTTGCCACTTAAAGTACCTTGTCTAATAAAAACGGTCAATATTAATACCTGATAGGGCGGACATATCTGCAATAGTTTTGTTGTATTCATTTTGATTCTCAGCAGTATCAGAACTTGCTGACTTAGAGAGAGGAGGGGGTGGGGGTGGGGGGTAGTTGCTCCCTCTGCTGGTCAAACCTTAACAAATGCAAATTTTGAGCATTTAAATGAGGAGGCAGGGGCCAATCAATGGCAGTTGTAATCAGTTGTAGTCTGTTATTTCTGGTATCCTGTTGCTTTCGCTTTTACAAATAGCACAGACTTTGTGAAACAGAATTATGTTAATCGTGTGAATATTGAAAACGTTTGTGGGGATTTGTGTGTAGAGGGGAAGAGATTCCTCTGAATTGTAATGAATTGTGAGATCTGTGACTAGAGAGATTTAGGAGTTGCACTGTTGTGTAGGCAAGGTAAATTAATGAAATGCTTTGTATTATCAGATTAATTATTGTCTTTTTTGAAATTTACCTGGTAATTCTTATTAATATGCCTTTAATTTTACTTTCCCTCTTTTAAATGCCATGGGACACTTTTCTTTGTTAAAGGCACAATATAATGCAAGCTATTCTTAGTAACATCTTTAATTGTTAACTGTGGCAATTGCCACTGTTGAACACTATTTGCTTGCTAACTCTCTACAGTAATAATTACCTTTTTTAAAATATAAAGTTTTTTGTTGTATTTTCTAGTGTGAGTTCAAGTAATCCTGGAAAGTGTTCTGTTTATTTTAATGGTGATATGCTGCAAGTAGCATTGGTTTCATTTTATGTTTTTCAGTTTTATGTTAAAATTAAAGGCAGAATAGTATTCGTATCTGTGCAATAGATTTTGTCCATCCTCCTACAGCTGAATTGACTTCACTCCCAAGATACCACTTGAAGAGGTCATGACCTGCAGCCTGTGGCCACTGGTATGAGGGTCACAGCTTGAGGTCAGCAAAAGCTTGTGTGAACCTACAGGCAGAGGTCTGTTACCTACCAGCTGTAGACATAGGATCAATTCTTAATAACTAGAATCTGTGAGTCTTGATAGGCCAAGAAGGTAACGACAGTGCAGCAGTTTAGTAATCTAGCCATTCAGAATGATGAAGTGAGAGCTGAAACTTGCCGATAATTGCATTTGGTAAAACTGAACAGATGCAACCATGGCAGGAGCTAGGATATGTGTTGGAGCATCTTTAAAAGACTGTTTCTAATTTGTATGGTTAAGTGCAGTTAAATGTACTTCATAGGTAAGTTAAATGTAAGTTATATGTTGACCACTTGCCTTGATGTAACTTTTAACTAACATCATCCTTTGTGCTTTACTGCATTGTTTTAAAACATTTTGTATGTCAATTTTATTTTCATTAGTGTTGATTTACTGCTAGCTCAGGGGCTACATTGTGCTAGGTGCTCAAATGTTGTAGATGTCATGCATTGTGCAAGTCAAAGCATTGCAATGACTGTAAGACTGAAGCGTGGGTAAGGTTTTTTTTAACAAAGTACTGAAGTCATAGAAGTTATTTTGCAGAAAGTTACAATACTTCCCAAAATTATCCACCTTAATTGGCACTAATAGAGAAATGATTCTTACAGTTTACTTATCACCTAGGTTTAATGTATTTTGTTTGGATACATATGCTTAAAGATTTTTCTTCTGCAGTTGTATGATGAAGAAAGTAGTCTAATAAAATTACTCCTGTTAAAATAGCTGACTGTAAGTATGTTAGTGAAAAGTTGTCAGCCGGCTAACATGTAATTTATGACTAGTAAGGTCAAGCCATTATTATAGCACAAAACATAACTATTGTTGCTGGAGAAATGTTACAACATAAAACTGGATTGATTAATAGTTTGTTGGCTGTGAGCACAGCAACTACAATACTGACTCTGGCTGCTGTGACAGATTTTTGGCTAGAGTTGTGAGTCAAGGGTTTACGGCTCCACGTGGTACAAAGCGATGACATCTTTTACTGCACCAGCATAAAACTGTTAAATGTAACTAAATGTCCACTCCTGGATTGACTCTTTAAAAATTATTTATTTTTATGACCTAGAATATTATATTTTACTTCATAAGGGAATAATAAAGATGTCTGTCTAAACACTTAATATGATTGCTTTTGTTACTTTGAATATAAAAAAATGGTGGCAGCCCTTTTATTGTTTTTGTTTGTATGCTGCAGTCTGATGCATAGTTTGTGCAATTGGCACTGTTTCAAAATACAATTTGTTGCATGAAGAACGTAATCCAATGCTTGCTAATAAGGAATCTTCAGTTCTATTTAACTTTACATCTGTTTTAAATGACAAATTAAGTCTTGTACATCCGGCAATTGTATCATCAGATTTATGTATTATAGTATTGCTGTGTAGGGCTTTTATGGAGTCATAAATTCCAACTGTCTAGGCAAAAGCTGAATCCTAAAAATACACCTGGTTTGTATATGAACACGAGTGGTCATGCTTATGATTTAATTTCAGTAAAAACTTTATATTTTCAAGCAACCTTTTTCATTATGGAAAAATAGTGTCTGCAAGTTTTAAATCTAATGGATAATTGGATGGTGAGGTGGTCTATTCGTTCCTGGAACCTGGATTTGAATGAAGTCTAAATTGATGATGGGATGAAAGTTTCACAGTTGCATATCAATTAGTAATTTTTGATGGTCATAATTCAGTAAAATACTAATTGAGCAATCTCACTAAAAGGCCAAAATGATGGTTGCTGTAGGAATTGAAAATGCCACACTCGTACAGCGGATTGTGATCTTCTGAGATGGTGTTGCAACACATGTAAAGGAAGCTTTTATCTGCGTCCAACTTGTTACTCCTGAGTAAAGATTGATGGCTGATACTGGGTTCAAAAATTTCCCAGTCCTGACATTCCTCACACTGAGCCTTAAGTTCACACATTCAAAAATGTTAATTGAGGCTGAGTGCTTCCCCCACAAGAAAGAAGGAAGTAAATAAATCCAAGTGGTATTTACATGCCTTGCCACTGGTTACATATCTGTAATGGGAGAGTTTTGGTTACCTCACTTGCCTGCTGCCTTGGCAGGACCATGGTGTGTAGCATTGGAAGAAAAAAAACTTGATTGCAGCATCCATCAGGATCCCAACAGCGAGAATAATCATTGTGATGCTCTGGTATTCCTTCCCTCACCATGTAAAAGAAGTGCCTCTCTTAGATATTGATAGTTCTTCCAGCCAGTTTCAGATTAATCTGGAGCTTGTCCACAATGGCACAAGCTACTTGTATCTTGTTTTTCTGGTAAAATGGTTGAAGACATTGGGAACGTCAGTATTAGTTCCAAGTGCTCCTAGGTGTTCTAGATTTTCCACCATACTCAAACATATCAGGCCAAAAACTGAATACTGGGCTCCTTTGGGACCAGGCAACCTTCTGGACAACTACTGAGGCTCTTGTTCGCAAAGTCTGAATCCCTTGATTCAGGGATTTGTGGAGATGTGGTATCTGAAACTGAACACAAGACTAATTCATGTTTGAATACTATCAATTGACTTCAGTGTTGATGCTATCAAAGTACCAACTAGACAATGGTGAAATCCTGAAAGCGTTTGTGCCGACTGCCGGGAAATTCTTGGCAACTAACAAACACTGAGCATTTGTTCTTGACTTCTGCTTCTGTTGCGTTCAAACTTTCAGCACTAAACTATGTTGCCAGATCCTCCTCCTAATGAAATTTCCTTGATGGTAAAGAGTCTGACAAAGAGGTATACTATTACAGGCGCTAGCTGTTGCTGTTTAGCTGCATTATCCTGGTGCTGACAACAGTTCCAAATCTTCAAAGCTAGTTTTTGGCACCAAGACTTTCTTGGCACTAACCAGCATGGTGGCATATTCTTTGATATTGATCCACTCCGAGAACAGCCATTTTTTATTTTTAAATAGGCCATGTTATCCTTTACCTCCTTGGAATTTACTATCCTTGTCAGTGCTGTGGTGAACAAGCCCTGCTTGTAGACTTCCTCTGCTTCATTCACCATCTTGTGACCTTGTCCTTTTAAAGAAAGTTAGCAATGCCAGCTTTGCAGTTATGAATGCATTGATAAAAGGACCATCAAGTTCTTCAACACTTTTCAACTTGGAATGCACAGAGTATTCCTGGTGAAAACTGTGAGTATCCTTTTCTGGATTCAACTGCTCATCTATTCTGGAAATATCAGATGTACCACAAGAAGTCCCAACTTGGGTTGCTGGGATGATGAGTGTGATGATATCGGCATCTGTCACAATTCATTGGCACCATATTGGCATTATTTTAAGGTATTTTATTGAGCCATTACCTCATGCGATGGTCTTCCCACAATCCTTGCAAATGGACTTCTCAGCCAACACTGCCATCTGGTTTTTCTGCCCCTACTGAGATCTCGTACCTTTTAGGACCCTCACAATCCTAGATTGCGAGCGCCCACTGCACATTTTTCTTCCAAGCGACTCTAGACATGAGCTGGACTTAGATTCCAAAGTAACTAACTAGATTTAATTTCTACAGAAATTCAACTTACAGGACAAATGCAGAACAGCAAAAGTTTATGTACAATTTCAGCAGAAACTACCTTTAAATATACCGTCTGTTCCATTAGAAATCAATGCTAAAGAGAGTCTCATAGTATTTGCGTGTGGTGCAGTTTCACTCAGTTTCTAGTTCCCACGGTTTTCTTGGTACAGTCTTTATTGCTTCCTTAGTCTCTCTGGAATGTATTTCATGGGTTAATGTTCCCATTTGCAAATTGAATAAGCTACAAATGTATGTTGTTCACACTATCAAAGTGAGGTCTTGCTGACTTAACATATCAACGTTGTATGGAATAAAAGCTGTCTTGTGAAAGACTGACATACTGGGAGATGGTGGACATCTTGGTCCTTCCTCAGCTGTAGCCTTATTTATGCAGAGCACAAAGTATCTATAATATATTAAAAATGGTGACTAGTCTCGTCTGTAGGTGGTGCTGTCAATATAACATTACATGACAATTTGGAAACAATGAGATCCTACCTAACTTTCTGTGACAGCCCAAGCATTATGTTGATTGACTCCACAAAGTAAACAAAGAAGGTTGCAGGAGAGGAAACATCATTAGAATATCCATTTTTTGTTAAATACTAAGCAACGGAATACAAGAGGATGACCTCAGAAAGGGGAAGAATGAGAAATTCCATTTGAAAATAAACACCAGATGTCGGTGACCTGAAAGCAGCAGCAAGCGCCTGAAGAAGAAACATCTCTAAAGATATAATGCCAGCAGGGCACTCCATTAGAATGGTGAAAGTTCCACCCCCCCCACCCATGTTGAACAAATATCTGCCTCCCAGGTTCTCAGCAACTTTTCTTAAAAGTTAATTTATGTTTATACGCAAATTCTTCCCCTATAGCTTGACAATACTAATGGAATCTGTCAAATTACTCTCCCCACCTCTTTTGAAGAGGTTCTTGGGCACTGAACAGTGTATATTTTGTGTAGCATTTCATTGCAGATGTATCATAGAATATGAACATTTTTGTCCTGGGTCAAATTTAACAAAACCAGTTGATTGTGGTCTGAATATACTGCAAAATGTTTGCCATAGAAGATGAGCTGCTGTCTTTTCAATGCCCACATTACACTAATGCATTCTTTCTCAATTGCTTAGTACGTCAATTTGTATAGCAACTGCTTGTGCCTCAAATAAATAAGAATTCTGCTCAAGTAAATAACAGAATTCTCTGCCCCTTGACCATTTACCTGTTGATCACATCTGTGTTTACTGCAAACTAACAAGTGTAATTCTAGCTGGCTAGGGCAGGTTCTGCACAGGGCATCACCTTCAGCTTGTTAAAGGCACCAATTTCGGCTGATGGTGATGGTTCGTGACCACAAAGTTGTCGCAAAAGCGGAGAGCACTATGGCTTCCTTGCACAGTACAATCTGCAATAACCTTTGGTCAGGATGAGAGTTGTCAGGTAGTTGGCATATCTTAGCTTTTCAAGGATCTTCTACATGTGAGTCATACAGCACACATCACTACTGTAAGGTCATTTAATCTCCTGTAATCTTCACACAATCTTTTATGTGTAACCAGGTTTCCCTGAGAACAGAGGCTGAAAACTCTCAACAACTTTTCAGCCTACTGTATCTGTTTCAGTGATAACTGGGAAATTGTATCAATCTTCCCCACCAAGGTCTCTCCTTCACTCTCAGCTACCAAATCAATTATGTTGTCCTTGCAGCCCCACAAGGTAGGCAGGACAGAAAGGGCCATCACCTCATTGGCGAAGTAAAGCTTCAATATATTCACATGGTGCACCCAATGTTTATGCCATTGGGATGGCATTTCAACCATATAATTTATATTACTGTGCTTTTCTCCAATACTCTACCCTTCAAATAGCTTCTGGACACACTCGCCCTCCACACCTGTCTCTGAACCTGGATATCAGTTCGTCAATGCTCCAAGCTGACTCCACCCTATCTACATCAACTTTATCTCACCACAGGACCTCTGACTTTAACTTTGGACTCCCTCCTATTGTCTCCTCTCATGTCCTGGTAATAAACAGGGAATAATCTGTCCTAATCTTGCTATGTAACCAAGCCTATGTAACTCAAGTTTCCTTGTGTCTGTTCGTGTGTGCATTTTTGCTGCATCTCCAGACCCAAGCCCATCACTTCTATTTCCCCTTTTTTTTTCATTCTTTTCTCTTGGCCCCTCCTAGGCCCCTCTCCTGTCATCATGCCTCCTTTCATTTTTCCCCTCTTGGGTACTCTTTCTCACCCCCCCCCCCCCCCCCACAAATCCCTACCCCAACCCTTCAGCACTCCTCGAAATTGCTACTCTCCTGCTGCCATCCCAGGCTTGACTCCCTCTTAGATAAGCCTACAGCTACCCTCTATGCCTCGCTTGATATTCTACGAAGGGCCCATTGAGGCACTCATCGCTGCCTCCTTACGAGCAGCAACCCCAACTGCCACACCCACTCTCTAACTGGCCTTCTCTCCGAGCGTGCCTGCTTGGGACTAATCTTGCCAATCTCCTTCCCGTCCCACTCACTCCTCCCAGCGCTGACCCGCTAACTCTGCCAGCGGATCAGCTATCACTGCCCCTCTCCACATCTCCCTCCATTCACTTGTGAACAATGCCCTTGCCATGCATAAGCTTATTGTGGATGATTGCATCGAAATCATGGCCTTGACGGAATCTTGACTGAAGGGTGATGACACCTTCCAACTTAATGAAGCCTCCCCACCTGGCTATACCTTCCATCGCTTGCCCCGTCCGGACTGCCGCAGTGGCGGTGTGGCCCTTATTAAATCACACCTTGGACTGTCCCCCCTACTCCTCTGGCACCTTCTCCTTTTTAGCATCTCACCTTGTTCCATCCCTCTCACCTCCTTTTAAAATCCTCGTTCTCTACTGCCCACCCAAATACCACACCAAGTTTTTCACTGCGATATCTTAACTTATCCTCCCTCAGCCTCTGCACCGAGCAACTTCTCATGCTTGGTGATTTCAACCTCCATCGCAACTCATCATCCCTCTCTACTCTGAATTCACTGCCCTCCTATCCTCCTAGGTATCTCCCTTCATATAAACTCTCCAACCCATATACACGGCCTCCCCTCGACCTTGCTATCTTATGCGACCTCTCTATTCCCATTGTGTCAATCACAGATAAGGTCATCTCTGATCACTTCCTTGTATCCTTCTCCACTCACATCACCCTTCCCCCTCCCAACCCCACTTCCATCTGTGTCCCTGTGTCCGCCCCTGGAAAAAACTTTCTCCCAAGTCACTTACAATGGCACTGTCAAATTCCCAATTGTCTAGACTTTGGCCCTCCATTCACCACGACATTCCTGCAGCTACCAATCTGCTCAATCTTACCCTCACCTCCATCTTTGATGTCTTTGTCCCCATTAAAACCATTACACTCTCACCCTGGTGATTCCCCTTGGTAAGGCCCTCATCTCTGCTCCCTTAAGTACAAGGGATGCAGACTTGAACATTTATGGCAGACAACCGGTTTAGCCATTCATCGCCAGATCTGGCTGGACCACAAGGTACACGCTGGTCCTGCTGTCCTCTACCAAAGCTGCTCACTGTTCCAGGATCATCCTGGAATGCATAGATAAACCCCGGCTTCTCTTCACTACAAACCGTCTTCCTAAACCCCTCTTCCCCTGCCGCCTCCACCCTCACCTCCAACAACAAGTGCGAAGAGCTGATAGGCTTCTTTGTCACTAAGATTGAGATCATCTGTTCAGCTGCCTCTGTCGCTTCCCTTCCTTCCCCTAGCCCACCAAGCCAAACTTCCCCTAATGTTCCCCCCTGTGCTAGCCCTGAACTCACATTTTTCTCTAGTTTCTCTCCCATCCATGAGACCCACCTCCTGCTAACCTCGACTCTGTTCCTACCAAACTGCTGTTCACCCAACTTCCTTTGCTGGCCCCCATGTTAGCTGATATTGTTAACGGTTCCCTCTCCTTATGTACTGTCCCCCTCCCCTTCAAATCTGCTATCATCATCCCCTCCTCAAAAAACCCACCCTTGACCCCTCTGTTGCAAACTACCACCCCATCTCCAACCTCACTTTCCTCTCAAGTCCTTGAGTGTGGTGTTGCCTTCAGCTGGGTGAGACTGCCTGGTTCCATTCATATCTAGCCAGTCGTGGCCGCAGAATCACCTGCAATGGCTTCTCGTCCTGCTCCTTCATCGTTACCTCTGGAATCCCCCAAAGGTATATCCTTGGCCCCCTCCAATTTCTTGTGTTGTTGCCTCCCAAATCCATGCCCGTCTTTCCTGCAACTCCATGTTTGAATCCCTCCAATCAGGTTTCCGCCTGACACACCACTGAAACGGCCCTTATCAATGTCACAAATGACTTCCTATGTGACTGCGACCATGGTAAACTATCCCTCCTCGTCCTTCTCGACCTGTCTGCGGCCTTTAACACGGTTGACCACACCATCCTCCTGCAGTGCCCTCTCCTCTGTTGTCCAGCTGGGTGGGACTGCACTCGCCTGGCTCCATTCTTTGTCTATCCAGTCATAGCCAGAGAATCACCTGCAATGGCTTCTCTTCCCACTCCCGCACTGTTAACTCTGGAGATCCCCCAAGGATCTATCCTTGGCCCCTTCCTATTCCTCGTCTACATGCTGCCCTTCGGCAACATCATCTGAAAACACAACGTTAAGTTCCACGTGTACACTATGAGCTCTATCTCACCACCACCTCTTTCGACCCTTCCACTGTCTAATTTGTCATGCTGCTTGTCCGACATTCAGTACTGGATGAGCAGAAATTTCCTCCAACTGAATATTGGGAAGACCAAAACCATTGTTTTTGGCCACCTGCCACATGCTCCGTTCCCTAGCCACCGACTCCATCCTTCTCCCTGGCCACTGTCTGAGGCTGAACCAGACCGTTCACAGCTGTGGCATCCTATTTGACCCTGAGATGAGCTTCCGACCCCATATCCACTCCATCACTAAGACCACCTACTTCCACCTCCGTAGCATGCTCCGTCCCTGCCTCAGCCCATCTGCCACTTTTGTGCCTAAATTATCCATGCCAATCAGCATTTTATAAAGTGGATCACATATCCTTTTAACCTTCTCTCCAATAAAAATACATTGAACTTTTCATTGAGCCCTAAATCTTGGAACTATCTCTCATTCCTGTCTAAACCCTCTTTCATGCATTATTGTCCTTTTGAAGCTAGGCTGTGAAAAATGGCTTCCACTGGCAAAGTGCTGATGATGCCCAGTTCTTTTGCTGCTGTTAGATATTTGTGAAATTCCTTTTTTAATATAAATGATGCTGACTGTTAGTTTCTGGGGGAGTCAGTTTTGAATTTTGGGCGATGACTGGCAGAGTGCACTGACCGGCTGCTATTTCCGTTGGCAGAGGCCCCCATGATTTTGAGGCCTCAGCCTCATTTAAATTTGGCAGACGAGCTGCAGGACATCAAACTTGCCAGCAAGGTATGTGGGGTGGAGGGAGGGGTCACGATCGTGGAGGGTGGGATCCGCGGAGGAGCAGGAGGAGTAATAGGAATTCAACACTTGCCTTTGAAAATAATAATTCAACACTTGCCATCGCCCATGAAACTGATCGGAGCCTGCACAGCACACGCTCCGATCAGTTCCGACCTAAAATGGGAATCGGGGTCCTATTTACGCCATAGGACCCTGATTTCCATATTAAAAGGGGCCTACCGCCTGAAATAGGCAGGCACTTTAGACACCCGGCTGGTTAACGGCAGGTAAAGGCAGTGAAATTATAGTCTGTCTCCTTCCACTTTTTAGACATTTTAGGTGGAATTAGTAGCTTCTGGGCTTGATAGTGTTGTCCTCATTCCAAAGAACAAATATAAAAAAGATCGCTGTCTGCTGATTACTAACACTAGGTGAAATGTTTGATTGCACGCGTGAGCTCCTGTGTGAGAATGAGCACATGAACTGCTCTTAACTCCTTATTTGCCCACATTAAATAAACTTGCTATATGAATTTTAATGTTGTACTTAATTGAACTTCATTAAGCTTTAATGAACAATTCTCCTGTGCATATTAACAAAGAATGTTAACTGTGCTTAAATGTTAAATTATTTTGTAGGGGAATCAGATGATTCGGACAGCTATGAAGAACCGTTGCCAGATAGTGCTTCACTGGCATCTGAACATTATGATAACCATGAGGAAGCTGCAGCTGATGGTATGTGATAATGTTTATCTTAGTGTGGTCTGCTTTTGCCAGTTTTTCTTTGGGAACTATGAAATCTGGACCTTCAGTTTGATATTCTTGGAAAACCAGATAAGTAGCAATTTTACAGTGAAGTTGAATTGGGTCCTTGTTGGAAGGGAGCTATGAGAAATTGAAGAGCTCTCTCTAGTGGTATTCTAAGTGTATACAACCAAGAAAAAAAATAGCAGTATTGATGAAGCACAAAAAAGTTCTTCAATATGAAGCTCAGTTTAAAATGTACTTGGCAAGTTTGTAGACAGTATCAGTTCCTAACAAATATAAAATATATGAACTTGTTTCTAGTATGTCATTTTTTTCCTACTGCACAAGACCACTATGAAAACTGGCTTTGAGGATGCCGTTTGTAGTTTCGGAAATGTTATGTACCCTAAATTCATTTATAAGAAAATCCTGATTTTTATGCCATCATTGAATGCATGCACAGTAACTTGTAACTACATTACAATTTATATTAAATCATTGATTTATATTTACCTTTAAAGCGTCAGCCACTTAAATAACCAGCTATTCTATAGGGTGGGGATTAATAAAATGTCTTGTAGCTAAAATAGCAGATACGTGTACATAAAAAGAGATTTATCAAGGCAACAAACTTAAAATGCAGAATTGATTTTTATATTGTAGACCATATATTTATTTTATAAAGATGCAATATGGTTCCACTGAATTACACCAGGAACATTTTTCCTAAATATTATTTAAACCATCATATTCCACATGTGATACTGCTAAATGTAACTGAAGTAGCATGTGCAAATCTTGCAACCAGAACAGGAAGTTCACCTGAAGATAGCATAATGAAATAACACATTTTCAAAATATTAGATATGTCCTATGCACATATGGTATTGTGCATTTTGTATAACTGGAACGCAAGCTAAGGACTCGTAGTTAACAGAAAATAAGGCATTGGTGTTGCAGCTACTATAATTCATTTGCATTACAGGGCTCATGGATTGCGCAGCTGTCCCTATCCTACAGTTTATCTTGCATAAATTGCTGACCCCGACTGGTATTTTTTAAATGAAAATTAAATTCATAGAATTTTATCCAGAAAAAATTGTTTATTCAAAGAATATATGAACTAAGGGAAAAGCTGCCTGGAAAAGACATTCGAAGGAAGCAGTACTGTATTCTTCAATTATGTGTTTTCTTTTTGAGATGGGTTTAGGAAATAAACCATGGCTCCCAGAAAGCAACCATTAATAAAATCTAAGCATGCCTTTGTTCTAGTTGTCTGACCTGTTTGCTGAGGATATCCATAGTTGAGGCTAGCTGAGTACATTCACTCATGAAATGTAGTTTAGTTTAGGGTTGCGAATCAATGAGATTCTTGTTTGTGACTAAGAGTTAAGCACAAGTTAGTTTCATTCATTCCCTTCCCCTAACATCACCTTTGAGAAATATGTTGCAATTCCATTAATTTCAAAATTTCCTCTTGTCAGCATTGAAATATTGACAAGAATTTTTAAAAATGAAACTGAAGTTGCTGCCTAGAAGTTATATACATAGTTTGAAAGTTGCTAATCATTTTATACTGAATGGTTTAACTTAGGAGAATTTCCAGGATCTGCAGCAAACATTAAACTTAAATCAAAAATAAAAACTTTAACAACTCATAGTTAAGCACAATTGGGTGTGATATTCCTGGTATAAAGTCTAGAGTACTTGCTGACTTTATCCATTTAGCAGGATTGCATGTAGAGTAAGAAATGGCATCAGAAATGTTATTAATATTAATACAATGGTACTTTTGATGTATCCAAGTAGCATAATTACTAAATGTTGAAATATAGGTTTCTAATTGGAATGAAGAAGCATCCTTTGAAGCAAGGTTTCTACAAGCTCATAATGCTTAAAACGTGATACTCAACTGTGCAAGGCATAATGCTAGGACTTTGCAATCCTGTTTCTTTCCGAACTGATAATTTTACACACCAACTTATGTAACATTATTAAAAAAATGTACCCTAGTACATGACTTCCATGATCTGTTCACTAATTGTAGGCCCTTCCTTCCAAAATGCCATGTTAAGTTTTTGTAATAAACACTTACAGTGCTGGTTTTACAAAAGCACATACTGTGCTTGGAGCTTCACCTGCTGGGAATGTGTATTGCAAAATCATCTGTGCCCACGATTTCCCAATGTGTGCTTCCGATGAGTAAGGCTTCCCGCCAGAAGTGTGCATCAGCAAAACCTGCCCAAATAGTTGTACTCAATCAACGTAAGTCTGCAGCATAATTGCACACTAATTGATAAATGTCTAGTTTTCATCTCTGTTTACACATACTACATTGTTATGTATTCTGTGTTATGGTGTAGCCATTATATTGCATGCAAAGTAAAGCCACAGGATATTTATTACTTATAACCATATGAGGAACTTAAGTATAGAGACAATGACTTGATTTATTTTTAAGTGCTATACTACAAAAACTAAAGGCACAATTTTAAGCTAACATGCCCAGCGAAAATTTACACCCTGCCCGATTTTTACACCCCGCCCGATTTTACACCCCATTGACTTCACAAATCAATGGATTTGAAAATCGAGTGTGGTGTAAGTCGGACATCTCCATTCTCACTGGGTGTGTTAGGTTAATATTGGGGGCTTATGTCTCAGTAATTATGCAGCGAATTTCAGCCATTTGACCTTGAATTCAATAAAATGAAAGTGCTGCTGAGGGGGAAGGGAAGGATTATTTTAGTACTTATAGTAGGTATATATGTAAACCTGTACATTTAAAGTTTATATAGTTTTTTTTTCATTGAAATGCCATTAGCGCCAATATACATTATATATTATCTCTGTTTGCTGTTGAATGCATAAAATTGATTCCAGTGCAGAAGTTACATTTATTTTGCTGTGGTTTAGGATGTAACAACTGAAAAGAAGCTGGGTCTATTTCAAACACTGATTTTTTTTTTTAAAAAGCCTAGCTTTTGCACTGAGCTCTGCAAATGTGTACAAACATCTATTAGTGAATCGTTGGGCTCATGTTTATTCTTTTCAAATATGATGCTAGTTGACATTTGCAGAGGGAAAGGCTATAATTTGTAGCAGTTCAACATCTGTAATACACATCCATTGATATGAAAATCACCCACTTCCATGAACAACAACAACTTGCATTTATATAGTGCCTTTAACGTAGTATCAAACAAAATAACCAAGCCACAAAAGGAGATATTAGGACAGGTGACCAAAAGCTTGGTCAAAGAGGTGCATCTTAAAGGAGGAGAGAGGCGGAGAGGTTTAGGAAGGGAATTCCAGAGCTTAGGGCCTAGACAGCTGAAGGCACGGCCTCCAATGGTGGAGTGATTAAAATCGGGGATGCATAAGAAGCCAGAATTGGAGAAGAGCAGAGATCTCGGAGGGTTGTAGGGCTGGAGGAGGTTACAGCGATAAGGAAGGGCGAGGCAATGGAGAGATTTGAAAACGAGGATGAGAATTTTAAAATTGAGGCATTGCTGGACCGGGAGCCAATGAAGGTCAACGAGCACAGGGGTGATGGGTGAACGGGACTTGCTGCGAGTTAGGATACGGGCGGCAGAGTTTTGGATGAGCTCAAGTTTATAGAGGATGGAAGATGGGAGGCCAGCCAGGAGAGCATTGGAATAGTCCAGTCTCGAGGTAACAAAGGGATGAGGGTTTCAGCAGCAGAAGAGCAGGGCAGCGGCAGAGACAGGCTATGTTACAGCGGTAGAAGTAAGCGATCTTGGTGATGGAGGTGATATGGGGTCGGAAGCTCATCTCAGGGTCAAATAGGATGCCAAGATTGCGACTGGTCTGGTTCAGCCTCAGACAGTGGCCAGGGAGAGGCTTGGAGTCAGTGGCTAGGGAATAGAGTTTGTGGCGAGGACCGAAAATAATTGCTTCGGTCTTCCCAATATTTAGTTGGAGGACATTTCTGCTCACTGGACAAGCAACGTGACAAATCAGAGACAGTGGAGGGGTCGAGAGAGGTGGTGGTGAGGTAGAGTTGGGTGTCGTCAACGTACATGTGGAACCTGACGTCGTGCTTTCGGATGATGTCACGGAGCGACAGCACGTAGATGAGAAATAGGAAGGGGGCCAAGGATATAGATGCTTGCGGGACTCCAGAGGTAACAGTGCGGGTGCAGGAAGAGAAGCCATTCCAGATGATTCTCTGGCTACGATTGGATAGATAAGAATGGAACCAGGCAAGTGCAAACCCAATCAGCTGGACAACAGAGGAGAGGCGTTGGAGGAGGATGGTATGGTCAACCATGTCATAGGTTGCAGACAGGTGGAGAAGGATGAGGATGGATAGTTTATCACAGTCACAGAATGCAAAGGAAACCATTTTTTTTAAAAAAGTGTACTGTTTGCAGCTGGAAATTTACTTTTTAAAACAAAAACGGTTCTGGATAATGAGCACTGTCTAATTTATCACTGAGGTAGAGCAGAGCAGTGTGCATAAGTACGCTTGAGTAGAACTCCATTTTGCCTAATTCAAGTGTAGCATTTTTCCTTTGTTTTCAGAAGTGGTACCTGTGTGCAAATGGTACTTGTAGTATAACTATATTATAAAGCAATGGAGAAAGACAAGTGGAACAATAGTGTCCTTTAGCACTGTTATTGCAGATTGTAATGAATTATAAAATATAAACTTTGAATAATTACAATTTGCTGTATGAAATTGTAAATTGTACACCCTCTGGTGCATGATCTTTTTTACTGACTTATTTTAAAAAGGGAAATATGTATTTACCAGAATGTAGACTATATCAGAGTGAATTAAAAAATGTTCAGACATAATTGAGGTGTACAGCTTGATGTATATTTTGTTGCATTTGTGTTCTAACTTTTTTTTTCTCTTTGATTTGTACGGCAGAGAGGTATCTAGTAGCTTATTCAAAAACACAAATGGTATTTTAATTATTGAATTTAAAAACATGCTTTTTAAAAGTGTTACATATTTTAACAGACATTAATGATAACTAGTGTAATGTCATTCAGAGTGAAAGCAGAATTGGCTAGATATTGGTTTTCAAATTCATACTTTCAATTAGATTTCATAATTATAGTTTCTGTAGTATTTCTATGCCTTTGACTTTAATCATGTCTAACCAACTTAACTGCAGTGCATGTTTATTTTATATATTTATGTCGAGAAGCATTGCTTCCACTACTCGTATGAGAAATGTTTAAATGCACAATATAATTTATTATCTGCAGTTATCGTTAGGATCTCTTCTGGTCAATTTATCAATAAATTGAAAATGCACCCTGTTCTCTAAACCTCCTTTGGAACCTGGATAATATTTAATGGTTATTTTAATCAATCCTCACTAAAGGAAAATAATAATTGTATTTGTGCTGTATTGAAGACCCATAGCTGTCTCTAAAGAATCAAATTTTTGCAATAATACATTTGTGACTGAGGTTAAACATGCCTATGTCAATTATGGGGTAAGTCTGTGGCATTGCTGTTACATTTCCATCTCCTGACTATGTAGAGCCTTCATCCTAGACACATGCTACACTTCTACATCATCTAGCCTTTTCAGTATGATGCAGTTTAAATACTAAATCATGATTGCCCAATGTGGATATTTTTTGTATTATGGTCCCTATCCACCACCTGAATTCTCAATATATAATTTCTTATTTGGAATGTAACAGCTTAACCATCGTCCTGATCAAAACCTTGAAGCATAACTCTACACTCCATTGCTTTACCATCTGAGATGAGTAAAAATTCGTAGAGTGTGGGTACCCGAAAAATATTACCTCCTCTTTATAAGATACTCACTCACCTACTTGCACCTCTTGAGAGCATAGTGATCTTTTCCATCTCTCCGTGGACTAGATATGAATGACATTTGTACTTCTAGAATTACTCTCTTTGTAAAGGGCGCCACCTAGTCCCTCCCCCCAGGTATTTGGAAGCATTCATTAATAGCTCAATTAGGTTTAGGTCGCATGAAGAGCTTTATACAAATCAAATTATAATGTCTGTCCATTTGCCCTTTAATATTAGCTAGCATTCAGACAAAATATAATGGTTTGATAAATTATAAACTTCAAGTACAATGGTTGATTTTTCATAATGCTGATATAATTTTCGAGGTACTGTGAAGGTCAAAAAACTTACACCCATTTAGTCCTTTTTATTTCTGTGTCTGCATTTCTCTTTCAATCTCTGTCTGAGTCCTTCTAGTTCAAAAGTTCACTCAATTCCCAAATGACCACCTAATTTTCCAGTTATTCCCTCAAGCCATATGTGTTTGGGTTTCTTTATGGTTTATTAGGTACTGTAGGAAAGAAACATCCGTTATATCTTCTAATGTAATTCACACACACTTCAGTGGTGCTTCTTCTTGATTGCTGGCAGCAATTAAATCACAGCAAAGAAGGGTAATGCATGGACTCCCCAGGCCTACGCTCCCCTACAGAAACTGACAAAGCCTAAAAAATAAATGCCAGGCCCACCATTACCAATCTGCCTTTTGGCTGGCTGCAAGCCTGATTGATTGTGAAATCATAACTTGCTCCATGCTAACAGGGAGAGTTCACTGGTAGGTTATTGTGAGCGGATAAAGCACTGGATGAGGTTTTGATTTTTCTGTATCAGATCTGGGTACATCAGATTAATGGAATTTCAATTACTGCTTGGAATTGCCACAGCTTTGTCAGGAAAACTGATGGAGATTCTATAGCCATATCTAGTAGCTAATACCAGATGCAAAAAAGGTGTGCTCTTCTATTATACCAAAGAACAGAGACAAATTGGAATTGAATTGTTTTTAACATATCGATGTCTGCATTTTTGTCATTTTTTCATCTTTTCACCTCTTGAGACAGTTCTTCTATTAGGCTTGACAGTACAGTAATAGTTTGGGTTTATGAATCTGATTCGAGTAGGATGTTTTCATTTTAACTTTATTCACTTCACAGCTAATTATATCTATTCAACAAGTATACACTACTGATACTTATGGATAGGTTTTCTTGAAAACAAATCTTCAGATCTTGCACTTCATAAGAGTAATTGTGGGGTGATTAATGAATCAGTATGAGATTTGCACAGAACAAGGTAATGAGCACATTACTCACATGAGGTTCATTGGTTATCAATATATTTTGATACCACACCATGTTGTATTTCTTCTCTCCCGTGAGAACCTGAAATTTTTTTGAAATCAAATTACTTCAGTATCATGTGGATATTTTGTAGCATTTATTAAGTATTTTCTTGCAATTAAATCAGATCGCATTTGATGAGTGGAGCATTGCAAACTTCCCTTGTTTTTAGAATGATGAGCAGAATTAGTATATGGACATCATTATTGGCAGTGCATATAATTAATGTGATAAATTATATTGTAATGGGAATGATCAATGCTCTGGCATATTGTGGTTTGATATTTCTGTAATATCATTAAATAGAAAATAATAGATATCTGGAAATGATTACAAGGATGTAATCTAATTGGAGTTCAGATTATGTCCTAAATTGCAGTGGAAAGCTCGAGTAGGTTATAACCATTATCTTACATAAATCTTGAAATTGTACCCTGGAATTACTTTACATTTGCATGAATTTTATTCAGTTTGGATCATCTTTGTTGATGGCATGGAACCATTGCTGTGCTCTGCTAATAAATTCATGCAAGATGTTGACAATCCTGATACTGCTACAAATTTATTTAAATAATATGCAGTTGATTGCATAAATTCTGTGTCCATTGTGCATATATTTTATACTGGCACAGAATTTCTCAGTAAGGAGCTCAAGATTATTTATTGATAAAGCTTCAGTAGTGACCTGTAAAGTGCTGAAGGATTAGCAATTGCAACATATCAATGATAGACATAGTGACAACTGCTACCAGCTGAAAAGATCCAAAATTAAATAAAACTATCCACGAAGTGAATAGTATTTAAGAAATTGATATCTGGCATAATTGCTCAGGGTACCGAGTACTGTTTAACTGCTTGAGCCTTTCTTTCATAGTTGGTATTATCTGAACCCTTTGTACAAATTACTGCCTTGAGGTTACTTGTACCTATCCATCATTTTCTGTAAAATCTAGTATGTAACTTAAACATTGCAGCATTTTTTGATCTGTGCACCTGAAATGCGATTTGCACGTTAGTGGAATGTTCGGTTAGTGCCTTTCATAAAAATTACAACGTTTACATTTGTGGTGTATAGAATTTGCCTGTACAAAAACTATTGTGCAGTTAACAGTGTTGTAAAAGTTATATTTGAGACTTTTGTGCCAAAATTACTTATACAAGCTCATAAATGGCATCCCCAAATTTTTAGATTATAAAACCCTGTGTAAAGATGCATTGAATTTTAGTATACCTATTGCTTGTTTGCAACTAGATTGTTTTCAATAGCACTTTTCTTGTACCTGATTGAAAAATAGAATCAAGAAGACAGAAAGAATGTCTGATTGTCTAGACAAAAGAAAAAAAATCACTACATTGTGGTGGCTGTGGTTTAAAAAAAATGTAGCTTTGGAGGGGAAGGTTATCGGTTAATGACTCTGCTTGATTTGCCCTGACCTTTGTACTGAGATACTCCTACTGTTCAAGAGCTGAAAATGTAGTATTACTGTTAGGTTACAGAATGATAAATGGATCTGTGGTGAGTGACTGAAAATAACTAAACAGTAGAAATGAGACATACTATGTTTTATATATTGTAGCTAAAAATCCAACTCAGATTTGATTGAATTTTCTAACTAATAAGCAAAAGAATTCTACTCAAAACATTTGCTAGGAAATTGGTGATATTTAAGGAGTCGGCAAGAATACATGAAACTAAATAAATTGATTTCCAAGTACAGCAAATATAATTAAATTAATTTTTATCCTCTTAATTGAATGTACCTTCATTTCATGGCTAACTGCCGAAAGTCATACAGGAAAATTGGAACCACTCCTGTTATAAATCATCAATAAAAAAGATTTCAATTTTAATTACAGTAAAAGGGCTTGTCCCAACCCTATATAAAATAAAAACATTGCTTGTTTAATAGATTAAGTTGCTTGATATTTTTAAAGTATCTCTCCTGGTATTGTGTCTCTGTTACCTAACTGTATTGTCTCTGTGTTGCTGCTTCTCTCTCCCTAACTCTCTCTTTCCCCCTCTCTGTCTTTGTTTTCTTCTTACATTTCAAGTGAGGGGTGGCGGATGGCATGGTGTGATGTGGAATGGAGTCACCATTTGGCTCACGGCTGCATTTCGATGGGGGTGGTGGGGAAAACTTGGCTCTCAGTAGCTCCTTTCCTATCTCCTCCCCCAATCACACGTGCTTCTCTCCCAGCCCCTCATTCCTATCATTTATCCCTATCTCTTCCCCTTTGAACTACTTGCTGCTGCACTATAACTTGCCTCACTTCTAACCATCATCCGCACTCCCATTCACTCCCCTGAAGGGCAGGTTGTAGGAGGACATAAGCACCCTGTTTCAATCCTCACCACTCCCTTTACATTACCTTCCAATTTGTTTCACTTGGAGGCTTTGTTTGCTTCTAAATTTCAGCTTTGTTAAATTAAAAATATATCAATTTAGAATGAGGAAAGACATTCTGTGTGCCCTCCCCTTCACTGCCCTCTCTTTTTCGCCCCCTTCCCCTCTCGGCCCCCGCTTCCCTTTTTTCTTCAGCCCCCGCTTCCCTTTCTCCCCCACCCACCCCCTCCCTTTCCACCCCTCGGCACCCCCCCGCCACACCTCCAATTCTCCATTTTGGCCATTGTGACCCTGCCCTTAGGAATTGTCTTCTGAAAGTTCTCTACTTTGTATCTCTCTCCTTTTCTTCAAAAGAAACTCTTTTTGACCTGCCTTCCATTTACTTACCTAAATTCCTTCACTTCCTTCCAGGTGTTCAGCTCTCCCTTGCTAAGCACTTAGAACATTTCTTTTAAATGAGAATCGCTATGTAAACATTGTTGTGGCTGTTTATATTTTACTGACTGGATATTATGTATCCATATTTTGAAGCCTGAACGTGTCATTTTCAGATTGGTTTAAGAAAGAAACAAATTAAAGAAACTTCATCCCCCTGTTAATACGCAATGATGCAATTTCATTGCCTGGTGTATTTTTTTATTTAACGTTGAAATTCTGTTTGCTTCCCAACCTCCACTGCAGCTGAACAATCTGAATCCAACACAAGGCAAGATTATTTAAAGACAATGAATTAATTATATTTCCTTGTTCTAAATGGATAATGTATGTTGGAGTGGCACATTGTGAACCCGCCGGCTCCTTCCCCCCACACACACCTGAAAAATGTTTGTGCTGGTTTAAAAAAAAGGCCTTGATAAAATTGGCTTGACTATCTACTCAGCCTTACAAATGGTTTCAGTGGGAGATCTGTTCCACTCAGGTGGGGCAGATTTTTAAAAAAGATGTTTGTCCTTAGCTTGCTGTTTTAGGCTACCTTTTGTAGGAAACAGTAATCCTGCATATGTCTTCTGTCTGTCACAAGTTTTTAAAAAATATCTGTAAAATCAAGCTCAACATTTAAGTGCAATATAGGAAACTTTTAAGAATGTATTTTTCCACAGATATTCATCATTTATTGCTGAAATCCATTCCAGTAGAAGTGCCACTACCCCCCCCCCCCCCTTAGTTTGGAGAATGGGGATAGCATAGGTTTTAGCTGTGAATTATGGCAGTGAGAATCTGTGTGCACCTACTGAAAGAGATTAAATGTGTTTGAGAAGTTTGGGGTAAAGGAAGCTGTACATTTTGCTGAATTTCTGCGAATATGTGTGAGGTTGCTTATTTCGAGTTCACTGATAACTGGCTGCTAGTCCTATAAACCTAGGGCTTGATTCTACAGGATCAGCACATGGTTATTTGCTGCCATCTCTTGAGTATCCTATGTCAGCTGATTTATGAGTGCCTTCAAACCATCCTAGAAGTCAAACAGAAACATCTGCTATCTGTGAGAGGACAACACTTCTCTGCTGAACTGAAATCATTTAGGGACAGGACAGAGAGCATGGATTTTTGTGTGGAACAATAAGTTCTCTTGTGCAATACAAAGAAGGAGGAGAAAAAAGTTTCTTGGGTGTGTCTCTTTGCTCCTTAGTCCCCAGAAGTTTTGGTTTTCCTGCTGTGCTGTGTGCTGCTCCATGTCCCAGATGTTTAGTTGTGAGCCACCTTTCAGTGCTCTATGCAGTGAAGAAAATGAAGTGAATGGGCTCGTCAATCTAGCCGCACAGCTCGTGAAAATTAAGAGGTATGAAATTTCAGCCTTATTTCTCTTTGCCTATAATAACTATGAGTGCCAATTTTTTGAATTGGGACAAGTTTATAATTGCTGAAATAGTACTGTAAATCTCCTGATCATTTTTAAGAATACTGGACTAAAGTTTAATTTTTTAAGAAAAACACATTAATGTTTATTTTGATTTTATATTTGTCATTATAGATCAAGATAGTATTTTAAAAAAAAATTCCTATGGAAAAATATTACCTCAGATTTTTAATGCCCATAAACTGTTTTATGCAATAATGAAGCATGCTAAGTATACTACAAATTTTAATCTGATTATCGGCCTCCAGGCCTAAATCTATAATTAGAATAATTCTTGGCATATATAATCAGACCTCTCTTGAAAGAGAGCAGGGACAAGCATAATCATTTTCTGTTCCTATGGCAACTACTAGTGTTAGACCAAGGCTATCTGCATGATGTAAAAAAAAATCTTATTAGTGTGTCACTGAATAAATATATACACAAACAAAAGATACTGTATGTATCTATTTTTGAGACCTTGTGGTAAAAATCATTTGGGAAAAGTTTCATCACCAATGGGATTCTCTATTCAGATTAATAATAGTTTGTGGGAGACTTACCAAATGAAAACAAAATATGATTGCAAATATCAAAATCGGAGTCCTTTCCAAAAAATAAATGAAAGATATTCCTGAGTGAAGTGAATTAGAGAAAACTAATCTTTGTATGCTAATGGATCTTTAAAGACGACATTTACTTGATCAGCAATATCTTTCCAGATCTAGTCACATGCTTGTTGACTCTGGTTGCTTGAGCCATTCAAGATTTTTTGACTAAGGATGTGTGACATTTGGAAGGTATAACACCTTTCAAAGACATCTTACCTGAAAGTACGGCCTCAAAGGCCGTACTTTCAGGTAAGATGTCTTTGAAAGGTGTTCACATCGGTTTCAGGCATGAAGTGGGCAGCACACTTAGAATGCGTGCCCAAAGACGTCTGCTCAAGGCTTGCTCCAGATTGGGCCTAGGGCCTCATTTTCGCAAAACTGATGAGTTGCAGATGCCATTCGGGCATCGTGATACAGCTCACCAGTTGGGGCCTTCAAATAATCAGCCAAGTCAGTCCACAAGTAGGTCCTAGGGTGGGGGCAGGGGGAAGGAGGGGAACGGGAGGAGTGCAAGCCCAGGCTGGCAGCGGCTCGCAGTACTGTTGTGGAGCCAGGAAGAGCACTCCTGTTCCTCCTGGCTCCGCATTAAGATAAGTTTTTTTAAAAAAAACCTCTGGTTAGACCACAGTATATCTGGAAAAACTAAGTGGAGCATGCGCGTGCTCTGCTCAGTTTCTGCCGAATTTGGGAGTTAGGCCCCTGATTAACACATTCAACGATATTTTGTCTCTTCCTCGTCAAACATAAAAGTTTGCACTTCCTTAATTCTTTAAGAGGGAAAAATAAATGTGTTTTTGCCCATGGAGTTCCTCCCAAGCTTCAAATATTTTGTGGTTTTTAACATCTTCATTTGCAAGTTTCCTCAGCCAGATTTTTTTTTGGAATATGCTCTGTGGAGAATATTCTTTTTGGGCAATTGGTATGGAACAGACTAATTTAGGTGATGTCAGGGAGAGGAAATTTTTCACATCTTCTTGACAGAATGGGAATGTGTCTCACTGTAATCTTGGCACAAGTTGAAATTAAAGTTAGGATACCTGCCAATGATTGGTCTATAAAAGAATAGCAAAGAAATTCTTTAGAGCTGTTAAACTGAAAGAAATAACACAATGTCAGCCCAAATTGCATATTGACCACACAAAAGCTCTTTAAATGGAGAATATTTACAAAATTGTGTGAGAAAAAAATTCAATGCTTTTGGTAAGACTCTGAGTAAGTACCTATTAGTGATTGTACTTGCCTGCAACATTACTTGTTTTTTTTTCTCCTTGGTACCTACCCTTAAATATTTTCCCCCGTCTTCGTCTGTTCCCCATCACCACATAGCATTCCCCAATAGAGTGCAGGCAAGTAGACAACCTGCTTCCCAGCCTCTACCAATGGTACTTTGTAAACAGGTGTAAGGCAGTGTTTGAAAGGGGTGATTCTCTAATTTATTCATCTTTTACCTCCTTTCAACTGGGTGCTGACAGCTCAACTGAGATCAGGAACACACTGTGTAGGAAATTGTAGCTTGCACCTGTATCCTAATGTGTGGTGGAGATTTTTAAAAATGAAGGAAAATCTTGATCTATTTGTGACTTTTTTTTTAAAAAGGCTGACTTGCACTAAAACAGTAGTGCGGTTTTATAGAATGGCTGTATAAGACATGGTGAATAAGAAGAATGCACGTGAAATAAGAAATAGTTCTGTTGTTTTCATAATCTGCAAAAGAATTGATAGTTTTTATAACCTTTTTACATGATTTAGAAAATCATAGAGATGTTATGGATGTGTCTCTTAACGGACAAATTTTACAGACTTTAGTGTTTTGTTCAGTGAAGCTCCAGACACATCAATCAAAGGAGCAAAGAAAGGTCCAAATGAGGTGAGGAAGATGCAACTAGTAGTTAACATTTTTATTAGAACAGAAATCACTTAGCTTGTGATCCAAAAACCAAAGCAATGAGTTCCAGCAGTGCTCTACACTGGGAGTATCATGGCAATCAGGGAGGTACTTTTTAAAATGAGTAGAATAAATAAGAACAATCCCAATTTGCAAGTTATACAGAAATTCGGCTTCATTGTGCTTCTGAATCCATTGCTAGTGACTTAAACAGAACCACACTGCTATTGCTGTTGGTTGATTGAATGTGCACAGAAAACCCTAATGGTGACAGTACTCATCAGGATAGAGTTCAGCTAGCGGTCAGCAACAAATAATTCGAGATTGTTTCTAAGTTTGTGGCTGGTGGAATTTGCTTCTTACCCATAGCCAGCAGAGCTGCTGAGTCTAGTTATTTTGATTAGAAAGGAAACATATTCACTTAGCAACTGCATTTGCACAACACACAGCATTTATACTGCCTCCGAAGGTTTCACATTGTAAAGACACAATTGGACTTTATTGTTGATTGATATACAAAAGATTCTGGTTCTTGCGGTGTTGCCAATCTTTCTGTTTATTAGTCTTACTTTGAATTCTCATCATATGTGTGTGAATTGAGTGAAATAAGAACTTAATACCTGTATATAACGGTAAACGTAAATTGCTTCAGATTTCCTAAACATCAATCCACATAAATGTGTAAATTATCTTTTGTTTGCTATTGAGCTTTCAAATCGCCAGCCTGGGGCCATCAGACTTTTTAATTGAATGAGAGTATTTACAACTTCAGCAGTAAACAAGGGGTGTGACGGAGCAGAATTTCATCAGAAGATCTTTATAGCCTTTGCATGGAAATCTGGCAGGAAAAGGGGAAGGTTTATTGCTTTATAGCCTTCCTCACTCAGTCTACATTTCTTTGGAGAAAACTGAAAAGGGATAAAGAAAAAAGGATGTAGCACAGCAGCTGATTTCAGATGTTGATGAGCTTGTCACTACTTTTTTAAAACATTTTTTTGCTGGCGTGGGATAGGGTAGAGTTTAGATACGTAACATTGTTATGCAATTCAGGAAGTTATTCCTTGTCAACTGAAATACGAAATTCAGTATTAATTTTCCTTTTTTGATACTACATGTATAGATTCAGATTATTCCAAAGTAGAATTTTCACCATGGGTATTTTGATTCTATATTACATATTAATTTTACAACTGCAGTGTATCATTATGCCATTGAAATGTGTGTGCAGAGGGGAAGGAACTTTTAAAAACAGTTGGTTGTAAGATTGTTGCATTTCTTGCACCTATGAAGTTAGTTTATTTTGAAAATGAGGATTTTGCAATAGAAGCTAAATTTTGGAATAGAGTTCATTCCAATATTTCACGAGACATTTCCTTCTGAAGCAAGTGTGTTTTAATTGTACTGTATAAAAGGTAAGAATAAGGATGATTAAGATTCTACCGTGAATTTTTGCACATGAAATGCATCATTCATTTTATGGAACACCTCAGAAGTTGGGAATACACGCACCCTCCTCTTTTACATACTTTCCATCTCTTTAAGGAATGTTACGTCACTGTTCACAGTCAGATAACATGTCCTAATTAATATTTATAAAACCACATATGGACACCTATAATTAACTTTTGCTTTAAATGCAAGATTTCCTATCCCTTGTTGAATTTTGTGCATATGTTGGCTTTTTAAGCTGGTGCTGGGAAAGGGAATATACAACTTATAGTATCCAATGTCAACCTCTGTTTATTTAGTTAATATTGTGTGGGCTAGCTGAGGATTCCCTTAGATTGTCTAATAACAATGAGCTTTTTAATCAACATCCGAGTACTCCCTACTCCCTATTGGGCAAAACTTTCAACTTTGGCACAGTGTAATCATAGAATGGTTACAGCACGGAAGGAGGCCATTCGGCCCGTCGAGTCCATGCCGGCTCTCTCTGCAAGAGCAATCCAGCTAGTCCCATTTCCCTCCCTTTCCCTGTAGCCCTGCAATTTTTTTCCCTTCAACTACTTATCCAATTCCGTTTTGAAAGCCACGATTGAATCTGCCTCCACCACCCCCTCAGGCAGTGCATTCCAGATCTTAACCACTTGCTGTGTAAAAAAGTTTTTCCTCATCTCGCCTTTGGTTCTTTTGCCAATCACCTTAAATCTATGTCCTCTGGTCCTTGACCCTTCTGCCAATGGGAACAGTTTCTCTATCTACTCTGTCTAGGCCCTTCATGATTTTGAATACTTCTATCAAATCTCCTCTCAACCTTCTCTGCTCTAAGGAGAACAACCCCAACTTCTCCAGTCTATCCACGTAACTGAAGTCCTTGACCCCTGGAACCATTCTAGTAAATCTCTTTTTCACCCTCCCGAAGGCCTTCACATCCTTCCAAAAGTGCGGTGCTCAGAATTGGACACAATACGCCAGTTGTGGCCAAACCAGTGCTTTATAAAGGTTTATCATAACTCCCGTACTTTTGTACTCCATGCCTCTATTTATAAAGCCCAGGATCCCGTATGCTTTTTTTAATCGCTTTCTCAACTTGTCCTGCCGCCTTCAAAGATTTGTACACATGTACCCCAGATCTCTCTGCTCCTGCATCCCTTTTAGAATTGTACCCTTTAGTTTATATTGCCTCTCCTCGTTCTTCCTACCAAAATGTATCACTTCGCACTTCTCTGCGTTAAACTCCATCTACCACGTGTCCGCCCATTCCACTAGCCTGTCCATGCCCTCTTGAAGTCTATCTATCGCTATCCTCCTCACTGTTCACTACACTTCCAAGTTTTGTGTCATCTGCAAATTTTGAAATTGTGCCCTGTACATCCAAGTCCAAGTCGTTAATATATATCAAATAAAGCAGTGGTCCTAGTACCGACCCCTGGGGAACACCACTGTATACCTCCCTCTAGTCCGTTCACCACTACCCTCTGTTTCCTGTCACTTAGCCACTGCCCCTTTTATTCCATGGGCTTCAACTTTGATGACAAGTCTATTATGCAGCACTTTATCAAACGCCTTTTGGAAATCCATATACACTGCATCAGCCGCATTGCCCTCATCGACCCTCTATGATACCTCATCAAAATACTCAATCTAGTTAGTTAAACATGATTTGCCTTTATCAAATCCATCCTTATTAATCCACACTTGTCCAAGTGACTATTAACTTTGTCCTGGATTGTCATTTCTAAAAGTTTCCCCACCATTGAGATTAAACTGACTGGCCTATAGTTGTTGGGTTTATCTTTACACGCTTTTTTGAACAAGGGTGTAACATTTGCAATTCCCCAGTCCTCTGGCACCACTCCCGTATCTAAGGATGATTGGAAGATTATGGCCAGTACCTCCGCAATTTCCACCCTTACTTCCCTCAACAACCTAGAATGCATCCCATCCGGACTGGGTGACTTATCTACTTTAAGTACAACTAGCCTTTCTAATGCTTCCTCTTTATCAATTTTTAGCGCATCCAGTATCTCAACTACCTCTTCTTCTACTGTGACTTTGGCAGCATGCAAAGTACTTATTTGGTACCTCAGCCATGTGAAGATCTCCTTTTTGGTCACTGATCAGCCCCACCCATCCTCTTACTGTTTATATGCTTAAAGAAGACTTGTGGATTCCCTTTTATGTTAGCCGCCAGTCTATTCTCATACTCTCTCTTTGCCCCTCTTATTAACTTTTTCACTTCCCCTCTGAGCTTTCTATATTCAGCCTGGTTCTCACTTGTGTTATCAACCTGACATCTGTCATATGCCCTTTTTTTCTGCTTCATCGCACTCTATCTCTCGTCATTCAGGGAGCTCTGCCTTTAGTTGCCTTTCCTTCCTCCCTCGTGGGAATGTACCTAGACTGTACCTGAACCATCTCCTCTTTAAAGGCCACCTTAACAGTTACAGTTTTGCCTGCCAATCTTATATTCCAATTTACCCGGGCCAGATCCGTTCTCATCCCACTGAAATTGGCCCTCCTCCAATTGAGTATTTTTACTCCAGATTGCCCCTTGTTCTTTTCCGTAGCTAATCTGAACCTTTTGATATCATGATCGCTGTTCCCTAAATGCTCCCCCACTGACACTTGCTGCACTTGACCCACCTCATTCCCCAGAACCAGATCCAGCAATGCCTCCTTCCTCGTTGGGCTGAAAAGTACTGGTCAAGAAAGTTCTCCTGAACACACTTCAAAAATTCCTCCCGCTCTTTGCCTTTTACACTATTACTATCCCAGTCTATACTCTGATAGTTGAAGTCTCTCATTATCACTACACTATTGCTCTCACATCTCTCTGTAATTTCCCTGCAAATTTGCTCTTCTGTATCCTCCCCATTAGTTGGTGGCCTATAGAATACACCCAGTAGTGTAATGGCACCTCTATTGCTTCTTAACTCTAACCAAATAGATTCTGTCCTTGACCTCTCCAGGACATCCTCTCTCTCCAGCACTACAATATTCTCCTTAATGAATACTGCTACCCACTGCTTTCTTTCCTGAACACCTTGTATCCAGGAATATTTAGTACCCAATCCTGCCCTTTTTTGAGCCAGGTCTCTTATCACCACAACATCATATTCCCATGTAGCTAATTGCGCCTGCAGCTCATCAACCTTTTTTGCTACGCTTCATGCATTTACACACATGCACTGTAAAGCTATCTTAGACCTTCTTGTATTCTCTCTTCGTCTGATCCCACCTAATACCCTACTATTTCTTACTCTAGTGCTATCTCTCTCTCCCAATCCTTTATGCACCTGGTTTCTCCTTTCCAATGCCATATGCTGGTGCCCATCCCCCTGCCAAATAAGTTTAAACCCTCCCCTACAGCACTAGTGAACCTCCCCCACGAGGACATTGGTCCCAGCTCTGTTGAGGTATAACCCGTCCGGCCCGTACAGGTCCCACCTCCTCCAGAACTGATCCCAATGCCCTAGGAATCTAAAGCTCTCCCCCCTGCACCATCTCTCCAGCCATACATTAATCTGCTCTATCCTTCTATTTCTATACTCACTAGAGCGTGGCACTGGGAGTAATTCGGAGATTACTACCTTTGAGGTCCTGCTTATTAATCTCTTCCCTAGCTCCCTAAAATCTGCCTGCAGGACCTCATCCCTTTTTCTACCTATGTCATTGGTACCGATATGGACCACAACCTCAATGTTCTGCAGCCGTTTAGTGACATTCTTGACCCTGGCACCAGGGAGGCAACATACCATCCTGGAATCATGTCTGCGGCCGCTAACTAGTGATCGGGGATTCAACATTGTTCTCCTCTTGTTCCACGCCCCCCCTTCTCCCCCCGGTACAGCTGAGCCACCCATGGTGCTGTGGCCTTGGCTCTTGCTGCACTCGGCAGAGGAACCCCGTGCCTTCATGGGACTCCTGCATTATCTGCCTGGTCCTCCTTGTCTGTCTGCTGGTCACCATGTTCCGCTCTGCCTGCACTCTCTTAAGCTCTGGGGTGACCACCTCCTGAAATGTGCTATCCACGAAACTTTCAGCCTTGCGGATGCACTGCAGTGATGCCAGCTGCTGCTGAAGCTCCGAAATCCAGAGCTCGAGCTCCTCCAGCTGATGACACTTCCTGCACATGTGTTTGTCCAGGACACGAGAAGTGTCTTGGAGTTCCCAAATGGCACATCAAACATGTGCACTCTACGGGTCTGAGCTGCCTGGCCATGCCTCTATTTATTAGCTTACTAACTAAACTTAACAGAAATAAACTAAAGACTTAAAAAAAAAACACTCACCAGCTACTCACCGATCAGCTCCTTCCCTTGTGCTGATGTTTTTAAACGTTTTTATTCAATCGGTTATTTATGGTTTTATTAATCCGGTTAATAAACTCGTTTAAGTTATTAAATTTAATAACTTAAACAGCAGTTTTATGCTCCCAGCTCTTAATTTAATTTTATCCTCTTCCCTAAATCAGAGGGAAAAAAAGTTGTAATACTTACCAGCCAATCACCTACCTACGTCCTCCTTGATTTTTTTTTGATCCCACTGACTGTATCTTCCGGAGACAATGACCAGGTCCGCGTGCTCCGCCTCCGATGCTCCGGTTCACGACCAGGTCCGCGCGCTCCGGTTCACGACCAGGTCCGCGCGCTCCGGTTCACGACCAGGTCCGCGCGCTCCGGTTCACGACCAGGTCCGCGCGCTCCGGTTCACGACCAGGTCCGCGCGCTCCGGTTCACGACCAGGTCCGCGCGCTCCGGTTCACGACCAGGTCCGCGCGCTCCGGTTCACGACCAGGTCCGCGCGCTCCGGTTCACGACCAGGTCCGCGCGCTCCGGTTCACGACCAGGTCCGCGCGCTCCGGTTCACGACCAGGTCCGCGCGCTCCGGTTCACGACCAGGTCCGCGCGCTCCGGTTCACGACCAGGTCCGCGCGCTCCGGTTCACGACCAGGTCCGCGCGCTCCGGTTCACGACCAGGTCCGCGCGCTCCGGTTCACGACCAGGTCCGCGCGCTCCGGTTCACGACCAGGTCCGCGCGCTCCGGTTCACGACCAGGTCCGCGCGCTCCGGTTCACGACCAGGTCCGCGCGCTCCGGTTCACGACCAGGTCCGCGCGCTCCGGTTCACGACCAGGTCCGCGCGCTCCGGTTCACGACCAGGTCCGCGCGCTCCGGTTCACGACCAGGTCCGCGCGCTCCGGTTCACGACCAGGTCCGCGCGCTCCGGTTCACGACCAGGTCCGCGCGCTCCGGTTCACGACCAGGTCCGCGCGCTCCGGTTCACGACCAGGTCCGCGCGCTCCGGTTCACGACCAGGTCCGCGCGCTCCGGTTCACGACCAGGTCCGCGCGCTCCGGTTCACGACCAGGTCCGCGCGCTCCGGTTCACGACCAGGTCCGCGCGCTCCGGTTCACGACCAGGTCCGCGCGCTCCGGTTCACGACCAGGTCCGCGCGCTCCGGTTCACGACCAGGTCCGCGCGCTCCGGTTCACGACCAGGTCCGCGCGCTCCGGTTCACGACCAGGTCCGCGCGCTCCGGTTCACGACCAGGTCCGCGCGCTCCGCTTCTGATGCTCCAAGTGGGTTTAGGCCTCTGAGCCTGAACCTTTTTGTTTTCCTCTGCCTCCGATGCTCCGGTTCACGACCAGGTCTGTTCCCGCCGCCTCCGATGCTCCAAGTAAAACGGGCAACATTGGATTGGCTGCCCATTATATGCCCTGCCCGATTTTGATTTCAATGGAAAGGAAAATCGTGTGGGATGTTTAACGGGCAGCCTATCCGATATCATTCATTTTACACTCCTCTGAAGTTGAAAGTTCCGGCATTTGTCTCCTTATGCAATGCTTCCCCTGGCTTGATTGATCTTGGAGGGGATGGTGACTTTACAGAATGCTTCTGAATAGGTTGGAAGGATTGTCATGGTCTGTTGCATCCTTAACAAAATTGAGAGGAACAGAGGCATTCTGCTTACCATTCCAACCAAGCAGCAAGAAGACATGGATGAGGGAAAAATTGAATGTGCAAGAGACAGCAGCTGTAGATCAAAGTTTAGCCCATGGAAGATTTCTTTGCCTGTCCAAGAATTTTTCACTGAATGAACCCAATGGCTAGTGTCTGCTCAGAAAGCTGTTTATCACCTACAGCATGCCTTTCCTTTTATTCCTGAATCTTCCTCATTGTACAGTTATTCAACAGTTGTTCAAACATGTTCTTATATCGGACCTAGGTTCCACATTCTGCCTTTAAGCACAATTGGTTCCAGGAATCGAACCTTTTATGCCAGCAACCACTAAAACAATGTTAATGTTTAATTTTTAATGCATAATTTAAATGCATAATGTTTTTGCATGCCTCTCTCTAGGCAGCCATTATTATATTGGTAATCCACTTGCTTGGATGAGTGCAGCTCCAACAACACTCAAGAAGCTCGACACCATCCAAGATAAAGCAGCCCGCTTGATTGGCACCCCATCCACCACACTAAACATTCACTCCCTTCACCACCGGCGCACAGTGGCTGCAGTGTGTACCATCCACAGGATGCACTGCAGCAACTTGCCAAGGCTTTTTCGACAGCACCTCCCAAACCCGCGACCTCTACCACCTAGAAGGACAAGAGCAGCAGGCACATGGGAACAACACCACCTGCACGTTCCCCTCCAAGTCACACAATATCCCGACTTGGAAATATATCGCCGTTCCTTCATCGTCGCTGGGTCAAAATCCTGGAACTCCCTTCCTAACAGCACTGTGGGAGAACTGTCACCACACGGACTGCAGCGGTTCAAGAAGGCGGCTCACCACCACCTTCTCAAGGGCAATTAGGGATGGTCAATAAATGCCGGCCTCGCCAGTGACGCCCACATCCCATGAACGAATAAATTTTAAAAAATCCCATCGTGCCATGCCATGCCAGTATCACCTGAATAGATTCCTGGGACTTTCTCTCACTGTGCTTGCAGTGTGATTCTAGGCACTGCCCAGTGCAGCTGAGACTAGAGGTCTCAGTGGCAGAGTCCATTTGAGATATCTGCTTCATTATGGTGGAAGAAAGCTGGGTAGTGGATTCCTCCATAGTATCTTGAACCATTTTCACTGCATCTCCAATGGTTAATGGTTTTGCAGAAACTTTTTAATGTGGTAGACCAAGGCGGTCTGAATTTCAAAGTCCGAAATTTTTTTTAATGTGGTAGACCAAGAAGACACAAAAAAATACCAGAAATAATAGGGAACCAAGGGTCTAATGAGAGTGAAGAACTTAAAGTAATTAATATTAGTTTAAAAAAAAAAGCACTGGAGAAATTAATGGGACTAAAAGCCAACAAATCCCCTGGACGTGATGGCCTACATCCTAGGGTTTTAAAAGAGGTGGCTGCAGACATAGTGGATGCATTGATTGTGATCTTCCAAAGTTCCCTAGATTCTAGAACAGTCCCAGTGGATTGGAAGTTAGCAAACGTCACTCCTCTATTCAAGAAATGAGGGAGAGAGAAAACAGGGAACCATAGGCCAGTTAGCCTGACATCAGTAGTCGGGAAAATGCTGGAATCCATTAAAGACATGGTGACGGGACACATAGAAACTATGATTAGGCAGAGTCAACACTGTTTTATGAAAGGGAAATCGTGTTTGACAAATCCTATTCGAACTTTTTGAGGATGTAACTAGCAGGGTAGATAAAGGGGAACCAGTGGATGTAATATATTAGGATTTTCAAAAAGCATTCGATAAGCTGCCACACGAAAGGTTGTTACACAAGATAAAGGCTCATGTGGTTGGGGGTAATATATTAGCATGGATTGAGGATTGGTTATTGGACAGAACAGAGAGTAGGAATAAACGGGTCATTTTCAGGTTGGCAGGCTGTAACTAGTGGGGTGCCACAAGGATCAGTGCTTGGGCCTCAGCTATTTTCAATCTATATTAATGACTTAGATGAAGGGACCAATTGTAACGTATCCAGGTTTGCTGACGATACAAAGCTAGGTGGGAAAGTAAGCTGTGAGGAGGACACAAAGGTCCAGAGCTGGGAAAGTGGGGGGTGAGGGGGGGGTCGAATCGCGGACGGGAAAACGGAAGTACAGGTTTCCCGGACGTCCTTACGATTTTGACGTACTGATGTCTTTTTTTTGTCCATTTCCCATCTGACAAGCCGGCCTGATTGACGGTCAGGTCTCAGTCGGACGTGAACAGCGCAAGGAAGAGGACGTATGAATGGGGGGGCGGGCGGTGGTGCAGGGGTGGGCATGAGGGTCACGGGGTGGGGGGGTGCATCGGGTGGGGTGGATAGGTCAGTCATGGGGGCAGGAGATCGGGGGTCATGGGGGTGATCAGGTGTCAGTCACCAGGTTGGGAGGGGGTGGTGGGATCGGGGGTCCGCGATCATCGGTGGGGGGGGAGGTGTTCTGAGATCATTGGGGGAGGCGTGGCCCGCGATTGTTGGCTGGGGGGGTGGTCCACAATTGTTGGCTGGGGGGGTGCGGTGTCCGCGATCATTTGGCATGGGGGCGATTGCTGCAGGTATCCTTGTTGGGCCTGGGGGAAGCACTCCTGCTTCTCCGGGCCCACAAGCTGTGCCAGAAAGGCACTTACGTGCAGTCTCCCGGTCCCCAGGGGTTGAAATTGCAGAACCTTTCAAAATGGAGGCCTGCAGCCTCCTTGAACGGTTTTAGTGACCAACCTGCCTCCTGAGAGCAGGTTGGTTGCCCGCCCCTCGTCCCACCCCAATGAACACCAGAAATGGGTCTGAAATTGTTGCAGTTTTAAATGCCCCCCTGCCCCCAAGCCACCTGTTTTTCACAGTTAAAATCCTGCCTAAAGAGTCTGCATATAGATATTTTAAATAAGTGGGCAAGAAGGTGGCAGAAGGAGTATAATGTGGGGAAATGTGAGGTTATTCATTTTGGTAGGAAGAATAGAAAAACAGAAAATTTTTTGAATGGTGAGAAACTATTAAATATTGGTGTCCAGAGAGATTTGGGTGTTCTTATACACGAAACACAGAAAGTTAACATGCAAGTACAGCAAACAATTAGGAAGGCAAATAGTATGTTGACCTTTATTGCAAGGGGGTTGGAGTACAAGAGTAAGGAAGTCTTGCTGCAATTGAACAGAGCTTTGGTGAGACCACACCTGGAGTACTGTGTACAGTTTTGGTCTCTTTACCTAGGGAAGGATTTACTTGACTTAGAGGCTGTGCAATGCAGGTTCACTAGATTGATTCCTGGGATGAGAGGGTGATCCTATGAGGAGAGATTGAGTAGAATGAGCCTATACTCTCGAGTTTAGAAGAATGAGAGGTGATCTCATTGAAACATATAAGATTCTGAGAGGGTTGACAGGGTAGATGCTGAGAGGCTGTTTCCCCTGCCTGGAGAGTCTAGAACTAGGGGGCATAGTCTCAGGATAAGGGGTCGGCCCTTTAGTACTGAGATGAGGAGGCATTTCTTCACTCATGGGGTTGTGAATCTTTGGAATTCTCTACCCCATAAGGCTGTGGCTGCTCAGTCGTTGAGTATATTCAAGACTGAGATCAATAGATTTTTGGACTGTAAGGGAACTGAGCGATATAGGGATTGGGCGGGAAAGTGGAGTTGAGGTCGAAGATTAGCCATGATCTTACTGAATGGCAGAGCAGGCTCGAGGGGCCGTATGGCCCATTCCTCCTATTTCTTATGTTCTTATGAACTCAGAAGCAATTCCACAGTACTCTTTGACCCGCTGAACCTCATTTCAGCATATGGCAGACATTCCTTTGTCACTAACACTGCCACTTCCTTGCCTGAGAGAATAGGTGCCCTCTATTCCTATACAGGTACAGCCCTGACATTCTACTTGTCATTGAATTTATAGAAGATAGTGTGGTGATGCTGATTGACATGTTGCTCCTCTGGTTCTCATAGATCAACATGAGTGAGTCCTGATCTTTCTATGAAAGCAGAAGCTATCCCTTTTTAAGTGTTTTCATTGTTGCACCTCTTCATGCATCCACTAATTACATGCTATGTACCAGAGGTACTGAAACTGTATATTTGTTCCAGTAATGATGAATGAAGCAGCCAAAGATACCACATGTTATAATGACACGAACAAGCAACTCTTAGGGGATCTCTAGATATACTACCCTTTCACGAATCCCTCAATGGATTCAATACCAATGATGTCCATGATGGCTTAGGAATTTTGATTAGGGAGAGCCTCCATTTGTGCGTTTTTGCAGTGGTGTATTGAAAACCAGCTTCTCTTACATATTGGTATGTGTTCAGTTAAGAAGTTGAACCCTAGTTATACTGTATCATGTAAGTAATGTACATATTGCTGATGTACTGGCAACATGGTTGTTATGATTACGTTTGCTATTAATCCACATGTTTGTGACTAAATAGCTGAGAAATTTTACTTTCTTGAATGTCCACGTATATGGTGGGTAATGAACCCTTCACAGTACTTGAACTTTTTCTTAAGTTCAAAAACTTTTTACATTCATTTATTTGTGCTGGGTCTTGCTACTCCATTAACCTCTTATACCACCTTTTGCTTTGCCTGATGCACATTCTGTGGATACCTATGGATAATACATTTTTGGGTTTTACTCTGATTTCTCTTGTGCTAAGAGCCATAAGGAAGCCCTTGATCCCTCACAAGGTTATGATCTTGCCTTGGGTATTCTCTTGGACACTGTGGTGCTAGTCATTCCCTTAATTGGTCTGAACGCCTTCCATTTAGGGGTGTTTCCCTACTGCCCAATATTAAACTGTACAACAGCTTAATGCAGGGGTGTAACAATAGTATTCCCTTGTTATCCCTGGATATTTGATTAGGGAGAGCCTCCATTTGAGTGCTTTTACTATGGTGTATTGAAAACCTGCTTCTCTTGCATATTGCATGTGTACTACTTCAATCTCTTCAAATGCATACTGAGAAGGCATACTGGTAAGAAGAGGCTAGATACGAATCATTAAGCTGCTTTATTTCACAGCAAGTGAACATACAGAGCAGCAGTTGTGAGCAGACGCACTTAGTTCAATCAGTACAACTTGACTTTGCATAATAATACATATGCTTCACTTCAAATTGGTGGGTCATCTTGCTTGACTTAAATAGAATATCTCTTAACAACTCTGCATTCCTAATGTTTTGAAGCCTTTGCTGGAATTGATTGCCCTTGCAGCTTTTTAAAAAAAATCTGAATGAGTCTGTAGTTATTGCTGGACTTGACTGCCTATATCTATCTTTTTTTTATGATCCACTGTTCACAGCCAAATGGGACCAAAGACTTCCCAACACAACAGATGTGGGGTGTTTATCAATTGCCATTGTTTATCGTCTTTTGGGTAAACAACTTCCGTTAGTGTATTAACCACCATTTGACTAGGTCTTTTTTTTCCTAAACGTGTGTGAATAGCACTTTGCCTTAAAATCCCAAGATTTAAAAGTAACTCTTCTTCCAAATTGTTTCTGTGGAACAATGGATAAAAATCCCAAAGCATCACCTTCTGTGACTGTGCATGTGCAATATCTAGTACTATAGCCTTGCCCAGGGGTCAAAAAGAAACCCCCATTACTGTAATTAGCTTACTGGATATAATATGAGCACTCTCTAGATCTCCTTAGACTTCAGAAAGTAAAACAATAAACTGTTGTTTATCGGATCATTGTGTAGACTATGGAGCAGGTTTATTAAAAGTAACAGATAAGCAGTAGCTAAAGGCAATTCAGCAGTTTGCACCCTTTTTACATTCTTACTCTCTCCTCTGGTACAAAAATAACAAAATATGCTACATGTAAATTATGATAATACTAAATCTGAACCAGTGCCTATATTCTAACTCTCATGCACGGATATTCGTAATTTCCCACAGATCACTGTGAATACCTCCATATGAGCTGCAGTGTGGTAATACAAGTTAGAACTGGCAAGCTTGAGAATGGATGTCCCATTTATTCTTCAGGATCAGCAGCTTCTATCCACAGAACACTGACTGCCAAAGTGGACTTCAAAAAGTGTTAGTGGCACCTTCCCTCAGAAACCTGTCTCAGATATTCCATCCCTCTTTTATTTTGAAAGTCATGCTGAAGTAAAAGAAAAGGTATTTTACAAAAACAAATACAGTTGTCACTCAAAGCAAGATTCATAGACATCATATTGGTGTTCCAGCTTTTGTGTTTCCAGCAAGCCAAGATGACAGGCTAAAAACTAGCCTGATTGAATGGACTAATATCTATGCAGATAGATATCAGGAAGTGTTTCTGGTGAGATCAACACTAATGGTTCTGCAATCATATGTAGTTAACATATCAAGGCCAACTGGTGCCCTGGTAGTCAAATGCAGCTGCGTCATTTGTGGACGTTTGCTCCTCCACAGTTCCTAGCTTCTCATCATTTAGAAAATACTCTAATCTTTCTTGGGTCCATAAGACCATAAGAGATATGAGCAGGAGTAGGCCATTCGGCCCCCTGAGCCTGCTCCGCCATTTAATGAGATCATGGCTGATCTGATTTTTACCTCAACTCCACTTTCCCATATCCTTTGACTCCCATGCCGATCAAAAATTTGTCCAACTCAGCCTTGAAAGTGTGGGGAAGTGTGGATGACCCTACTCTTCCCCACATTGAACCTCATCTGCCACAGTTTTGCCCATTCACTTAATCTATCAGCATCCCTTTGCAACTTTCTGCTCCCGCCTAAACTACTTATTGTGCCACCTAACTTGGTGTCATCAGCAAATTTGGATGTGTGGTTCTCTATTCCTTTTTCTAAGAATATAGTGAAAAGCTGAGGTCTAAGTACAGATCTCTGGGGGACACCATTAGTCATATTCTGCCAATTGGAGCACATACCCATTATCCCCACTCTCTATCTCCTATCTCCTAATCAATTCTCTGCCCATGCCAGTAGGTTGCCTCCAATTCATTGCGCTTTCATTTTTGCTAACAGTCCCTTGTATGAAATTTCATCGAATGCCTTCTGAAATCCATATAAATAACATCCCTAGACACTCCCTTATCTACCATGTTAGTGATCTCCTCAAAAAATTCAACTAGGTTAGTTAGACATGACTTACCCTTTACAAAATCCATGCTGACGCTGTCTGATCAGTTCATATTTGCCCGAGTGCTCAGTCACTCTAGTCCTGATATTTACGGGGAGGGAACAGGGGCATGTGTTAATGGCTGGGAAAACCAGAAATGCGGGGAAGGTGAAGGTCCAGCTGAATTGAACGGCAGGCCCTTAATAAAAGTTTTTACTCTTGTTTCCCACCCGGCAGCTAGCCAGATTGAGAGGCTGGCCGACTGCTGGGTGGGAAAGCCTGTGGTAGAACGCCGCAGCCGGGGGAATGCTGGGGATGGAGCCCGGCAATTAGAAAAGATCAGGGCATGATGCGGGGGCTCGGAGCGCGGCAGAGGAAGGGAGGGAAAGATCGTGTCATACTGGGTTGGGGGGGGGGTGCGGGGCGGTGGCGGTGGTGGGTGGACTGATCATGGGGAGTGAGGCAGATCATGTGGGAGGGGAAGTGGGTAGGCTGATCGCTGCAGAAAACTTGCTTGGGGGGCCCAGGGAGAAGCACATATTTAGCGATTTACCCCTCTCATCCATCATGGGGGTTTAAAATTACCCCCTCTGCCTCTAATGACAGATTCGTATAACTTCCTCACAACAGATATTAGACTGATAGACTAATCTTACAAATAAAAATATATGGGGGTTAAATTGGTTAACCCCCGAAAACGGACATTGGGATCCTGGTGCGCGATTAACCCATGTTGAGACACTGGCAGCACGTAACCTTCGTGCTGTCTGATGATCTACGTGATTATTGCGTGCAGCCAGAGCTACCTACGCTGTTGATTGGCACCAGCAGGGAGCCCTGATATCTGGAGTGGCTAGCATTACATAAAGGCAGCCTGCACCTCTTAAAGGGGAGGTGCACTGTGGCTACAGGGAGAGCCGGAATTGTCAACTAACCCTGTGCTACAGGAGAGTGAGGAATGGCTGCGTCTGTGAGAGAGCCTGCACCAAAGTTCTCGGCGACACACCAGAGGTCTTGGTGCAAGAGATGGATGCACGGAGGGGCATCCTTTATCCGCAGGGTGGGGCAGGAGGCCCTCCACACACGTGCTGAAGAGGCAGTGCGAAGAAGTCACGCACAAAGTAAATGCTAGGAGCATCGCACCATGCACATGGATGTAGTGCAGGAAGAAGTTCAGTGTTTTGACACGAGTAGTCAAGGTGAATGAGCTCAACTATCAAGTGACATCTCCTACCAACTGCACCATTATCTTCATCCACACACTACACCACCCACCCTCCCGCCCCCCCCCCCACCCCGCTCCAGTCACCCACCTACCAACAAACTCTTTCCATCAGTAAGGAACTCTTCAAATCAGAAGCTGCACCTCACTGTCTCACAGTGCCATTCTTGCAAGTTACGCACCCATAACTCACAAGTCTCTCACACTGGCAGCTATTCAACCATGACAGCCACACCGCCCAAACATCTTGCAGGACACTCGCTGACACACTTCCCTCTTTCTTGCAGGAGAAGGTGACACAAAACAGCGGGTAGCAGGAAAGAAGGGAAGACCTGGGGGAGGACAGGCATGCCTACACGTCCTCACCCCCATGGAGGAGACTGTGCTGTCAATATTGGGCGGGCCGTCACTGTGGCCGTTGGAGGTATTGATGATGAAGGTGTCTGCACCCCAGTCCTCCTTCTCACTTCTCCCTCATCCCACAATCTTTTATGACTCAAGTCCTACAGATGGTGTGAGCACACACTTCTAACTTTCTCCTCTCCCCTCGCCACAAGTCAACCCTTGTCCCTTTGTCATTTCAGATACCCAAGAACTGAAACTGACACTGTCAGAGGAGGCAGAAGAAGGTGACAGTGATGATGCAGACACACCATCATTCGATCTTACATTCACAGCCACCAGCTCAGAGACTGACATTGCGCGTACTTTAGAAGCTAGGATAGAGAAAGGACCGGAACGTGGTGAGACACCAGGCACAAATGCATAGGAGTTGGGGCGGGGGGGAACGGTTACCGCAGGTGCCAGCTTGCCGGAGGGTGAGGTTGCACACTAGATCTGTTGCAGAGGAGTCAGATGATGACTTCGATGGGCCATGCTACAGAAGAAGGCTGATGGGCGAACACAACCAAATGATTGATGCACTGGAAAGCCTGCCAGAAAGCTAGCGCACAATGTCATGGGGCATGGAGATGTCTAGCTGCAACTTGGCACATGGCTTTGCGCAGAGCTTGGAGCCCATCCTTTCCCACATGGAACGGGGGGTCACTTCCATCAGCACACTTGCGAAACCCATCATGATGCAGCGTCTGATGACCAATGTCACAGCTTCCATTGCAACACAAACATCTGCCATCCAAGGTCTGACTGCTGCTTTGGAAGCTTAGACTGCTGTTATCATGCCTCTGACTTCCAATGTGGAACAGGGGTTCTAGGGCTTCACAACAGTCCAACAATCTGTTCTCCAGCAGGTCACCAGGATTTTTGAGGCACTGCCCCGGGAGAGTGGCAGTGGTGCCATGGAAGACGAACCTGCTGTCCCCTCTCAGGATGATGTGGAGATGCCCGTGATGGACTGGGGTTGACAAATGTAAGGAATCTTACAACACCAGGTTATAGTCCAACTGTTTTATTTGAAAATCACAAGCTTTCGGAGGCTTTCTCACTCGCTCACCTGACGAAGGAGAAAGCCTCCGAAAGCTTGTGATTTTCAAATAAAACAGTTGGACTATAACCTGGTGTTGTAAAGTTCCCTCTCAGGATGACATCATTCCTGCTCCCATCCCTGCCACTCCACCAGTACCTTTGCTTGTTGCCTGTCAACTAGCCAGGCCAGACTGCTGTAGCCCAGGCCGAAATGGTGAGGTCTGAAGCCGGGCCCTCCAGGCCCAGAGCTGCTCGAGGTCGTCCTCCAAGGCCATCTACACGCTCCTCAGTTGAAGATCAGCAGCCTTCCACCACCCATGCTCCAGCCATTAGGGATGCACTTTGTAAGAGCACTAGGAAACCAAAAGGCACATGTTGTTTCAATCATTCCATGTGTTCATTTATAAATTTGGGTTTGAATTTGCATTTGGTGATGGTTTTTATTTCTGCAATGAGCTGAGGGAGGAAGCAATGGGTAATCATAAAGAGGACTATTTGATGGTCATGTGGGAGAGGAAAGGTAAGTGTGGGACTGTTGGTGAATGGGGAGGTGTCGTTGAGGTTACTGGTACCGCTCATTAATAATCTGATCACGCAGAGCCTTGGCAGACTGGGCCAGTCTACCTTGCTGCCTCCCTGCCTCTTCCTCCATTTCCTGCTGCACTTCTTCCTCCGCTTCTGAATCAGGATCTTGCTGGATAAGAGGTGGCAAGGGTTATTCCCTCATAATGGTCAGGTTGTGCAGTATGCAGCATACAAATCTTGATACTCAATTAAGTACCGCAGGGCTCCTCCAGAGCCGTCCAGGCAGCGGAAGCGTTGCTCGAGGAAGCGTATGATATGCTCGATGATATTCCGTGTGGCAACTTGGCTTTCATTGTAGGCCTGCTGTGCGCACGTGCGTGCGTTCCGGACCGGAGTCATGAGCCACTTCATGAGGGGAAACCCTTGACGTCCAGTAGCTGGCCTTTGACTTGCCGTGCTGGTTGAAATATAGGTGGCATGATGGACTGCTGCAGAATGAAGAAGTCATGACTGCTGCCAGGATAGCGGGCATTGACCTGCATGATGTGCTGTGTGTGGTCGCACACCAGCTGCACGTTGAGAGAGTGGAATCCCTTTCTGTTCATGGAAATGGCCGAGTTCAGATATGGAGCACGCATGGCAATATCTGTACCATGGGGAAGCCTGTAATGCGAGCAAACCCTCGTGCTCGCTCATGCTGCTTGTGTCTCGAGAGAATGTGTTGAATCTGTTTCTGGGTACATACAGAGCCTCTGTGACCTCCCTTATACAGCAGTGCATTGCAAACTGCGAGGTGTTGCTTATATCGCCGCTAGCAGCAGCCTGAAAGGAGCCAGAGCCGTAAAAAGTAAGCGTCACAGTTACCTTGACAGCCACAGGCAACGCTGTTCTTGCCCTGCTCTGAGGCTGCAGCTATGGCTATAGCAGTTGACAAATCTCAGTCATGACCTCTTTCATGAACCACAGCCATCGAATGCACTGGTCATCGCTGAAGTTGGGGTAAGAGAATTGGTCCCTCAAGGCCCTCGTTGAATATGGCCTCCTGCTGAGCGCCCTGTGCCACCACCTCCTCCTTCCTCTCCTCTCATCTTGCCCTGCTCTGTGTGGGCTCTCTGCATGTTCCCAGTCATGTTCAATTCCCAAAGGAAGCCCTAGCAGGCCTCCCACATCTGGCAGCAACCTTGTTCAGCACACGATTTTAAATGCTATTAACATTACTGCACGACCAGCCAGACCACTCTATATAATATTACAACTTTCTCCAAGTATCGGAAATTCCCACAAACACCCACAATTGTACCAGCAGCCAGAATAACTAATCCAGCAACTAACCTCTAACTCCTGCATGCTCCCTTTAAATAGCACTGCTGGGGGTCCTTGTGCCCTTTAACTCCTGTTCAGCTGTGCGAGGTTAGGACAGTGCATTGGCTGGAGCAGGGAGTTTGAAAATGCCGCCAGCTACTTCAACAGCGTTGCACACTGATCAACGTCATAATCTCCCTGCTCTACATGCTGCCATCATTCATTAGGTGCACGTGCGCAAACGTCTTTACCAAGGTGGTGTCCTGCGCTGGAAGTGTGCGTGCGCATCTCGGGCGCCATTTTCGGGACTTAGGTGTCTGCATAGCGCCTACATAATGGGTGTTATGTGGCCCAATTGAGCCCCCATAGACTTTCTTATGACTTAAAATGTGATGAAACTCTCTATTTGGCTTTTGACTTGAAGATGTTGTTCTTTAGGAGCATCACTGTCGACAAATGTCTGAAGGGCCTTGTCCTGGAACCAGCTTGCTTGCTTCCTTTTGCTTTTTACTCTAAAAGAAAGAAGAAAAGTCTTGCATTTATATAGCGCCTTGCCTCAGGACCTCGCAAAGCGCTTTACAGCCAATGAAGTACTTTCAAAATGTTGTACTGTAGGAAACAATTTGCGCATAGCAAGGCCCCACAAACAGGAAATTGATAACGACCAAATAAGTTTTTTTAGTGATGTTGGTTGAGGGATAGATATTGGCCAGGACACCAGGAGACAGTATTATTCATGCAAGAATCGCTATTTATAATGCTTAAGGACCTTGTTATATTCTTGTTCAGTAACTCCAATGTATAATTAAACTGTGTTATGATTGTCTTCTCAGTACATGTGTTATAATGAATGAGATCGATGAGTGGAAAAGCTGAAAATGTGTATGTTTACTGCTGTATATTATAATACAAGAAAATAAAAATTAACATGTTGCATATGCTAAGAGGAAATTCAGAGCCAATGCTTATGGTTTGGATATTAATACTATAGTCAACTTCTCCATTGAAGGAAACCCGCCCTTAAGAGCCATGTGGTTGATGTAAAACTATTTTCGTTTTCCTTTATCGCTGAAACTTTTCCCTAGAAAAGTTTCCCCTTTATACTCTTTGTACTTTGATGTGCAGTGTACACTGGGAGACTCAATCTCTCATCATACATAAAGGGGAATTGGAAAGAGTACAAAGTAGTCCATCAAGGAACTGAAACCTTTTAGCTGACTGGGGCTTACAAACTATGTGACAAAAATATAGCGATAGAGCACAAAACACTGAAGGTATCAGTCTTAATTAATTTTCCTTATCAGATGTTGGTTGAAGGATAGGCTGAATATAGAAAGTTCAGAGGGGAAGTGAAAAGGGAAATAAGAGGGGCAAAGAGAGAGTATGAGAATAGACTGGCGGCTAACATAAAAGGGAATCCAAAAGGCTTCTGTAGGCATGTAAACAGTAAATGGATAGTAAGAAGAGGGATGGGGCCGATCAGGGACTAAAAAGGCAATCTACTCATGGAGGCAGAGGGCATGGCCGAGGTACTAAATGAGTACTTTGCATCTTTCTTTACCAAGGAAGAAGATGCTGCCAGAGTCTCAGTAAAGGAAGATGTGGTTGAGATACTGGATGGGCTAATAATTGATAGAGGAGGTACTAGAAAGTCGAGCTGTACTTAAAGTAGATGAGTCACCCAGCCCGGATAGGTTGCATCCTAGGTTGCTGGGGGAAGTAAGGGTGGAAATTGCGGCGGTACTGGCCATAATTTTCCAAACATCCTTAGATACGGTGGTGGTGCCAGTGGATTGGAGTATTGCAAATGTTCCACCCTTGTTCAAAAAAGGGTGTAAGGATAAACCCAGCAACTACAGGCCAGTTAGTTTAACCTCTAAGGTGGGGAAACTTTTAGAAACGATAATCGGGACAGAATTAGCAGTCACTTGGACAAGTGTGAATTGATTAGGGAAAGCCATCATGGATTTGTTAAAGGCAAATCATGTTTAACTAACTTGGTAGAGTTTTTTGATGCGGTGACAAAGGGTAGATGAAGGCACAGCAGTTGATGCAGTGTATAAGGACTTCCAAAAGGTGTCTGATAAAGTGCCGCATAATAGGCTTGTCATCATAGTTGAAGCCCATGGAATAAAGGGGGCAGTAGCAGCATGGATACAAAATTGGCTAAGTACAGGAAACAGAGTAGTGGTGACCGGTTATTTTTCAAATTGGAGGGAGGTGTAGAGGGAGCTCCCCAGGGGTCGGTACTAGGACCACTGCTTTTCTTGATTATATATTAATGACTTGGACTTGGGTGTACAGGGCACAATTTCCAAATTTGCAGATGACACAAAACTTGGAAGTGTAGTGAACAGTGAGGAGGATAGTGATAGACTTCAAGAGGATATAGGCAGGCTGGTAGAATGGGCAGACACATGGCAGATAAAATTTAACGCAGAAAAATGCGAAGTGATACATTTCAGTAAGAAGAACGAGAAGAGGCAATATAAACTAGAGGGCACAATTCTAAAAGGGATACAGGAACAGAGACCTGGGGGTATATGTGTACAAATCACTGAAGGTGGCAGGGCAGGTTGAGAAAGCAGCTAAAAAAGCATTTGGCATCCTGGGCTTTATAAATAGAGGCATAGAGTACAAAAGCAAGGAAGTCATGATGACCCTTTTATAAAATACTGGTTCAACCACAGCTGGAGTATTGTGTCCAGTTCTGGGCACTGCACTTTAGGAAAGATGTGAAGGCCTTTGGGAGGGTGCAGAAAAGATTTACTAGAATGATTCCAGGGATGAGGGACTTTAGTTACGTAGTGGACTGGAGAACCTGGCATTGTTCTCCTTGGAACAGTGAAGGTTGAGAGGAGATTTGATAGAGGTATTTAAAACCATGAAGGGTCTAGACAGAGTAGATAGAGAGAAACTGTTCCCATTGGCAGAAGGGTCAAGAACCAGAGGGCATAGATTTAAGGTGATTGGCAAAAGAACCAAAGGTGACATGAGGAAAAACTTTTTTACACAGCGAGTGGTTAGGATCTGGAATGCACTGTCTGAGGGAGTGGTGGAGACACATTCAATCATGGCTTTCACAAGGAAACTGGATAAGTACTCGAAAGTAAAAAATTTGCAGGGCTGCAGGGATATAGGGCAAGGGAGTTGGACCAAGTGGATTGCTCCTGCATAGAGCCGGCATGGACTCGATTGGCCGAATGGCCTCCTTCCATGCTGTAACCTTTGTATGATTCTAAGATGGTGTAAGCAAAGAGCCTTCTAATGCATACAAGAAAATTAATGCAAACTTTGTTGCCTAAACCTAATTTTTTTTAATATAAGTATTCAGTTTCTGCACAATAAATTACCATGCATCATCAGGATCCAAATTACCATCCATCTGCCTGTCCTACGACAAGTGAATTATGCAACAAGTACTGTGTAAATTTTTTGCCACCTGTCTATAAGACAAGTAGTTCATATCTGTAGTATATAATGTGAGACTGACTTAATTGTGACTTGAGAACCTACTATTTATGATTTTTTTTCTTCTTTTGGGACTAGATTTTCTTTTTAATGAAATACAGAAGAAATTCCCATGTTCGTTGTAATTAATGATCCACTAACAAAATCATACAAATTCGTGGCTTTGAAATGTGTGATGTCTGATGATACAATTTTGTAATTGGCAATGAAAAAGATAGCATCCAATCAAGACACATCTGCAATAATAATTCTTCAACATTTTGTGTGCTAATGAGCCAATTAACCAGTATGTTTTGAAGTTTATTAATCCAACTGTGAAGTGCCCAACTTTTGTTAAAATGCTCATTGACAATTGAGAAAAATCCTGATTTGATGACTAGGTCTGCATATGCTTATACAGTGGATATCATCGGGGGCAAGAAGGTGGAGGGGTTCATGAGTCACTGGAGCCAAGACCAGGGTTCATGATGCCATAGTGCATGAAATGCTTAAGTCGTAACCAGCTACCGTGCTGTGGGGGTTAAACAATGACATATGCCCTCTTTGGGGTTTGCAAAGAACGGATAAATTCCAGACACAACTTTTTTTCATATCACTAATCCACAACCTTTAATTGTTACCATGTTTTTACAAATATTTATTGATGGGAGAAATAAGTCACATAGTGCGAAATTTGAACTAGCTGTGTTGATGGAAAAAAAGTATCCAAAATTTAAACCAAATAACATACATTTAATTTAGATTTTAAAGTACAACATTTGCCAGTAATCATCTCATTGGCAAGTAACACTGATGTTGATAGTAGCTGTCCAGATTGACTGACTGACTGACTGACTGACTGACTGACAGAAAATATCCCCAAACGTCAACTCCGAACATCATGATAATGACTATATGAAATGTAAGAGATTATACTTTAAGCAGCAACCAGGGATATATGCTTACTAATGTCGAATATCTAAAATATTACAACGGTAAATGTTCATTATTTAACAGATTTATTTAAACCCTAGTTTAATATACATTTAATAAAATTGTAGTTGAAAGAAATCCTGTAGAAGTGAAATATAGAACTACATAAGCAATTTAATTAGATTCATAAAATGAGCATATTACTATATTATCTATTAATGAAAGAAAGAAAGAAAGAAAGACTTCCATTTATATAGTGCCTTTCACGACCTCAGGATGTCCCAAAGCGCTTTACAGCCAAATACTTTTGAAGTGAAGTCACTGTTGTAATGTAGGAAATGTAGCCAATTTGCACACAGCAAACAACAATGTGACAATGACCAGATAATCTCTCTTAGATGTTGGTTTAGGGATAAATGTTGGGCAGGATACTGGGAAGAACTCCCCTGCTCTTCTTTGAATAGTGCCATGGGATCTTTTACGTCCACGTGAGAGGGCAGATGGGACCTCGGTTTAACGACCCTTCCAAAAGACGATACCTCCGACAGTGCAGCACTCCCTCAGTACTGCAATGTCGGCCTAGATTATGTGCTCAAATTCCTGGAGTGGGACTTCAATGCACAACCATCTGACTGAGGCAAGAGTGCTACCACTGAGCCATGGCTGATACTAATCTACCACATTATATGTGATTACTTAATATAAAGCAATATAAAATGAGAACTGAATTTTGTCTCAAAACACTTCTGCTAATGCTGAGCATTATAATCCAGGGAAAGTTTATATCAGGTACAATATTAAATTTTCAAGTCCAATTGATATGTCAACCAGAATTTAAGCGTGTGAATTTCACTTGTGTCCTGCCTTTTTGAGTAGTACAAACTGGATCCAAAATTCTTTCTTGACCACACATCATGCCAGTACAGCAAATCATAAATTATAGATAAAAAACTAACCAGTAATCACAAGCTAATATGCTTATGAATACTTCACACCATCTTTGTAAAGTCACAAGTTTGATCTCAAGGCTGTTACTACATTCTTCAACTTTCTTTTCAACATTAAAATCTAGAGGTACAATTTCTTCCAGTTTCGTGTTGCCAAAATTAAAACCATCCTCTTTGGTTCCCAACACCACTTGCAGCTCTCAGCCTTGACTTCTTTGACTGCCATTAAATCCAGAGGTGTGGAACCTTGGCACACTGCTCAACTCCAAGCTGAAACTCCTTCCTTGCATATGTTGTGTTATAACCACAATTTTCTTCCACATCTCTAACATCACTCACTTATGCAATGACTCTTCCCTGTTCCTCACTTTCTCTCTCTTCTCCCCACCCCCCCCCCCCAACCTCACCCCGCAAGCTGCTGGAACCCTAATTAACAATTTTAGTATTTTTTTTTTATCATCTCTAATGGTGAACTCCACCCTCCCCAAATTCCAGCTAATTCAAAATGCTGGCGCCGGTTTCCTCAGCTCCATAAAGTTTAACACTCATCACGCCCCTCTCCCGTCTTTACCAAGCTCCACTGGCTCACTGTGCCCTAATGAATTGACTTCAAGAGCTTTGTCCTCATTTTCAAATTCCTCTTAGCCTCACCCTATCTTACCTCAGACTGCACATTCCTCCACGTACCCTATGCTCCTATGACATCGGTTTATTCCTGGTTTGCCACACTCTCTGCTCTGCCATCAGTAGTCATTCCCTTCCCAAATTCCTTTACCTTACCAACACTCCATGCTTTCAAAAGCCTACTTATAAACCTTTTTCTTCAACTCAGTTTTTTTGGCCTCCATCCTACCTTTTTGGTTTTTTTTCCCTTTTTCCTTCCTGTTTGGCATCCACTATTTTCCACCACCCTGTAAAACTCTTTGGGACATCTTTTTGTATGTGAGGAGCACTACAGAAATGCAAGTTGTTATACCGCAGCCCATGTGTACTGCTACTGATGCAAGATGGTCACTACTGATAGCATGTTGCTGATTTATTAAAAAGTTGTAAACAATTTTACAACACCAAGTTATAGTCCAGCAATTTTATTTTAAATTCACAAGCTTTCGGAGACTTCCTCCTTCCTCAGGTAAATGTTTCAGGAGCTCCTTGAAGCCTACGCATTTATACATATAGAACAATACATGGTGTTTACAGACTGCCCCTGCAACTGCCCGTTGCCAAGGCAATCACCGTGTTCAGACAGAGAGGTGTCACCTGCAGAACCCCCGAATACACATTCAACAAAAAAACAAACAGGGAAAAAAACAGAGAAAAAAAACAGAGAGAGGCAGAAACATCCGGAAGGCAGAAAGAGCCAGCAAATGACCCATTATATTAAAAACAGATAACATTTGTTCGCTGGTGGGGTAACGTGTAGCGTGACATGAACCCAAGATCCTGGTTGAGGCCGTCCTCATGGGTGCGGAACTTGGCTATCAATTTCTGCTCGACGATTTTGCGTTGTCGTGTGTCTCGAAGGCCGCCTTGGAGTACGCTTACCCGAAGGTCGGTGGATGAATGTCCATGACTGCTGAAGTGTTCCCCGACTGGGAGGGAACCCTCCTGTTTGGCGATTGTTGCGCGGTGTCCGTTCATCCGTTGTCGCAGCGTCTGCATGGTCTCGCCAATGTACCATGCTCTGGGGCATCCTTTCCTGCAACGTATGAGGTAGACAACGTTGGCCGAGTCACAGGAGTATGAACCATGCACCTGGTGGGTGGTGTCCTCTCGTGTGATGGTGGTATCTGTGTCGATGATCTGGCATGTCTTGCAGAGGTTACCGTGGCAGGGTTGTGTGGCGTCGTGGACGCTGTTCTCTTGAAAGCTAGGTAATTTGCTGCGAACGATGGTCTGTGTGAGGTTGGGTGGCTGTTTAAAGGCGAGTAGTGGAGGTGTGGGGATGGCCATAGCGAGGTGTTTGTCCTCATTGATGACATGTTGAAGGCTGCGGAGAACATGGCGTAGTTTCTCCGCTCCGGGGAAGTACTGGACGACAAAGGGTACTCTGTTGGTTGCGTCCCGTGTTAGTCTCCTGAGGAGGTCTATGCGATTTTTTGCTGTGGCCCGTCGGAACTGTCGATCGATGAGTCGAGCGTCATATCCCGTTCTTACTAGGGCGTCTTTCAGCGTCTGTAGGTGTCCATCGCGTTCCTCCTCGTCTGAGCAGACCCTGTGTATTCGCAGGGCCTGCCCATAGGGGATGGCCTCTTTGATGTGGTTAGGGTGGAAGCTGGAGAAGTGGAGCATCGTGAGATTGTCCGTGGGCTTGCGGTAGAGTGAGGTGCTGAGGTGCCCGTCTTTAATGGAGATTCGTGTGTCCAAGAAAGAAACTGATTCTTTCTTGGACACACGAATCTCCATCAAAGACGGGCACCTCAGCACCTCACTCTACCGCAAGCCCACGGACAACCTCACGATGCTCCACTTTTCCAGCTTCCACCCTAACCACGTCAAAGAGGCCATCCCCTATGGACAGGCCCTGCGAATACACAGGGTCTGCTCAGACGAGGAGGAACGCGATGGACACCTACAGACGCTGAAAGACGCCCTAGTAAGAACGGGATATGACGCTCGACTCATCGATCGACAGTTCCGACAGGCCACAGCAAAAAATCGCATAGACCTCCTCAGGAGACTAACACGGGACGCAACCAACAGAGTACCCTTTGTCGTCCAGTACTTCCCCGGAGCGGAGAAACTACGCCATGTTCTCCGCAGCCTTCAACATGTCATCAATGAGGACAAACACCTCGCTATGGCCATCCCCACACCTCCACTACTCGCCTTTAAACAGCCACCCAACCTCAAACAGACCATCGTTCGCAGCAAATTACCTAGCTTTCAAGAGAACAGCGTCCACGACGCCACACAACCCTGCCACGGTAACCTCTGCAAGACATGCCAGATCATCGACACAGATACCACCATCACACGAGAGGACACCACCCACCAGGTGCATGGTTCATACTCCTGTGACTCGGCCAACGTTGTCTACCTCATACGTTGCAGGAAAGGATGCCCCAGAGCATGGTACATTGGCGAGACCATGCAGACGCTGCGACAACGGATGAACGGACACCGCGCAACAATCGCCAAACAGGAGGGTTCCCTCCCAGTCGGGGAACACTTCAGCAGTCATGGACATTCATCCACCGACCTTCGGGTAAGCGTACTCCAAGGCGGCCTTCGAGACACACGACAACGCAAAATCGTCGAGCAGAAATTGATAGCCAAGTTCCGCACCCATGAGGACGGCCTCAACCAGGATCTTGGGTTCATGTCACGCTACACGTTACCCCACCAGCGAACAAATATTATCTGTTTTTAATATAATGGGTCATTTGCTGGCTCTCTCTGCCTTCCGGATGTTTCTGCCTCTCTCTGTTTTTTATCTCTTTTTTTCCCTGTTTGTTTTTTTGTTGAATGTGTATTCGGGGGTTCTGCAGGTGACACCTCTCTGTCTGAACACGGTGATTGCCTTGGCAACGGGCAGTTGCAGGGGCAGTCTGTAAACACCATGTATTGTTCTATATGTATAAATGCGTAGGCTTCAAGGAGCTCCTGAAACATTTACCTGAGGAAGGAGGAAGTCTCCGAAAGCTTGTGAATTTAAAATAAAATTGCTGGACTATAACTTGGTGTTGTAAAATTGTTTACAATTGTCAACCCCAGTCCATCACCGGCATCTCCACATCATTATTAAAAAGTTGGCAGTGTTGTACTGCATATTTTCCTTTGGTGCACTGCAAAACATGGTGCACCAATTGTGCATTAAAACACTACTTTGGGTGTTGGTTTTTCCTGTTCTCTTTAATTTAGAGTGCAATAACTTCACTACTTGTAACAGTTTAGATTTTTTACTAATATCTAACATAGTAGTTCTACAAAGAGAAGTAAATAAATAAGCTAGTCAGGTGTGATTCTGTACCGGCCTGTGAAATGAGATGTAGCGTATCGAGTTTTTTTTCTTGCACTAGGTGGTTGAAATATAGATTGGTTACAACATCAAGGCTGGTCATATATACATTGTCTTTTCAAGTTTGTTTCAACTAGATAGAATGTGGTCATATATTTCTACATTAGACTAAAGGACTGCAGCAGTACTCTTAAAATCTCTGCATTGTAATAACTTCAGGAAAGAGCAATTTCTATTATCTCTGTATAACGCATCTTGTTGGGAGGCAGACATTTTGTAAGTCTTTAGTCTTTAAAGCATATTGACGTTATTGAATTTTGGCTAGGATTTGAGATTATTAATCCTGTCCTGATCAGATGATATGGATGGACACTGAGATCAGTCATTGAGCATCCAATTTTCTCCCAGCTGTGGGTTCATTGCTGGGTCATCATCCTTCCTGTGGAAAGGGGGCATGCTGGTTTAGCAGGTATAAAGAAATACATTGTGTACAGGTGAGAGTCCTTGGCTTTCAGACCTCAGTAATTAGGGGGTGAGCATCCACAGATGATTCAGCCAATAAAGGTGTTTAATGATGGTAAGAACAGTTAGAAGTGATGATTAATTGACCTGGGCACTATGGGCTTGCTATTGTGTGTACTGTGGAACATACTGGCCATCAGCTGGTAGGCATGCAGTCTTGTAAAGGGCTTTCTGTGCTGACATTGGTCATATATCATTGCAGCTGTGCCCTTTGATTACTGGGAGGGCTTGCAGAGTGATTAATAGCCAGGATCAATGTTTCTGCCCAGCACATGACATTTGGTCACAAAGCGACCATATACTTATTCCCCTTTGGCATGGCGCTTAGGAGAAATGAAGGATGAGACCTGCCAATTTATAGCTGAAGAGCTTCCAGTTTATAAAATGAGTTCAGTTTGACTGTAAGAAATTATTCCCTATTGAAATAATTAGTGCAGCATTAAACACAATTACAACTAAAACTATAGGATCACTTTTGCTGAATCTGAGCCAGTTGACAGATGGTGTTGGATTGATATTTTGGCTGCTGATAAAGTCTAGGGTTTCTATTTTGCTGAGAGAATGAGTAGTAAACAAAACTCAGCAAGAGCTAAATACAGTATAATGAAGTGTGTTGTAACATTTCTATTCCTTTAACCAGTTAAGATGCATATTGTAAACATAGATTGATGCAGTTTGTCGTAAATATTTTAGTATCTGCTGATGCAATCGGACAAAAGATTTTTTAAAAAACTACATAAAATAGATTAGGGCAGAAATTGCTCCCGAAATAACAGAGGAAATCAACAGCGCTCTATGTTTTTTATGGCGAATCAAAGGAGCAAGTTCACGCATTTGCACATGCACACTAATACGCAGAAATCATGAACTTGCTCCTATTGGTTCACTGGCGATTTGACAGCTGCAAATTAAAGGGCTATCGCACGCTACAGTCAGTGAAATCACTGAAAAATCGTAAACTTGCTCATCTGCCCAGATGGAACGTAACTAATTATGTCACCAAAAGGTATGCTGAAAAATACAAAAGTGTACTAACTGTCTGCCAAACAATTAAAAATTAAATTTTAAAAATGTGGAGTCTCATATTACTCCTTATTTTAATAGTTTTTGGTTATTTAAAAAATTTATTTTTTTTTTACTTTTCTCTTCTGTCTCTTTAATTCAATTATTTCTTTGGCATTTTATTAAAAAAATTAAAATTTTTGTTTACAATGAATTCCAGAATACTAACTTTAGATGAATGAAGTCTGCTTGCCTGCTTGTGGGTGTGACTTCTCTTCCTGACAGATTTTGTGGGCGTGTCTTCCATTCCCACAGACTGTTCCATGTGAATCATCTTATGTTGCTGAGAGGTTGAATTGATAGTGTACAATTTCACAAAACTTCAAAATCAAGTAAGTTGACGCCGCAGAGCCTGCAGAAAGTACATTCATTGTTTTAATTCGCAAGAGCTGCGGAGACCGTTGCTACGCCGCTCAGTGCAATTTCTGGCCTCTTATTTCAATTGAACTGTTTATTTTAAAATTTTATGTAAATAAGAGCTGAGATAGAGGTGTTCAAATTTGAGGGGTTTTGCCAAGGAAAATAGGGAAAAATATTCTATTGGTCGGTGAGTTGGTAATGAGAGGACATAAATTTAAGATCATGACCAAAAGAGGTTGAAGAATTTTTTTTGGAGGTTTATTAGGACATGGAATGCACTACCAGAAACTCTGGTGGAAACAAATCCACAATAGCTTCTAAAAGGTAAGTGGATTCATTGTTTTAAAAAAAAGGGAAAAGGTATTAAACGGATAGTTCTTTCAGACACCTGGCGCAGATGAGATGAGCCAAAAGGCCTCCTTTTGTGTTGCTCCATCACCAAGACCACCTACTTCCACCTCTGTAACATCGTTCGTCTCCGTCGCTGCTTCAGCTCATCTGCTGAAACCCTCGTCCATGCCTTTGTTACCTCTAGACTCGACTATTCCAATGCTCTCCTGGCTAGCCTCCCATCTGCCACCTTCCATAAACTTGAGCTGATCCAAAACTCTGCTGCCCGTATCCTAACGCGCACCAAATCCCATTAACCCATTACCCCTCTGCTTGTTGACCTACATTGGCTCCCGGTCCGGCAACGTCTCGAATTTAAAATTCTCATCCTTGTTTTCAAATCCCTCCATGGTTCTCCCCACCACCCCCCCCCCACCCCACCCCCTCCAAATCTCTCTAATCTCTAACTGCCTTACAAACCTCTGAGATCTCTGCTCCTCCAATTCTGGCCTCTTGCTGCATCCCCAATTTTAATCGCTCCAATATTGGCGGCTTGCCTTCAGCTGCCAAGGCCCTAAGCTCTGGAATTCCCTCTCTAAACCTCTCCGCCTCTCTACCTCTCTCTTCTCCTTTTAAGACGCTCCTTTAAAACCTACCTCTTTGACCAAGCTTTTGATCACCTGTCCTAATATCTCCTCGTGGTTCGGTATCAAATTTTGCTTGATAATCGCCCCTGTGAAGTGCCTTGGGACGCTTTACTATGTTAAAGGTGCAAGTTGTTGTTGTATCATTCAATGACTTTATAAGCTCCATTTTTAATTTTTTTCTGAACATATAAATTTTCAATTAGAAAGTTTAACTGATGTTACCAAAGATGGACGAGTGAACCAAGTGCAACAAGTCATCTTGTCAACATTTATATAATTATTTCCAATAATTTTAAGTGCTACCCAGCAAATAAAAATGTAAAGTGACTCCTTACTGCCCAAAAGTCTTAGGGTAACACAATGGATCTCTTCCTGTAATCCTTAATGATATTTGTGATATATCACAACCTTTCCCAACATAATACTTTACATATTGATCAACTTTAAGGGTACTACCAATTTTTTTCTTTCTAGCCCCGGACAGAGAGTCCATTTTTTTTTTTACCACACTTGTTGCTGCCCCTGTTGAACCCAAAGCTTGGCAGAAACCAGAAATAGAACCTAAGTATTGGTCTGTATAGCTCACCACTGCACTGATTTATTTATTTACTGAGTTATCAGGGAGTCACCAAAAGGAGCAAGTTTAGTCCCAGGTACCAGTTTGACCTGTTCATGGGTTAAGTTTATTCTATAGTACTTTCTGTCAGGATGAAGCGGTTTCATTTATAAGCCAGTTTTTTTCTTTTCCTGCAATCTTTCTTGTTTCATGATCTATGTGATTATTAGTACACTGAACTAAGCCTCACATAGCATGTTAAAGATGTTCTCTTTCTCTGGTTGTTTTCTAGATCTTGAAATCACTAATATAGAGTAATTTTAATTCTTAGACTTGAATTTCATTAGTGGCACATTAGTACGTATGTGAGCATCGGGCGTACGGTAGCATAGTGGTTATGTTACTGGGCTAGTAATCCAGAGGCCTGGACTAAAATCCAGAGTCATGAGTTCAAATCCCGCCACGGCAGCTGGCGAATTTAAATTCAATTAATTAAATAAAAAAAAATCTGGAATTAAAATACTAGTATCAGTAATGATGGCCATGAAACTATCGGATTGTCGTAAAAACCCATCTGGTTCACTAATGTCCTTTAGGGAAGGAAACCTGCCGTCCTTACCCGGTCTGGCCTATATGTGACTCCAGACCCACAGCAAAGTGGTTGATTCTTAATTGCCCTCTGAAATGGCCTAGCAAGCCACTCACCACCACCTTCTCGAGGGCAATTAGCGACGCCCACATCCCATGAACGAATAAAAAAAAAACATGTTTTCTTTTTAAAAACAAAAGTTCACTATCTTCAAAAAAAAAATGAAGGGCACTTGTGTCTGTTTCTTTTGCAGCTTTATGGCAATCCATTTGAATTCTGTGTGGGCATCAGATGAAATGGTTTGCATGGCACAACACAAACGTAAAGACTATCTCAATGCACCAAAATGCATTTATGTTGCAAAGGCATTTTCCATTGACACGAACTAAACATATTATAGCCCATAATGTAGTTACTTTTACCAGCTTGGACTTTTGAATGAAGTAAAGGCCTGCCAGCTGTCACACATGATATGACAATGTCATATCTTTAATGACAGCAGAGAGCTGCTGTAATGTGGACTAAATTAGTAGTGTGTAAGAATCCTTAGACGGGGAGTGTTTATGCCTGGAAATTTGACTAAAAGGTGGCACTGGGGTTGAGGTACAATAGCAGCAGGGACAGCAAACAGCAGCATAAACCTACTTGTATTTTTTTAAAAAGCTGTGACAGACTCAAGGTATAATGTAATTAGGACCCAGGCGCAATTTTAATTGGGTAGGTCGAAAGTTCTGCCCAGATGGCTAAAACCTCATGGGATTGGCTTCACAAACTAACTGACAGGACTGAAAGCACAATTTAAAGGGGCATTCAGCTGCCAGCACTCAAATGGTAGTGATCTGTGTGCTATTGTGCCTAGTGAATTTCCATGGGATTTCTGAGTTTGGAGATTGCTTGTTCCTGTTTTTTTTTGCCATACTCATCCTGATTAAGGGTGCCACTTTTGCTTCTTTGCTTTGGATGGAGGAACAATTGGAGGAAGAGGAACAGCAGCAGCCTCAACAACCTGGATGAGCAGCAGATGGACCTGTTAGAACACAACCTGTAGTTTTCTCAGTGTAATCACTGAATCAGTAAATCTTGGTCTTCTCCATGCCCTTTGGTGCAGAAATTTTCAGACAGCAGATTCCTGTTTTATGCCTCTTCAATCTATCCAATTACTACAGCTGTCATCATAGAATCAGAAAGCTCTGCATTGATGGAGCCCATTCAGCTCATTGTACCTATACCAGTGCTAGCTCCACACTGGAGGTTTCAATTCTAATCGCAGTTCCATGCTTTTTCTCCATGCACTTAACTTTTTTTCCTGTTTATATAATTCTGTCAAATGTTTTGTTTGACTTGGTTTCAATAACTATGTGCGGTAATGCATATTCTAAATTCTTTATATTAAAATATTTTTTCCAACCTTTTTATACTTTGTCCTTTTGACATTTTTGGCCTCACTCTCACCTCTGACTTCAAACGGAACTGTCTCATCTCATCGATTACGACTGTGTTAAATAGAAATTCAGTTTCCTCTTTCACATCAAATATTCACCTCAGCTTACTTCAGACAAAAGTCTCCATAAAGTCCCAGACTTGAATACTGGCCCAGTATGTAGGGTGGCTATTCTAATTCTTCTCTTGCATTTCTGGACATCATTCTAGAAAAAGTTTGTCATTTGATAGTTGATTACTCTCTCACCTCTCGTCTCCATCACACCTTCCTCGTCTTTTTCTATTTTAAGGTTACAATAGTTAGTGTTCTACTGAGATGTCCTCTCACTCCTTCGAAGAAACAAATACATCATCCTTTGTACCATTTTTGCTTCTGTAAAAATCCAAAATACTGTGTTGAAATCAAGAATCATTGTACAGTCTACTTTTCCAACCAGTTATTTTCCAGGACTGTAAAAGTGCGAAATTCCTTCGCTTCCTCTTCCTAAAATTTTCAAGTTTTTAAAACTGAAACCTGACATCATTTAACCACTGTTTTCTGATTTACCTCATCTCATTTACTCTTTCAGCCTTTCTAATGTCCTGCACTATGGTCTTCTAGGGTTGCGAACCCTTTAGGATTGTCCTGGAGTCTCCAGGAATTAAAGATTGATGTCCTAGAAACTGCTGCAAGCAAGAAAAATCATAGGGACATTAAAAGAAAAATTTTGTTTTTTTCATTTTCTTTGAACACTTTTGTTAGTTATGAAAATATTGGAGATGGGGAAAAAGGGCTGTTTGATTAACAGCCAAGAATCATCCAATTAACTAACAGTCTGTGCACTATCCAGTTGACATGGGAAGGCGGTATGCCATGAGCATGGATATGTCGGGTGATCAGTGGCGGGACCGAGTGTGGGGCAGTTGGAGGTGGGGGATCATCTGATGAAAGCTCCTGGAAAACATCCATGAAATACATCCAATGAGAGTTGGCAACCCTTTCATTTTGGTTTTTCAGTTTTTAAAACAATGCAGACAGCAATTTCAATAATGAATAGTCAAGTGAGTAAATAACTAAATTTGCTTTTTAAATCTTTTCCTGATATTAAAGATATTGTTTAGCTAAGATTGGACATGGATATATTCCTAACAAAATAAATGTGTTACTTAGTATATGTGCAGCATTGGAGAGAAGAATTTGACTTTACAGATTGATGCATACTGACCAGTTATATATTATCTTCCACTGTCTAGGTTCCAGGAATGAAGTTTCAATACATTAATTACAGAGGACTAAGTTGCAGTCAGCACACAATTTCGTGCTTTTATGAAATGGGAATTGCATGCAAAGGGGTCATTTTGACTTTTATTGTGGACAAAATATGAGTGATAGCGAATCTGCAGCCCATTTTCACACCTTGCACAATATTATTTTCCATGGAATGCCAATTTGCTGTCACTCCTATTTCGCCTGGTGATAAAAGTTAAAATTACCCCAAAATGTTAGATTCACAATTCAAAAATTATTTGAAATGAAATGACCACTATTTTTCATTGAAGACTTTCAGAAAGTAGTTAAGAGATGTGTACCTATTTTTTTTTGGGTTAAAACCAGTTAAGAAAGTATGATCTTACTCAGAATGAATTGCAACGATTAGGATTCATTCCAATGAAATGCCTAAAGGGCTGATTTTAACCCACCCAACCAACCCGTAATAGGGCAGCCAGGCTGTTAAAATTGCTTGCAAGTACTTACCACTCTGTTCCCGCTGATTTCTGCCATTTCAACGGCGTGTATTTTTTTAGGCGGCCGAGGCGCCCACCAGAAGCACTCGGTACCTCACGAATGCATGCATGCAAATCAGAGTCCTATGAAGTCTTTAGGATCCAGGCGCCATATTAATGCAAAATCGTGGAAGTCCTGTTCACTGGCCAGCCCACTAGTAAAACCTATCAGGATTGGTCTCTCAGGGCTACCAGAAGCACTATTTAAAGGAGCACTCACCTGCATTTGGATGGAGGAAGAGGAGCAGCCTCAGCGTCAGCAACCGGTAGGAGGGCCTCTTAGAAGATAGAAGGTGAGGGGAGTTGCTCGTAGGTAGCCATACCCCGCCCACATGGTCTACAGGCCAAGAGTCACATTTCTGGATCTACCTTAGGAGCACTGCATCAGGAGGCTGCACTTCTCCAGGCAGGGTGTCGCAGTCCTCTGTAGCCTCCTGCAACAAGACCTACTGCATGCTGGCCCAGGTTCCTTGCTTTGCCAGTGGCAGTCAAAGTCACCACTGCCCTTAAGTTTTTTTTTGCCACCAGTTACAGGGAATAGCTCTCAGTCTGAAGTGCACAGCTGCATCAAGCAGGTCACCAATGCCCTCTTTGCCAGAGCCAATTAATACATCACATTCCCAGTTGACCCCAGCAGTCAACATGAGAGCGCTCAAGAATTTGGAGCAGTGGCTGGTTTCCTTTGTGTCCAGGGCATTATAGACTGCACACACGTTGCCATCAGGGCACTAGAAGATCAGCCAGCAGTCCTCGTAAATATGACTCAAGTATCACTCAAGTAATGTCCAACTCGTCTGTGATCACAAACAGAATAATGCAAACTTGTGCCAAGTTCCCAGGCAGCAGTCCCAATGAAAAGAAAGAAAAAGAAAGACTTGTATTTATATAACGCCTTTCACGACCAAAGTGCTTTACAGCCAGTTAAATACTTTTGAAGTGCTGTCACTGTTGTAATGTATGAAGCAAGGCAGCCAATTTGCATACAGCAAGATCCCACAAGCAGCATTGTGATAATGACCAGATAATTTGTTTTCTTTAGAACACCAGGAAGAACTTGCCTGCTCTTCTTCATGTAGTGCCATAGGATCTTTTATGTCTAACTGAGAGGGCAGACAGGGCCTCGGTTTAACGTCTCATCTGAAAGACAATACCTTCCACAGTGCAGCACTCCCTCAGTACTGCACTGAAGTGTCTGCCTAGCATTATGTGCTCAAGTCACGAGTGGGACTTGAACCCACAACCTTCGGACTCAAGCGAGAATGCCACCACTTAGCCACAGCTGACACCAATGCTTTTATCCTGTGACACTCAACCATCTTCCCAATATTCAACCCTTCCAGGAGTGTTACAGAATCATAGAATAGTTACAGCACAGAAGGAGGTCATTCAGCCTATCGAGCCCATGCCGACTCTTTGTAAGAGTAATCCAGTTAGTCTCAGTCCCTGCTCTTACCCCATAGCCCTGCAAATTTTTTCCCTTCATGTAATTATCCAATTCCTTTATGAAAGCCACGATTGAATCTGCTTCCACCACCCTTTCAGACAGTGCATTCCAGATCATAACTACTAGCTGTGTTTAAAAAAAAAAGTTTTGCCTCATGTCACCTTTGGTTCTTTTGCTAATCACCTTAAATCTGTGTCTTCTGGTTCTCCACCCTTCGGCCAATGGGAACAGTTTCTTTTAGAATCATAGAAGGTGGCCATTCGGCCCAACGAGTCCGTGCTGGCTCTATGCAAGAGCAATCCAGCTAGTCACGCTCCACCGCCCTATTCCGTAGCCCTGCAATTTTTTTCCTTTCAAGTACTTATCCAGTTCCCGTTTGAAGGCCATGATTGAATCTACCTCCACCACCCCCTCGGGCAGTGCATTCTAGATCTTAACCACTCATTGTGTAAAAAAAACAGTTTTTCCTCATGTCACTTTTGATTCTTTTGCCAATCACCTTAAATCTATGTCCTCTGGTTCTTGACCCTTCTGCCAATGGGAACAGTTTCTCTCTATCTACTCTGTCTAGACTCTTCATGATTTTAAATACCTCTATCAAATCTCATCTTAACCTTCTCTGCTCTAAAGAAAACAACCCCAGCTTCTCCAGTCTATCTATGTAACTGAAGTCCCTCATCCCTGGAACCATTCAGTGCACCCTCTCTAAGGCCTACACATCTTTCCTAAAGTGCAGTGCCCAGAATTGGACTCATTACTCCAGCTATGACCGAACCAGTGTTTTATAAAGGTTCAACATAACTTCCTTGCTTTTGTACTCTATGCCTCTATTTATATAAAGTCCAGGATTCCGTATGCATTTTTAACCACTTTCTCAACCTGTCCTGCCACCTTCAAAGATGTGTGCACAAAAACCCCCAGGTCTCTCTGTTCTTGCACCCCCTTTAGAATAGTACCATTTAGTTTATATTGCCTCTCCTCAGTCTTCCTGCCAAAATGTATCACTTTGCACTTTTCTGCATTAAATTTTATTTGCCTGTGTCCGCCCATTCCACCAGCCTGTCTGTGTCCTCCTGAAGTCTATTACTATCCTCCTCACTGTTTACTACACTTCAATTACAGTGCTAATTTTGAAATTTTGCCCTGTACACCCAAGTCCAAGTCATTAATATATATCAAAAAACTAGCAGTGGACCTAATACTGACCCCTAAGAAACACCATTGTATACCTTCCCCCAGTCTGATAAATAACTGTTCACCACTACTCTCTGTTTTCTGTTACTTTGCCAATTTCATATCCATACTGCCACTGCCCCTTTTATTCCATGGTCTTCAGTTTTGCTGACCAGCCTTTTATGTGGCACTTTATCAAACACCTTTTGAAAGTCCATATACACAACATCAACCACATTGCCCTCATCAGCCCTTCTGTTACCTCATTAAAAAAACTCAATCAAGTTAGTTACAGAATGACTACTTGGGGACAAGGGATACCCCTTACACACATGGCTCATGACACCCCTCCGTAACCCCACCATGCCTGAACAACAGAGCTATAATCAAAGCCATGGGGCCACCAGAACCATAGTTGGGCATCCTGTAGGCCTCCTCAAATAAAGAATCGGGTGCCTTGCGGATCTGATGGCTCCTTACAACATTCCCCACAGAGAGTCTCCCGCAACATAGTGGTGTGCTGCATCTTGCTCAACCTTGCCATCCAGAGAGGCCTGCATTTGGCAGAGGCAGAGAAACAGTAGCAGTCCTCATCAGTTGAGGCCAAAGTCATGTGTGACTGAACGTAAATGGGGTGTGTTATCCTTCCTTGTCCTCCTCAGAACTCTCAACAATGTTTGTCACAGTTGACCACACAATCCTCTTCCTTCACTTTTTCTCCACTGTCCAGCTCCGATTGCCCTCGCAAGGTTGCACTCCTACCTGTCTGAACGTGGCCAGCGTAACTCCAGCAATGGCTTTGCTTCCCATCCAGCACAGTCACCTCCAAAGTCCCAAGGATCTATCCTTTGCCACCCTCTTTCTTCCTTCTCCCGCGCCCCCTCCCCCACCACCTTATTTACATGCTGCCCTTCAATTGTCGTCATCCATAGTACAGGGTCAGCTTCCAAATGTATCTTTACAACGCTGACCCCTACCTGTCCACCACGTCCCTCAGCTCCATGATCACTTCTATGCTGTCAGACCACTTGTTGTGGATGAGTGAAAATTTCCTCCAACCAAACGTTGGGAACCTATAGTTTTTGGCCACTTCCATCAACTGGACAAACTGACCACGGCACCCTGGTACAGGAGGCCATTCAAGTGGGGGGAGTAAAAAGAAATGTGGTGGTGTTACGGGATAGTATAGTCAGGGGGATAGGTACTGTTCTCTGCAGTTGCGATTGGAAGTCCCGAACACTCTGTTGCCTGCCTGGTGCCAGGGTTAAGGACATCTCTTCACGGCTAGAAAAGAACTTGGAGCAGGAGGGGAAGTATCCAATTGTTGTGGTCCACGTAGGAACCAACAACATAGGTAGAACTAGGAATGAGGTTCTGCCAAGGGAGTTTGAGGAGCTCGGGTCCAAATTAAAAAGCAGAACCTCAAAGGTAATAATCTCTGGATTACTACCTGAGCCATGTGCAAATTGGCATAGGGACAAACAGATTAAATACGTGGCTGAAAGAGTGGTGTGGGAAGCAGTGGTTTCAACTCATGGGGCACTGGTACCAGTAATGGGGAAGGAGGGAGCTGTTCGGTTGGGACGGGCGCCACTTCAACTGGGCTGGGACCAGTGTCCTGGCAAATCGAATAACTAAGGCGGTAGATAGGGCTTTAAACTAATAAGGGGGGTGGGGGGAGGGTTCAGGTAAGGATAATTTTATTATTCTAAAAAGAAAAGTCAAGGCTATAGAGCAGAGTAGCAATTTGGGTAAAAACAAGCAGAGTATGAGTAGTGGTGACCGGTTGTTTTTCAGACTGGAGGGAGGTGTACAGTGGTGTTCCCCAGGGGTGGGTGCTGGAACTACTGCTTTTCTTAATGTATATTAATAACTTGGACTTGGGTGTGCAGGGCACAATTTCAAAATTTGCAGATGACATAAAACTCGGAAGGGTAGTGAACAGTGAGGAGGATAGTGATAGACTTCAAGAGGACATAGACAGGCTGGTGACATGGGCGGATATGTGGCAGATGAAATTTACCGCAGAAAAATGCAAAGTGATACGTTTCGGTAGGAAGAACGAGGAGAGGCAATCTAAACTAGAGGGCACGACTCTAAAAGGGTTACAGGAACAGAGATCTGCACAGATTATTGAAGGTGGCAGGGCAAGTTGAGAAAGCAGTTAAAAAAGCAAATGGTATCCTGGGCTTTATAAATAGATGTACGCAGTCGTACAACACCAGGTTATAGTCCAACAGCTTTATTTGAAATCACAAGCTTTCGGAGCTTTGCTCCTTCGTCAGGTGAGTGAAGGGTTCCATAAAGGCCCAGCATATATAGTCAGAGAACAATGCCTGGTGATTACAGATAATCTTTCCCAACTGCCCTTTATCACACCTCGGCAGAGAGATAATCACAGCAATCAAAGGAGTGAATGGTGTTCAGACAGGTTAGTCAGGGACACATTACATCCAAGAATACTGAATACACAAGGGGTCAGATAATAAAGACAGAGAGAGAGAGAGAGAGAGAGAGAATGACCAGTTGTATTAAAAACAGATAAAAATTTTTTCGCTGGTGGGGTTACATGTAGCGTGACATGAACCCAAGACCCCGGTTGAGGCCGTCCTCATGGGTGCGGAACTTGGCTATCAATTTCTGCTCGACGATTTTGCGTTGTCGTGTGTCTCGAAGACCGCCTTGGAGAACGCTTACCCGAAGATCGGAGGCTGTATGTCCTTGACTGCTGAAGTGTTCCCCGACTGGGAGGGAACCCTCCTGTCTGGCGATTGTTGTGCGGTGTCCGTTCATCCGTTGTCGCAGTGTCTGCATGGTCTCGCCGATGTACCATGCTCCGGGGCATCCTTTCCTGCAACGTATGAGGTAGACAACGTTGGCCGAGTCACAGGAATATGAACCATGTACCTGGTGGGTGGTGTCCTCTTGTGTGATGGTGGTATCTGTGTCGATGATCTGGCATGTCTTGCAGAGGTTGCCGTGGCAGGGTTGTGTGGTGTCTTGGACGCTGTTCTCCTGAAAGCTGGGTAATTTGATGCAAACGATTGTCTGTTTGAGGTTAGGTGGCTGTTTGAAGGCGAGTAGTGGAGGCGTGGAGATGGCCTTAGCGAGGTGTTCGTCATCATCGATGATATGCTGAAGGCTGCGAAGAACATGGTGTAGTTTCTCCGCTCCGGGGAAGTACTGGACGACGAAGGGCACTCTGTTGGTTGTGTCCCGTGTTTGTCTTCTGAGGAGGTCTATGCGATTTTTCGCTGTGGCCCGTCAGAACTGTCGATTGACGAGTCGAGCGTCATATCCTGTTCTTACGAGGGCGTCTTTCAGCGTCTGTAGGTGTCCATTGCCTTCCTCCTCATCTGAGCAGATCCTGTGTATTCGCAGGGCCTACCCATAGGGGATGGCCTCTTTGATGTGGTTAGGGTGGAAGCTGGAGAAGTGGAGCATCGTGAGATTGTCCGTGGGCTTGCGGTAGAGTGAGGTGCTGAGGTGCCCGTCTTTAATGGAGATTCGTGTGTCCAAGAAAGAAACCGATTCTGAAGAATAGTCCATGGTGAGTTTGATGGTGGAATGGAACTTGTTGATGTTATCGTGTAGTCTCTTCAGTGATTCTTCGCCATGGGTCCATAGGAAGAAAATGTCGTCGATGTATCTCGTGTATAGCGTTGGTTGGAGGTCCTGTGCAGTGAAGAAGTCGTGCTCGAACTTGTGCATGAAAATGTTGGCGTATTGGGGTGCGAATTTGTTCCCCGTGGCTGTTCCGTGTGTTTGGGTAAAGAACTGGTTGTCGAAGATGAAGACATTGTGATCCAGGATGAAGCGGATGAGTTGTAGGATGGCGTCTGGAGATTGGCTGTTGGTGTTGAGTACTGAGGCTGTCGCAGCGATGCCGTCATCGTGGGGGATACTGGTGTAGAGTGCCGAGACGTCCATCGTGGTGAGAAGTGTTCCTGGTTCAACTGGTCCGTGGGTGCTGAGTTTTTGTAGGAAGTCTGTAGTGTCGCGACAGAAGCTGGGGGTTCCCTGTATAAAACATTGGTTCGACCATAACTGGAATACTGCATCCAGTTCTGGGCAATGCACTTTAAGAAAGATGTGAAGGCGTTAGAGAGGGTGCAGAAGAGATTTACTAGAATGACTCCAGGGATGAGGGACTTTAGTTACGTGGATAGACCTGGAGAAGCTGGGGTTGTTCTCCTTGGAACGGAGATGGTTGCAAGGAGATTTGATCGAGGTGTTCAAAATCATGAAGGGTCTAGTCAGAGTAGATAGAGAGAAACTGTACCCATTGGCGGAAGGGTCAAGAACCAGCGGACATAGATTTAAGGTGATTGGTGAAAAGAACCAAAGGTGATATGAGGAAAAACTTTTTTACACAGTGAGTGGTTAGGATCTGGAATGCACTGCCCAAGTGGGTGGTGGAGGCAGATTCAATCATGGGTTTCAAAAGGGAACTGGATAAGTCCTTGAAAGGAAAAAAATGTGGAAGGCTACAGGGATAGGGCGGAGGAGTGGGACTAGCTGGATTGCTCTTGCATAGAGCCGGCAAAGACTTGATGGGCCGAAAGGCCTCCTTCTGTGCTGTAACCTTTTCTTTGATTCTATGTGTCTGGAAGGGACAGAGAGTTTAATGACGGTTAATGGGTATTAGTGACTAATGTCACGTCAGGGAAAAATAGTTAAAATTAAAGGTGTTGTATCTGAATGAACAAAGCATTTGTATATATCAATGATTTAGACTTAAATGTAGGGTGCATGATTAAGAAGTTTGCAGATGATACAAAAGTTTTCCTTGTGGTTGATAGGAAGAAAGCTGTAGACTTTGGACTGGTCAGCCGGGCAGAAAAGTAGCTATTGGAATTCAATCTGGAAAAGTGTGAGGAAATGCATTTGCAAACAAGGCAAGGGAATACACAATAAATGGGAGGAACAGAGGGATCTTGGAGTGCATGTCCACAGATCCCTGAAGGTAGCAGGACAGGTAGATAAGGTGGTTAAAAAGGCATACGGGATACTTTCCTTTTATTAGCCAAGGCATAGAATATAAGAGCAGGGAGGTTATGCTAGAACTATATAAAATATTAGGCCACAGCTTGAGTACTGCATACAGTTCTGGTCACCACATTACAGGAAAGATGTGATTGCACTAGATAGGGTACAGAGGAGATTTACGAGGATGTTGCCAGGACTGGAGAATCTTAGCTGTGAGGAAAGATTGAATGGGCTGGGGTTGTTTTCTTTGGAACAGAGAAGGCTGAGGGGAGATCTAATTGAGGTGTACAAAATTGTGACTGGTCTAGATAGAGTGGATAGCAAGGACTTATTTCCCTTAGCAGAGAGGTTAAAAACCGGGGGCATAGATTTAAAGTAATTGGTAGAAGGATTAGAGGGGAGTTGAGGAGAATTTTTTTCACCCAGAGGGTGGTAGAGATCTAGAACTCACTACCTGAAATGGTGGTCGAGGCAGAAACCCTCATCACATTTAAAAAGTACTTGTAGGTTGAGGCACTTCAAGTGCACATCCAAGGCTAAAGATCTTGAGCTGGAAAATGGGATTAGGATGGATGGCTCTTTTTCTTCCTGCACAGACCCGATGGGCTGAATGGCTGTCTCCTGAGCTGTAAATTTCTATGTTTCTATGTAACAAGGTAGATGAATTAATGGCACAAATAGAGATAAATGGGTTTGATCTAGTAGCCATTACTGAGACCTGGTTGCAGGGTGACCAAGGTTGGGAACTAAATACTCCAGGGTACTTGACTTCTAGAAAAGATAGGCAAAATGGAAAAGGAGGGTAGCCTCATAATAAAGGATGAGATAAAGACAGTAGTGAGAAGGGATCTTAGCTCAGAAAATCAGGATGTAGCATCAGTAAGGGTGGAACTAAGAAAAAACAAGGAGCAGAAAACACTGGTGGGAGTAGTTTACAGGCCCCCTAACAGTAGTTATAGTGTTGGACAGAGTATAATCAGGAAATGAGAGGAGCATGTAACAAGGGTAATGCAATAATCATGGGGAACTTTAAACTTCATATAGACTGGGCAAACCAAATTGGCAAAAGTAATTTGGAGGACGAGTTCATGGAATGCATCCGAGACAGTTTTCTAGAACAATATATCGAGGAAACAACTAGGGAACAGGATATAGCATTGTGTAATGAGATGGGATTAATTAGTAATCTTATAATAAAGGATCCTCTGGGACAGAGTGATCATAATATGATGGAATTTCGTATTGAGTTTGAGAGTAATATAGTTAAGTCCGAAACTCGGATCTTAAATTTAAACAAGGCCAATTAAGTAGATATGAAGGGCAAGTTGGCTAAGATAGATTGGGAAATTAGATTGAAAGATATGACTGTAGATAAGCAATGACGAACATTTAATGAAATAATTCATAATTCCCAGTGACTAGACATACCCTTTACTAAAAACACCACGAGAAAAGTAATCCAATCGTGGCTAACTACAGAAGTTAAGGATTGTATTAGATTAAAAGAATTAGTAGTATTTGTTTTAATTCTTTTAATCTAATACTGTGTTGCCAAAAAGAGTAGTAAGCCTGAGGGTTGGGAGGGTTTTAGAAATCAGCAAAGGATAATCAAGAAATTTTAAAAGAGGGAGAACATTGAATATGAGAGTAAACTAGCAAGAAATATTAAAACAGATTGTAAGAGCTTCTACAAGTATATAAAAAGGAAGAGATTAGTGAAAGTAAACATGAGCCCCTTCAAGACAGAGACAGGAGAAATTATAATGGGGAATAAGGAAATAGCAGAGATGTTAAACAAATATTTTATATCTGTCTTCACAGTCGAAGACACAAAAAAAATACCAGAAATAGTGGGTAAACAAGAGTCTAATGAGAGGGAGGAACTTAAAGAAATTAGTATTGGTAATGAAAAAGTTTTTAAAAAATTAATGTGACTAAAAGCCGACAAACTCCATCGACCTGATGGCCTATATCCTAGGCTTATAAAAGAGGTGGCTGCAGAGATAGTGGAGCATTGGTTTTGATCTTCTGGAATTCCTAAGGATCTAGAACGGTCCCTGTGGATTGGAAGGTAGCAAATGTTACCCTGCCATTCAAGAAAGGAGGGTGAGAGAAAACAGGGATGATACAAAGCTAGGTTGGTAAGAAAGCTGTGAGGAGGACGTGAAGAGTCTGCAAAGAGGTATTGACAGGTTAAGTGAGTGGGCTAGAAGGTGGCAGATGGAGTATAATGTGGGGAAATGTGAGGTTATTCACTTTGGTAGGAAGAATAGAAAAGCAGAATATTTTTTAAATGTTGAGAAACTATTAAATGTTATGTTCAGAGGAATTTGGATGTCCTTGTACACGAAACACAGAAAGTTAACATGCAGGTACAGCAAGCAATTAGGAAGGCAAATGGTATGTTGGCCTTTATTGCAAGGCGTTGGAGTACAAGAGTAAGGAAGCCTTGCTGCAATTGTATAGGGCTTTGGTGAGACCACACCTGGAGTACTGTGTGCAGTTTTGGTCTCCTTACCTAAGGAAGGATATACTTGCCTTAGAGGTGGTGTATCAAAGATTCACTAGATTGATTCCCGGTATGAGAGGGTTGTCCTATGAGGAAAGATTGAGTAGAATGGGCCTATACTGTCTGGAGTTTAGAAGAATGAGAGGTGATCTCATTGAAACATACAAGATTCTGAGGGGGCTTGACAGGGTAGATGCTGAGAGGATCTTTACCCCGGCAGGAGAGTCTAGAACTAGGGGGTTATAGTCTCAGGATAAGGGGTCGGCCATTTAGGACTGAGATGAGGAGTAATTTCTTCACTCGGGGTTATGAATTTTAGAATTCTCTACCCCAGAGGGCTATGGTTGCTCCGTCGTTGAGTATATTGAAGACTGAGATCGATAGATTTTTGGACTCTAGGGGAATCAAGGGATATGGGGATCGAGCGGGAAAGTGGAGTTGAGGTCAAAGATCAGCCATGATCTTATTGAATGCGGAGCAGGCTGAAAGGGCCGTATGGCCTACTCCTGTTCCTATTTCTTATGTTCTTATGCTCTTTGCCACGGACGCCTCCCTGGCTACTAGCTCGAGCTGAACCAGGCTGTGTGGAACTCCTACTGTCGTGTTCAACCTTGAGCTGAGGTTCAAACTCTATATCCTATTCACTTTCTTCCACTTTTGTAACATTGTTGAAGCCTTTATACGTGTTTTTGTTCCCCTATACTCAATTTTGCTAATGTCCTTCTTGCTGGCCTCCCATTTTTTACTCTCCGTAAACTCTTAACTTGTCCAAAAGTCAGCAGCCTGTATCTTGTCCTGCACTAAGTCCTGCTTACCCATTATCCCCTCCCTCACTGACCTATGTTTCTTCCTATCCTCCAAAGCATTGAATTTAAAATCCTTTTGTTCTCATCTTCAAATCTGTCCACAGCATTGCCCCACCCTATCTCTGCACCCCTACTCTCTCTCTCCAGCACTGTATCCCTTCCCAGAACTTTCAGTGCTCCAACTCAGGCCTTTTATGCAGTCCTCCTCCCTTTGCCCCACCGTTGGTGCCAGAGCTTTCAGTTGCCTCACCTACTCTTTGAAACTCCCTGCATAAGCCCCTCTACCTGTCCCACCTCTCTAGCCAAATTTAAACACTATCTCAAAACCCATCTTTTTGACTAAGCTTTTGTCACCTCTTCTAACTTTCACCTCCTTGGCTTGGCGTTTTTTCTTTTAGCCCTTTTATCTATATTTTTTCCCTCCAATTCTAAAGTGCTTTGGGACGTTTCTACATTAAAGGTGCTATATAAATACAAACTGTTGGCTGCTGGAAAGGAGTACAGAGGGCCAACTTGTTCAATGTGCATGAGCCCAGTATATGAAATTTTAAAAGTCCAGGACAGAATCCTAAACAAGTCGTTTGATGAAAAAAAAAACTCAATCCAATCAAAAGGTAAAGCGTCCTGAATTAAGGAAACTGGAAGAATGATCTGTGGCTTCCGTATAGGATTACTCCACAAAAGAGTTTTTCCTTTTTTAAAAAGTTTTTCTGTCCTCCAGTCAAGTGATGATACTGCTGGCGAATAAAACACATTCCAGGTACAGAATAGCTAGATGCAGAATAAAACTCCTTCTGCTTTGTTCTAACCTTAGATGAGCATCATTCTCCCCACTCACTCCAACTGCACCAGTATGGCATTTTTATATTTCCCATACTAACAATCTTGGGTTTGTCTAAATGACTGTTAATTCGTGTCAGTTTTATGTTGTAGACCCATGACCATTAGGACCCTTACAGCCAGCTGAAAGAGGACTCTTTCATTCTATCAGTCTGTGCTTGATTTGACCGAGGTCCCATAGGCGAAAGGCTAGTTTTTAACCCTTATGCCACCCAGTTCCTGCACAGAGGTGTTCTCTGTTGATCAAGGTTTCAAGGATCGGATTGAGTTGCCCTAACTGGATTGTATGAGTTCCTTGGTTTTGGCTCAGATGAATGAATATGTCATAATATGGTGGTGGTACCTGAGTGTACCGAACAGTTAAACGCAAGCGAAAGTCTGGATGCAGTACTTTTTGTTCCAATATCTCCCCCGTCATATAGAACAAAATATTAGCCTCAGGAAAATTTTGATCCATTTTTTTTAGAAATGCCAAATTTCTTATCAGCATGGAGACCCTCAAGTCTGATCTCCCCTCCTACTCTGCTCTGGAGTCATCACCAACCGAGAGTGTCCCAGGCAACACCATTAGAAATAGCTTGGGGGCAGTTTTAAATGGCTGAGAGCTTCGTGATCAAACCATGCTACAGACAGAATTCCCAGCCTGGAGCATTGTTTCCTGGCATTGTGAATTTTGTGGTATACTTGGTAGAAGGATTACAGGGGAGCTGAGGAAAAATGTTTTCACCCAGAGGATGGGTAGGGGTGTGGAACTCACTGCCTGAAAGGGTGGTAGAGACAGAAACCCTCAACTCAAAATAGTTAAACTGTAGCTTCCAGTTTTTTCTTGCGAAAGGTGTGCACAGCCATTTTATGACAATTATAAGGTACTGCAACTTTAAGAAGAACTGACTATTTTGCATATAGTACAGAAAACATAGAAAAAGAAGTTCTGCTAAAATCAGTCATTTTGTCCCTTCTTTGATAGCGTAATGAACGGTAGGGCTATAAAACACTGTAGAATCTGTCATCTGAAACACAATATTAGCAAATTAAAATTTTCTAGAAGCCAGTATGGTATATTAATAAAAATTGATAAACTGGTGGTAGTGCAGTGATCCAGGCCAACCTTAATTGTGAAATACTCTTGGAAACACAGTAGACTCAGAAAATTTACAGTACAGAAGGAGACCATTCGTGTCTGCGCTGGCCGAAAATGAGCCACCCAGCCTAATCCCACTTTCCAGCACTTGGTCCGTAACCTTATAGGTCACAGCTCTTCAGGTGCACATCCAGGTACTTTTTAAATGAGTTGAGGGTTTCTGTCTCTACCACCCTTTCAGGCAGTGAGTTCCATACCCCTACCATCCTCTGGGTGAAAACATTTTTCCTCAGCTCCCCTGTAATCCTTCTACCAATCACCTTAAATCTATGCCTCCTGGTCACTGACCCCTCTGCTAAGGGAAATAGGTCCTCCCGATTCACTCTATCTAGGCCCCTCATAAGTTTGTACACCTCAATTAAATCACCCCTCAGCCTCCTCTGTTCCAAAGAGAACAACCCCAGCCTATCCAATCTTTCCCCATAGTTAAAATTCTCCAGTCCTGGCAACATCCTCATAAATCTCCTCTGTACCCTCTCTAGTGCAATTACATCCTACCTGTGATGTGGTGACCAGAACTGTGTGCAGTTCTCAAGCTATGGCCTAACCAGTGTTTTATACAGTTCCAGCATAACTTTCTTGCTCTTATATTCTATGCCTCAGCTAATAAAGGAAAGTATTCCATATGCCTTCTTAACCACCTTATCTACCTGTTCTGCTACCTTCAGGGATCTGTGGACATGCACTCCAAGGTCCCTCACTTCCTCTACACCTTTAAGTATCCTCCCATTTATTGTGTACTCCCTTGCCTTGTTTGCCCTCCTCAAATGTATTACCTCACACTTCTCTGGATTGAATTCCATTTGCCATTTTTCTGCCCACCTGACCAGTCCATTAATATCTTCCTGCAGTCTACAGCTTTCCTCCTCACCATCAAACACACGGCCAATTTTTGTATCATCTGCAAACTTCTTAATCATGCCCCCTACATTTAAGTCCAAATCATTAATATATATCACAAAAGGTAAGGGACCTAGTACTGAGCCCTGTGGAGCCCCAGTGGAAACAGCCTTCCAATCACAAAAACACCTGTCAACCATTACCCTTTGCTTCTTGCCACTGACCCAATTTTGGATCAAACATGCAATCCTCCCTTGGATCCCATGGGCTTGTACTTTTTTGACCAGTCTGCCATGTGGGACCTTGTCAAAAGCCTCTCTCACTAAGTTTATCCCATCCAATATTTCACACTCCCTCTTTTGTGAAGACAGATGCAAAGTATTCATTAAGAATCATACCAATATCTTCCGCCTCCACATATAGGTTACCTTTTTGGTCTCTAGTAGGCCCTACTCTTTCCTTAGTTATCCTCTTGCTCTTAATGTATTTATAAAACATCTTTGGATTTTCTTTGATTTTACTTGCCAATATTTTTTCATGCCCTCTCTTTGCTTTCCTAATTTCCTTTTTAATTTCACACCTTCACTTTTTATACTCCTCTAGGCTTTCTGTAGTGTTGAGTTCTCTGTGTCTGACATAAGCTTTCCTTTTCTGCCTTCTCTTACACTGTATGCTCCTTGACATCCAGGGGGCTCTAGATTTGGCAGCCCCACCCTTTTTCTTTGTGGGAACATGTTTACACTGCACCCCTTGAATTTTCCCCTTGAATGCCTCCCACTGCTCTGACATTGATTTACCTTCAAGTTGCTGTTTCCTGCCCACTTTTGCTAAATCAATTCTTAGCTTAGTAAAATTGGCCTTTCCCCAATTGAGAATTTTAACTCCTGTTCTATCTTTGTCCTTTTCCATAACTATACTAAAACTAACTATTATGATCACTACGACCAAAATGCTCTCCCACTGATGCTCCTTCCACCTACCCAGCCTCATTTCCTAAAACTAAATCCAGAACTGCCCCCTCTCTTGTTGAGCTGGCTAAAAAAGTTCTCCTGAATGCAATTTAAGAATTTTATGCCCTCTATACCCTTCACACTGTTTGTGTCCCAGTTAGTATTAGGATGGTTGAAATCCCCTACTATTACTGCCCTACTGTTTTTGCACGTCTCAGAAATTTGCCTACGTATTTGCTCTTCTATCTCCCGCTGACTGGGGGTCTATAGTACACTCCCGGTAGTGACTGCTCCTTTTTTGTTCCTTAGCTCAACCCATATGGCCCCATTTGATCCTTCTAACATATCATCCCTTCTCACAGCTGTAATTGTTTCTTTAACCAAAATTGCCACCCCACCCCTTTTTTTTAATCTCCTTCTCTGTCTCGTCTGAAAACCCTGTAACCAGGAACGTTGAGCTGCCATTCCTGCCCTCCTTTTAAGCCATGTTTCTGTAATAGCTAAGATAGCGTACTTTAAAGATTGGAATCATATTTAATTGCATAGCTGTTTTAAGGATTCTTTTCCTGTGGTAATATTGTATGATTGTGTTGTATAACTGTCCTGTGAAAATTAGGGCCATTAAGACATATATGGATGATAATTTATTGAAACATATTTGAAAAATTTGACATGGATGCCAGAGCTACTTCCACACATCGGGGGTGATTTTAAACCCCAGGAATGGGTGGGTTGGGGTCGGATGGGAATTGAAAATATTTTCGGACTTTGCATTCCCAGTGGGAAGCTGACTACGTTAAACCTGGAAATAAAGCCAGTTCGCAGTCGCAACCCAAAAAACAACTATTTTCAACTCCCACCCGCCCCCAACCCACCCATTTTTGGGGTTTAAAATCACCCCCATTGTCTCCAAGAGAATTATTATTATTAGAGCAGCAATGCATGCTTTTAGTAGTGTTCAGGTTTAAAGCTTGCTGTCAAAACATGCTGTATTATTTGTGAATCTATTTCATACATATTGAGTACTGGCATATGCATATATATTTTTGTGAAAGAAGCAGAGTATTCTACACATCTTGAAGAAAATACTTGAAGAAATTCTTGAAATTTGTTCAATTTGTAATAACATGATACATAGTAACATTGTAATGACCTCTTGCTAACTAGAGCAGTTCTTCCTGATTATTGTACATTATAGATTGTACAGAAATGCTTTTTGGGTAACAGTCCTGGTTTGGTTGATCTGCATTTTTTTTGTAGATGGTAGACCAAGTTATTACTAGTGTTTCTATTTGAAATGATTAGCTTTAACAACAATATTTTTTAGTTTGTTACAGTTCTCATTTGAGCCCAGATTTTCTGATTGTCATTATTTTTACACTGATGGTAACTTATTTTAGATGGATTCCACAAACTGCTCTGTACGCACTTTAAGACACTGAGTCTATAGCAGTTGAGTTGAAGGAGTCCAGTTAAGTGGTTGTTACTCATTGGCCCCTAAATTGCTCGACGTGGCGAACAAATGGCGCTCACCATGTAATAAATTGGATAGCTAGGTGGTGAAGGATAGAATACTGGAGCCTGGTCTTCAGTTGCTTTCAAGCCTTTATTCACAGATCAACATTGCACACTCCACACCCTAGATAAGCTGTCATATAAATAGATACAAGAGAATCCCCGATTGATACACACCACCTGAATACAATTAACACTAATTAATATAAATCATGGACACAATTAACACACTGTTCAATATTATACTCACCCACTAACTTACCGCGATCTTTACTGCTGGAACTTCCTCTTAACGCTGGGCTCTTCTCAGCTTCCTTTAACTCCAGCGAAGCTAGAACCCGTGGAAGGAGTGAGAGGATCGATCTCTCCCCTTGACTAATCAGATTGCAGCATCCTTGAAAAGCTGCAAAGAGCCAAAACCTTGAAACTGTAATGTATAAACCAGCAAGTGAAAGCTGCAACAATAAAATCATTTGTAAAAACAGTTGTAGACAGCGAAAAAAGCAGGTAAGAAATATCGAATTAAATAAGAGACAGAAGGAAAAAGTTTTAAAAAAAAATTTTAATGACCAAAAACTATTAAAATAAGGAGTTATGAGACTCCACATTTTTAAAAGTTAATTTTTAGTTGTTTGGTAGACATTACGACTTACTGCACTGTTAAAACTTAGTTTAGACCTGGTATATTTAAGCGTATCTGTTTTGAGGCTATATTAGCTATTTTTCAGCTGGGTGGACGAGCAAGTTAGCACTGGTCCATTGATTCTGTTGATTGCAGCTGGCGCTATCCCTTTAAGATGAACCTGTCAGATCGCCAGCGAACCAGGAAAAGCAAGTTCCGGATTTCCACGTTGAACTGCACATGTGTGGACGCCAGAACTTGCTCTTTCATTTGGTCACTAACAACGGTGAGCACTGTTGAGCTCACCGTTCTTTATAAATCAATTTCTGACCCAGTGTCTTGAGTTCAGATGACATTTATAAATTACTTGAGCTTTGCTATTCTAGTTTACGATGTCCTCTGAACACCTCAATTAGGTTCCAACCATACAGCTACCTCCTAAGTATCTTATTTATATCTAGTTTGAACACTGTAATATATAATAATCATATATAATGAACATATATAATAATCCTGTTTTACAAATGTTTGTGATTTGATAAATGTTTTTCTGAACTAGTGGTATACACCAAGCTTCCAATATTGATGGCCTAATCAGTTATGTGTGAGTGAGCAAGTCAGATTGATGTACAGAACATATAAATGCTTAGGACACTTATTGAATAGACTTTCCATAAAAGTAGATATTGGTTGAATAAAGATCAATAGAAGAATAGCCTAAAAAAATGTTACCTTATTGAAACTTTTTTAAAATAAAGCTAAAATTATAAAATATTGTACCTCTTCAATTGCCTATTTATTCACTGACAATGAGGCAAAGAGACCTTAGTGACTAAATCAATGAAAAATACTTAGTTAATATGAAAATCCTGTATTCTTTATAATTTTTCTTGTATAATACAGTTTTACATAAAGCCTTGCAATTATATAATGCTTTGTTATGTGTCTCAAACGCTTGACACACTTAATTATTTTGAAGTTCAGTGACAATTGTTATGTAGGCAAATACAGCAGCCATTTTGCACACAACAATATTAGACAGAGAGAAATGCAATGAGCGATCACTTGATATGTTTTTTTGATAGTTTTGGTTGAGGAGGAAATGTAGTTCAGAACTCAAGGATAACTTCCTGATCATCAAATAGTGTCATTAATCTTTAGCATGCACTTAAACTGGTGGAAAGGCCACGGTTCAACATTTTGATCAAGGGGCAGCACCTCCAATAATACAGCATTGTTTCCATACTGCAGTGGAGAGCCAGCTTCGATGATGCACTGAAGTCCTGGAATGGGGCTTGAGTCCACAACTTTCTGATTCAGAGGCAAGAGTGCTGCCAACTGAATCAAGCTGATGCACAGTAGTTTGGAGGAGGGTGGGAATATAGGTGCCATTTCCAAGTGCTTTTGTTAAGGGGATGTTCTCCTATTGTAAAAAAAAATGAAGAGCAACCTACGTTACCTGAGGAGTGAACTTGCAACAAGTTTAATTTTCCAAAAGTAGAACAGATGACTAATGTAATAACTTCTGTTCTGCTTTCTGGAAATGTGTGTAGCTGCAGCCTTTCACACACTGCCAGTGTTGCTAATCAGAGAAATTTAAGGTATCTAGAGTCAAAAAACATTGATTTTTTTTTAATGAAATTTCATAGGTGATGCATAACTTTTAAAATATTTGCTTTCAGCCCTTTTTACAGGCTCCAATAAAAACAATTTAAAATATGAGGTGTTACAAGTGCATACTGTGAGCATATGTAATTAATTCCATCAAAATTTAAAGATAGTATCAAATTGAAAGAAAAAGCATGCTATTCCGCAAAGATTAGTGGAAGGTCGGAAGATTGGACAGAATATAAAAAACAGTAAATAATGACTAAAAGAGTAAGAAGGAGGGAGAAATAAGAGAGAAGCTAGCTAGAAATATAAAAATTTCTACAGGTATTTAAAAAGGAAAAGTGAGCGTTGGTCCTCTAGAGGGAGAGTCTGGGGAATTAACAATGGAGAATAAGGAAATGGCAGATGAATTGAACAGATATTTTGCATCCGTCTTCACTGTAGAGGATACAAATAACATGCCAGAAATAATTGTGAATGAAGAGGTGAAAGGGAGGGAGGAACTTAAAACATTTACAATCACCAGGGAAAGGGTTCTGAAAAAATTATTAGAACTAAAAGCTGACAAGTCACCAGATCCTGACTGACTTCAACCTAGAGTCTTAACAGAAGTGGCTGCAGAGATAGTAGATGCATTGGTATTAATTTTCCAAAATTCCTTAGATTCTGGAAGGGTCCCATCAGATGGGAAAATAGGAATGTAACTCCTCTATTCAAGAAAGGAGGGAGACAGAAAGCAGGAAACTACAGGCCAGTTAGTTTAACATCTGTCATAGGGAAAATGCTAGAATCTATTAAGGAGGTTATAACACGGCACTTAGAAAATCTAATGCAATCGGGCAGAGTCAACACAGCTTTGCAATAGGGAAATCGTGTTTGACTAATTTATTAGAGTTCTTTGAGGAAGTAACAAGCAACATGGATAAAGGGGATCCTGTGGATGTGGTGTACTTGGATTTCCAGAAGGCTTTTGACAAGGTCCCACACCAAAGGCTACTACACAAAATAAGAGCTCATGGTATAGGGGGTAAAGGATTGGTTAGCTAACAGGAAACAAAGTAGGCAAAAATGGGTCATTTTCAGGTTGGCAAGATGTAACAAGTGGAGTGCCACAGGGATCAGTGCTTGGGCCTCAACTATTTACAATCTATATCAATGACTTGGATGAAGGGACCGAATGTATGGTTGCTAAATTTGCTGATGACACAAAGGTAAGTAGGAAAATAAGTTGTGAAGAGGACATAAGGAGTCTGCAAAGGGATTATAGATAGGTTAAGTGAGTGGGCAAAAATTTGGCAGATGGAGTATAACATGGGAAAATGTGAACTCGTCCACTTTGGCAGGAGGAATAGAAAATCAGTATATTATTTAAATGGAGAGAGATTGCAGTACTCTGAGTCACAGAGGGATCTGGGTGTCCTAGTATATGAATCACAAAAAGTTAGTATTCAGGTACAGCAAGTGATTAGGAAGGCAAATGGAATGTTGTCAGTTATTGCAAGGGGAATGGAATATAAAAGTAGAGATGTTTTGCTACAGTTGTACAGGGCATTGGTGAGACCACATCTAGAATACTGTGTGCAGTTTTGGTCTCCTTATTTAAGAAAGGACATAATTGGTTTGGAGGTGGTTCAGAGAAGGTTCACTCGATTGATTCCTGGGATGAGAGGGTCATCTTATGAGGAAAGGTTGGACAAGTTGGGCCTGTATACATTGGAGTTTAGAAGAATGAGAGATGATCTTATTGAAACGTATAAGATCCTGAAGGGACTAGAAGGGGTAGATGCTGAGGGGATGTTTCCCCTTGTGGGAGAGACTAGAACTGGGGCCACATTTAAAAATAAGGGGTCTCCCATTTAAGACGGAGATGAGGAGAATTTTTTTCTGAGGGTCGTGAGTCTGTGGAACTCTTTTCCCCAGAGAGCGGTGGAGACAGGGTCATTGAATATTTTTAAGGCTGAGTTAGATAGATTCCTGATTAACAAGGGAGTCAAAGGTATAGTAGGTAGACGGGAAAGTAGGGTTGAGGTCCCAATCAGATCAGCCATGATCTTATCAAATGGCAGAGCAGGCTCGAAGGGCTGAATGACCTACTCCTGCTCTTAATTCGTTTGTTCGTAAAATTTATATAATTAGGTCTTGTGTCTAGCATGTGTCTGCTGTGTTACAGCTCTCAGACGTCATGGGAGTAACTTTCAACTTTGGTGGAGGCAAAAAACTGGCGGTATTGGATTGACTGCCTGATTTTCCTTTCCACAAAGGCAATAGGCTAAACAGGCAGCAGCAGCTGGGAGAAGAGGGAGGAGGAGGAGGGCACTGCGCAGGAGGCCCTAGCTACAGCTGCTCTTCAGGCAACACTTTTCGTACCTCAAACTGATAGACGAGCAATGTGTGAGTTTCCTGCGCTTCACTAGAGATGCTCTAACAGAATCTGCTGCAGCCAGGCCTGAACAGCATGCTTGCGGCTGTCACAATCACCGTGGTCCTGAATTTCTATGCAAGATGTTCGCTCGAGGCTATAGCAGGGGAAATTAGCAACATCAGGGAGGTGACTGAGGTGCTCTATTCGAGGAGGAGGAGCAGCTTCTTCTCCTTCTTGATAGACCAAGCAAGGCTGGACAAGAGAGCACTAGGCTGTGTACAGATTGCAGGCTTCACCAGGGGGCAGGAGATCATAGACTGCACTCTCATTACCCTGCGTGCTCCTCATCAGCAGCCTGTTATCTTCAACAGAAAGTGATACCATTCCCTCAACGTGCAGCTTGTTCATGACCACAAGCAGCAAATCATGCAGGCTTATGCCCAGTTTCTTAGCAGCAGCCATGATTCATTCTTCCTGCCCCAGTCCTCCATCCCACCTCAATTCCAACCAGGCTATCGGGTGACAGGCTGGCTGCTTTGCAACAAGGGAATATCCCCTCCCGACATGACTCATAACTCCTGTCAGGAATCCGTACACAGGCACAGAGCTGGCCTACAGCGACAGCCATGCTGGCACCAGAAATCTCATTGAGACCATCTATACTCTGAAACAATGGTTCTGCTTCCTGTACAATTCTGAAGGAGCACTACTGTATACCCCTGACTCTGTCTCCAAATTTGTCATAGTGTGCTGCATCCAAAGAAATCCAAAGGGACCAGCCTTTGTCACCACCTGAGAGCAAGAAATGGACAAGGAGGAAGAGCAGGAGCAGCAGTGCCCACCAGTCCTCCTAGTTGCTAGAGCTCTGAGAGCAACTCGTAGAAGAGCGCTCTCTCCTGAACCATCCCCTCCCTCCCCAATACATTAACAGTCCTACCAACCATATAACAACAGACGTCACAACCGCCATCTGAATGCCCTTCTGCAGTCTAACCTCATGGGTGTTGCCCTCACTTTACTCAAAATATTAGCACCAACACTAAATCCAGAAAAAGAAATGGCTACAACAACACATTTCATATTTGGTAATAATCAACTTGCAGAATTAAGAATCACTCTGGTGAAAACCTCCATTACCTTTCTTGTATGCTCGTTTAACTATCCAAATGCTCTTATGAAGTGGACCCTGAGTGGCTGCAGCTTGGGAGGTGGAAGGCTGCTGAGTGTCGATTGATGACATTTCACATGGCCTTTGTGGTCCACCTCTAGCAGCTCTGGGCCTTAAGTGCAGACTGGAGCATCTAGGCGTAGGTTGTGGCAGTCTGGTTCAGCTGGCTGTGTGGCACTGACAATGGCACTGATGGGGTGGGCTGTGGGTAGCAGGCCTGTCATCACCCTGAGAGGAGATAACAGCATGTTTCCAGCATTTTCTGTTCTTGTTTCATGTAAAATGGGCATTGGGAAGCCTGCAAATTATTTGATCCATAACGCCATCACTGAAAGCTAGGTTGCCATATTTGTAACAGTTGCCTTATGACTGCTTTTCTTGACTTAAAAATCAAAACTTTGTGGATTATTGCTGGTGGATTTAATTTTTCCTATTACTTGCTCTTGCTTTTCTATAATTTACTTCTTTGGAGCACCTCGAACACCACTATTGCTGGAACTAGTTGCCCCCATAGCTATAAGCTTAGTGCTCAGCATAAACATTTCATTAGGTCTGCCAATGGCTGTGCTGGATTTGGAGGAGGAGCAAGAATTTCTGCAGAGGGAGGAAAGCCAGGTGCAGTGGCACCTTGGGCATCTGTCGCCCACCTGCACACTGCCTAGAAATTGTGTAATATGATCCAGATATAACTAATTGGGAATATCGGAAGAAATCTGCCCTTGCTGTACGATTTAGCAGTGAGGTTATCACCAAGTTGTGCGCAACCCTCAGATTAGGTTCAGCACAGAGACAGCCCTGCCCATTGAGACCAACGTCACCACCGCATTAAACTTTGATGCCACTGGCTGATTTCAAGCCACCACTAGTGACGTTTGCCAGATCAGTCATTTGTAAACACAACGGTACATCACTGAAGCCTTACTTGCCAGGAGTAACACTTCCCCATTGAAAGGAGAAAACAACTCGAAAAGGCACAGTACTTCTGGCTGGGTTCCTCAAAATGCAGTCCTAATTGATCGGATCCATGTAGCCATTGGGGCCATTTAACAATAATTCTGTGTCATATATGAATTGAAAAGGATTTGATTCCCTCAATACCCATGTGTTTTGGACTACCAAACAGAATAATGCAAGTGACTCCACAATGCTATAGCTATTTGAAGGAGTAGATAGAATGCAGGTCCTGCACAACTTTGCCCTTCATAGAAGGGACCCCATTTAACCAGTAGGTGAGCATGCAGCTTGGCAAAGAAAATGAGGAAAGATCAGGCAAATTGATGTGTTGAGTGATAGACTGCCTTTAACTGAAAGTTCTGTCAATGAGCACCTATGTGAACAGTCCTGTGGTCCTCTCTGGACAACAGTTGTCCCATATTAAAATGCTGGCCAAATCTTCCCCCATCCATCCCTACATGTTTTGCCCCACAACCAACATTCATATATCCCCCCTTTCCAATAAATACCAAGCATTCCAAAGAAGGTGCATCAGTTTATTTTCCTGCTCCAAATGTGTGTCCCTGCGTCAGTCTTTGTTTCTCTGGTGCTTGTCCTAATTTTGTGTTCCTTCTAAGCAGGGAAAGAGCAAGTGTGATGTCACATTGCTGCTCCTGAATGAGTACATGATCTGATTTGGGTAAATGTTCTGTTTATGTTGAGTCATGAAATGGCCCTCGCTCCGACTGCCAGCATCTTGGCATTTGTACTGGTTGGGTGCTTCTACTGAATCTTTTTGAGGGGGGTCAGCTAGGAGATGAGGATCCAACACAGGATGCCCTGGACTTGCCATTTGCTCCAGATTCCTGATATGCCCCCACACCTTGCATTCCTACATAGATGTTGGAGCAGCACTGTTGCATATTCTCTGCCATCCCACACAGGGAATCATAGAATCATAGAAGTTACAACATGGAAACAGGCCCTTCGGCCCAACATGTCCATGTCGCCCAGTTTATACCACTAAGCTAGTCCCAATTGTCTGCACTTGGCCCATATCCCTCTATACCCATCTTACCCATGTAACTGTCCAAATGCTTTTTAAAAGACAAAATTGTACCCGCCTCTACTACTGCCTCTGGCAGCTCGTTCCAGACACTCGCCACCCTTTGAGTGAAAAAATTGCCCCTCTGGACCCTTTTGTATCTCTCCCCTCTCACCTTAAATCTGTGCCCCCTCGTTATAGACTCCCCTACCTTTGGGAAAAGATTTTGACTATCGACCTTATCTATGCCCCTCATTATTTTATAGACTTCTATAAGATCACCCCTTAACCTCCTACTCTCCAGGGAAAAAAGTCCCAGTCTGTCTAACCTCTCCCTGTAAGTCAAACCATCAAGTCCCGGTAGCATCCTAGTAAATCTTTTCTGCACTCTTTCTAGTTTAATAATATCCTTTCTATAATAGGGTGACCAGAACTGTACACAGTACTCCAAGTGTGGCCTCACCAATGCCCTGTACAACTTCAACAAGACATCCCAACTCCTGCATTCAATGTTCTGACCAATGAAACCAAGCATGCTGAATGCCTTCTTCACCACCCTATCCACCTGTGACTCCACTTTCAAGGAGCTATGAATCTGTACTCCCAGATCTCTTTGTTCTATAACTCTCCCCAACGCCCTACCATTAACGGAGTAGGTCCTGGCCCGATTCGATCTACCAAAATGCATCACCTCACATTTATCTAAATTAAACTCCATCTGCCATTCATCGGCCCACTGGCCCAATTTATCAAGATCCCGTTGCAATCCTAGATAACCTTCTTCACTGTCCACAATGCCACCAATCTTGGTGTCATCTGCAAACTTACTAACCATGCCTCCTAAATTCTCATCCAAATCATTAATATAAATAACAAATAACAGCGGACCCAACACCGATCCCTGAGGCACACCGCTGGACACAGGCATCCAGTTTGAAAAACAACCCTCTACAACCACCCTCTGTCTTCTGTCGTCAATCCAATTTTGTATCCAATTGGCTACCTCACCTTGGATCCCATGAGATTTAACCTTATGTAACAACCTACCATGCGGTACCTTGTCAAATGCTTTGCTGAAGTCCATGTAGACCACGTCTACTGCACAGCCCTCATCTATCTTCTTGGTTACCCCTTCAAAAAAATCAAATTCGTGAGACATGATTTTCCTCTCACAAAACCATGCTGACTGTTCCTAATTAGTCCCTGCCTCTCCAAATGCCTGTAGATCCTGTCCCTCAGAATACCCTCCAACAACTTACCCACTACAGATGTCAGGCTCACTGGTCTGTAGTTCCCAGGCTTTTCCCTGCCGCCCTTCTTAAACAAAGGCACAACATTTGCTACCCTCCAATCTTCAGGCACCTCACCTGTAGCGGTGGATGATTCAAATATCTCTGCTAGGGGACCCGCAATTTCCTCCCTAACCTCCCATAACGTCCTGGGATACATTTCATCAGGTCCCGGAGATTTATCTACCTTGATGCGCGTTAAGACTTCCAGCACCTCCCTCTCTGTAATATGTACACTCCTCAAGACATCACTATTTATTTCCCCAAGTTCCCTAACATCCATGCCTTTCTCAACCGTAAATACCGATGTGAAATATTCATTCAGGATCTCACCCATCTCTTGTGGTTCCGCACATAGATGACCTTGTTGATCCTTAAGAGGCCCTACTCTCTCCCTAGTTACCCTTTTGCCCTTTATGTATTTGTAGAAGCTCTTTGGATTCACCTTTGCCTGATCTGCCAAAGCAATCTCATATCCCCTTTTTGCCCTCCTGATTTCTCTCTTAACTCTACTCCGGCAATCTCTATACTCTTCAAGGGATCCACTTGATCCCAGCTGCCTATGCATGTCATATGCCTCCTTCTTCTTTTTGACTAGTGCCTCAATCTCCCGAGTCATCCAAGGTTCCCTACTTCTACCAGCCTTGCCCTTCACTTTATAAGGAATGTGCTTACCCTGAACCCTGGTTAACACACTTTTGAAAGCCTCCCACTTACCAGACGTCCCTTTGCCTGCCAACAGACTCTCCCAATCAACTTCTGAAAGTTCCTGTCTAATACCATCAAAATTGGCCTTTCCCCAATTTAGAATTTTAACTTTTGGGCCAGACCTATCCTTCTCCATAGCTATCTTAAAACTAATGGAATTATGATCACTGGTCCCAAAGTGATCCCTCACTAACACTTCTGTCACCTGCCCTTCCTTATTTCCCAAGAGGAGGTCAAGTTTTGCCCCCTCTCTAGTCGGGCCATCCACATACTGAATGAGAAATTCCTCCTGAATACACTCAACAAATTTCTCTCCATCCAAGCCCCTAATACTATGGCTGTCCCAGTCAATGTTGGGAAAGTTAAAGTCCCCTACTATTACCACCCTATTTTTCTTGCAGCTGTCTGTAATCTCCTTACATATTTGCTCCTCAATTTCCCGTTGACTATTTGGGGGTCTGTAGTACAATCCTATCAAAGTGATCTCTCCCTTCTTATTTTTCAGTTCTACCCATATAGACTCAGTGGGCGAACCCTCGGATATATCCCCTCTCACTACTGCCGTGATGTTCTCCCTAATCAAGAACGCAACTCCCCCTCCTCTCTTACCTCCTGCTCTATCTTTCCTATAGCATCTGTACCCTGGAACATTGAGCTGCCAGTCCTGCCCCTCCCTTAGCCATGTTTCAGTAATAGCTATAACATCCCAGTCCCATGTACCCATCCATGCCCTGAGTTCATCTGCCTTGCCCATCAGACTTCTTGCATTGAAATAAATGCAGTTTAATCTAGACTTCCCTTGGTCTTTGCCCTGCTTTCTCAGACCATCTGTCCGGTCATGTTCTGTACACTCTCCCTTACTGCCTTTTGTTTCTGTCACCACTTTATTTCCCACTGACTTCCTGCATCGGTTCCCATCCCCCTGCCACATTAGTTTAAACCCTCCCCAACAGCACTGGCAAACACTCCCCCTAGGACATTGGTTCCAGTCCTGCCCAGATACAGACCGTCCAATTTGTACTGGTCCCACCTCCCCCAGAACCGGTTCCAATGGCCCAGGAATTTGAATCCCTCCCTCTTGCACCATCTCTCAAGCCACGTATTCATCTTAGCTATCCTGTCATTCCTACTCTGACTAACCCGTGGCACTGGTAGCAATCCTGAGATTACTACCTTTGAGGTCCTACTCTTTAGTTTAACTCCTAACTCCCTAAATTCAGCTTGTAGGACCTCATCCTGTTTTTTACCTATATCGTTGGTGCCTATATGCACCACGACAACTGGCTGTTCACCCTCCCCCTCCAGAATGTCGTGCAGCCGCTCCGAGACATCCTTGACCCTTGCACCAGGGAGGCAACATACCATCCTGGAGTCTCGGTTGCGTCCGCAGAAACGCCTGTCTATTCCCCTTACAATCGAGTCCCCTATCACTATAGCTCTGCCACTCTTTTTCCTGCCCTCCTGTGCAGCAGAGCCAGCCACGGTGCCATGAACCTGGCCACTGCCACCTTCCCCTGGTGAGCCATCTCCCCCAACAGTATCCAAAACGGTATACCTGTTTTGGAGGGAGATGACCGCAGGGGACCCCTGCACTGCCTTCCTACTCTTCCTCTGTCTGTTGGTCACCCATTCACTATCTCCCTCAGTAATTTTTATCTGCGGTGTGACCAACTCACTGAACGTGCTATCCACGACTTTCTCAGCATCGCGGATGCTCCAAAGTGAATCCATCCGCAGCTCCAGAGCCGTCAAGCGGTCAAACAATAGCTGCAGCTGGACACACTTCCCGCAGGTGAAGGAATCAGGGATACAGGAAGGAGCCCTGAATTCCCACATCCCACAAGAGGAACATGACACGGCCCTGGGATCTCCTGCCATGACTTAACCCTTAAATTAGCTTAAGAACAACTACAATGTCAAGAGAAAAAAAAAGGAAAGAAAAACTACTTACCACTCCCTTTAAGGAGTTTACTCCTTTAAATTGTTCTCAATTTAGAGAATGTTAACTACACTAGGGACCTTGATTCACTAAAAAATAAACGCTACTTCCTATAAGACCTGCAGACCTTCCCTTTCTTTTTACTTTAGTTACTGTCGATAAGTAGAAATACTCACCTGAACCTACTCACCAATCAGGTGCCTCCCCTGTGTCGCGTCCCGATCTGATTCCTGACGTCACATCGAACTCGGTCGCAGCTCCGCTCGGCTCGGCTCCTCTCAGTTGTTCTCAGCGCTCTGAAATCCCGCCTTTTATCGGACGCTCCCTCCGCTCCGCTCGGCTCCTCTCAGCTGTTCTCAGCGCTCTGAAATCCCGCCCTTTATCGGACGCTCCCTCCGCTCGGCTCGGCTCCTCTCAGCTGTTCTCAGCGCTCTGAAATCCCGCCTTTTATCGGACGCTCCCTCCGCTCGGCTCGGCTCCTCTGATTAATGAGTGTAGCTTGGCATGCAGCTACTGTAAGGTACGAATCTGTGGATCTTGCAGCAGCTGCCCACCTGACCATAAATGTCCCTTCATGTGGCTGCTAGTCTGCTGCCATCTCCTCCCCACTGGTGATCAGTGTTTTACCTGATTCCCCCAAAGTGGATGTTTCTGTGCAGGTATTTGTGGAGTCTGGAATGCTTGATGGATGCTCATGTGATGGACCTGCTTGTTGCTTTTTCCTTGGGAGACTTGATCTTGTGAGACCCCTAGAGAAAATGGACCTGTGTTAACACAGAGTATGCAGCCAATGACCCTGTAAACAATAGCAAGGCAACTATAATGTCTTGCAGCAAAGGGGCATATGTGGTTACCTGTTAGTCACTGAGTGTTAGATGCTAGCAAGATGATGAAGTTGAAGCAAGTAGTTACTTTGGGCTGACACAAAGCCACCCTCACCCATTCCTTCAATGCCCCCCCCCACCACAATTATTTAGAGGACCTGCTGCTCACGTCTGTTGAAGTGGCATAGGATTGTTGGTGTGCCTGGAGTGCAGGTTCTCTCAAAGGGCAACCTTCAAGGAAAAACTGAGCAAATGTTCATTAGCATTGAAGACCAAGTGCAACCCCATATTCCACCATAAGTGAAAGAAGGAACAGAAAGAATACATATAGTTTGAAGAGCCACAGTGAAAGAGTAAACAAACATGCAACATTTCTGTAAGGATAGAAAGCCGTGAACTTTATCTGCTACCAAGTTGGGGCTGTACCTTCGCTGAAATGGTAATTAGGAGTTGTCGGATGTGAGATTAGGGTATATGCTTTGCAAGCTGCATTACTGATGTGACACCACGTTGAGGTCTGAGTTGCTTAGTGCCTGCATAGTTCTTTTCAGTGGGCAGCATTAACTGAAGCCTTCCTTGGCACTCCTTCAGTTCTGAGAACTTTTTGCACATTTGCTCCCATGACGTCTGGACATGGAAGACTGCATTCACCCTGTTTATCACCTCTTATCATGCCTGCTGTGTAGCAGTTCTGTTAGGGTGGGGGTTTCTGTCTTCTCCAAAAATTGCCACTGTCTTGAACACTAACTCTCCCAGCAGATTTTTGGGCTTTCCTCAGTGAAGAGGACAGTTCTTGCAGCTCCTTCAATGATCCTCTTGACGCAACAGCCAACCTCCACCAAAAACTGTACAACAGCCCAGAAGAACCGCAGCACTTTCAAGAACAATCAGTAACAAGTGCATGCAAGAACATGAGCTATTTTTTGGCCTGATCATGGAGTTGGCCCTATTATGTACAAAGCCATCATAGTGAATCTGCAGGTGACTATTAATATGTTTAATATTCAAAGTCCAAAAGACTTAAAATATATTTTACAATGTTTTAAATGAGAACATTCTTAGCATTAAACAGATATTCTCTTATCAACTGCAACTTCAGTTTCTCTCTTGAACTTGGAGGATTATTATTCTATCATAACTCTATGCTCTAAATGAAAGACCAGTTGAGATTTGTAGCTCTTGTGTTACAAAATATAAATAAGATTGACAGTTCTGAATAAGCTGTACAAATACATCTGTAGTTCTGTATAAGCAAACTCAATTTAGCCCTGCCACTGTGGAATGTAATCTGTAAAGCCACATCAATCTCTTTCATTATGGCATTGTGATGTTAGCTGTTGGGTAATGGGTAAGTTGATAGTACAGTGAGTATTTCTGAAAGCAAATTTTTATATCTAACTCAAACATCAATACAATTATTGTATTTGAATTGATCACTGCTTAAGAAATCTTTGGTTTATATATAATTGTTGGTAAACAGCTCAAATAAGTAATCTGCTGTTGTGTTAGAATTACATAGAATGTACAGCTCAGAAACAGGCCATTCGGTCCATGCCGTTGTTTATGCTCTACACGAGCCTCCTCCCTCCCTAATTCATCTAACCCTATCAGCTTAACCTTTTATTTCTTTCTTCCTCGTGTTTATCTAGCTTCCCCTTAAATGTATTTATGCTAGTCGTCTCAACTATTTCTTGTGGTAGCGAGTCCCACATTCCAACCACTCGCTGGGTAAAGAAGTTTCTCCTGGGTTCCCTATTGGATTTATTAGTGACAGTCATAGTTATGGCCCTTAGTTCTAGTCTCCCCTGCAAGTGGAAACATGTTCTCTACGTCTACCTTATCAAACCCTTTCATATTCTTAAAGACCTCTATCAGGTCACCCCTCTGTCTTCTCTTTTCTAGAGAAAAGCCCCAGCCTGTTCAATCTTTGCTGATAAGTATAACCTCTCAGTTCTGGAATTTTTAAAAATTCGTTCATGGGATGTGGACGTCACTGGCAACACCAGCATTTATTGCCCATCCCTAATTGCCCGTGAGAAGGTGGTGGTGAACCACCTTCTTGAACCGCTGCAGTCCGTGTGGTGAAGTGCTGTTAGGAAGGGAGTTCCAGGATTTTGACCCAGCGATGATGAAGGAATGGCGATATATTTCCAAGTTGGGATGGTGTGTGACTTGGAGGGGAACGTGCAGGTGGTGTTGTTCCCATGTGCCTGCTGCCTTTGTCCTTCTAGGTGGTAGAGGTCGCGGGTTTGGGAGGTGCTGTCGAAGAAGCCTTGGCGAGTTGCTGCAGTGCATCCTGTAGATGGTACACACTGTAGCCACGCTACACCGGTGGTGAAGGGAGTGAATGTTTAGGGTGGTGGATGGGGTGCCAATCAAGTGGGCTGCTTTGTCCTGAATGGTGTCGAGCTTCTTGAGTGTTGTTGGAGCTGCACTCATCCAGGCAAGTGGAGAGTATTCCATCACACTCCTGACTTGTGCCTTGTAGATGGTGGAAAGGCTTTGGGGAGTCAGGAGGTGAGTCACTCGCCGCAGAATACCCAGTCTCTGACCTGCTCTTGTAGCCACAGTATTTATGTGGCTGGTCCAATTAAGTTTCTGGTCAATGGTGACCCCCAGGATGTTGATGGTGGGGGATTCGGCGATGGTAATGCCGTTGAATGTCAAGGGGAGGTGGTTAGACTCTCTCTTGTTGGAGATGGTCATTGCCTGGCACTTGTCTGGCGCAAATGTTACTTGCCACTTATGAGCCCAAGCCTGGATATTGTCCAGGTCTTGCTGCATGCGGGCACGGACTGCTTCATTATTTGAGGGGTTGCGAATGGAACTGAACACTGTGCAATCATCAGCGAACATCCCCATTTGGAAACATAGAAACATAGAAAATAGGAGCAAGAGTAGGCCATTCGGCCCTTTGGGCCTGCTCCGCCATTCAAAATGATCATGGCTGATCGTCTAACTCAGTACCCTGTTCCCGCTTTTTCCCCATATCCCTTGATCCCTTTAGCATTAAGAAATATATCTATCTATCTTCTTGAATATATCTAATGACTTGGCCTCCACCGCCTTCTGTGGTAGAGAATTCCACAGCTTCACCACCCTCTGAGTGAAGAAATTTCTCCTCATCTAAGTTTGAAATGGCATACCCCGTATCCTGAGACTGTGACCCCGGTTCTGGACTCCCCAGCCATCAGGAAGATCCTCCCTGCGTCTAGTCTATCTAGTCCTGTTAGAATTTTATATGTTTCGATGAGATCACCTCTCATTCTTCTAAATTCTCATGAATATAGGCCTAGTTGACCCAACCTCTCCTCATACGTTAGTCCTGCCATCCCAGGAATCAGTCTGTTAAACCTTCATTGCACTCCCTCCATGGCAAGGGCACCCTTCCTCAGATAAGGAGACCAAAACTGCACACAATACTCCAGATGTGGTCTCACCAAGGCCCTGTACACCTGCAGTAAGACATCCCTGTTCCTGTACTCAAATCCTCTTGCAATGAAGGCCAACATACCATTCGCCTTCCTAACTGCTTGCTGCACCTGAATGCTCGCTTTCAGCGACTGGTGTACAAGGACAACCAGGTCATGTTGCACCTCCCCTTTTCCCAATCTATCACCATTCAGATAATAATCTGTCTTTCTGTTTTTACAATCAAAGTGGATAACCTCACATTTATCCACGTTATACTGCATCTGCCATGTTCTTGCCCACTCACCCAACTTGTCTAAATCACATTGGAGCCTCTTTGCATCCTCCTCACAGCTCACATTCTACCCCAGCTTTGTGTCGTCTGCAAACTTGGAAATGTTACATTTAGTTCCCTCATCCAAATCATTGATATATATTGTGAATAGCTGGGGCCCAAGCACTGATCCCTGCGGTACCACACTAGTCACTGCCTGTTTATTCCTACTCTCTGTTTCCTGTCTGTCAACCAATTCTCAATCCATGCCAGTATATTCCCCCCAATCCATGCCAGTATATTCCCCCCAATCCCATGTGCTTCAATTTTGCACACTAACCTCTTGTGTGGGACCTTGTCAAAAGCCTTCTGAAAATCCAAGTACACCACATCCACTGGTTCTCCCCTATCTATTCTATCAGTTACATCCTCAAAAAACTCCAGTAGATTTGTTAAGCATGATTTCCCTTTCATAAACCCATGCTGACTTTGTCCAATCCCGTTAATGCCTTCCAAGTGTTCTGTTATCACATTCTTTATAATAGACTCTAGCATTTTCCCCACTACTGATGTTAGGCTAACTGGTCTGTAATTCCCTGTTTTTTCTCTCCCTCCTTTTTTAAATAGTGGGGTTACACTTGCCCCCCTCCAATCTGCAGGGGCTGTTCGAGTCTATAGAATTTTGGAAGATGACCATCAATACATCCACTATTTCCAGGGCCACTTCCTTTCGTACTCTGGGATGTAGATTATCAGGCCCTGGAGATTTGTCAGCCTTTAGCCCCATTCATTTCCCTAGCACTATTGTTTTTACTAATACTCATTTCCTTCAGTTTCTCCCTCTCACCAGACCCTTGGTTCCTTAACAGTTTCGGGAGGTTATTTGTGTCCTCCTTTGTGAAGACAGAACCAAAGTATGTGTTTAATTGTTCTGCCATTTCTTTGTTCCCCATTATAATTTCCCCCATTTCTGACTGTAAGGGACCTACATTTGTCTTCACTAATCTTTTTCTCTTGACATATCTATAGAAGCTTTTACAGTCCGTTTTTATGTTCCCTGCTAGTTTACTCTCAGACTCTCTTTTTCCCCTCTTAATCAATCTCTTTGTTCTTCTTTGCTGAATTCTAAACTGCTCCCAATCCTCGGGCTTGCTGCTTTTTCTGGCAATTTTATATGTCTCCTCTTTGGATCTAATACTATCCGTAATTTCTTTTGTAAGCCACAGTTGAGCCACCTTTCCTGTTTTATTTTTGGGCCAGACAGGAATGATTAATTGTTGTAATTCCTGTACACCTTCTTTAAATATTAGCCATTGCCTATGCACCATCATCCCTTTTAGTAAAGTTCCCCAATCTATCCTAGCCAACTCACATCTCATACTTTCGTGTTTTCCTTTATTTAGATTCAGGACCCTAGTTTCGGATTCAACTACTTCACTCTCCATCTTAATGAGGAATTCTATCATGTTATGGTCGCTCTTCCCTAAGGGACTCAGCACAACAAGATTGATAATTAATCCTTTCTCATTGCACAATACCCAGTCTAGGATCGCCTGTTCTCCAGTTGGTTCCTTAACATATTGGTCTAGAAATCCATCATGTACACACTCCAGGAATTCCTCCCCCACAGTATTATTGCTAATTTGGTTTGACCAATCTATATGTATATTAAAGTCTCCCATGATTATAGTTGTACCCTTCTTGCATGTGTCTCTAATTTCCTGTTTAATGCCCTCCCCTACATCTCCACTACTGTCTGGGGGCCTATAGACAACCCCCACCAACGTTTTCTGCCCCTTGGTGTTTCTTAGCTCCACCCATACAGATTCCACATCGTGATTTTCCGAGCCAATATTCTTCCTCACTATTGCATTGATTTCCTCCTTTACTAGCAATGTTATCCCACCTCCTTTCCCTTTTTGCCTGTACTTCCTAAATATTGAATACCCCTGGGTGTTCAGTTCCCATCCTTGGTCACCCTGCAGCCATGTCTCCATAATCGCAACTATATCATAACCGTTAATATCTATTTGCGCTGTTAATTCATCTACCTTATTGCGAATGCTCCGCGCATTAAGACACAATGCCTTTAGACTTGTCTTTTTTAAGATTGCTAGTCATCTTAGTATTATTTTGCACTATAGCCCTATTTGTTTCTCGCCCTTGTTTTCTCTGCCTTCCACTATTGCTTCTTCTCTTTCCGTCTTTTATTTCTATCCTTGTTTCCCCTTCCTCTGTCTCCCTGCTCAGGTTCCCATCCCCCTGCCATTCTAGTTTAAACCTTCTCCAACTGCACTAGCAAACACCCCTGCGAGGACATTGGTCCCGGTCCTGCTCGGGGGTAACCCTTCCCGCTTGTACAGGTCCCACCTTCCCCAGAACCGGTCCTAATGTCCCAAGAATCTAAATCCCTCCCTCCTACACCATCCCTGCAGTCACTCATTCATCTGGTCTATTCTCCTGTTCCTATACTCACTAGTGGCACTAGTAGTAATCCTGAGATCACTACCTTTGAGGTCCTGCTTTTTAATTTATCTCCTAACTCCTTAAATTCACCTTGCAGGACCCCATCCCTTTTTTTTTACCCCTGTCATTGGTACTGATATGGACCACGACTACTGATTGTTCACCCTCCCCTTCCAGAATGCCCTGCAGCCGCTCCGTGACATCCTTGACCCTACCACCAGGGAGGCAACATAGTATCCTGGAGTCACGTTTGCGGCCGCAGAAACGCCTACCTGTTCCCCTTACAATTGAATCCCCTATCACTATAGCCCTGCCACTCTTCTTCCTTCCCTCCTGTGCAGCAGAGCCCCCGTGGTGCCCTGAACTTGGCTCTTGCTGCTTTCCCCCGATAAGCCATCTCCTCCAACAGTATCCAAAGCAGTATATCTGTTTGAAAGGGAGATGGCCCCAGGGGATTCCTGCTGTACCTGCTGAGTCCTTTTACTCTGCCTGGCGGTCACCCATTTCCTTTCTGCCTGCGTCATCTTTACCTGCGGTGTGACCACCTCACTGAATGTGCTATCCGCGATAGTCTCAGCATCGCGGATGCTCCACAGTGAATCCACCCGCAGCCCAGCTCCGAAATATGGTTAGCCAGTAGCTGCAGCTGGACACACTTCCTGCACACGTGGTCGCCAGGGACAATGGTAGTGTCCATGACTTCCCACATAGTATAGGAGCAGCATATCAAGGGTGCGAGCTGTGCTGCCATGACTTGCCTTAGATTTACACTGCGTTCCGCTCTCGGACTCTCCTTTTATACTGCGCTCACCTCTCGGACTCTGCTGCCTCACCTGTGATGTCGCACAGTAGTTTTCTCTTGTTGCAGGTCTGCTGCTGCTTTTATCCCCACTCTCAGTCTTCTGCTGCTCAGGTCCGCCGCTGCTCTGCGGAAAAAGTTAGGAAAAGCAAGGGAAAGGAGCACCTCCTTCCCCCACTTCACCGAACTCCCACACTCACCAAACTCTCAGCTGTTCACTCTGTGCTCCGTTGCACTGACCTTATGATGGAGGGAACGTCATTGATGAAGCAGCTGAAGCTGGTTGGGCATCGGACACTGCCCTGAGGAACTTGTGCAGCAATGTTTTGGGGCAGAGGTGATTGGCCTCCAACAACCACTACCATCTTCCTTTGTGCTTGGTCTGACTCCAGCCACTGGGGAGTTTTCCCCCTGATTCCTATTGACTTTAATTTTACTGGGGCTCCTCGGTGCCACACTTGGTCAAATGCTGCCTTGATGTCAAGGGCAGTCTCTCAATCATCCTGGTAAATCTTTTTTGCACCTTCTCCAGTGCCTCTATATCCCTTTATAAATGGAGACCAGAACTGTTCACAGTACTCCCAGTGTGGTCTAACCAAGGATCCATACAAGTTCAACATAACTTCTCTGCTTTTCAATTCTATCCCTTTAGAAATGAACCCCAGTGCTTGGTTTGCCTTTTTATGGCCTTATTAACCTGTGTCACAACATTTAGTGAATTGTGTATCTGTACCCCCAGATCCCTCTGCTCCTCTACCCCATTTAGACTTATTATCTGAGCTGTATGTGACCCCCTTATTCTTCCTAACAAGATGTCATACCTCACATTTATCTATATTGAAATTCATTTGCCAATTACACGCCCATGCTGTAAGTTTATTAATGTCTTCCTGTATTTTCTCACAGTCCTCCTTGGTATTAACTACACCCCCCCACCCCCACCAATTTGGTGTAGTCTGCAAAGTTTGAAATTGTACTTTTGATTCCTGAGTCCAAATCATTCATGTGAATGGTGAATAACAGTGATCCCAGCACCGATCCTTGTAGAACACCACTTCTCACCTTTTTGTCAGTCTGAATAACTACCTTTAACCCCAATTCTCTGAACACTATGGTATTTCTTTTCAGTTGGAATGTTGTACTTCTATAATATTTTCAAGAGTACCAGGACATTTCTGTCACCATTTCTAGTGCTTCTTCAAAGCGCCATCTGAAGGCCAGGATCCCATGGAAGCTGGCTAATGGCATTGAACCACTGCTGGCTGCATCTCTGGAGGGTGCTCCGGGACAGCAAGGCTTTCCCTCCCATGTCTGTCTGTCCATCCACCCCCTCGTCTCTGTCTGTCCGTCCGCCCCCCTCGCCCCGGTCTGTCCGTCCGCCCCCCTCGCCCCGGTCTGTCCGTCCGCCCCCCTCGCCCCGGTCTGTCCGTCCGCCCCCCTCGCCCCGGTCTGTCCGTCCGCCCCCCTCGCCCCGGTCTGTCCGTCCGCCCCCCTCGCCCCGGTCTGTCCGTCCGCCCCCCTCGCCCCGGTCTGTCCGTCCGCCCCCCTCGCCCCGGTCTGTCCGTCCGCCCCCCTCGCCCCGGTCTGTCCGTCCGCCCCCCTCGCCCCGGTCTGTCCGTCCGCCCCCCTCGCCCCGGTCTGTCCGTCCGCCCCCCTCGCCCCGGTCTGTCCGTCCGCCCCCCTCGCCCCGGTCTGTCCGTCCGCCCCCCTCGCCCCGGTCTGTCCGTCCGCCCCCCTCGCCCCGGTCTGTCCGTCCGCCCCCCTCGCCCCGGTCTGTCCGTCCGCCCCCCTCGCCCCGGTCTGTCCGTCCGCCCCCCTCGCCCCGGTCTGTCCGTCCGCCCCCCTCGCCCCGGTCTGTCCGTCCGCCCCCCTCGCCCCGGTCTGTCCGTCCGCCCCCCTCGCCCCGGTCTGTCCGTCCGCCCCCCTCGCCCCGGTCTGTCCGTCCGCCCCCCTCGCCCCGGTCTGTCCGTCCGCCCCCCTCGCCCCGGTCTGTCCGTCCGCCCCCCTCGCCCCGGTCTGTCCGTCCGCCCCCCTCGCCCCGGTCTGTCCGTCCGCCCCCCTCGCGCGCACAGATCTGAAAGCATGAGAGCCATGCTCAGCAGTCACAGAAAAAACCAAATGTATTAGATCAGCGGATTGTGCCAATGGGATGGAAGACATCAACACATGTTCTCCTGCAATAAGTCTGGACCCAAGTTGAAAATGACAGCTGTATTACTAATAACGGAGTTGGCAGTGGAATTCCTAGCTGCATTCCATCTGAATAGCCCTTGTCTCCCACCTGTGGGGCATCCCCCATAGTTTGAGAACCACTGTACTAGAGGATAGATGCTGGACATCTAAAACCACTTTTGGACATTCAGGCTGTGGAACAATTTCAAACAAAACTATCAATCTGGTTCCCAACCAAATATTTATCTGGTCTGAGCTAAATATTTATTCAGCTCTTTTTTTTTTAAAGAGCGAATACAGCTATAACTGCTTTTTTCTGGGCATCTGTTCCAAATATCCACTATTCTATTTGGGAGAGAACTTCCTTTTAAAGTCTCACACAATCTCAGTCAACCTGCTTTCTTAGGTCTACCTCATCGATGCCGCAGTATTTTAAAGACTCCCCTCAATCTCCTTTCCTCCAGTGAAAACCAGGTCTTTCAGTTTTCTTTCAAAACTTAGAGGCCTAAGTCCCTGAATCACCCTTCGTACTTTTCTTAGAACACGCTCTAATGCATCGATGTCCTTTTGACGGTTGGATGCCCAAAATTGCACACAGTTTTCCCATATGTGGTGTTACCAATGATCTCTACAAGTTTACAATAAAATGCTTTGACTTGTAGTCAAATGCTTTTGAGCTGCATCTTAGTGCTTGATTAACTTTCAGTGAATGATTGGTAAAGGAAAGGAAAGAATTTGTTTCACAGCCAATTAAGTACTGTTGAAGTGTAGTCACTGATTTAATATAAGGAAACGCGGCAGCCAATTTGCGCACAGCAAGGTCCCACAAGCAGCAATGAGAGACATAATCAGATAATCTATTTAGTGATGTTGGTTGAGGGATAAATATTGGTCGGAATATTGGGGGAACTCTTCCCCTCGTCTTCAAATAGTGGAATGGGATTGTTTATGTTCACCTCAGAGGACAGACGTGGTTTAACGTCTCATCTGAAAGACAACACCTCCGACAGTGCAGCATTCCCTCAGTACTACACTGAAGTGCCGGCCTAGATTATGTGCTCAAGTCCCTGGAATGGGGATTGAACCCACCACCTTCTAATTTAAAGGCGAGAGTGCTACCACTGAACCATAGCTGACACCTAAATCGCATTCAAATCATTTTTCTTTATCAAATTTGCTAATGGACACTCCTTCATCATGCACTGCTTGCTGTTTCCTGTTCCAAAATGCATTTATCTACTTAAAATCTATCTGCCATTCCTTAGCCCACCTATTTAACTGATTTATATTTCTCTGAATGCTGTTTTTCTTGCTACCAAGCTATACCATTGAGTGACATCAGCAATTGTTTTAATACTACAATAAATACTTTTCTCCCAAGTCATTAATGATTAGTGTGAACTGTACAGATCCCTGCAGAACTCCACTAATTATTGTCCCCCAGACCAAAGTTTTTCCATTGTTCTTACCTTCTGCATTATGTTATCAAGCCAGGTGCTAATCTAGCTATCTAACTTTCAATTAACAAGTCTTATATATAAAAGTTTATTAAATGTCTTCTTGAAATCCAAGTAAATTATACCCATTGGATCGCCCTCATGCAGTGGTTCATTACCCCCTTAAAGGTTAGCAAGACTTCTGAATCCACTTTGACTACTCATTATGGTCTGTTTTTTTGATGAGCATTGATAGCATCATAAATAATGTTCTCAAGCATTTTCCCCACTATGGATATTAGGCTAATTGGCCTACAATTTCAAGGTTCATGTTGTACTTCTTTTTTGAATATAGAAATAACATTTTCTGTATTCCAGTGATGAAGTATATCAAGTATAGGGTACCCATAATATGTTTATGGAAACACTTAAAAGTATTGAGTCTCACTTATTTCCTCTTGTTTTTTTAAAATGAGGATCCCTCATATGTCCTGGAGTGTTTCCATTGGTGGGGGGGGGGGGGCACGTACGCGTCGTTCCAAACTTCAACATGTGGTATTAGAAAAAAGTGGCACTGTATTGCTTGTTAAATTGGTGAACTCGCAACTGCTGGCAATTCAAAATATCTGGCTAGGTAAGCAAAAAATGACTAGGCGGCAACCCTGTTGAATTTTCTTGACCCCAGGAAACCATGAACCAGCTGGATACTTGGGGTTCTGAATTTAAAGAAAAAAAACCATTGGAACAAGTGATAAAAATTGTAATTCCTACAGACGTTGACTTTTATCTTATAGGACAGGATCCAATCTGTTAACTTTAAAGAAATACACCACTAAGTTGGGAAACTTAATTAATATCAGTACTACAACATTGTATAAAGCAATATTAATACCTAATAGCTAGGGAATGGCAACAATACCTAATAGCGGCAGAATTATCAAAGCAGATTTTTTAAATGTATAAAATGATCTGTTCAAAAGATGTTTGGTGTCTTATTCCTTATGCAAAGGTCTTGGTTGTAGTTCACTTAGACTCATACCCAGTGCATTTGTGACATACAGTAGCTATTATTGTGTTACTAGGATATTTGCATATGTATGCATTGAAACAGCTGGTTTATGTATGCATTTGTGTATTATCATTCCCATAGGGTCACTTGTTAGACTTGCACTGCTACCATGTGGATGAACAGCAGAATACAGTCACTAAACTCAGTTCGACTGAAATTTTCACATTAATTGAAATGCAAAACAAAGTATTTTTGGAAGTCTCTACAAATGGTTCAACCTTTGAGTTAAATTTCAAAATGAGTAGTGGGTTGTAGTAATTCATTAATTTGTCATGGTATTGCAATATACTGTGGTTGTTGCCAGTGAAGGTGAAATAGTCAAAGCTGCAGCTGGTGCACAGTAAGGGGTTCTAGTTAAGATAGTCTGTTCGTAATTTGTGACATACTTGTTTGTTGCAAGACTATGAAAAGCTCCCTATTGCTTCAGTTAAGTGTATTCAATGAACTATCCTGTTGGTGTAGTTAGAGGTTATCCTGTGCTTATTTTAATATCACTGTTTCCTAGTAATATTTTTAAAAGTTTTTTGTAAGATTGTTCAATATAGCGATTTTGGTTTTTTTGTTAATTTGGAAATTCACACTTCATAAAAAGAATCCAGTTGGGGTGTTAAAGTATGTTGCACTAGTTTTAATAATATAAAATAATGTAATTGATAGAGCAATGCTGCATCTTAGCTGTTAATCCTGTTATTTTATCATAAAAGTGTTGTTATTTTAGGTTTAGGGAGAGGAAGGAAGGCAAGAAATAATTGAAGAGTGGCTATAAAGGCTTTTACTAATTCAAGTTTAATTTCATCAAACCACTTTGAGACTAAAAGTGCAAATAACTCAAGACAAAACCAACAGATATAGACTTCTTTTAAAAGGGAGTTGTTTTTGTGAGTAGGGAGAAGAATCAATGTAGTTTTCACTGCAGTGATGTTAAACAAGTGATTGACATTTTCAGAACACAGTGTTGTATTTTATGAGTTACATCATTGCTTTCAATATTTGGCAAAAAGGATCAAGCTTTTTTTTAAACAACTCCAAAGAAATCAGTTTAAAAATTGTAACTTATGAGGACAAATGTACACATAGGCTAAAAGATCTTTATTTCAACCTCAAAATATACTTTAGCATAATCTATAAGGAGCTGTTTTCTTTCAGTAGTCTTTGTGTGATCATCAGAGCTTCAGATTGTTCTTACTCCATGTACTAGCAATACAGAGTTAATGCATTACATGTACTCATTCTACTAAATTTTGGTGTTTAAATCTTTTAATCTAACCTAGAGTTAAATTATTCTGGGTTTTACACCACACTTTCACAAAAACTAGTCTGTTTAAATCCAATAAATCCACTGCAAAAATCTGAAATTAATACATTTAAATAATGTGTATTAATGTTTTTCTAGTATCTTTTTATTAAATGATTCTTCGGGATGTGGGTATCACTAGCAAGGCCAGTATTTATTGCCCATCCCTAGTGGGCGTTGAGAAAGTGGCGGTGGACCACCTGCTTGAACCACTGCAGACCATGTAATGAAGATACTCCCACAATGCTATTATTAGGTAGGGAGCTCCGTGATTTTGACTCAGCGACAATGAAGCAATGACGACATATGTCCAAGTGAGGATGGTGTAACTTGGAGGTGATGGTGTTCCAATGCACTGGCTGTTCTTGTCCTTCCAGGTGGTGGGGATCACAGGTTTGAGAGGTGCTGCCGTAGATTCCTTGGCAACTTGCTGCAGTGTGTATTATCTGCAGGATGCACTGCAATTTCTCCCCATCCACCCTATGGAACCCCTTTATAATTTTAAAGACCTCTTTTAGGTCTCCTCTTAGTCTTTTTTCCAGAGAAAAGATCACCAGCCTGCTCAATCTTTCCTGGTCGTTGCATCCTCTCAACTCTGGTAACCCTTGTAAATCTTTTCTGCACTTTCTCCAGTGTTTCAATATTCTTTTTGTAGCATGGAGACCAGAACTGCACACAGTACTCCAATTGTAGTCTAACCAAGGTTCTATATAAATTTAACACTACCTCCCTGCTTTTGTATTCTGTTCCTCTAGAAATGAACCTCAATACTTTGCACTCTTTATGGCTGTATAAACTTATGTTGCTATTTTTAATGATTTATGTATCTGCATTGCATATGGTTTTACAATTGTCAGGCACCCTTCAGTAACTTGCCCAAGTGGCCATTCTTCATCTATAGTGAATTCTGGCAACCTATTCAACCACAGGGGTCATAAACCCTAGCCTAAACCAGTGCTAAATCAATGTCCACACTTGCATACTTTTCAGTAGACGTCAGTGGCTAGCAATGTGTAGTGGGAATCCCAGCTAATTTTGTCTACCTATCCAAGTGATACTGAGGCTAGTTGTAAAGCTCTTATCATCTGAGACCTTATGATCTGCTTGCCACTTCAATGGCTGGGATTTCTTGCCCTCCCTCTGTATTTTTTAAAGCATTATTTGGGGAGGGGAGAGGGGATGGGTCAGGGATGTGCTTATCTGAGTGCCTGCCCATTTTTATGTCCCTTCAATTTCCCACCAAGAGGGATGTGTGGTGAACAATATGCCTACCCCTTTACAGGCAGGCTCAATGCAAATCACGGAAATACAGCATCCGACCTGTTTTCCATCATTGTGCGTGGCAATAGTGGACGCAAGGAATGCCAATTTGCCCCAGAATCCAGTGTTGCTATGGCATCAAACTGAATTTGAATTTAAAAAAACAGAAATCTTGTACTGGAGTAATTGATTGCAAAGGTCAGGGCAGTAGTTTTGATTTTTTTTAGAAGTGCTTTACCAGCATCTTGAAGACAATGTAATGCTGTGGCAGCCTCTGCTGGCCTGCCACAGCAAAACTCTGCCTCCACTTCAACTGCTCTGCCAGCAAAGGCGGGAGAGCCTGCCAAAAATGTGTTAATGACCCCACGTGGCCAAAAGATTTGCTGGTGTCAGTGCTGTGTCTTGTGTCAGACAGAATTCTTGCCATGATGGGGATGTTTTCTAATTCCGCAAAAACGGGAAATCTGGGCTCTGTTATCAGCCAGTCTAATTTTGAATAAGTGTAACATGAAGGCTCTGGTAACACATTAAAGTAGCCAAATATCCATTTCACTTTTAATTTGAAGCACCTACATATTTTGGAACAAATAATAAATTACAAGCATAGGATGACTAAAGCTCTAAAAATAAGAAGCTTGCCAGAAGTGAGGAATTTACCATCCTGGAAAATGTATATAGCTTTAATTGGATTTTTTTTCTGATTGCCTTTCTATAGAAAATTTTAGATTTGGCAAAATCACTTTGCAAGTTCTGTAGCAGATTAACAGTTCAGACGTTTTTGTACTTCATTACAAAAGATTTCTCTGCCTCCACCCACTACTATAGTGAGAGTTGCTTCTAATTAGTTTTATCTGTAAGACACATAAATTACCTATCTGGCATATGCCAACCTCTGTCGAGATTTTCAATGGACTTTATGTAATCTGACAAGAATCTGGAGTCATGGACAACACTGGAGTTGAGGGGGCTGGTGGGGGGGAAGGGGAAGAGAGGCATCTGGTTGTGCATTCTGTGTAAATGACACACCACTATTTTAAACAATGTTTATTGCTGGGGTTATGCTGCAAATTTGCAACTAATGAAAATTAGAAGTGTAAAGTGGGTAAAAGATATAATTGAAAATAAGAAACATTGCTTTTGCAATAAACACGATGACTAGTTGACCCTGACTGACTGCAATAGTGTGAATGATATCCATAATCTGGGCGACATACCTTTTCCCCCCTCAAACCTCTTTACCCTTTCATCTGCAGGTTCCTTATCTTTCATGTCACCTGCATTTATAATTCATAAGCATCTTCAGAACCCTTTTGAGTCCAGCCATTAGGTGATCTTGAAAGCTTGTATCATAATTCACATTGGTGCATATAAACACATTTAGTGCATTAGTTCATGAATGAAGTAGATATAAGTACCAGTTAAAATATTTGATCCTCTCTACTCATCTTATAATCAAAGCTTTGATGTATGAAAATCTGAACAATATTATCTGGATTGAATTGAAGGTTATATATTTTGGTAATAAATAGCATCTGTAAACATCTTTATTTTAACATGTTTAAATAAGCTTGGCTGCAAGACCAATTTCAACTATAATCCATTATTTATATATATATAACAAAATTGCTTTTATAAACTTTTGTGCAACATTTCTACTCCAAATCAAAACTGACCAGATAAAATTTGATCTAATGTACTTTCAATTATGTGTTTAGCTCTCTATATTTCTCTAATTCTGTTTTATAAATAGTGTTGCAGTGCCTCTTTTTGTGCAGAAATTTGCAGAGCACCAGTTCTATAATTCTCAAAAAGAGGCATGTGTTCTGAACTGAAAGTTTCTATACTATTTAGTTATGATCCATGAAACTTTCAGTTTTTCATATCACTCATCCTTTCATGGGATGTGTACAAAAAATAAATGACCTAGCATTCTGAGCTGAGCAGCTGTTTGGCCTTCAACATTTGATAGTTCATTCACTATCTATGGGTTATAAATAGTGGTTTTCCATGATACAGCACAAAACTTCATCCTGTCAAATCTGCTTAGATTTTATCTATTCTATTTAACAGATCAATACTGAACCATTAAATGTATTCTTAACCTCATCTTGTCAAAACTAAGTGTTGCAAATATGCTTTGATGGTTACTTTCTCATATATAATAGTAAGAAATAATGATTTTGCATTGATCTTATTGATAGGAAATATGTCATAATATTTGAAATATTTTCTATAATTAGTGTGCAAAATATTTTTAAGGGAAGAAGTCCAAAATGGATATGTTGCACATATCTCTTAGCAGCAACATGTTAATTACAGGTAGACTTTGAGCTAAATGTTATAGTCAAGGTGGTATGATACTATATTTAAATCCTTCATAAGTTTTTTTAAAAAATTATAATTACAGTCTAATCATTACTTAAAACAATAGCATGTGGGAGCACCCATGGATTGGTCTGAAAGGTCGGGGACATTCGGAGATTGGGGGCCTTGGGAGAACTGAAGGGGTTCTGGGTTCAGTTGGCACTTGAGAGGTTGAGAACAAAGAGCACTAAGGGTTGGGAGCTCTAGGGTGTAGCAGCAGCTGGGATATGGAAGTTAGGTACACTTCAGGAGGACTGGGCTATGCAGGCACTGAGGAGGGAGATAGATAGGTTCTGAGTACTAGGGAGGAGATAAAGACTGGAATCAGTGAGGCAGAGCGATGGTGCCTGGTATCACCTAAGGTTAGCAAAAGCCGTCCAGAATATATTACTGGGCCCCTTGTGTATAGGTCCAGGTCCTGAGTAATAGCTCATATCTGTGAGTGGCCAGGTCTGGGAATGGAGTGCAGACACTGGCCAGGAATAAATTAGAAGTACCGTGCCGAAGCACAGTAGTAATGGTGAGAAGCAGAAGTCTCTGGAAAAGGGTAAAGGCATGACAGAAGAGGCTGTGAAAATGGGGAGAGACCAGAGGTGCTGGAGGAGAGCAATCACAATTAATCTCTTTGGAGGGGTCTGGGGTGGACACTTTTAATTTGGTTGGAGCAAATTCTTGAAAGTCTACAGCTAAATATTTTGTTATTATATTGACAATTATCACCACAAATTATCCAAAACAATAGTTCTCAAACTTCTACGGGCTCAACCCCACCAGACAATTCTCAGCCTTATGTGCTCTTTAGGTCAGTCTCTCTCTATCCCTCCCTCTCTTCCACTTCATTTCTGTCTCTGATTTTTCTGCCTGTTCTTCATTTTATCTCTTCTCCTTTCTCTTTGTTCATCTACCCTGTGCTGCTCAACCATCTCTGATTTTTTTTTTCTGTCTGTTCTCCACTTTATCTCTTCCTCTTTCTCTTCAGTCTCTTTGTTCATCTACTCTGTACTGCTCCTCCTCTTCTGACTCCTTTTTCTCCTTAGCTTTCTCTTCCTCTGCTTCTGTCTCATTTTCTTTTCCTTTTCTGTCTCCTCCTCCATTTATAGTAAACAGTGAGAAGGATAGTAATAGACTTCAGGAGGAAATGGGCAGACACATGGCAGATGCAATTTAATGCAAAGAAGTGTGAAGTGATGCATTTTGGTAGGAAGAATGAGGAGAGGCAATGTAAATGAAATGGTACAATTTTAAAGGGGGTGCAGGAACAGAGAGGCCTAGGAGTGTACGTAGAAAAATCTTTGAAGGTGGCAGGACAAGTTGAGAGGGCTGTTAAAAAAGCATAAGGATCCTTGGCTTTATAAATAGAGGCATGGGCCTCAATATGTATGGGGAAGCGGGAAGCGGGGGGTAGGGGGGGGTTGTGGCTGAGAAACCTGGAAATATAGGTTTTCTGGCGGTCCAGCCAAATTTCACAGCAGGACCTGACTTAGATTTTTTTGACTCCATTTCCAGATTGAGAGGCAGGCTAGCTGTCGGGTCAGCAGACTTGCAGCATCAAGCCAGTGGAGTGGAGTGGGAGATCGTGGGCTGGGGGATATTGGTTTGGCGGGGGGGGATCGGGGAAGGTGGGTGGGGAGAAGATTGAGGGCTGGGATAGATCGGGGGCGGGGGGGTGATCGCGGGGGTTCGATCACGTGGAATAGGAAACAGGTTAACTTGGGGGGCCAGGTGGAAGCACGCCTGCTCCTCCTGGCCCACAAGCAGTGCTGTAAAGGGACTTACCTGATGGATCCAGCCTTTCTTGCCTCCCTTCAGCTGCCGGGTTTCCCGGTTAAACCTGAACGTCTGTAGAAAAAAAAAATCTGAGGCATACAGCCTCATTAAAATATTTAAATGATGGACCAGCACCCGGAGATAGGCCAGTCGCTAACCTCCCCCAACCCGCCTCCGTTAAAACCAGAAGTGGGCACGTTGAAGGCGGGTTTTCAATTTTTTTTTTCATTTCAAACCCCCCTCCTCCCAACCCCTCTCCCTCCTGTCCTGGGGGTTAAAATTCCCCCCATAGAGTACAGAAGCAAGGAAGTTATGCTAAACCTTTATAAACACTGCTTAGGCCCCAGCTGGAGTATTGTGTTCAATTCTGGGTATCACACTTTAGGAAGGATGTCAAGACCTTAGAACGGGTGCAGAGGAGATTTACTAGAATGGTACTAGGGATGCGGGACTTCAGTTACATGCAGAGACTGGAGAAGCTGGGGTTGTTCTCCTTAAAGTAGAGGAGGTTAAGGAGAGATTTAATGGAGGCGTTCAAAATCATGAAGGGTTTTGATAGAGAAAATAAAGAGAAACTGTTTCCAGTAGCAGGAGGGTCGGTAACCAGAGGACACAGATTTAAGGTAATTGGCTAAAGAACCAGAGGCGAGATGAGGAGAAATTTTTTTACGCAGAGTTGTTATGATCTGGAATGCACTCCTGAAAGGGTAGTGGAAGCAGATTCAATAATAACTTTCAAAAGGGGATTGGATAAATACTTGAATAGGGAAAAAATTGCAGATCTATGGGGTAAGGGCAGGAAAATGGGACAAATTGGATAGCTCTTTCAAAGAGCCAGCACAGGCACGATGGACCGAATGGCTGCCTTCGTGCTGCATCATTTTATGATTTCTGTCTGCCAATGCTCCTCCACTTTTTTCTGCTACTGCTCCTCTCCTGTCAATCCTGCTTGTGCTCCTCCTCAGCTGCCTCATTTTTCTCTATCTTTTCTGTCTCCCCTCCTCTTCCTGCAGCTCTGTTTCTCCTTTCTCACTCCCTCGCCCCCCTCTTCCTGCAGCTCTGTCTCTCCTTTCTCACTCCCTCGCCCCCCTCTTCCTCTACTTCTCTCCCAACTCCACCTCCTCTTTTCCCCTCTCCTCCTCCTCCTCCTTCTCCATGGCAATGTTAAATTATCATGAATACACTGCACGGATATTTTGAATATTGGTATGTTATGCATTCTTAATCCACCCCACACAAAAAAAAAAAGTACATCTTTACAATCCTGTGCCACTGTGTAAGTCATAATTGCCTGGCTGCAAAAAAGCATTTTCTATTGACATTGTGTGGGTCTAAAAATACATAAGCAATATAACAAGTAATAATTCTGGCCTTTTGCCAGCCCACAAAGTTGTATTTTCCCAGTACATAATTATATTACTCTGAAGGAAAATGGTTTACATTTTTAAATGGCAAGTATTTACATATTTCAGTTGTGGTTCATTCTAGAACTTCTAGCTCTGTTAAGTACAATATTAACAACCTTGTGAGGCAAATACTTCATATATAATGCATTTTTTTCAAAGCCATTTATTGGTAACTTAAAATACATTGTGTGCACAATGTGAGAATTTAGTTGGGCATGTGGTTTTTAATTTTTTATGTGTCCTTGGAATTACAATACCTACAGAATTAGAAAATATTACACTCTTGTTCCCTTCCTGTAAGAAAAAGTTGTGATTTTCGTGTGTGCTATAAAAATGATTTGTATATTGAACAATTCTTCCTGTATTAATGTGTTAAAATAAATATTTTGGAGAAATTCATTGTTTTTTAAACATGGATGGGTGGTCAGCTATATCCTCTGCCACTGATAACTTGTTTCCTGAATATGAATCCAGCAGGGCTCAAAATAAACAGTAGGATGAGGTGATGCTTCTCAATAGGAGGTAACCAGCAAGAGGTCAAAAAGTGACGATGTGATACAGTTTCCTGTGGCAGTACATAACCTACTTGAGAGTTGGTTAGCACGCCTGACTTGAGAATTTAGAATTTTGTTTGCTGATATTTCTTTTATCTCACCATTAAAGCACCATGTACTGCACATAATTAAACCATTATATAATTGAGGGGTGACTTTAGTGCAGTGACTTTAATGCTCTTTAAGGCGAAGAATATCTTCACTAGAGAATGAAGTATTTTCCCCGATTAGATAGAGCACAAGTTCAATTGGAGTAAAGCACTCTCTAGTCTGTCTAACCCCAACCTCAGAACAGTAACCTACTGGAGCAATGTGTTATTTCCAGATCTAAGGCCAGCCATCTTTATGGCCTCTATAAGTGAGATTATCAATTTTTTGTCTGCAGTTAAAGACCATTTTGTGCAATGGACTTCAGAAACCCAATTTAGATTGCCCAACCACATTTCCCTTTGCTCCTTCCTTCCGTATAATAGTGCTGAAGAAAAACACTATTCAATTAGTCCAGGCAGCATTTGGACCCAGGTTCCAAAATTAAAATTTATACTACAGTGTTTGATAACTTTGTGGTACAATAGGCTGCCTGACTAAATTTCACTTAAAAGTGGGCTGGCTGCAGTTATACTGCAACATATGTGCCTTATCAGTGGTACACTGCCGTCTTGACAGGTGGTCCTGTAACCGTTGCAAAGCTTCTGTTTTGTAAATCATCAATATACTACGTTTTTCACATTAATAAGTATAACGAGGATATTTGATATGGAAATAGTCTTCATTTTTTAAATGTAGTTCAACATCGACATCAAAAGCTATTTCACTTCCATTACACTAGTGTTGTTTGATGTTGTGTAATTTGCAGCCTTCTGATTTACATGTATATTTTACATTCCCTAATTCCTGGTCTGTTTTTGTGCTCCTTCTCCAATGATCTAAGTTACGGCTCAGGATAATACCATAATAATTTAAGATTTTAACACACTAGCGTCCTTTACTTTGATGAGTACAAAAATAATTCACCCTAAAAATTTATGTGGCTCTTTGATTATATCATTTTTTTAAGTGTATTTCTCCTGGCTTTGCCCAGTCCAGATGGAGGGTATTCTGTTTTATAACATGGGTCTGTTAAACCTTGAGAGCCACCATCCACCCACTGCCAGCAGAGCCAGAGATTCTCCCTGAAACAATGTTTCTCTCTTTCATTTTCCTCCCTTTGTCTCCCTCCCTTCCTTCATCAGAGTACCCTCCCCTCCCCAGCAGGTTTTCTTTCTCTCCACCCTTCTCAAGAGGGTCTCCCTCTCTCCTTTTACCAATCCCTCTGCCTCCACAGCTCAACAAAGTCACTGTCTTTTCCTTTCCTTGTCTCATGTTGACCTGCACCCCCCCCCCCCCCAAAATGGTTCTGTAACTGGTCTCTTTCTCTCCACCCCTAAGCCATGCTGATTGTCCAAATTTTTCACTTTTCTCTCCCCAACATTACAAAGTTCCCACTGATGATCACTGTCTAGTGACCCCTCTGTTACAAGTGCTTGTTTGTTGATACTGGATGAGGGCAAGATCAGCCTTGGCTGTGACATCTTCTTGTTATTCAGGCTCACAGATAAAGAACGATCAGTTGGGCAAGATACCTCAAGGCTGCTGCTGAAACTAAATCGGCAATGCAGCATCAGTCACTGCCTTCAGGAAAGATGTTGAGGAAACAAAATATGGAGGTTACAATCCGAGGTGGGGGAGGAGATACGTTAGTTTTCATATTTCTGGTGGCCTAGTTCTACTACTTGCAGTTTCTTCCAAAAGGCAGCAGTACTATGATTTTCAGAGGAAATGAGAGCACCCATTGTTTCACCTGGCCTCTCAAATGCTGGATCTACTTATTGACCTGAATAGTTTTGAACTTATGCCAGTACCTATATAGGACAGCTTCAGTGTGCATTGTGATGTAATGACATGAAATGGTTTCTTGGGAGCTGTGCGGTTTCCAGCTGTTATACTGGAGGCAAAGCAGCATTTGTCTAGCACTCAACAGCCTATGTAAGTAAGTCTTAGTGTTGATGGAATAGCCAAATTGGAGTGTACTTCTGTTAAGAGCTTTGCTTTATATTTCTGCTGTTATCAGATCAATTTGGTTTGGAAGTCCTAGTATAATGCATTCATGAAATATTAAATTAATTTTCAGTATTTTTTCCAAGTACTGGACCAGCTGACATTAACCGTCTTGCCAATTCTGTTTTCAACTTACCCTCCCCATTTTATATAAGTCTGCTTAAAGATTGAAATGTGATGCTTCTTTGTTTAGCCTCTATTCCCAGCAGTCCATACTGCTTTACCGAATGCAGTGAGCAGAATGGTTGTGGGGAGCTGAAAGTAAGCGATGAATTGTCACATTTCAACATCTAACCTTAGAAATGCTGAGAAGATATAGGGCAATCATCATGTGATAATATGGTCATTTTGGCCTTATCCTGAATTAGTTCTTTAATAGATATATACAAATACATACCTATTAGAAATTTAGCATGGAATTCCGTGTACAATAATAAAAGCTGAATTGCTGAGTGAACATTTTGATATTGGTAAAATTTATAATTTATAAAATTTATTAATATTTCAGCTCTCAATTAGAATAAAGGTAAAGGCTATCCTATTGTAGCTATTACAATGTATGGAGTTTTTATTCCTGGTGAGAAGAGATTTATAATTTAAAACTCAGCTACTATTTACAGTTGTACATCAATAATGCAAACAAAATTAATTGTTGTAATTGTACTTAACTTTATAACCCTGCAATGTATGTTATGAGACACAGGAGCTCTGATTTCAAGATTGTGCAGTGCTGACTCACAAAGAACAGACTAATGTTGGGGAAGGATCCCCTGACAATTATGTGGTGCTTAAATTGTCAGAGCATGTTTAGCATGCAAAGATGAGCTAATCTGCTCCAGCAAGGTTTGCAAGAGGTTGGAATAAATGGAGAGCTCAGTTAGATGAAGAGGGATTAACTGTGCAAATTGAGCAAACACTTCTATCATTGAACAAGTGGTTTTATTGAGGATTTAGCAACTCCTGAAAATATTGATTACTTATCTGCTACTTAGAACAAAAATGACAGAACATGTGCTAATGTTTGTGTAACCTGTATGCTAGGCCATGAACCATACTGTCTGAAGTGTTCAGTATTCATATTAATGCTTTGGTATAGACGTTTTAAGACCTGACTTTAAATGCAAAGCAAAACAGTGTCTGTTCCATTTGGAATAGATGTCAGGTTGCTGTGTGGATTTTAACAGAAGATTGTATGATTATTGAATGTAGTAATAAATTCCTAAAATTTTGTTCATTTGACATTTAGAGAAGAGGATATTCATACTTTTGCTGTATTGAAGGTTTGTTTATAATGTTTTTGTTAATGTTACACCAACTTGAAGTAGCTGTTTATAAAAGTGTTAAATTTTTTTAAAAGATTGGTCTGTACTGAGTTGATGTTAGCTGGATCAGCTGCAGGAAGCTACAACTGGTCTGTGTCCTTGGACTAGCACTGAGCCCTCTGCTATCTTGCCCAAGTGACAATTCTTCATGTATGGGCTGAGATAGTGTGTTGGCAGGCTACACATGCACACACGTACACTTTAGATCAGGCTCAGTAGAATGTCCGCCAAGATTGAATAGACCCATTGTGATTCAAACATGAACAATGGCAACTTGGGCAAGATATGATGCATTAGATTTCCAACTATTCATAATTAATAGACATAAGGTTTGGCCCCGTGGAGGACCATCCAGCGCCATGGAATCATGCACTACCATAAGTCAGCACTTTTGAGACGAGTGGAGAAAATTGGGGGGGCGCGGGGCGCAGTAAATATTTGAGACAGCGATGAGGTAAGAGAAGGTGATTGGACAGAGTAGGAATTATGCTCTTTTCTCTCCTCCATTTTTAGCCTGATGAAATCTTTTGTAATCAGGGCAATATTATGTGCTGTGTGTAATTGTCTTGTTGTGCAACTTGCGTTTTAGTATCCCATAGCTATTGGCTTCTGTGAATTTTTGATTCCTAACGCTATTGTGCTGTATTATGCCCCCTATATCCATAGAATTTTGTAATTCCAATTCACACACTACACAGAACCTACAATCTTTTGAGTTTTTGCACTTTGATACGAGTTTAGGCTTGGTAGTCTGTCTCGGTGCTGATTTTGGCTAATCGTTGCTGTAAACTTTGCAGAACCCATAGTAAATACTTGAAATAACTTTTTTAAAAAAAACTTCTAGTGACTCCCATTATATTTCCAGAGCACACTCTTTATAAGGGTGCTTTATTACAGAGAAGTGGACTTCAATATGATTTCTAATATCTAGAATTAAGTTACTGATGAAAGTTGCTGCTGAAAAGAGACTGTAAAACATAATACATAAATCTTAACGGTATAGTTTACTATTTTACTACCTTGAAGGTAAATGTTTGGTCTGTGTAGGTGTAGGGTCACTATTTTCTTTAGTGAAATGCCCTCTTTCTGTGGGAAGGGATACAGTAGTCTCATTTATAAATTAAGTACGTCTATAAATAGGCTTTATGAGCTTCACCAGTTGTTGCAGAAACATTCCCTAGGGGTCTGTTTGAAATTATGCTTGGTCTCAGAAAAATCAAGATGTCATATTCAATAACCCTATGATGAATTGTCATTCTGTAATTATCTGTTGATTTTATATAGCAAAGCTGACAGTATTCTTCAGTTCACACATATGCAAGAGTTACTCTGCAGGCTTTCAGTGATAATTTATTTTAGTACATATACTAACTGTCTACACACACACACATGCAATATATATATATATATATTGCTAGTACTTCATATAGCTTTGCACTATTATGTTATGTAAATTACTTTGTATTTTCTTTTCCTCTCCCCAAGTATTTTTTGAGTGGTTTGCTGGGACTACACCATCATAATAGCTGGTTCTTCCTCTGAGACTACTTCAGTCAGTTAGGTCCAAGCATGTCAATTCTGTATCTATGGATGGTTAGTTTACCCTCTTTTTAAAAAAAAATGTTGATCCAGATTTAAAATGAAAAGTTGTGGACATGGCATAAGGGGAAAAACCTTTATGTACAGCTTAAACTATCAAAATCCTGCTTCTGTGATGTTATGAATCGTTTTCTGCACTGATATAGAAATTTTACGAACGGGTTTGATAGGGAAAAATTGTTTCCTCTGTGGATGATCTGTATAGCTAACCTATTACAGATCAAATATAGGAGGAATTTCTTTACACAGAGAGTGCTGAGAATGTGTAACTGACTACCATATGGAATGGTTGAAGCAAGTATCGATGATGCATTCCGGAAGGAGAAGGGAATAGAAGGATATGGGGCAGAGTGGAAAGAGGTAATTAGAGTGGGAGGAGGTCCACGTGGGGTATAAACACTGGCATAGACCAGTTGGGCTGAATAGCCTGTATCTGTGCTATGGATTCTATGTAATTTATAAGCATGGCTTATTTCTAGCTAATTTGGCATATTGTATCTGTTTCTATTTGATTTTATTTGTAAAATTGAAATCCATACATTAAAAAAAATAAGTCTGAAGAAACAGAAAAAAATAAGTGGACTGACACCAGCCCATAGGGAGGCATGTCTCTGCCCATTTGTCGTCTTAGCGTTGTGTTCATCGTGATCTGATGGCTTTGTGCCGGTTCCTCTATTTTGATGTCACAAAGCAGTGGCTGCTACTGCAGTTCTGGTTTATATAGATTATTTTTAAAATGTGCTTCTTATTTTGATTACTAGAAATTTATGAAAGTTATCAGAATTCCATTTGCTTTATGACTGTAAATAATTCTTTACTTAATACACAAGTCACTTAGCATTACAGATAGGGTAGTTTTAGTGTGGTCCTTTTCAGGTATTTTTAATGAAAGCTTTGGAAAGTCCTAGAGGTCATCAAACATTTGTTCTTGCACCCAACTGCTAGTACAATATTCAAATTCATTTTATTGTTATGGTTTACACACGTCCAAAACTGAATGTGAAGCAGATACGCTTTATGGTGCTAATACAGTTTATTGGCAGCACAAAATATAAAAATCATTATTGCAGCATGTTGGTTGTGCTTAAATTTGAATGCTTTTAAGTGTTTGTATGAATTTTCATGAAAGGTCATTTTACTGTAGCTGATCTTTAATTCTTCAAAGTGTAACTAAATAGTGATTAAATGATATTTGACTGCATGGCTTACTGTGTCTGGTAACACACTTATGTGGTTTTGCCATGTAACCTGTACCTAGTACATAAAAAGGTAGGGATTTTAAACCCATTTAAACAACAACTGGCATGAAACTGGGAATATGGAAATTCAAGGGCAATATGTTTTATTTGGGTTTTAGTTTTTAACATTTTGATTTTGTTCTGTCTGAATGAAATCTTTGGTCATGGCTCAAATTAATTTCACTTTACTGCAGTGTCCATGTATAATTAATTAAATTGTGCAACCTAACACTTCAAACACAATCAGTTAGACATGGCACTACCAAAAACCCTTAACTGATGAATTAAATCATTTGATGTACAGTCATATTTCATAAAATGAAATCATAATACTGTAAAATGACTAATTGAAGGTTTTGCAAGACTTGATATTGAAATGTTCCAATATAATACACTAAGCATCCATTTTAAATGACTTTGTGGAAGATATTAATTATGTCTGTGTCCCTCAGTAGTCTGTTTTCTAGTTTACATGATTTATATATATACTGTGTTTAAACAGGAGTGGGCAGAAGAGATGAACTGGACCCACAAGTTTTAAAGTCACTGATCTGGGGAAATTACTAAACAATACAGGATTTTTTTCAAAGGAGAAAAGATTAACCTGGGATGCGGAGCAGTTGACATGGTTGGTGGAGGGGTGGGGGGGAGGGGCGAGGGGCAATATGTTTGCGAGAAAATGAGATTTGGAGGAGGGGATCAAAAGGACATTTGCAAAAAGGAGAAGTGACCCATCTAGTGTTTTATTTCAGGACCACAATTGAACAAGTTCACGTTGCAATGTATTATATCTGACCACTAAATTGCCATCAATTAAGTTGTCAATAAGGCAATGTAAAATTGGTGAACTGTGGGTGCATATATTTTAAAAGGAATCTGTCATTGAGGAAGACTGTTTTGGGTGACCGATTCCCCTCCTTTATTAATCATTAAATTTTATATTTATGAAATTGAGATCTGTATTACATATGAATGAGACTAGTGTTTAGTCATGGAAATTGTTGCTGAAAGTCACAGGACCGTTGTGGCTAAAACTAGGAAAATCACCCTTACCCCTCAGTCAGCACCTAATCTGACAGCACTGGCAAGTAGTTGCCCTCTCCAACATCAGCACAGGTTTTCTCAGCTGTTTTTGCGAGTGCTGGAGTAATTGAAGTGCCTGCTTTAACAGTGGAATTTTCTTGTAGGCGACAAAGCAGCAGTCTCCACAACAAAGATGGCCAGAAACTCAGGAATTGTCTGATCCTCCAATCCTGATATTGAGTGAGCGTGTCCATCCTCTTTAAGCCTCTGCTTTTGCTGTAGAGCAATATCCCAACTCAGATGCTGCAACGTACTCTCCCTCACATTTCTAGTCAGAAATTGTAATCCTCATGGCAAAGCTCATGATGCTATGACTGCACACAACCAGACTGTAGCCTATTGTGTGAGCCGTCATAACTGTCTATCATGATTTTCATTGATTAGAAGAAGGGAAAAGAAAAGCTGCTAAACTTCAGAGTATTGCAGTTAGTGGTGGAAATTTGCTCCAAAGCAAGGATATGACTGAAGAGTCAAAGCATGATACATTGGTGATAAAAGCTCTGGTTTCAGTGCAACCATTGAATGATTCCAATGTCACCAATACTAGTGTTAACTGAGATCACAGTCCCAATCTAGATAGACCTGATGAATCCAGCCACACGTTCAACAGAATGTGGCTTTGATAGTCCATTGCTCCCATTGATTGGGTTCACTGACTGATGATATGCCCCTAAAAATCTATTTAAAGACTTTGAAATAATATCCTATGATTACATGGCAGGGTTCAAACAGGCAGCCAAAATTGTACCTCCTTTAACAGGCATTGCTGGTTTCTTGGAACCAACTAATATTCCTGACCCATTTATATTATGTAGATTAGCTGAAACAAGTAGTATCTTTTACATTTCAAGGTTTTTTCCCCCAACAGCTATTCCTCGTGTAAACAGCTTGGCAGACTAAGTCTCCTATGAATCAAAACCTGTATTTTTATTCTCCGTCACATTTAGGTTAATATAGTGTTGGTCTAACAATTAAGCTCAATCACAGTAAATTTCTTACTGGAGAATACATAGGAAGCCCACTATATTTCCCATCACCTTGGACAGCATGGATTGACTGCTTTATACAGGTTGGATTTATTTACAAGCAATATCATACATGGAAGTATTGACATAGGCAAACTGCTAAAACCCACGATACTTATGAATTTCTACAAAGCAGGGACCAGTCCACAAAACACTAATATACCCATTTTCAGAAAACTGCCTCTTTTCCATCTCTTGGAACATAAGTTCCTTCGGACAAATCAGTTGAGCTTTCTCTTTCCTTGGTGCATAGTCATTGGTTTTCCATGATGAGATTTAACACAGAGTATGTAAATCATACATGCTCACAGAGCTAATGGGGGAGAAACTCAATGACCAGGAGATGAATGCTGGGGTGGGGGGCACCTTAGCCGCCTCATGACGTGGTTTCTAGGAGTGACTGCAAGAAACTGCAATTCTGTCACAGTCTTGGGAAATCATAGTCTCCACATGCAGATGGCCTAGGAGGTATCTAGGTACAATTGCCTTGGCCTGTGTTGATGGGTAACGGCTGCTTCTTGAGGTGTAATTGCACCTGTTTTGTATTCCTCCTTTGCTCCTCCTCCCTCTTATCTCTAATGATGTGGAGATGCCGGTGATGGACTGGGGTTGACAATTGTAAACAATTTTACAACACCAAGTTATAGTCCAGCAATTTTATTTTAAATTCACAAGCTTTCGGAGGCTTCCTCCTTCTCAGGTGAACGTTGTTGGAAATGAAATCCTCGAAATTAAATCGCATTTATAAATCACAGAACAATGCTTGGTGATTACAGACAGTTTTTTCAACTGCCCGTTGCCAAGGCAATCAGTGTGCAGACAGACAGGTGTTACCTACAAGGTCTCCGAATATACAAATCACCAAAAAAAACCAAAAAAAAAACAGAGATAGAGAGGTAGAAACATAGAAAAGACAGCAACTGACCCGTTATATTAAAAACAGATAACATTTGTTCGCTGGTGGGGTAACGTGTAGCGTGACATGAACCCAAGATCCCGGTTGAGGCCGTCCTCATGGGTGCGGAACTTGGCTATCAATTTCTGCTCGACAATTTTGCGTTGTCGTGTGTCTCGAAGGCCGCCTTGGAGTACGCTTACCCGAAGGTCGGTGGCTGAATGTCCTTGACTGCTGAAGTGTTCCCCGACTGGGAGGGAACCCTCCTGTTTGGTGATTGTTGCGCGGTGTCCGTTCATCCGTTGTTGCAGCGTCTGCATGGTCTCGCCAATGTACCATGCTCTGGGGCATCCTTTCCTGCAACGTATGAGGTAGACAACGTTGGCCGAATCACAGGAGTATGAACCATGCACCTGGTGGGTGGTGTCCTCTCGTGTGATGGTGGTATCTGTGTCGATGATCTGGCATGTCTTGCAGAGGTTACCATGGCAGGGTTGTGTGGTGTCGTGGATGCTGTTCTCTTGAAAGCTAGGTAATTTGCTGCGAACGATGGTCTGTTTGAGGTTGGGTGGCTGTTTAAAGGCGAGTAGTGGAGGTGTGGGGATGGCCATAGCGAGGTGTTCGTCGTCATTGATGACATGTTGAAGGCTGCGAAGAACATGGCGTAGTTTCTCCCCTCCGGGGAAGTACTGGACGACAAAGGGTACTCTGTTGGTTGCGTCCCGTGTTAGTCTCCTGATGAGGTCTATGCGATTTTTTGCTGTGGCCCGTCGGAACTGTCGATCGATGAGTCGAGCGTCATATCCCGTTCGTACGAGGGCGTCTTTCAGCGTCTGTAGGTGTCCATCGCGTTCCTCCTCATCTGAGCAGACCCTGTGTATTCGCAGGGCTTGTCCATAGGGGATGGCCTCTTTGACGTGGTTAGGGTGGAAGCTGGAAAAGTGGAGCATCGTGAGGTTGTCTGTGGGCTTGCGGTAGAGTGAGGTGCTGAGTTGCCCGTCTTTGATGGAGATTCGTGTGTCCAAGAAAGAAACTGATTCTGAGGAGTAGTCCATGGTGAGCTTGATGGTGGGATGGAACTTGTTGATGTTATCATGTAGTCTCTTTAGTGATTCCTCACCGTGGGTCCATAGGAAGAAAATGTCGTTGATGTATCTGGTGTATAGTGTTGGTTGGAGGTCCTGTGCAGTGAAGAAGTCCTGCTCGAACTTGTGCATGAAAATGTTGGCGTATTGGGGTGCGAATTTGGTCCCTATGGCTGTTCCGTGTGTTTGGGTAAAGAACTGGTTATCGAAGGTGAAGACATTGTGATTCAGGATGAAGCGGATGAGTTGTAGGATGGCGTCTGGAGATTGGCTGTTGTTGGTGTTGAGTATTGATGCTGTCGCAGCGATGCCGTCATCGTGGGGGATATTGGTGTAGAGTGCCGAGACGTCCATCGTGGTGAGAAGTGTTCCTGGTTCAACTGGTCCGTGGGTACTGAGTTTTTGTAGGAAGTCTGTAGTGTCGCGACAGAAGCTGGGGGTTCCCTGTACGATGGGTTTCAGGATGCCCTCGATGTATCCAGAGAGGTTCTCACACAGGGTTCCGTTGCCTGATACGATAGGACGTCCGGGTGTGTTGGCTTTGTGTATCTTTGGGAGGCAGTAGAAGTCTCCCACGCGGGGAGTACGTGGGATGAGAGTGCGTAGGATGCTTTGACGGTCTGGATCGAAGGTCTTGATCAGTTTGTTGAGCTGGTGGGTGTGTTCTTTGGTCGGATCTGCGGGTAACCGTCTGTAGTGTTCCTGGTTGTCCAGTTGTCGGTATGCTTCTTTGCAATAGTCCGTTCTGTTCTGTATGACGATGGCTCCTCCTTTGTCCGCTGGTTTGATGACGATGTTGCGGTTGGTCTTGAGAGCGTTGATGGCGTTGCGTTGTGCTCGGGTGACATTCTGGACTGTCTTCTGAGTGCGGCTGATGAATCTGGCATTGACACATTTCCTGACAGCTTGAGCATACATGTCCAGCTGAGGGCAGCGACCCTCCGGAGGAGTCCAGTGTGACTCTTTCCTCTTCGGTTGCTGTACCGCGGATCCCTCTGTCTGCTGTTCCAGATCGTTGATTGTCTCATTGGGTTCGCTGCTGAAATCTTGGGGTTTGTGGAAGTATTCCCGGAGCCTCATTCTCCTGATGAATTCCTCTGTGTCCGCCGCGAGACTAGTGGGGTCCATTTTGGTAGTGGGGCAGAAATTGAGCCCTCGGCTGAGAACTTCGATTTCGTCTGGTTGAAGGGTGTGGTCGGACAAATTGACGATAGACTTCCCTGTCTCTTTACTCTTATCTCTAGTTAGTTCAGAATGGTATAAAATAAAACACTGGAATTTTCCCAATTTTGTATTGGATAAAAACTCTGCTTTCATCAGAAACTTTATCAAGTTCCAGACTACCAATGAGAAACTTCACTTTGCTAGTATCTAAATAAACATATTGTGAGTAATGTATACTTTCAAAATAAGTATGAGGGTGGGGGGTTGGTGGTGGTCGTGGTGGTGATGAAGAAGAGGACTTTACCTCTTGGAACATTATTTTTAAGTATATATTCTCTTTTTTTCCCCTATAGTTCAGCGGTCCCCTCCAATACCTGCACAGGAACTAAATCAAATTCTGAAAGCTGGATATTTGGAAAAACGCCGAAAAGGTAAATTGTTTTGTACTGTTTTCAATACAGGACGAGATCAAAGCTATCTGTGACAACACCAATATACTTGTTTTACAAAAAAAACACTCAGTTGTCTGTATGATAGGTATTAGGATAAAAGACTAATAGGTATTTTTGCTGCTCATTTGAAATTTTAAAGATTTAATTATTTTATCTTTTGGTTTCAGTAAGACAATTTTTAGTTACTTATAGGGACATGGGTTTCATTGGGATAGTGTAGAGTGCAGGTTTGGTTGCTGACATTTAGTAATTGAATTTAAAGTGTAATTTTGAGTTAGTTGTTTAACAGGACGTGTAGCTTCCTCTTTTTTGTTTCTTATTTTATCCCCATCCACTGCTTGGTTGGATAATATTTTATACCATTTGTTTTGGCGTGTATAATGGTGTGCAATTTAATCACTTTTTTTGTACTGATTTTCTTCTCTAATAATTAGGAATGTGTTGGTGTTCTTCTGTGGGATTGACATGTTGTTACATTTTTACATAATAATTGACTTGCATTTCATTTAAATACTCATCCACTTCTGCTTGTATTGGCAACATAAACAGCATCAATAAACTATTTGCTTCAAGCTCATTTATACTTATTTTTAACCACACTAATTGATTTGTGTTTATTGCAGATCACAGCTTCTTTGGATCTGAATGGCAGAAACGTTGGTGTGCACTTAACAACAACGTCTTCTATTACTACGGAACGGAAAAGGGTAATGTTATTTTTCCTGATCAAATAAAAATGAAACACTATTATATATGTGGTTCAAATTGGTTTGATTTGCTGTATACTGTATTTAAAGAGCTGGCATAGGCCATTGGAGTTGTTGGATTTGCATTAGTCCTTTCATATGTGAATTGCATAATCCCACCACCTAATCCTAGCCTTTTTTAAATAATCTGGAAGAATTGGCTGTTTTGAGGACAAAATCCACTTATCTCATAGTCTCCTGAGTGTGATTCCCTTATACTGTCAGCAGGCTGAGTCCATAAAGCAATAAATATCTGAGTTTGTTGGATGATTCAGTGGGGACTTTTGTTGTACAAGTGACATCTCCACAATATATCTTCTCCCTTTTAAAAACAAAACAATCCAGCCCAGTGGTGCACCTGCCCCGCAGATAGAGCTTGGCACTTTATCTTCACCCCTTAGACCCAGCCTCATTGATACATTTACAATTTAGAGCTTGGAACTCTAGCTTTGAGCAGGAACCCAGACTCGAGCACAACGACATGGTATTATTCGAGCAGGGGACCTCAGATGCATCTTTCTGGTTCCTGCTGCAGTTGAGCTTAATATATTTTAAAAAACCAAACTACCTAGATGATATCTTCGTTTTACCATTCAATACCTAGATCTAGAGCCTACCGAAAGAAGCTTTCCTATACCCTGCTGATTTGTCGTTGCAGGGGGGTATATCACATCTCTCGCTCAACCACATTCCACTTGCCATGTGGGTGATCAAATTAAATAAACAAAACAAGAATACATTGCACTGAGGTATTAAAAATTAAATGATAATTAATAGGCAGTGATGGACTGGATTGATTTCTACTCTTACCTGAATTAAAGATTCAAGCTAGAGATGTGTGGTTGCTATTGTTGATTTAAAAATAATGCAAGAAGTGTAATGATCCATTTTTTTGTTACAGATGGAAATGTGAATTATTCAAATTGTCTTTCTAACTCATGGTCCATCCAATTGCCAAATTTATCTTGCCTTGCTTAATTAGACTTGGCAGTCTAGAATTAACAAAGTGGCAACCCTAAGACAAAGTAAAAGCTCTAAGAAATATCCAAAGAAACTTTAAAAAATTCAGCCACACTGTGCTGGGACATTCTAGCCAGAGTCAACCTGCAGAAGAATTTGATGTCTTGCAATATATTAATTTAGATCCTCAAAAGGCTATTGAATTGCTCTGCTGTGATATCCAAATGAAGGAGAAAAATGCCCAGCTCAGCCTATTGCTTACCAATACACCTGGTCAACAAACCTCCAAATTGGCCCAGGCCTTATCTTGACTTCCCCTAGTAGAAGCAGCTAAACATACAAGGGAATCAGATTTCAATCTTAGGTATCAACAACAACAGCAACCAGCATTTATATAATGCCTTTAATGTAGTAAAATGTTCCAAGTTGCTTCACAGGTGCATTATCATACAAAATAGGGCAAATGATTGTAAAGATATAGGACAATTTATATAGCAGTCTCCAGAATTTACTTCTAGCCCAACTGTGAAGAGCTTTGCTCCTATTACCTTTTAAATGGGGGAAAGGGTTAACATCTAGACACTTCCAATTCTTTATTCTTTGCAGATACTGAATGGCACCCAACTGCAAGCAGTCTCATTCTTCTGACGAACCAATTACAATATCCAGTGCCCAAACAGCAGATACAGGGGCTTAATACTGTTTACTGTGCCCATTAAATTGGGTGGCCTTCACTCAATTTTGGATCTTGGGGAAATTGAATCAATTCCTGAAATTGGAGAAGTCCAAGTTTGTTTACAACCCACATAACATGCAAGTAGCGAGTCCCAGGGATTCACTAGCAGCTACAGATGCATAATTTCAAGTAGTAATTTGGCCTTATCAATTTTCCAGGTTTTATTTTCAGGGTGTAAGCTACCAGTACAGTGTCCTTCCTTTCGTAGACTCCGAGTTTTTACAAAATGGCTTTCAGCGTTTATTTAGCACCTACATCTACAGCATATTCATGTTTATGTGTATCTAGATTAGCTTCCAGTTCAGACTCTGCTAGCGGACAATTCAGTAAGTAATGTATACCTTCCATTCTCACCTGAGTCAGAAAGTTGTGGGCTCCAGTCCCATTCCAAGTCATGAGCACATTATCTCAGAGCTGGCACAGGTGCAATGTGCTATAAAGTTCTATGATTCTATCTGTACCAAAGAAATAATTCATCTTATTCTAACTGATATGGAAAGTTTAATACCTTACTTTTCACTCATCTGAAAGATCTAGCATTGCATCTTGGTTTAATCATGCCTATGTTCTGCTGTCCCTTGTAAAAATTCTACCTGTTGCACCTGGTGTCATCTTCACTCTGAAACATCCTGAACTAACTTAATCTCCGCTTGTAACTTCTCTAAAACCACTATTAGAACTATCAAGCACAATTTTATTGAGAAGCACCAACTGCTGTGTTCTGCACTCCAACAGTTGTTCCATTAGGTCCATTGCCAAAGCTACGTCTCGTAACTTCTGCAAATGGTCTTTTTCACCATCATGATGGGAGAGTTGCTGGCTCTCCTAAAGAGAAAGCTGACCTTTTTGGTTCACTTTCCCCCGTTAACTCTAATATTGATGATCTTAGTAAAGTACATGCCTCTGTTGCTTCATTCTCTCCTATTATGATTGACATGCTGTTTAATCTCCATGTATGTTGGATTATTCATTTTCTGGACCCTAATAAGAGCTCTTGTCCTGTGAGTGATCTATTAGCATTAAAATATATGCTTCGGAACAACTTCTTGCCATACGCTATCTCTTCAATCTTACTCCTAATTTGCCTTTCCATCTCTTTGGAAATTTGTTTAAGTTTGATTTTTTTTTTCTCCCCCCTTTGCCTAATGCCCCGTGTATGCCAGTTGCCATGCATTAGACAGAGGAAATAGAGGAAGAGATCTGTAATGCTGGGCCACTGTTCCTTTTGTGCATGACATGTATTTCCAGTGGCATCCTAGCATGGCCATATAAATACAATGCAAATGATGCAAGAGTGATGTCATAATACCTCCCATGTCAACTCCTGAGATTCAACCTGACAAAGGAGACCGCCACGGAAATTGGATGTTAGAAGTTGTGGAGCTACCCCTTCAGTTTGAATGATCTGTAAAGTGACTACCAGTAACCTCCGGGCACCTCTTGTAGGTTTTTTTTTTAAACCTTTTTTCAGTGCAGGAGGGCTTCACTGCAGGGCTGGAGGCCAACTGTCTGATGTTTCTGACACCATAACCACTAGAAGTTTGCGCTGTTACGGACCTTAAGACTTCCAGTAGCACACAGCTTCCACCCCCAATCTAGTGTAAATGCCAATTCCCAGGTAATAATTCTGTACACCTGGTAATCACCCAATCCATTTAAGTAAACTGAACTCAGAAAGTTGATATCAAGTCGAGTGCTTGTTGTTGTGCCTCTAACCAACAACTTCTATTTCTTGCCTGTGGCAGGTTCACCCTTAGTCCTTCATTTATTCACATTCATGCCATCACCATCTCCTTTGACTTCAAATGAGGCCCCCAAATCTCCTCTATTGCTGCCTCTAAAAAGCTTGGTTTCCTTTTTCTTGCTAAACATTTTTTTGATACTTTAGCTTCCCTCAGCTGTGTAATTCTTGGAATTAATATACCAATTTAAATAAATTCTGCATAGGGATCTCACTGGGTGTACTTCATTGAGTTTTTCAGTCAAGGGTCAAAAGAATGACAGCTTTTCTGGATTATACTCCTTCAGATACTTAGGATGTACATTATCAAGTAACATTCTCTCCTGTTCATAATACCATGTCCTAGATTCACTAATACCTTTCAAAGATGTGTTTGACTGTCAATGCCCTCAGGGCAATTAGGGTTGGGCACTAAAAGCTGCCTTGTCAGTATTGCCCACATCCCAAAAACAAATCAAAAAGAAGATTGGTTTAAGGTGAAACAAAAATACTGCTTTGAAAATATTAATCTGATCTTTTGGTTCATTGCTTTTGTTCTTTGTTAACTGATTTGATATCTTTATATAGATGAATTAAACATTTTTCACTTATTTAACATATTTGTAGATAAACAGCAAAAAGGTGATTTTGCCATAGATGGATACATAGTCCGGCTGACAACTACCCTCAGGAAAGATGCAAAGAAGGATTTCTGTTTTGAACTCTGTGCTCCCGATAAACGACTATACCAGGTTTGACTTTTATATGCGTATTTTTCACTTTGGTCCACGGAATGTGCATCACTTTCTTCACTCACCAGTTGTAGCGATCAGCAATTTTGCTCACTCCCACATCTAGATTAATTCAGGATTGGGTGAACTACTACATCTTATCAAAAATAGTTTTTTTTAAAAGAGAAATTTTGACAAGCTGAAGCATCCTAACATTATAGGCTGAGTGTTAAAATTATTTCATCTATCTGGTGTCTTTTTCTTGGTCAGTTTTTATTGTAACCTGAGGTTTTTAGTACAATTGTAGCATCAAAATACCTTACTTTAATAAACAATTATAGTAAAAAATCAATTAGTCTCGGGATTTTGTGTCTGGTCTAGTGCGTGTTGCAAGGATGTTACTGAGACCTACAGGTCAATACGATCGCAGTTCAGTATCTGGTCTGAGTTGATTTAGCCAATTGCAGCCAGCAGAGCAGCGAAATTAGCCTCAATATGCCTGGTCTAGGAAGAAGAAAAAGAAAATCTGCAGAGTTTATAACCCTGCTCTCTTTCCAGTGATGAAAGTATACATTTGGATGTCCGGATCAGGCTTCGCTGTCTGGGGGCTCCCCACCCCGTTCAGACATCCCACTGGCACTAAATGTCTAGATCGTTTTTCCACATCGTTCACCTGAGGAAGGAGGTAGCCTCCGAAAGCTTGTGAATTTAAAATAAAATTGCTGGACTATAACTTGGTGTTGTAAAATTGTTTACTAAATGTCTAGGCTTTTATATGAAGATCAACTATTTGGCTGGATAGGTATCAGTATCTGTTGTACTGTACTACAGCATAAATCACTAGCTCATGGGGTAAGGGGAATAAACAATACATTGTATCAGTGGTTTCCAATCTTTTAGCAGGGCCTCACCAATTCAATTTTTTTCGGCTAGCCCACCACAAAATCCTCTTAGTCTCTTTGTCCATCTAGCTACAGATATTTGTTTTTTCCTCCCTCTCTTGTCTCCCACACCTTGTTGTTCTCTTTTTTGCCCCCCAGCCCACTTGTTTTTGTGTCTTTTGGTCACCTGTCCTAATGTCTCTTTTGGCTCGGTGTCAATTTATGCCTGATTACACTCCTATGAAGCGCTTTGGAATGTTTTACTACGTTAAAAGTGCTATATAAATGCAAGATGTTGTCTCCTCCCACTTCTGCTTCACTCCTTGTTTCTCTCAATTCTTTTTACTTTTATTTTTTTCTACTTCCCTTTCTTCTGTTCTATATATGTTTACCTCTCTCTTTCTTGTTTGTGCAACATTCTGCAGCCATTTGTGCTGCCGTGGTTGTGGGTGGGCCATCAAGTAACAAAGCCAAAATGTGGGAAAGAGCAGGCTCCTGAAGCAGCACATGAAAGCTGAGGGAGTAGACTGGTAAAACTTTGGAAAAAGGAGACCTAAGAAAGAAAAACAAATGTCTCTGCAGATTTTCTGAGGATAGGAGCTTGATGTAATTGATGGGGACTACAGACAATCAGGAGAAATCATTGCAATAATATCATACTACCAACAATTATAGGATTAAATTTAGAGTGCAAATTCTGGTTCTGTCTGCCTTTTGCCACACCCCATCTAACAATCACTCATAACAATAGTTGATTTTTATTTCCATCACACCAGAATACTTAATTTTGCAATTAGACAATCAATATAACGTAAATGACCATCAAAAACATACAGCACAATACTTAGAAATGTTACCAATTTTTTTGTGGGTATTTAAATGCTTGATGGTGAAGTAAGGGTTACAGGCAATAAAGAACACTACCCGGAGATTATTTCAAGCCTGGCTTCTTTCAGGTCTTCATTAGAAGATGATCTCATTTTAGAAATATTGATCCAGTTGGTGGGAGAAAAAAAGGAAGATGTTCAACAATCTTCTAAGATTTCTTTTCCCAGTTGATAGTCTTCCAAGTAATCGCAACTGATGAAGGTGCAAAGGAAACTATTGTGCAAGATACTTATTTACATTTCTAGGCTACACAACTCTAGTTGCACTTAGTGATTTGCTTCATAACTGTATATAATAATTGATTGTCATTCAATTGATTCAATTTAGCACTATCCTGAAGTGATTGTTATGCCATACTTGAAAGGCATGCTTCACTATCAGTTCAAAATTGAAATAAAATAACATAAAAGATTCACAATTTCTGTTGCCTTTGTTACAGTTACAACATTAATGGGAATGAGGTGCATTAACCAATACATGCTCACCCATATCAGATAAATTAAACTCATGGCAGCGAGTGCTTCATAATTCTGTAACCACAGAATTTCTCTTGATTGCCTTCCTTAAATGGTTTTCTCCAGTCTAATTGGAACCAATCTCTGGAGTATCAATATCAAGGGCTCTGAGTCCCAATGATTTGCAACTCGTTAATCCTTCTGCAGTTGAAGTGTGCAATATTTTAAATGTATTAGGATTATGTAACCCCATTGATCTCAGATCCTTCATCAACTGGTTTTGCAGAAACTCTAAATTCAGTTTAGCAGATCAAGTGTGGTGGTATGCATGGTGTGAAATGCATAGGGATTAACGAGCTGCTAATCAATGGGAATTACAAGATTGGTGTCAATTGACATCATTTGGATTTAGGAGATCAGTATTGGTTACCTACTATTTAATGACTAGCTGACTCACCTGGCTGGTTGAAAAGTCAGGTGAGTATTAAGTGACGTACAGGGTCTCAAAGGCTAAGTGTAATAAACTGTTCTTAAACAATTTTAAATCCTCAATTATTCTAACCAAACTATCAGTTTAAAGCTGTTTCTCTGCTGTGTTTTAAAAATAATCATATTAAGATTGAAATGGTCCTAAACCCTGGACAGACTTACCACAAAATCTATACTTTCATGTTGCAGAATCTGGTTAGACTTGGCAAAGAAATTGCTCTTGAGGAATTGCAGAATTCTAGATGCCCTGGCTAACCTTAAGCAAAGTCACAAATGCCTGATTTCCACTGAAATTTGGAGCACCAGAGGCCATCTACAGACATTATGATGCCACGTGAAATGCAGTTTCATGCCGATTGATGCATGTTCAATGGTGCTCTGAGTTTGAGAAAGTGAAGCGCCCAATGAGTACATCGTTATGTCGTTAACTCCATAAGTGCAGGCCCCACAGGCTCTGACTCCATGCACTTTAAAAAAAATTGAAAGTAAAGCTATCTACAGGGGACATTGGACAATTCCTATAGCATTAATACATTTTGTCCCATTGTTGTGCAATGGGTTTCTTAATATTACTTGTTTCTTTTTGTCCAATACCCTGTATTGGTTAAAAGGGCTGTTTTCAGAATAAAGAAAAAGTGTCCAATTTATGCCGCACCCTTTATACTGAAAGTTACATATGTCCAGTGAAACCCATAGTGGAGTGTGACTGACTTCTAGGATGGACAGTAGTTAACCTCCCAATAAAAGAGCCGTCTCACTGAAGCTGTGACAGAAAGAAAGCAGGTATGTGGACTTGTAACATATGATGGAGAAATTCCATTGAAACCATTCTTATATAACGTAAATTGCTCTAAGCTCTGCAAAAACTTAGGGGGGAAAAAAGATGCTGGTCTAGAAATTTAGCCACGCAGCGCCGCTTTTTTGGGCACTAACCAGCCTACTAAGTTCCCAATATAGCAGGCAGTAAGTGCATGGACATTTCCGGCTGGAAGTGCGCAACCCGCCATATTGGAGAAGGTGGTTGTGCTGGCATCAGGAGTGCACATTGGGAACATTTAAATGGGAATAATTTATTCAAATTAAGGACCTGCGCTTCTTGCATGACATGTTTTCCATTTTCGAATGCCTCAGCGCTTGACGCGCCACGTGCTGAACTTACACAGCACGACGTGGCACTAACCAGCAGGAAGGCCCCCTCACCAGTGCTATTTAAAGGGATCATGCAGTACTTAGAGGTTAGAACATAAGAGCATAAGAAGTAGGAGCAAGACTAGGCCATACGGCCCTTCCAAAACCTGTTCCGCCATTCAATAAGATCATGGCTGATCTTTTACCTCAACTTCACTTCCCTGCCCTATCTCTATAATCCCTTGATTCCCTTAGTATCCAAATATCCATCGACCTCCGTCTTGAATATACTCAACGCCTATGCATCTACAGCCCTCTGGGATAGAGAATTCCAAAGATTTACAACCCCCTGAGTGAAGAAACTTTTCCTCATCTCGGTCCTAAATGGCCGGATATCTTATCATGAGACTATGACCCCTAGTTCTAGACTCTTCAGCCAGGGGAAACAGCCTCTTAGTATCTACCCGGTGAAGCCCTCTAAGAATTTTATATGTTTCAATGAGATCACCTCTCATTCTTCTAAACTCCAGAGAATATAGGCCCATTCTACTCAATCTCTCCTCATAGAAAAACACTCTCATCCAAGGAATCAACCTAGTGAACCTTTGTTGCACCCCCTCTAAGGCAAGTATATCCTTCCTTAGATAAGGAGACCAAAACTGTACACAGTACTCCAGGTGAGGTCTCACCAGAGCCCTATATAATTGCAGCAAGATTTCCTTACCCTTATACTCCAAACCCCTTGCAATAAAGGCTAACATACCATTTGCCTCCCTAGTTGCTTGCTGCACCTGCATGTTAACTTTCTGTGATTCATGTACAAGGACACCCAAATCCCTCCGACTACTAACATTTCTTAGTCTCTCACCTTTTTAAAAAATATTTTGCTTTTCTGGTTTCTTATTTCAGGCTGCTGGTTAACTTCTGGGCCTTTTTTGCTGTTTTATATCACTCTGGAAAGTTTATTCTGTCTAGACAGAGAAAGATTTTGCTGGTTTTGTACTACTATTGGCTGCCTCAGAAATAATTCGGCTGCAGTCATGGGTGATCTCGTAGGGCTGACATCGGGGCTTGAGGATGAGGAGGAGCAGCAAGGAAGACACAACAGAGCAGGACAAACAGCCAGAAGAGGAAGGAGGAGGAGGGCACTGCGCGGGAGGCCATACCCATAATGGGATTTCAGGGAGCACTTCTCCTATGTCAACTTTGCGCAGGAGCAATGTCTCAGGTGGCTTCGCATCATCAAGAAGGCTGTCACTGAACTACATCATCTGCTGCAGCCATAACTTGAGCCTCGCACAATTGGAAAACAATTTGGCATTTCTTTTTGTCTTCAGCAAACCTATGAACTGTTCTTCAGTTCACAAGTCTAGGGAAAGACCAGGAAGACAAATAACTTCAGCACTGCCTGTAGCTGTCAAGGTCAGAGTGGCCCTCAACTTTTATGCCACGGGCTCCTTTCAGGCTGCAACAAGTGGCATTAGTCACATATCCCAGTTCGCAGTACACCGATGTATCAGGGCGGTCACGAAGGCTCTCTACGCCACGAGAAACACCTACATCTCCTTCCTATGGATAGATCAATGCAGAATGAGAGAGCATTAGGTTTCGCCTGCATGGCTGGCTTCCACAGGATGTGCAAGGTGCTATAGACTGTACACACATTGCCTTGCGTGCTCCCTATCACCAACCTGGCATCTATCAATCGAAAGAGATTCTACTACCTCAATGTACAGCTGGTTCGCGACCACAGGCAGCACAAACTGCAGGTGTGTGCCCACTATCCTGGCAGCAGTCATGACACTTTCATCCTGTGGCAGTCCTCTATGCTGTCTTTATTTCAACCAGGCTGCCAAGTTACAGGCTGGCTATTGGGCAATCAGAACATGGCTCACAACTCCAACAGGAACCCGGGCATGGCTGAAGAGCAGGCCTACAATGAGAGCCATGCTGCCACAAGAAACATCATCGAGCAAACAATCGGTGTGCTTAAGCAATGCTTCCGCTGCTTGAACCGTTCCAGAGGAGCTTTGCAGTAGCTCCCTGAGTGGGTATCTGTATTTGTTGCCATCTGCTGCATGTTGCACAACTTCGCCATCATGAGGGACCAACTCTTACCACCACCTAGGCGGCATCAAGTGCAGGAGGAAGTGAAAAAAGAGGAGCGGCAGCGACCACCAGTGCCCCTACCTGCCAGAACTTGTGACAAGCTCATCGAGGAGCGCTTCACCTAAATAAGTGCTCCATCCACAATGTACCAACAATCCCACAATTCTTACTACTTTCCTTACAACTACCATCCATTGGCTTTCTTTAGTCCAAACTTGAGTCTTGCCCTCGTTCACTACAAAGGTAAACACCAATACCAAATCCAGAACAAAAAACAAATTTATCAATCAACTCAATTACATCTCTATGTGATGGTTTACAGAAATAATTAAGAATCACCCTTGAGCCAGCTCTTAGTACCTGTCTTGTGTGGAACTTTCCCTATCCTAGTGCTCTTACATGGTGCTTCCCTAGTAGCTACAGCTTGGGAGATGGGAGGCTGCTGAGCTTCCATTGAGGACACTTCAGATGGTCGTGGAGGAGGACCTTGAGCAGCTCTGGGCCTTGATGGCGTGGCTGCAGTCTGGTCCAGTTGGCTGTGTAACATTAGCAAGGGCACTGGCGGACAGCAGAAAGAGCAAAGGAAGAAAAGGTGCTGTCAAACCTTCACTGTCTCTGATGCTGACTATTGTGTGTCTTCCTATGATGTCTGTGGTGGCCTCCTCCATAAGGATGAGTCTTTGCAGAGTGGTGCAACCTCCTCCTCTGCTGTTTGTTTCTCTTCTGTTGTGTTCCAGCTTCTTCTGCAGGAAGGGTGGAAATAGGTCAATATGTGCCCTGCGCAAGAGCTTTCCACCCTTGCAATATATGTGCCAGTTTACCATAGTGTGCATGATGACTAGAAAAACAGCAAGTACGGACAAGAGGAAGAAGTAGTTGTGAGAGTAGTAACAACTTTGAGGGTATAAGTTCAAGTGGAAAGAAGGTGCAGTGAAGTCTTCCCTCCTGACTTATGGACAGTCATGAGAAGCAGGGAAGGAAAGGATTGATAGTGTGGAGGAAAAGTTAAGGTTCTGCTGGACTGTGTCAGAAGAATATGATATGAAGGGGAGTCTCACCTTGGCAATCTGGTGAGATCATAAAATTTCTTTCTTCCCTGCAGCCAGGTCCTGAAGATAATGCTGCTTGATTTCACATATGCTACTTCTTGCCATGCCCATTCACTAACTTGCCTTGGCATCCACCGACCACTTAGAGGACCTCCTTCCTCTCCTGAACTTCCTCCACCAGCCCCTCCAAGGGTGTATCTGAAAGCACAGATAGCCCTGCTGGAACTTGCCTTGGCCCCAAACATCATCCTATAGCTCGACAGTGTGACTTCCTTGCTTTGGCCACAAAAAAATGGACCTCCTCTTAAGCTGCTGTAGGACCTTAAGAATCTGCACTAGCCTTCAATTTCTCACCTCCTAAACGGTGAGCTGCCTGAGGGAAATATGTTTCAGGCTGGCAGCTTACCTCACTTATTCAAATGAGAAGCGACCTAGAAATTGGGATGGGTACCCCGCCAAATCTTCTTGGCAGCTGTTGCTCTCACCCCATCCACTTTCTGCTGGTTTCCTGCTGGGAGACCAAAATCAATCTCTTTGTTTCCTCCTTCATCCTTTACCCCTCCACCATCCTCCGACCCCCGACCCCCCCAAAAAAACTTTTGTAATTAAGAGCTAAACAGTTTTCCACCTATTTTGACTTTCCATCTGATGTCTTTATGTCCTTGATGTGGCGATGCCGGTGATGGACTGGGGTGGACAAATGTAAGGAATCTTACGACACCAGGTTAAAACTGTTGGACTATAACCTGGTGTTGTAAGATTCCTTACATTTATGTCCTTGAAAGTAGGGTAATCTTGTTTCTTCCAACCGCATAAATGTTGAATGTATTTGCTGGCATTAATCTGCTAGGCTGGGAGGAGACAGATTTTTGCTGGTGAGTAAATGGAGTAGTTTAAATGCATGATGTGCACTCATTATTAACATTGTATTCTATGATGTTTTGTTGCCACCTGTTGCATTGGAATTGATAGCACCTATTAGTGCAATTCTGCTACTGTATCTTAGACTTGAGATAAACTTTTGCTATGGGGTCAACTTAGTGTGAAGATATTAATATAACGAGAACACATAGGATTGTCAGCAAATGAAAACTGACAGTAGGTTTGGTATACATACAAGAAATCTAGGCTTGCCATTTTAAATCCTCAGAGGAGGTTACTTCAGGAATTGTATATCTTGAGCCCTCTCGATGCACCTTCTCTTGGGTATTGAAAGATGTGGTAGTTGACTTTGTCCATAAATTAACAAATGCTCTTGACATTTAGGGATTGAGTTCTGTGTCACTGTTTGTGGATGCTCAAATTGTGAAATGGCAAATTTAGCTGCTGCTGATCAAACGTATTAAACTTTTGCCATTTCTTTATACATTTATTTAAATACTAACTTACTAGCTACATATTAAGCTAGTAATAGTTTCACATCCCAGAAGATGATCGTGTTTGTTTAGTTACTTTGCACTGCCAAATATTAGCACTTTTGTTTCCACAAACCTGTGGTCTGAAGGTATGTGCTCAACCTTCATCTGTTGCTAAAGAGGTCTGCTAGGTTCTAAATAACCTTGAGAACCATTGCGTTCAACTGGTGATAATCAGTGGGACCTAATGTTATATCATGTCTGTAAACAACAAAGGCAATTTCATGTGGTACTTTGTATTTTTATCTAACATATTCCTAAAAGTCAGCAAATATTTAAACAGATGCATACAAAGTGTAAAATGGTGTTCTATAGGCCAAAATTCTTCTCGTTAATTAGTTGTGGCATTTTTAACAAATAAAAAATACCAAAATCTTTACAGTGTAAGGAAGTGACATCTAATGCAGACAAGACATTTAATGGAATATTTCAATCAGTCAGTAATGATATAGACTGTTAGTGTAATAAGTTCTTACATTTAAGATTTCTGTTGAAAGCCAGTTCATTAAGTTGTCAGGTTGACTGGCTGATTTTGACAAGGACATTTTTGGAGGGTTGTATATAGCAGTTTAAAGGAAATCACTGATGTCTCTTAATTGCCAAGGGTAAATTTTGTTCATCAGTTTTACATTTGACATTGATGAAGAGGAGCAGTTTTCACACAGTTGCCAGCTGCTGTTCAGAATTTAAACTGTCACCCATTGCTTCAATTACTTAAATTTGTCTAATTTAAACCGAACATAATTCCAAACATCCTTTCACAGAAAAGACCTGCTGAACATTGAAAGCACAAATTTCTGAGGAGTGTGTATTTCCAATTTCTTCCAAGGTTTAACTTGTGTATCAAATTTTTCAGTTTGCTGCAGCTTCTTCAAGTGAGGTGGAAGGATGGATTGAACAGCTTCAATTTGTATTAAAAGGTAAGAGTTAAAACAGATGTGGAAGTGGAATTTTTGGTAGATTATATGCTATAGTGGAGTCCTTAAAGCATGAACTCCTGCTAACCAAAACAGGTTGCTATTGCCACTTTTCGCCTGCTTCTGAGTGTCGCTGATATACCTCCACTGGTATAATGGATCCATTGGTGTGCAGTACTCACCGAGACCACTACTCACCTCCACTGGATCCCTGGATCAACCTAATGCTGGCTCGAGCTGATCAACAATCACCACTCCTCTCTGCATTTCCCTCCAGAATGTCCGTTCAATTACGAACAAGGTCCTTGCCATCCATGACCTTACTTTGGATGATTTCATTGACATCATGGCCTTGACGGAAATCTTCAGTAAGGGGCAAGTGATATCACCTTGCCCCTTACTGAAGCCTCCATGCCTGGCTATACTTCCACCACCTGCCCTGCCCAAACTGCTGCAGTGCTTTGTGGGCCTTATCTTGATCTGACCCTCTACTCCTCTGGCATCTTCTTGCGTTGTTCCTCTCCTCTCGCCTCTACTTTAAAATTCGCATTCTGTACTGCTCAACCAAGCACCACCCAAGTTTCTCACCAAGATGATGGCAAAAATGCTGAACAAATATTTTGTTTCAGTCTTTACGGTAGAGGACACTAAGAATATCCCAACACTGGACAAACAGGGGGCTCTAGGGGGGGGAGGAGCTAAATACGATTACAATCACTAAGGAATTGGTACTCAGTAAATTATTGGGACTCAAGGCGGATAAATCCCCTGGACCTGATGGCTTACATCCTAGGGTCTTGAGGGAAGTGGCAGTAGGGATTGTGGATGCTTTGGTAATAATTTTCCAAAATTCTCTGGACTCGGCAAAGGTCCCGGCAGATTGGAAAACTGCTAATGTAACACCCTTATTTAAAAAGGGTAGTAGGCAGAAGGCTGGAAATTATAGACCAGTTAGCCTAACATCTGTGGTGGGTAAAATTTTGGAGTCTATTATTAAGGAGACAGTAGCGGAACATTTGGATAAACATAATTTAATAGGACAAAGTCAGCATGGCTTTACGAAGGGGAAGTAATGTCTGACAAATTTGCTTGAGTTCTTTGAGGACATAACGTACAGGGTGGATAAAGGGGAACCAGTGGACGTAGTGTATTTAGACTTCCAGAAGGCATTCGACAAGGTGCCACATAAAAGATTATTGCTCAAGATAAAGAATCACTGGATTGGGGGTAATATTCTGGCATGGGTGGAGGATTGGTTATCTAACAGGAAGCAGAGAGTTGGGATAAATGGTTCATTCTCGGACTGGCAACCAGTAGCCAGTGGTGTTCCACAGGGGTCAGTGCTGGGTCCCCAACTCTTTACAATCTATATTAACGATTTGGAGGAGGGGACCGAGCGTAACATATCAAAGTTTGCAGATGATACAAAGATGGGAGGGAAAGTGGAGAGTGAGGAGGACATAAAAAACCTACAGGGGGATTTAGACAGGCTGGGTGAGTGGGCGGAGATTTGGCAGATGCAATACAATATTGGAAAATGTGAGGTTATGCACTTTGGCAGGAAAAATCAGAGAGCAAGTTATTATCTTAATGGCGAGAAACTGGAAAGTACTGCAGTACAAAGGGATCTGGGGGTCCTAGTGCAAGAAAATCAAAAAGTTAGTATGCAGGTGCAGCAGGTGATCAAGAAGGCCAACGGAATGTTGGCTTTTATTGCTGGGTGATAGAATATAAAAACAGGGAGGTATTGCTGCAGTTATATAAGGTATTGGTGAGACCGCACCTGGAATACTGCATACAGTTTTGGTCTCCATACTTAAGAAAAGACATACTTGCTCTCGGCAGTACAAAGAAGGTTCACTCGGTTAATCCCGGGGATGAGGGGGTGGACATACGAGGAGAGGTTGAGTAGATTGGGACTCTACTCATTGGAGTTCAGAAGAATGAGAGGCGATCTTATTGAAACATATAAGATTGTGAAGGGGCTTGATCGGGTGGATGCGGTAAGGATGTTCCCAAGGATGGGTGAAACTAGAACTAGGGGGCATAATCTTAGAATAAGGGGCTGCTCTTTCAAAACTGAGATGAGGAGAAACTTCTTCACTCAGAGGGTAGTAGGTCTGTGGAATTTGCTGCCCCAGGAAGCTGTGGAAGCGACATCATTAAATAAATTTAAAACAGAAATCGACAGTTTCCTAGAAGTAAAGGGAATTAGGGGTTACGGGGAGCGGGCAGGAAATTGGACATGAATTTAGATTTGAGATTAGGATCAGATCAGCCATGATCTTATTGAATGGCGGAGCAGGCTCGAGGGGCCGATTGGCCTACTCCTGCTCCTATTTCTTATGTTCTTATCCTCACTTCTTTCCTCCTTTTGTCTCTGTACCAAGCGAATTCTCATCTTTGATGATTTCAACCTCCACCTCAACACACCTAGCCCTCTCTCCTCTGAGTTCACTGTCCTGTTGTCCTCCCCCTCCATATAAACTTTCTTACCCATATTCACTGCCACCCCCTCGACCTTGCCATCCCACGACCTTGCCTTATTTGAATAAAGTCGCTCTATTCCCAATGTCTCAATCACAGACAAGGTCACCTCTGTTCACTTCCTTGTATCCCGCACCACTCATGCCCCCTTTTCTCTCTCCATCCCCCTTTCCAATCCCACTTCTTTCTGCATCTGCTCCTGGAAAGACTCTCCTCCCAAGTCACTTACAACAACACTTTCAAACTTCCAACTATCTAGCCTTTGGCCCTCCGTTCGTTACGATACTTCTACAGCTATCAATCTGCTCAATCACCCCCTAACCTCCGCCTTTGATGACGCGTCCCTAGTAAAACCTTTACTCTGCCCCGGTACGGCTACCATCTTCGCTCCCTTAAATCCAAGCGGCACAGACTTGAATGCATATGGTGCAGAACTGGTTTAGCTATTCATTGCCAGATCTGGCTGGACCACATCAAGCACCATTGGGGCCCTGCTCTCCTCTGCCAAAGCTGCTCACTACTATAGGATATCCTGGAATGTTTAGATACTCCCCTGCTGCTTTTCTTCACTACCAACCATCTCCTTAAACCCCTCGCCACTACCCACTCATCCTCGTGTTCAAATCCCTCAATCGCCTCGCCCCTCTCTACCTCTGTAACCTTCTCCAGCCCACAACTCTCCAAGAAATCTGCATTCCTCCAACTCAGGCCTCTTGTGCACCCCCACTCCCTTCGCCCTTTAACCAAGCTTTTTTTGTCACCCATTCTAATATCTCCTTTTTTGGCATCAATTTTTGTCTGATTATGCTCTTATGAAGTACCTTGGGATGTTTTCCTATGGTAAAGGCCCTGTATAAATGCGAGTTGTTGTTGTTGTTGTTGTTGTTGTAGGTTTCACGATCGTTATGCTGATGGCAATCCATTCCTTTCAAATGGATTACCATCGGCGTTACAATTGGAAAATCTAGGTCGTTAAATGGAAAACGCTCTTAAGGAGGACTAGACATACTACGTAAAATATTTGCGCTGTCCTTTTAATATCTAAATTATAAAATAACTGTGTGAAAGACAACTGTATTGGTAAGTACCATTATTCCTTGCCGCCAATAAATTAAATCAAATTTGTCTCAATATTCTGCAATTCACATTGTGTTCTGCTTGCCCATTATCACCACCTTTACTGCGTGTACTGGTTCCCTATCCCCCGAGTGATAAGTTTAAAATCCCCATCCTTATCTACAGATCCTTATATAATCTTGCCCTACCCTACCTCTGCAACAGCCTTAAGCCATCTTGGGCATACTCTCAAGAACTCACTCCCAAAACCCTCTACCTCTTTTTTTTTCTCTTGAAATCCATTTCTTCGATCAAATATTCTGTCACCTTTTTCATGTTATCATTTTCACTGGCAGTTGGTGAACTGAACTCTGCATTTATTTGAGAAGTCTGTTTTCTCTGACTAGGGAGCATAATCCCATCTTCTTGCAATGCACCTAAAATGGTACAAATTTAATACTGGTATCCACAGTGTAAGATTGTGTAGGTTTTTGCATACTATCATATGTTGTCATTTAGCTGTTGTGGCTTCTAAGCCTGCTAGGTTCTTCAGTTGTCATGGGAACTTAAAAGATCCTTGGTTTACAACCTGTCCCTGACATTCCATTTATGCCTTTGTGGCAAGTCGATGTCGTGCTCTTATTCCCTTGAAAAAGAGTCAAAGGGCTAGATTTTCCCCCACTATACCAATTGAAATTGGGCGGGATAGTAAAGAAGTAGGAGGGAAAAATGGGATCCCCGTCTCTGAAACTCATGCCTTAAATTTTCTTCTTCACCCCCCCCCCCCCCCAAAAAAAAAGCAAGGAACTTGGCTCCCCAATCCTTGAACCCACATTTTAATGACGACATTAGAGTGAGGTTAAGGAAACAGGCTGATTTCCCTGCCTGTCCACTGAAATACCATCAACCCCAGATAACATCAGAAGAGGGGTGATGGTACATTATAGGGCAGCAGCAGGAAGACTGGTAATGACCCTAAGGGAGGGAGAAGGCTTGGCAGTGGCCACCCCTATGGCCGGAGCAAAGGTGTCTGAAAAGGTGTCTGTAAAAAAAAAATCAAAACCTCTTCAGGGTGCTTCTACCCCCTTTAATGATGCCTCCTCCTCCTTCCTAGCAATGATGTGCGATGTAATTCCCATCAGGAACAAGCCCTGCATTGTTAAGTAGGTCTGACCCAGGAAAATGGGTCAGGTTGGTAGCAGAGTAAGGGAGGCAGGTGGAAGTCCCTTCCAGCCTGCCTGTGACAATGAAACCACTTCAAAGGGAAATCCAGCTCAAAATATTAAAGCCTAGGGTAGGAGTTTGTATGCATAGGGCACTATGTGGAGGCCATTTTCTTGGTGAAAATATTTTCAAGAAGCATCAACAAATCTTGAGAGTCATTCTGGGGTGATAAATTAACCAGAAAGCACAATGTCTAATCTTTGGTATGCAAGTTAAAGGCAAACTGGATCATTGGTATCTTGAAGTGAAACTACCTGTGGTCCAAAAATAAACAGACAGGGTGTCATATAGAAGAAGCCCTTCTGCTTTTACTTCTTCTATCTCCCAGTACCACCTGTCAGGCTGGCTCAGTTAGTAACATTGTCTCCTCTGAGTCAGAAGGTTGTGGGTTCAAACATAATTCCTGGGCTTTAGCACATAATCTAGGCTGACATTTCAGTGCAGTACTGAGTGTGCGCAGCATTGTCTCGTACTATTTTTGGATGCAACGTTATATTGAGGCCCCATCTGCTTATTCTGGTTGAGTAAAAGATCCCATAGTACAAAGAAGAGTGGAGAGTTCTCGTCGGCCAACATTCCACCCTGAACCAATGCCTAGCTTTCATCCTCCCTCTCCCATTTTGTTGATTCCTTCAAACCATGGCATCAGACATTCTCCTACTGAGTGGAATGCCAACGCAGTTTTTTTTTAGGACTTCTACCGATGCTGCTCTGCTGCTATTGATGAGGATATGCATAGGAGTCACTTGAGTTGATTTACATTTTTGTTTAACTTTCTTTTAAATTACCCAGTATATTTCAGAATCTAACATATCACTTAATTGTTTTGTTAAAAAGACAGAGAATCTGGTATGATCCCAGTAGATGATGAAGATGAGGAAATGTATGATGATATAGATCCAGAAATTAAAGATGTCAAATCCGGTGAAGTGCCAATAGATGACGACATTTATGAAGAGCTTCCAGGTTTGTGTTTTTAAAGTATTCGTTCGTTTTTGATTAAAATAAAATAATTAAAATGCTCAGGAGAGATGTGAAAATATATGGTTGTAATGAGCAATTTAGCAGATTTTAAGTCTTCAGGTTTACCACCATGTGGCAAAAAAGGTTGATGGTTAACTAGAGACATGGTTGGATTAGCGTGAGGAGATAGAACAAGCAGCAAGACCAACGAATGGAGGAAAAGCCATGGATCTGTGTAGTATTGCTGCTGAACTACTTAAAGAAGAGGGGCCCAATGCAGTGAAAGAACATTATTGTATAATCCAAATTAATTTGTAGAAATTGCTTTAGGTTGGAAAGTTGGCTGTAATAATTCCATTACACAAGTGGACAGACGAGAAGGAGTGCACATAGATGTGATGGTCTGTTTAATGTGCCTGGTTAGCTATTTGCTCAAGTGGAAAGGCAAGAAGGCTTCAGAAGAGGATGTGCATGTGCTGATCAGATCAAGTTGAAATAGATGATTGAATATTGTTGGAAGTATGGAAAAGACACATAGGTGTGTTTCATTGATTTTAAAACAGTTATTAAAACTATAATAATTTTATGCTGTAATGTCAGACACTGTTCTACTGTTCTAATTCAAATAGCAAAAATAGCTTATTAAAAGAATTGTTGTCTTAATTTTGTAAAAACTGAATGTGATTATTTACAAAAAAAATTAAAGAATGTGCCCTGAAACCAAAATTCCTGGTGGCAAAGGCCTATAGAATCTATTTGAAATGTATGATTTTAGAATGATAAAAAACAAAGTGGGTTGAGATTTATTCACTCAATTTTAAAAATTTAAATGTAACTAAAACATGATTTTTAAAGATTTTACTGCTGTGATTTGTGATGCAAAACAAACCCAAGAACATCTGGACCCCGATATTAGCGGGGAGGCAGGATGGCAACGGGGTGGGGGGGGGGGGAATTGGGCGGGTGGGTACCCCGCCTAATAAAATTGGTCCATTTCCCAAGTGATTGTGGGTCAATTGGAGCCACGTAATGTGGCTTCCGGTTTGCCGTCTGACAACTGCGCAGTGGGCGGACTGCGCACCCGCATCACAGGCTGTCAGCTGGAGGAGCTCTATTTAAAGGGGCAGTCCTCTAATGGTTTCTCCTGGAGGAAACACCCATACATCACAACAGAGCAGCACAGGGGAAAGGCTGCTGCTAGATTTAGTGATGCCTTACTCCAGGTGCTACTGGATGGGGTGAGGAGGAGGAGGGATGTCTTCTACTCAGCGGACATGAGGAAGTGCCCTGCCTTTGCCACCAAGAAGGCCTGGCTCGAGGTGGCAGAGGAGGTCACCAGCAGCAGCAACATCTCCCGCACCTGGATCCAGTGCAGGAAGTGCTTCAATGACCTAACTAGGTCAGCTAAAGTGAGTACACTTACTCATTCTCCTACATTCCATCTTCCACATCACCGCCCCTACCCCCCTACTCATTCTGCACTGCCAACACTACTCTATCACATCACTCCTCACACCCAGTTAAAGCTCATCCTCAACTTACCTGCACTTCCTCACCTCCCCATTAGTCACCTCACCACTACCACTCAACCCAATCCTCATACAATGTCATGGTTCTGTCTCATACCCTGTGATGCATCTCTTTCATGGTCTGCCTCACCCAAACAAAGCATTCAGCGGTTGGCCACGTCACCATCACTCACTCATGCATCTGTACTTTCTCCCCTTTTAGGAGAAGAGAGCCCAGAATGCACGGGAGAGGGCGAGGAGCGCAGTGGGGGCCACAACAGATAGTCGTCCTCACTGATGCGGAGCAGGAGGCACTGGAGCTGAGCCGCACCATCGGGGACGCCGAGACTGGCACCCGACAAACGTCTGGTGACAGAACTTTAACATTCAGCACACACAATATGAATTGATGTTAACATGCCCTGCCATCTCAGTACCTCAGTATGCTCTTTGCAACATGATCTGTGATCATGCTTAATATTGCTTTCTGTTCTCTTACAGGGCCTTCAGCGACCGCTGTGACGGCAGAGGGAAATTCCTCAGAGGACCTGACTGCCTCTGAGGGTGCACCGTCACGTCTGAGCGAGCCATCCACCAGCGCAGATACACACACCTCAGTGGGTCCCAGTCCACAGTTAGTTGGGGTCGCACATGGTGAGTTACCACACATATGTGAGCACGAGCAGACACTGGTGGCAGGGGCAGCTGTGGAGAGACCGCGTCGGTGGGAGCACTCCTCTCCAGGCTCTGCTCAGCTGGACACAGATGCTGAACCTTGGGGGCCATCCTTTAAAAGGAGAACGATCGATGGGCAGCAGCACATTTGTGAGGTGCTGGAACAGTGCCACATGCACTCTCCACAATAGCGCAGAGGATGGAGGAGTCCAACTCCTGCATGAGTGGAATAGTGACACAGGTACGGGATGGAATCTCTGACATACTGTCACAGGAACGTTAGGGCATCTCTGAGATAGTATTGCGGGTAAGTGCGGGAATGTCTGCAATGGAAGGAAGGCTAGCCTCTATGGAGCTTCAAGCACGGCTCACAAATGAGTCCATTCAGGCCCTGACAACGGCCGTTCAGACTCAGGGTGAACAACATTCCGCCGCCTTAAACAGGCAGGCAGATACTCTAGCACTGGCCTTACAAGGCTTCACACATGTCCTCCAAACTGTCGTCCAGCAGAGTGGTAAGAGTGGTGTGGGCCTGGCCCAGGGTAGGGATGATGGCGAAAGGGGACATGGAAGTGGGCACGCCATTCAAAGCGCTCCCATGTCTCACCCATTGCCCCCCTCTCAACCAGTACCCGCAATGCTGCCTCCCCTCCAGGTGGCCGAGTCTGCCCCTGCACAGGTGCAGGTGGAGCAGTCTTTGGAGGGGTCCTGACAGGCACTAAAACCCAGAGGACGTAGGCCCAAAGCATCTAATTGGTCAGGGCATGAGCAAGAGAAACCTGCCACTACCTCTGCTGCAGCCACAGGGGATGCACCATGTAGAAGTAGTCCGAAGAGAAAGGCGAAGGTTTTGTAAACACGAAGGGGATACACAAGGGTGTTTGACAGTTGGTCATGTTTTTTATTTATATTTGCTTTTTGTTAAACTCACATTAAATATTATTAGTGTCACCACTACTGCCACGTCTTGGCCATTCTTGACTGGCTTCTGTAATAAGGCCCTTCCATGAGGTTCACCATGAACGCTGACACTTGATGCCACCCATTCGGTCACTCTACAGTGGGTGTATGTGTAGTTGCAGGACTGTTTTGTGCAGGGAATGAAGGGCTGGTGTGGGCTCTGCTCTATCCACGTGGTGTGAGGACTGGACTCTTCACACTGTATGATGTTAGGAGAACCGTTCACATATCAGTAACTTCCTGGCCTCACGAGCAGCCAGGTGATCCACTGTTCTTCCCATGGGTTGCTCCTCCTCCTCCATCTCCTCCTCCTCCGCCTCTTCCCCCTCCTCCTCAATGTGGGTAGCAGATGTGGATGGGGCCTCCTCAAGTGGCACCCCTCTCTGTTGTGCCATGCACGACTATAATGCTTCCCACTCTGCCTGGTGCGTATTGAAGTGTTCCCCCAGAACGATCAAGGCACTTGAAGCGCATCTTGAGCAGCCCTATAGCATGCTCAACTGTAAACCTGGTAGCGATGTGGTTGTCATTATATCGACGCTGTTGCTCGGTGATGGGGTTCCTCAGAGGTGTCATGAGCCACGTATGCAGGGGGTATCCCATGGCCCCGAGGAGCCAGCCCTTACGGGTTTTTGGTGTGTGGAAGAGGGGCAGGATGTTGGATTCCCAGAGGATGAAGGAATCGTGGCAGCTGCCAGGGTATCTCGTGCACACATGAAGGAATCTCTTGCAGTGGTCACAAACGAGCTGAGTGTTGATGGAGTGATACCTCTTCCTGTTTAACAGTCCTGGCTTGCGTAGAGGTGCTCGTATTGCTATATGGGTGCAATCGATTACACCCTGTACCCGTGGGAAGCCAGCCACAGGGTGGCCTCCCACTGCCCTCTCTGTATGGCTGAGGTCATCCATGGGGAAGTTGACATAGTGCGAGGTCCTGCGAAACAAGCTGTCGCTGACCTGCCTTTTGCACTTGTGTGCAGACGACGGAGACCCCGGTGATGTCCCCACTGGCACCCTGGAATGATCCGGAGGCGAAAAAGTTGAGGACAGTGGTGACTTTGACAGCGACAGGAAAGGAGATGCTGCTCGGCCCAGCCGGGAGCAGCTCAGCATTAAGGGGGCTGCAGATGTCTGTGACTACCTGGCAACTGACTCTGAGCCTCCCTATGCACTGCTCCTCAGAGAGGTCCAGGAAGCTGAGCCTCGGTCTGTGGACCCTGTTGCAAGGCTAGTGCCTCCTGTGACGTCGCTCTCTCTGTTGTTGCTCTCTGTTCTCTTGTGCAGGTGCCTGTGGCGCAGCACTGTATTGTGTAGCTCCACGTGGTGGAGGTGGACGCCGTGCCTGGCGAGGCTGGTGATGTTGCTCGTCCTCTGACGCAGTGGTGAATCTGACAAACAATGCAAATTATCATCCCGCTGGCTTTAATTGCTGGTGGGACTGCCGCATTCGGGAGGCCCGAGTGCACCCGGACGCGTCACTGGGGAACCCAGAAGTCGGCGGGCTGGAACCGGGCTCCAAACCCGCTCAGGATTTCAGCGATTTTCGGAGGCCTCCCCCAACACACCTGCCCCTTCACCCGAAAATTGAGCCCCTGGAGTGGGAAAAAGCTAACAAGCCAACTCCATATAATGTTCATGTGTGATTATTCTATCACGTACTCTTTCCTTCCCTTTCAAGGAATATTAAATTCCTTTCCCAGTCTTCACTGAAAGAAAAATCAAACAGTGCTACTATCTCTACTATCCTGAGTCCATCTCCTCAACAGGTATAAATCCTGAATCAACTACATTTAGGGAGAGTCTGTTCCAACTGTCTACTATCTCATAGAAGGGGAAAAGCTTTTTCTAATCTCTAGTCTTGCTCAAGGCTTGTGAATTTTGAATTGAAGTCTTATAGTCCTATTGTCATTTTCTAAATTAGGCATCTTGTTTACTTCAGCCTTATCTATACCTTTCATAATTTTTTTAAAGACTTGGTTGCTTGAATTTTCTTCATAGCATTGCCCCCTAATGCCTAGTATCAAGCTGGTGACTCTTCTCTGAACTTTTTCTAATGTATCTATATTCTTTTTGAGGTAGGAACTGCATGCCATACTCCAGAACTGGCCTCACCATTGACTTATATAATGTCAATATAACTTACTTTGACTTGTAGTCCAAAGCCTTTCAGATGCATCCCAGTATCTGACTTACTGTAATGACTGATAGCTGCTTCACATTGGTCAGATGTTTTCAGTGTATGATCAATGATCTCTTCCAAATTCTTTTACTTATCAGCCCCTTACAGTGAAGACCCATTCCTGTTATCACCAATACGCTGTAGCTACGAGTTTGCTTGAAGCCTTCCATGACTGGTGGGCACATGTCAATTTTTTGCTTTACTTTCTCAAACCTCACTACTTTGATTTAATATGTAGTTTTGGTTAGTTCTGATTTGAAATCAGTTTGGGTGGGCCATTGTAACCTGGCAAAATTTGGTGGTGTCACCTCTTCAAGGAGAGGTACTTAATCATGTCCCTTTGTGGCTAGGCTTACCTGGCCCTATGTTCAGACTGGCCTACATCAAAAAAGTACCCTCTTCTGTTATGCACGTGATCACTATTTTCTGTTCCTACATTTATCGGCATTATATCCATTTGCCCTGAATCATTTTACCACCATAGATGTTAGACCAACCAGCTATAATTACCTGGTTGGTGAAATTATATTTACTGTCCTTCAGTCCTCGGGTACCACTCCAGAATTTATGGAGTTCTGAAAAATATCAAACAAATGTCATTCATTAATTTCTGGGATGTATCCCTTTTGGCCAAAGAGCCTTGTGAATATTTAATCCTTCCAGATTCTGCATAATACATTCTTTGTGTGTTATGAATCACATTTACTATGATTGAATTTTTCTACAGTCCTGCTTTGTGAAGAATTTGTTCAATGGACCTGCCATAACCTTAACATTTGTAATAGTATTATCCAATTTAATTGATCCACCTGTTCTTTAACCGTCTTCTACTATTAACATGTAATTCTACTTTTGGAATAGTATAAACTGGCACCAAAATGTATAGTTTGGTTCAGTCCATTTTTCAGCATCCAGTAGTACAGCCCTTCTTAATGTATTAAATTCTATTGTAAGACATAGCATAGGAGTTAGAACTTTTGGATGGTTGTAGCGGTCTTACATTGGACTTGAACTAGAGAGCCCTTTGTTACTAGCACCTGCAGTACCTCCACTGGAACTAGTTCAGCTCTAGGATTAGTACTGCTCTCAATAATTTGGAACTATACAATAATTTTATGTCCGCTGTATTTGGCATGTGTTTAGCCTGCAGCTCATTGTAGATTGAATATCTCAGTCTTAAAAACTGCTTGTCTTTTTCATAGGCATTATATCAAGGCCATTAGTAGACATTACATTAGGTGTCAGCACAAGTGGATGGAATGTCATCATAGTAGAAGTAGTGCTCAGTGTTGTTTGGGATTGAAATTTCTTTGAAATAATGCTGTTGACTGCTTTTAAATGCCATTCATCTGGACATTTTTGAATAGCCTATTTAATACTTGATGATTACACAGTTGAAATCTGTCAATACAAGGCTGAGATTTAATCAGCTTAGGAACTTCAGGTTATTTTTTCTGCCTTGCAATACTCTCGGCTCTGGTAAATGTATGGATTTGCCTTTTTTGCCATGAATACTCCTTTTCATTTATTGTTAAAAGATAATCACAGTACAGTGCCTGTGATCGCAATGGGTAATGGAACATTAAGATGTTTGGAATTTAAGGCTCTAGCTAAAGAAAATATTGGCACTGACCTCTACCTGGAAGCACCATAGGAGTTTTCCAGCGGGAGACTGGCGGAACCCTCAGAGAAATGGCATAAACAGCTAAAAATGGTCATTTGCGTAATATTTCTTGGGTTTCTGCTGATATCCCACCAAAGTTATGCTGGGAGACCGGGAGAACTCCATGGAATTTCAGGGCTCACACTTCCATATGTTGTATAGTTCTGGAGACCATGAAGGATTTCTTTCACATATGTGAATTTATAAACTCACAAGCATACTGACTTTGTATACTGAATATAGAATTTGTTGATAGTCAAGCAGGAAATGGGTGATTTCCTAGTTGGAAGAGGCTGAAGAGGTATAGGATTGGATGAGGGGATGACACAGTATTAGAAATGTCTGGATTGTAAATACACTATCGGGGTTAATTTTATGAGCTTTTCCTTCTGGGAACATTATTCGGGAATTCAGGCACACAACCTCTCGCATGATTTTCCATCCATTAATTTTAATGTGCCACTCAATTTGCCCATTTCCCCATGGAGTCATGCACCAGCAGGAGAGAGCTATATACTTTCTCCATCTGTCTGGCTTTCCCAAAGTACATAACACTATTTGGTACATAGGGAGCTACCATTTTGGTCTATCCGGCAACCACTAATGTTGAAATAGACAACGCATTTTACTACCTATTTCACTCAATTGATGTTCTTGCTAAATGCATGCCCAACTTCCTCTTAAAATTACTGATGTTATCAGTTTTGATTGCCTCCTTGGGCAGTCCACACCAAACATTCACCACTTTCCATATGAAACAGTTATTTCTGAACTTCGTTTCCCATTGTTGTTCTCAGCCATGGTAAACAATTTCTTAAAGATATTTGACTAGATGAACCCTAAGAATCTGGGATACTTCAATATGATCATCTTTCAGTCTTCTCTTTGGTGTAAACAAACTCAGCTTCTACAGTTTCTCTTTGTAACTCAGGTGACCAATGTTTTCCCCTTCATGAGCACAAAAGGCTTCTATTCCATGGATATTCAGCTGCTCTGTGGCCATAGATATAATGTGGAGATGCCGGTGATGGACTCGGGTGGACAAATGTAAGGAGTCGCACAACACCAGGTTATAGTCTAACAGCTTTATTTGAAATCACAAGCTTTCGGAGCTTTGCTCCTTTGTCAGGTGAGTGAAGAGTTGCATAAAGGCCCAGCATATATAGTCAGAGAACAATGCCTGGTGATTACAGATAATCTTTCTAACTGTCCTTTATCACACCTCCTCAGAGAGATAATCACAGCAGTCAAAGGAGTGAATGGTGTTCAGACAGGTTAGTCAGGGAAACATTACATCCAAGAATACTGAGGTGGGGTCACAAGGGGTCAAATCAGAGAGAGAGAGAGAGAGAGAGAGTGTGAATGACCAGTTGTATTAAAAACAGATAACTTTTTTTCGCTGGAAATCGCAGCAGATCCGGCCGCATCTGTGTATGGAGAACAAGCCAACTACGACTTGAGTCTGGATGACTCTACGTCAGGTGGGGTTACATGTAGCGTGACATGAACCCAAGATCCCGGTTGAGGCCGTCTTCATGGGTGCGGAACTTGGCTATCAATTTCTGCTCGACGATTTTGCGTTGTCGTGTGTCTCGAAGGCCACCTTGGAGAACGCTTACCCGAAGATCGGAGGCTGAATGTCCTTGACTGCTGAAGTGTTCCCCGACTGGGAGGGAACCCTCCTGTCTGGCAATTGTTGTGCGGTGTCCGTTCATCCATTGTTGCAGTGTCTACATGGTCTCGCCGATGTACCATGCCCCGGGGCATCCTTTCCTGCAACGTATGAGGTAGACAACGTTGGTCGAGTCACAGGAGTATGAACCATGTACCCGGTGGGTGGTGTCCTCTTGTGTGATGGTGGTATCTGTGTCGATGATCTGGCATGTCTTGCAGAGGTTGCTGTGGCAGAGTTGTGTGGTGTCGTGGACGCTGTTCCCCTGAAAGCTGGGTAATTTGCTGCGAACGATGGTCTGTTTGAGGTTAGGTGGCTGTTTGAAGGCGAGATGTTCGTCGTCATCGATGACATATTGAAGGCTGCGAAGAACATGGCATAGTTTCTCTGCTCCGGGGAAGTACTGGACGACGAAGGGTACTCTGTTGGTTGTGTCCTGTGTTTGTCTTCTGTGGCCCGTCTGAACTGTCGATCGACGAGTCGAGCGTCATATCCCGTTCTTACGAGGGCGTCTTTCAGCGTCTGTAGGTGTCCATCGCGTTCCTCCTCGTCTGAGCAGATCCTGTGTATTCGCAGGGCCTGTCCATAGGGGATGGCCTCTTTGACGTGGTCAGGGTGGAAGCTGGAGAAGTGGAGCATCGTGAGATTGTCCGTGGGCTTGCGGTGGAGTGAGGTGCTGAGGTGCCCGTCTTTGATGGAGATTCATGTGTCCAAGAATGAAACCGTTTGAGGAGTAGTCCATGGTGAGTTTGATGGTGGGATGGAACTTGTTGATGTTATCGTGTAGTCTCTTCAGTGATTCTTCGCCGTGGGTCCATAGGAAGAAAATGTCGTCGATGTATCTGGTGTATAGCGTTGGTTGGAGGTCCTGTGCAGTGAAGAAGTCGTGCTCGAACTTGTGTATGAAAATGTTGGCGTATTGGGGTGCGAATTTGTTCCCCATGGCTGTTTGGGTAAAGAACTGGTTGTCGAAGGTGAAGACATTGTGATCCAGGATGAAGCGGATGAGTTGTAGGATGGCATCTGGAGAATGGCTGTTGGGACACAACCAACAGAGTACCCTTCGTCGTCCAGTACTTCCCCGGAGCGGAGAAACTACGTCATGTTCCACTACTCGCCTTCAAACAGCCACCTAACCTCAAACAGACCATCGTTTGCAGCAAATTACCCAGCTTTCAAGAGAACAGCGTCCACGACACCACACAACCCTGCCACGGCAACCTCTGCAAGACATGCCAGATCATCGACACAGATACCACCATCACACAAGAGGACACCACCCACCAGGTACATGGTTCATACTCCTGTGACTCGACCAACGTTGTCTACCTCATACGTTGCAGGAAAGGATGCCCCGGAGCATGGTACATCGGCGAGACCATGCAGACACTGCGACAACGGATGAATAGACACCGCACAACAATTGCCAGACAGGAGGGTTCCCTCCCAGTCGGGGAACACTTCAGCAGTCAAGGACATTCAGCCTCCGATCTTCGGGTAAGCGTTCTCCAAGGTGGCCTTCGAGAGACACGACAACGCAAAATCGTCGAGCAGAAATTGATAGCCAAGTTCCGCACCCATGAGGATGGCCTCAACCGGGATCTTGGGTTCATGTCACGCTACATGTAACCCCACCTGACGTAGAGTCATCCAGACTCAAGTCGTAGTTGGCTTGTTCTCCATACACAGATGCGGCCGGATCTGCTGCGATTTCCAGTGAAAAAAAGTTATCTGTTTTTAATACAGCTGGTCATTCACACTCTCTCTCTCTCTCTCTCTCTCTCTCTGATTTGACCCCTTGTGACCCCACCTCAGTATTCTTGGATGTAATGTTTCCCTGACTAACCTGTCTGAACACCATTCACTCCTTTGACTGCTGTGATTATCTCTCTGCCGAGGTGTGATAAAGGGCAGTTAGAAAAATTATCTGTAATCACCAGGCATTGTTCTCTGACTATATATGCTGGGCCTTTATGCAACTCTTCACTCACCTGATGAAGGAGCAAAGCTCCGAAAGCTTGTGATTTCAAATAAAGCTGTTGGACTATAACCTGGTGTTGTGCGACTCCTTACATTTGCCATAGATATAGAACTCACATGAATGCCCACTATTCTACCCACCTGGACCATCCCTGACATTGCCCATAGCCTTCTATCAGCACCCATGAACTCAGCATTTGTGTACTCCTACCACATTCTGCATCATCGCAAATGCCTCTTCCTTATACATAATAGTACTGTTGAAATCACATTTTATAAACCCAAGAGAAGTATAATTAGGATAAATGCTATGAGGAGTGTTTGCTGAGAGATATTTATGCACGCGAAGGCCAGGTATAATAGATGAGGGAGAAGATGCAAAAATTGTCTTATTGTTTAAAGTGAAGGGTTATTGCCTTTAGAGTGAAGGATACAGAAACTCTCAAGCAGACAAAAGTGATGGGATCATCGAGGGTGAATCGAAAGTATTAGACTCGGTAAGTGAGTCCTTAATGGTCAGTGAATAGATGGGTTAATGCTGGAACTCTAGATTCAGCTATTGGGGATGGGATTTAGGTGGATAGTTGCCGTGAAAAGGAGACAAATGCTGAGGGAAACAAATGGGAATATTGGATGGCATAAGGTTGGAAAAAGAAGCACAAGAAAGGTAAAAGGTTACTCAAGGTTACGATAATGAACAGATACTCAGCACATGGTGCTATCCAATACACCAGAAGGAAACCAGGTCATAAAGAAGGCATAGCCAGAAAATCAGAGAAGATAGCTGGGACAAAAATGCAGATTGAGAGGCACGGGAAGATTGTATCATAGGCAACTCTGTGTTCATGATAACGGAGAACCATGTTTGTCATGAGGTGCATTGGTTACATGGAGCTAGAACAGTAATCATTGAGGAGATGTTAGACGGGAACAGGAAGAGACCCAGTGATGGTAGTCCATGTAGGGGCCTTAACAGCCATATACGTGAGAATTGCTTTAAAATGCCAAGATAATGAACTGAGAGTAATAGTCTCTGGTATACTTCTGTGTTTGGTTATGTAGGGGAGTTCACCAAGAGAACTGAGGATGCAAATAAGTGACTGACGATCTAGTGGGAAGATAATGTTACCTTTATAACGACGAACATTTTCAGGACAATTGGACTGGCGCAAGAGAGACAGGTTGCACCTAAACAAAGTAGGAAGAATGGGACTTGCAAGGAACATAAATACAGCTATCAAGAATTATGTGAATGAGAGAAGTGGGAGCGGAGCAGGGCAGGGAGGAAATTGGAACCCAGATGAGACCAATCCTAGAGTGGAAGATAGCCAGAAGACAGATATGGACATGGATACTCAGACATACAAGAACCAGGCAGATGTTGGAGCCAAGAAAGGATGCGAGTTGACAATAAAATGTATGTACATGAATATTAGAACCACTGGGAAAAGATGCTGGAACTGGAGACTGTTGTGGCAGTCAGAAAATACTATATGATAGGACTAGCCAAAACATGGCTAGAGGATGGTAATTAATACAAAATCTAGGGGTATAGTGTGTTGGGAAAATATAAAGCAGGCAGGAAAGGAGATGATGCAGCCTATATTTCAGGGACACCTGGGAGGCTCATGAATTTGATCTCCTCGGAGCTGGAAAGTTACAAGCTGAACTACTCTGGTTAAATATCTTTAACATTAAAAAGACAAAGCGAACAATGGGAGTATGCTACAGATCATCAGGTCAGAACAAGAAGTAAGACAATTGTTCTTTGAGATATAAATAGTATGTGTTAACAAGAAAGTTATTTTGATGGGTGACTTCAATCAATTAAATATAAATTAGGGATATCCAAGAGGTCCAGAATCTGAGATGGTAAATGTAATGTATAAATATTTCATGATCCAATGTGTCAGGGAAGCTACAAGAGATAGTGCACAGTGACCAAGATAACATACAGAAAAATTAAGTTAGGAGATAGTGACCATAGAATAATCAAGTTCAAAGTAATAGATTGGAAAAAAGCTAATTTTGAGGAGATGAGGATGGAACATTGGAAGGTAAACTGGAAAAAAATATTGACAAACAAAGAGATATAACAGCGATGGAAAATATTTTAAAAAGTGATCAATAGAGTTCAGGAGAAATATATTCTGCTTAAAATTAAGAACAAACTAGCCAATAATGAAACACTGTGGATGAATAACGAGATATGGGTAAAATTGAATCTAAAGAAAAAGGCATACACTAAGTACATAGACAATAAAGGCGAGAATGACAAAAGGAAATACAAAGAGGTTAAGAAAGAATTAAAAAAAACAATTAGAAAGGTGAAGAGGAATTAGGAAATGAAATTATCAAATAATATAAACAAAAATACTATAGAAACATAAATAACAAAAGGAAAATTAAAATAGGGATAGGGCCACTAAGGGATGCAAGTAATGACAGTGAAATGGCAGAAATATTGAATAGTTACTTTACCTTAGTTTTTACCAGAGAGACTAGCAAGGTGGACATGACATTAGAAGAAGAGATCAAAAAGGATATTAAGATATTTAAAATAGAAAGGAGATAATTGATAAACTAGTCAAACTTAAGAGAGGATAAAACCCCTGGATTGTACCCACACATACTCAAAGAAGCTAGTGAAGAGATAGCAGAGGCGCTAGTGTGTGTATATATGAGATGGGGTTAAATATATATACATGAATATGTATATATAAAATCCAGTTGGCTTAACGTCGGTAGTAGAGAAGATATTGGAATCTTTACTCAAATATGTAATAGAAAAATATGCAGAAGCCAAAAATATAATAGAGTAGTCAGCGCAGATTCCAAAAGGGAAGATAATGCTTGACCAACCTTATTGAATTCTTTGAAGAAGTAACAGAAAGAGTAGAAAAAGGTAATGTAGTCGATGTGATATACATGGACTTTCAAAGGGCCTTTGATTAGGTACCTCGTTATTCTCATGACTAAGGTCAATGTATGTTGAATCAAGGGACAAGTAGCAGAATGGATAGCAAATGTTCAGTTCCGTTCGCAACCCCTCAGGTAATGCTGCATGTGGGCACAGACTGCTTCAAGACCTGGACAACATCCAGGCTTGGGCTGATAAGTGGCAAGTAACATTCGTGCCAGGCAATGACCATCTCCAACAAGAGAGAGTCTAACCACCTCCCCTTGACATTCAACGGCATTACCATCACTGACTTCCCCCACAATCAACAACCTGGGGGTCACCATTGACCAAAAACTTAACTGGACCAGCCATATAAATACTGTGGCTACAAGAGCAGGTCAGAGGCTGGGTACTCTGCGGCGAGTGACTCACCTCCTGACTCACCTAGGCCTTTCCACTGTCTACATACAAGGCACAAGTCAGGAGTGTGATGGAATACTCTCCACTTGCCTGCATGAGTGCAGCTCCAACAACACTCAAGAAGCTCGACACCATCCAGTACAAAGCAGCCCGCTTGATTGGCACCCCATCCACCACCCTAAACATTCACTCCCTTCACCACCGGCGCACCGTGGCTGCAGTGTGTACCATCTACAGGATGCCCTGCAGCAACTCGCCCAGGCTTCTTTGACACCACCTCCCAAACCCGCGACCTCTACCACCCAGAAGGACAAGGGAACACCATCACCTGCACGTTCTCCTCCAAGTCACACACCATCCTGACTTGGAAATATATTGCCGTTCCTTCATTGTCGCTGGGTCAAAATCCTGGAACTCCCTACCTAACAGCACTATGGGAGAACCTTCACCACATGGACTGCAGCGGTTCAAGAAGGCAGCTCACCACCATCTTCTCGAGGACAATTAGGGATGGGCCAGCGACACCCACATCCCATGAACGAATAAGAAAAAAATTGGCTACAAAACAGAAAACAGAGAGATAGGGTTAAATCAAAAGCAAAATATTGCTGATGCTGGAAATCTGAAATAAAAGCAGAAAATGCTAGAAATACTCAGCAAGTCAGGCAGCATCTGTGGAAAAAGAAACAGATTTAATGTTTCAGGGAGATGACCCTTCTTGATGAAAGGTCTTCGACCTGAAACGTTAACTCTGTTTCTTTCTCCACAGATGCTGCCTGACTTGCTGAGATGGGGTTAAATGTAGTTACTCAGATTGGCGGAAGGTGGGAAGCGATGTTCCACAAGTATTGATGCTCGGACCACTGTTCACAATTTACATATATGAGTTGGGCTCGGGAATTGGCAGTACAATATCAAAATTTGCAGATGACACCAAATTGGGAGATATAGTTAATACTGAGGAGGACTGCAACAAAATACAAGAAGGCCTTAACAAACTTACAGAACGGGTGTGTAAATGGCAAATTTTTAATATAGATAAGTGTGAGGTGGTGCATTTTGGTAGGAAGAATAAGGAGGCCACCTACTCCTTGGAAAATAAGAGTCTAATTGGGGTAGTCATAGGGATCTAGAGGTACAGATACACAAATCATTGAAAGTAGCAACACAGGTTAACAAAGTCAAAAAAGTGCAAATAAAGCACTGGGGTTCATTTCTAGAGGAATAGAATTCAAAAGCAGATAAGTTATGTTAAACTTGTATGGAACCTTGGTTAGACCATGCTTTTGGAGTACTGTGCACTGTTCTGGTTTCCATATTACAAAAAGGATATAGAAGCACTGGAGAAAATTGTACCTTCTCAGTTCTGATATCACCCTTGTAAATCTTTTTTTGCCCCATCCGTAAAGACTGAACAGGCTGGGGCCCTTTTCTCTAGAAAAGAGAAGACTGATAGAGTCTTTAAAATCATGAATGGGAATTGATAGGGTCAACGAAGAGACGATGTTTCCACTTGTGGGAGAGTCCAAAATTAGAGGCCATAAATATAAAATAGTCACTAATAAATGAGGAATTCAGGAGATTCTTCTGTACCAGAGAGTGGTGAGAATGTGGAACTCGCTACCACGTGGAGCGGTTGAGTCGAATAACATAGAGGCATTTAAGGGGAAGCTCGATAAGTACATGAGGGAGAAAGGAATAGAAGGATGTGTTGAGAGGGGGGCGATGAAGTAAATAAAGTGGGAGGAGACACGTGTGGAGCATAAACACGGCTTGTCTCTGTGTGGTAAATTCTATGTAACATGACCTGAGATTCAGAAATACCGAGGACCAAAAGCCAGGCAAATAATTTTAAAAGCACTAACTTCAGAGGAGTGAGGGACTAACTTAAGCAAATTTATTGGCAAGGTTTGTTCAACAACACTTCCTAGAGGCACACATTGAAAGGCATAATCTCGAATACAAGATCAATACATACCTAGAACCAGCAAGTGTCAACAAAATAAGCATGGATGAACAAACAAAAAATCAGGAGCAAAATAATTAAGAATGACCTCTACAAATCATGCAGGCAGAAACATGAAAGCTCATTAGGATGAATACAGGAACTTGCAGAAACATCTTAAAAGGATAGTCAGAGTGGCAAAAGAGACATGGAAAAAATCATAGCTGCTGAAGCAAAACATAACAGTATGTAAATTTTTCAGAACTTAAATAGTAAGAGGACAGTCAGAAGATGTGAGAACTATAAAAGATGCTGAAATAGAGAATGAGCATAAGATAGTTAATATTCTGAATCATTATGTTCTCCAATTATTGGCAAGGGAACATAAGAAATAGGGAGCAGGAGTAGGCCAATCGGCCCCTCGAGCATGCTCCTCCATTCAATAAGATCATGGCTGATCTGATCCTAACCTCAAATTTAAATTCATGTCTAATTTCCTGCCCGCTCCCCGTAACCCCTAATTCCCTTTACTTCTAGGAAATTGTCTATTTCTGTTTTAAATTTATTTAATGATGTAGCTTCCACAGCTTCCATAAGAACATAAGAAATAGGAAGACATAAGCAACATGTCCTTCCTAAATGGTGATAACCTAGGTAGAATTAATGACTGATATAAATTAGATGGAAGCCCAAGACAGGCTAAAAGGGCTTAAAACAAACAATTCCCAGTGATAAAGGCACTTTATCTCTGCGTATTAATAGAGACAAGGGAGGAAATTGTACGGCAGTAATTGTGATTATGCTGGAGTTGATGAACATTGAGGAGGATACCAGTAGACTGGAAACAGACTAAAGTGCTCATTTTCCAAAAGTGTTCACAAAATAGTTGCAGACAACTACAGATCCATTAAATGTTTTACTTCAATACCGCATAAAATAATGGAATAGATGATCAAGGCTAAACTTGAGAATTATCTGTACAATAATTACCTAGTAAGAAAGAAAGAACTTGCATTTACATAACACCTTCCATGACCTCGATGTCCTAAAGCTCTTTACAGCCAATGAAGTACTTTTCAAATGTGGTCACTGTTGTAATATAGGAAACGCAACAACCAATTTGCACACAGCAAGGTCCCACAAACAGCAACAAAATAAATGACCAGATCAGCTGTTTTAGGTGTTCAGTGAGGGATAAATGTTGGCCAGAACACCGGGAGAACTCCCCTGCTCTTCTTCGAATAGTGCCACAGAATGTTTTACGTCCGCCTGAGAGGGCAGACGAGACCTCGGTTTAATGTCTCATCCAAAAGATACTCCAAGAATGCAGCACATCCTTCAGTACTGCACTGAAGTGCCAGCTTAAGTTACGTCCTCAAATCTCTGGAGTGGGCTTCTGACTCAGGTGCTATCACTGAACCAAGGCTGACACCTGATAGTAAACAGCAGACAACATGGATTTAGAAGGAGACACTGCCTGACCAATATCCTCAACTTTGTTGAGGTAGTGAAACCATAAGTGGGCTATGGGAAGCCCCATGATATGTTACGGGTAAAATTCCAAAACACATTCAATAAAGTTCTGCATGAAAGGTTCCATTTAATCTCAAAAGCTGTGGGGATTCAGAGTACATCTTTGGAATGGATAAGACATTGGCAGAAGGGTAGAGAAGAGTTATTTGTTACAAGATTTATTTCAGGGTGAGGGATCCCACTGTGCATACGCACTGACCTCCGATCCAGGAAAATAGATCAAGTTTGGGGAATTCCCCCCAACTCCAGGATGGAGGCATGATATGAAGTCTAGTGGCAAATGATGATGTGGTGCAGCACCCAACCTCCTTTATCATGGATGCTTTACTGCATTACATTGGTGCAAGGCATTCCAGGGTACTCTTGCATTGGGCAGCAGTATGCATGCTACAGTAACTCTGAGACCTACAAGGTGAGTGCTGAATTGATGTTTGCAGGCAGTGGCAGTGGCATACCTATGTTGCAAGTTGGCTGGAGTAAATGGAAATAAAAATTGGGAGAGATGTAAAACAGGCTGCTGACTCGCTATCCCCCATTTTACACTACTGCACAAAGTCCAGGTCTACCCCATGGAGCTTACCTTGCACCTGTTCAAAATGGGCTTTGGAGGGTAAAACTGCAAAAGACAGAAAATTTCATCAGGTCATTCAGTTAAATACCTTTGCTTGCAATCTTGGGCCTTAATGAGGCTGTGACACAGAATGTGTGCAAGACAAGATGCGACTGAAGGAAAATTGCAGGTAGAAACAATCTGGTGCAAAAACACGACTAAAGCCCTTCCCCAATTTTTCAATCCCCCTGCATTCTTTCTGCACATGCATAGCCAGTACAGATGATCCTAAAATCTCAAGGATCAGAGCATATGTATACTCAGCTTGAGCTTCACTTTAACAATTTAATGTCCCCTTAAACTCATGGGGGTAACTTTTTAAATCCCCAAGAACGGGTGGGCAATGAAAATGCTAAGTTTTCGGAGCGGGAACGCATCCCGGCTCCAACGCATCTACTTCTGGGTTTAACCAAGGCAGATTTGTATGCCTGTGGAGAGCAAATACCAGGAAGTTCCCCCCACTTAAAGCCAGCAGGCTGATACTTAAAAGGGCGATGTACCTCATTGAGATACTTGAGGTATTTAATATTTTGTGTATTGTACAATTAAAATAAATTTAACCGTACCCATTTGGGTTTCCCATCGCCTCCGAATCACATCAGGTGAAAGCAGGTGGGAAGGGCCGGATCCATGATTGAGTGTCTTTATTGCACTGCTTGTGGGCCTAGAGGGGCAGGAGTGCTTCATCCAGGCCTAACAAGCACACCTGGCCGACAGGACCTCTGTGATCGGCCGCCCGCCCCCCCACCCCTTCCAATGCTGGACACCCCCTGGATCCATGATCCAAACCTGTCAATCAGCCTGGCTCCCAGGCGCAAAACCTGGAAGTGCATTGATTGGTCTCATCAAGGTCACTATCGCCAATCGCAACCCGCCCACTTACCTTCCGGGTTTCGCACCCGGATATCTCTCTTTCTCTTTCCCCCACCCCCCCCCCCTCCCCCAGGTCCCTTCCTGGCTGGAAGTTAAAATTTACCCCATGATTGCCTTATAACTCACTCTTGTCTATTAAAGAAATAACTTCTATGGTATGTTCAAGAAATTATTTATGCTGATGCAATACATATCAATATACCCCCCCACCCAATAGTTTTGTCGCATCTGTTCCAAACAGCAAAGAAAATCTGTCATTACACATCTTAAAAGTTACCAACAGGGTTGCTGCTACTGCTGAGCTCTTTGTCACCATATCATTATGGCAGAAAGTGCAGAATGGCACTTATTTAAGTAGTTAGACCAGTGGTGGTTTATGGAGAAGCATCTGGGAACCAGATTATTTAAGTAAAATGGGGCTGAGAGCTGCTTTGTGTTTCCTTTTCAAAGCTGAGTTGTCCTGAAATGATTACTTTCTGTTCTGGTTATTGCAATAATGACTGCAGTGTTGTGAATACCAGAAACTAGTCATAAATTTTAATAATGTTATCATTTGATTATTACAGCAGATGTTTGAACAAGTTGTCTTTGACCAGATGCAAACCAAGGAATGTATATTGTGACAAATCACATTTGTCATAATTTGAAGGCTATCAGTGCTCAATGTGTGAATTATGATTAACTAATTAATATGTTTGCACTATCGTGGTCACGTCGGAATGTTTAACACACTGGGGATTCTGCCAACAATCATATTATAGCTCTATTAAATGAGTGGGGACTGTTTGTACTGTTGATGCACCGAAAAGCTGTTTGTAGTTGTTAAATACAATTCCTGTTTTTTTTCACTAAAGGCAAATATATGCAGTACTTTGTAGAGAATTCTGGAATCCATTTCCAAATGCACAAAGAAGCTTCATGGGAAAGGCTCTGTCGAGGCTGGCGTAGGGATCAGCTGCAAGATGGTGATTACATATCACGCTTTCCCTAAGATGCTGTCATTAGGATTTCTGATCCATGGCCATCCTGCCCCCAGAGCCAACATCTCACTCTCTCCTACCTCTCTCACTCCTGACCCAGGTTCCATTATCCTCTCTTCAGTAGTTCCAAGCAGGATTATTTATAAAATTTGAAATCTTTAAGCACAATTCAGTGCCTGACTGCAGATTAGCGGGCTCCCACAATGATAATGCTCCAACAGAAGCAGAAAAGGGGAAATTCTGCTGCAACACTCTCCCAACACAGCTCCCTTTATTGAGAGCTAACTCCATGAGAGAGACTTTCGGTATGGGCACAGTATCAACGACTTGCCGCCCCCCACCCCAACGCAGTAGTCGGGAGACCCAAATAACTTTCAGGTTTGGGCCTCATTAACATTTTGTTGGCGAGCTGCGGGCACCCGCTGCAGCTCATCAGTTTCCGTTGGCCGGCTGTAGCATTTGGGGGTTGGGAAGGGTAGAGCGAGAATAGGTCAGCAGTGACTCGAAGATGTTTATGACGTCCAAGGAGTACTCTTGCTCCTCCTAGCCCCAGAAAAATCTTTGGAAAAAACACTAAAGGCCACCACTCAGGCCTCTCAACGCCTGGAGAAATGGGACAAGCAGCGCCATTCATTCTCTGCCCATTTCTCTTTGAAAGTTGCAATTGTGGTCCTACAACAGGCATAGGACATCGATTTGCAAAACTAAACATCCTCCCGCCTGTTTTGAGTGGGAGTGCCGGGCGCCCATTTGAAAGCCTGCCTGAAAGTTGATTCAGGCGGGCAAAATAGTCGCACAAGCTCCCCACCATACTTTCAGCTGCCGATCGCCCGTTTCTCAGACGAGAAGGAGAAGGGGAGTAAATTAGCAACAAAAATGACAAATTCAGTTGTACGGTCTAGCTTGTGTACTTCACTGAAAAGTCACAAAATTCGATAATTATTTTTTTGCCATGAACAAAATCTGCATATTAAAAGTGCTTGACTGGGATATACTTTCCTTAGAGGGAATGCAACAGAGGTGCACAAGATTGATTCCTGGGATGAGAGGGTTGTCCTATGAGGAGAGATTGAGTAGATTGGGCCTATATTCTCTGAGTGAGAGGTGATCTCATTGAAACGTATAAAATTCTTAGAGGGTTTGGCAGGGTAGATGCTGCGGGGCTGTTTCCCCTAGCTGGAGAGTCTAGACCCAGGGGTCATAGTCTCAAGGCAAGGGGTCGGCCATTTAAGACTGAGATGAGGAGGAATTTTTTCACTCAGGGTTGTGAATCTTTGGAATTCTCTACCCCAGAGGACTGTGGATGCTCAGTCATTGGGTATACTCAAGACTGAGATCGATAGATTTTTGGTCACTAAAGGTATGGGGATTGGGCAGGAAAGTGGAGTTGAGGTAAAAGACCATGATCTAATTGAATGGCGGAGCAAACTCGAGGGGCCGTGACTTACTCCTGCTCCTATTTCTTCTGTTCTTATGTTGAGCAATGTATAGAGTCAGGTACTGATGTAACATTCCTCCTGTTGAAATAAAAAAAGAAAATCACTGGGCATACACAGCAAGTCCAACAACATCTAAGAGAAAACGCAAATTAGCATTTTGGATTCAGACCTTTGTCTCTATCTGAAACATTTACATGTCTTTTTCTCTTCAGATGCTGATGGGTCTGCTGTATATTTCCAGCTACTTTGCTTTTGTTTTCAATTTCTAGCATTTATAGTTTTTCATGTTATTCCCTTGGTTCTAGCATCCAGGGTGTTAAATGTCAGTGTTCTCTCAGAAAAATCTGATGTCAGTCTTCTGGTGGTGTCTCTCATTTGCTATATTTTTCCTTGTATCAGAACATGAAAATCAATTATGTGTCAGCATAACATGACATAGTTTATCCTCTACACCTTCTTTCTCTTGATCATAATTTAGAGGTTTTGGATACGGCAATTTTTATTTTTTTCCCAAATTGTTAGTTTTATTTCTTGTGCTATACTACATTAGCCTGCAGTATAGGCATCCTCAATTGAAAACAGGTCATCTGATCTATGGATGTGCCCTTTTTTTGCATACAAGAGGGGGGAATAATTCTTACAGGACTTTACTGAGCATAAAAGTTCTCAGAGGAGAACTATCCCAAAATGATTTCCTCCAGGCAGATGACAGCATATTCAAAGAATAAACCAAATTCAAAGAACAACGAAGGCTATACCAAAAGTAGGTAATCCAATAGGTAATTTTACTTTATAAATTCTAGTCCCGTATATCATAGGTCAGAATTTACAAGCGTTGTTTATAACCAGGTTTGCATATATTTGTATCACTGCAGTAATTCTTGTGCAAAGAAAATCGTATTTTACCAAAAGAAATGATCTTATAAACAGGATGTTCTTAAGTATTGTGTTTCCAAATTAGCTGTATCCAGGGCTTCACTCCCACTAAACAGACCTTGACAGCCCTTCCTCCTCTACAATGCCCCAACCCTGCCTAGAGTTGATTTCATTAGCTTAATCCATTATTTAGTTATCAATTTCTTCTGCTACTGGCCATACTTACAAACACACATTCCTAACCACAATCACCAGACAACAATTGGCCTGCAGAAGAGCAGGGAGCTTTCATGCCAACATTCCTCCCTCAGCCAACATCACCAAAAATAGTTTAACTGGTCAATCATTTAATTAATTTAAGTCCCGATTTGAACTTGGAGCAGGAATTGGACGTGCGGGAATCGAAGCAGGCAACGATCCGTTCGGAGCTGAGGTCTGGATGATTTTAACACGTTGGAAGCCGGCAGGGATGACATCAATGCCAGTGGGCACGAGTGGAAATTTGTGGAGGGGTCAGGCCGCCAACGGGCAACCACGGATAAAGTCCCCGGCAAGGTAATTGAGTAAGGGAGGAGTCAGTAATTGTGGCTTTTATCAATATTGCAACTCTCCTTCCTTTCCCAATTTCTGTGTCCTTTCTCAAGATCCTATAGCCTGGAATATTTTGCTCCCAATCATGCTCGGGTTGCAGCCAGGTCTCTCTCATAGCTACTACACCATACCCTTTAAGCTGAATTTATGCTACTAAACCATTTCATAGAATGATAGCACAGAAGAAGGTCATTCAGCACATTGTGCCTACGCCGGCTCTTTGAAAGAGCTATCCAATTAGTCCCACTCCCCTGCCCTTTCCCCATAGCCCTGCAAATTTTTCCTCTTCAAGTATATATTCAGTTCCCTTTTGGAAGCTGAATCTGCTTCCACCACCCTTTCAGGTGGTGCGTTGAAGATCATAACAATTTGCTACTTAATTTTTTAAAATGCAATGGATAAGAAAATTACGGGCAGTGAGGGCAAAAGCAGAAAACCCCAGCCAACGTGAAAGCTGTGCATTATGTCATCAAATAGGTTGTGATCCACTTTGACTGCTCATTGGTTCCGGGACCACAGCACTCTCTGCATAAGATCTGACCAAGATGGACAACACCACCACCAGTGGCTTCAGTTACTCAGCAGTGTACCATCACAAGTGGAAGATTGACACCAAGATATTCCAGAATATCGTCAAATTTAGAATTACCCAATGACTGGCCTATTTGGCCCATGATGCATTCACCAATTCTCATGTTTCTCCACAAGGGCCAAGCACAAGTCAAAGCTGGACATTTTTTCTTCTTCTTGGAAACAAATATTTCCGTGCATATTTCCTCCATTTTCCTTTCTACTTAAGGAATTGTCAGCTTGCTACAGTTGATAGTACTCTTGCCTCTAAGTCTGAAGGTCATGGGTTCAAGCCTCATTCCAGGACTTGTGTACGTAATCTAGTCTGAACTTCAGTGCAGTATGAGGGAGTACTGCAATATCAGATGTGCTGTCTTACGGATGAGACGTCAAACCAAAACCCTGTCTGCTTGCTCAGGTGGATGTAAAAGATTCCATGGAATTATCCAAAGAAATGCAGGGAATTCTCCTGGTGCCCTGGCCAAAATTCTTCCTTCAACAAGGACTTCCAAAAACAGACTATATGGTCATTCATTCATTTGCTTTCTGTGGGATTATGGCTGCCCCATTTGCTTGCAAAACAGTACTGACTGCACTTCAAAAATAGTTGTGTAGCATTTTGGGACATCCTGAGGATGTAATAAGGCACTATATAAATGCAAGTTTGTTTTTTTTGTTTTTTCTTTCTTACAGAAAATCAGAATAGAGCAAACAAAGGTAATTTTGCAAACTGTGGCTCTCGCACATCCTGACATTGAAGAATGCTTGCCCAATCTCACTATTCGAGACAAGAGTAGGTGTCAGCGTTGGTTCGGTGGTAGCACTCTCATTTCTGAGTCAGAAGGTGGTGGATTTCAGCTCCACTCCAGAGACTTGAATACGTAATGTAGGCTGTTACTTCAGTATAGTACTGAGGGAGTGCTACACTGTTGGAGGTGCCACCTTTGGAACGAGATATTAAACAGAGGCCTCGTCTACCCTCTCAGGTGAATTTAAAAGATCCCATGGCACTATTTGAAGAAGAGCAGGGGACATCTGGTGTCCTAGCCGACATTTATCCCTCAACCATCATCACTTAAAAGAGACAGATTATCTGTTCATTTACAACATTGCTGTTTGTGGGACCTTGCTGTGCACAAATTGCATTGTTTCCTTACATTACAATGCTGGCTGCATTTCAAAAGTACTTAATTGGCTTTGAAGCAGTTTGGGAGGACCTGAGGACATGAAAAGTGGTATGTAAATGCAAGTTCTTGCTTTCTTTCTGTCTCTCAGCTGTCACTGGATCCTCCATCTGAACCTGGCGAGCTTCCATTTAACAGTCTAGCTGTTGAGAGAGGACATTTGTTAGACCTAGATAACATTTGTGAGAGCAGATATGCTATAAGCCTTTCAAAAGTCACCTGTGGCTGAAATTCAGCTCCGTTTGCGTCAATGTAGTTGTTATTTGAATCTTTTATGATCCTATTTCATCAAGTTCTATTACTCAAAGATGTAATAGAAGGACATCTAGAGAATGAAAATATAATAAAGAACAGTCAGCACGGATTTCAGAAAGGAAAGTCATGCTTGACCAACCTTACTGAATTCTTTGAAGAAGTAACAAAGAGTAGACAAGGGTAATGCAGTAGATGTAATATATTTGGATTTTCAAAAGGCCTTTGATAAGATACCGCATTGTAGACTCATGGCTAAGGTCAGAGCATATGGAGTCAGGGGACAGGTAGCAGAATGCATAGCATGTTGGCTACAAAACAGAAAACAGAGAGTAGGTGTTAAGGGTAGCTACTCAGACTGGCAAAAGGTGGGATGGGGTGTTCCACAGGGATCAGTGCTGGGACCACTGTTGTTCACAATTTACATTAACGATTTGAATTCGGGAATCAGACGTACAATTTCAAAATTGGGGGTTGCAGTTAATACAAAGGAAGAATGCGTCAAAATGCAAGAGGACATTAATAAACTTGCATAATTGGCGTGCAATTGTTAAATGAATTTCAGTATAGGTAAGCGTGAGGTGAGGCATTTTGGTAGGAAGAATAAGGAGGCCACATACTGCTTGGATAAGAAGAGTCTAAATGGGATAGAGGAGCAAAGGGATCTAGGGGTACAGACACACAAATCACTAAAAGTAGCAACACAGGTCAATAAGGCCATAAAAAAGGCAAATCAAGCATTGAAGTCCATTTCTAGAAAGAGAGAATTGAAAAGCAAAGGAGTTATGTTAAACCAGTACAGAACCTTGGTTAGACCACTCTTGGAGTATTGTGCACCGTTCTGATCTCTATTATAGAAAGGATATAGTGGCATTGGAGAGGGTGCAATAAAGATTCACATGGATGATAGCAGAACTGCGAGGATATCCTTATCGAGGGAAAAGGCAGAACCAGCTGGAGCTCTTTACTCTAGAAAAGAGAAGGCTGAAGGGTGACCTGATAGAGGTCATTAAGATAATGATAGGGTAAACATGGAGAAAATGTTTCCGCTTGTGGGGGAGACCAAAACTAAAGGTAATAAATATACAATAGCCGTTAATAAGTCCAATAGAGAACTCAGGAGAAACTTCTTTACCCAAAGAGTAGTAAGAATGTGGAACGCGTTACCACAAGGAGTAGTTGAGGCAAATAGCATAGATGCATTTAGGGGGGAGCTAGATAAGCACATGAGGGAGAAGGGAATAGAAAGATATCCTGATGGGGTTAGATGAAGTAGGGAGGAAGGCTGGTCATGTGGAGCATAAACGCTGGCATAGACCAATTGGGCTGAATGGCTTGTTTGTGAGCTGTAGTTTTGATATAACTCGATGTAAACTCATTAGGAGAGATACTGTCTGGTGTCCAGATTGATGAAGGTGTCCAGAAATTAAATCTAGAAAGTCTCTTGTTTCTAATTGGGAACTCAGCCTTGAGCTTTCAAGCCACTTAACACTTAGAATGTGAAATTTCTGTCATGGAAAACTACACTACACTGATAGTGGCTCTGGTTTCAGTACAGAGTTAATGAGACCTGGACACTGGTCATCAATTATTCTTCATATGAATTGGCACACTGATCAAACGATTCTCAAAATACACCCAGGTTCCCTTCCAAAAGTTTAATCCCATTTATATGTCCTGTCTTAGCTGCTAGCCAGGTTCATATGGAGAATCCAAACTGACATCTTATTTTGGTCAAGAAATTATCCTTCTTTTATCCTCTTTATAACTCAGAGTTGGAGCATCAGTTCCCCTATGTGGCTACTCAGAGAACTCTATCAAATCCCTCTGTCAATCCCATTAATTGTTTAGTTCATATATTCCCATGGTTGTTGGCAGCTTGTCTTCAAGCAGAAGCTTACTAAGTGGCTTGTGGAATGCATTTTTATTGTTAGTATTTCTCTAGCAGGAAACTCATGGGGTCAGTGAAAGATCATTTTACCTGTTCCATGGCTGCTTCATAGGTATCTCTGAAACAAATGTCCATCAGTAACACCTGTAAAGCTGAAAGATGGAGTAATCTTTACCCTTTCACCAAATATTACTATTTGGACTAAGCAGCCATTGGTGACAACTTATTGGCATGCAAGCTCTGGTGGCAGGAATCTGTGCTCCTCAGAAATGACTGCTCCTCCTCATCCTGAAATGCTATTGGGTAAGTCTTCAGCCTGTTGAGATGATGCCTTTTTCAAAGAATGAAGAAGACCGTACAGGGTAGATAATATTTCTTTTTTATAAAATGCTATTCTCGAATTGCTGATAAACTTGCAATTCAGAATAAAGTTGATGTGTCTCGACATTCTTTCTTCTCCATGCATACTTTCTTCCAACTAAAACTATGAATTATATAATCAATTCAAAACCATACCCCTTTATATGATGATTTATCATGTTTAATATTGAAACAATTTACAGAACAATTACTTCATAACTGGGAAAAAAACTAATATTGTATTTGCAATGATTTGAAATATGCAGATCCTTTATTGATTCTATAATAACTGCATATTTGTAGAATTAATAGTTGGTAGTGTCATTTGTTTTCTTGTGTGGCTGAATTTTATTCTAAAATAAAAGTTTAGAACTTTGTAAAATTATTTATATATTTTTTAAGTTGTGGAATGGACATTGGGACTTAAGAGTTAGAGGGAGAAAAGTGAGCAAGAGATTGTTAGTATGTAGGATTATATGCAAAGCTGCGTCGATGAACTGTTCATCTAGTTAATAAGAATTGAATTCAATTTGCAATAGAATGGGAGGCTGTATATTTTTAATATTATTGCTGCAATACTGCCGCAATAGTTACATCTCAGTGTGTTTACAAATAAATCCATTGATTTCAATCCAAACTGCCAAAATATGGGACATTGGTAGATTAACTGAGTGGGCAAAACTGTGGCAGATGGAGTTCAATGTGGGAAAGTGTGAGGTCGTCCACTTTGGACCCAAAAAAGATAGATCATTGTATTTTCTAAATGGCGAGAAGCTAGGAACTGTGAATGAGCAGAGAGATTTAGGGGTCAAAGTGCAGAAATCACTAAAAGCTAGTGGGCAGATACAAAAAATAATTAAAAAGGCTAATGGAATGTTGACCTTTACCTCGAGGGCTGGAATACAAAGGGGTGGCAGTTATGTTACATCTGTACAGAGCTCTGGTGAGACCCCATCTGGAGTACTGCATTCAGGTCCGGGCACTGCACCTCAGGAAGAACATATTGGCCTTGGAGAGGGTGCAGTGCAGATTCACCAGAATGATACCAGGGCTAAAAGGGTTAATTTATGAGGACAGGTTGCATAGACGAGACTTGTATTCCCTTAAGTATAGAAAGTTAAGGAGTGATCTAATTGAAGTGTTTAAGATAATTAAAAGATTTGATAGGGTAAGTAGAGAGAAACTATTTCCTCTGGTGGGAGAGTCCAGAACAAGGGGGCATAACCTTAAAATTAGAGCTAGGCCATTCACGGGTGATGACAGAAAGCACTTCTTCACACAAAGGGTAATGGAAATCTGGAACACTCTTCCCCCATGAAGCTGTTGAGGCTAGGTCAATTGAAAATGTCAAAACTGAGATTGATAGATTTTTGTTAGGCAAGGGTATTAAGGGTAAAGGAACCAAGGCCGGTAGATGGAGGTAAGATACAGATCAGTCATGATCTAATCAAATGGTGGAACAGGCTCAAGGGCTTGAATGGCCTAGTCCTGGTCCTATGTTTAATAAATAGGAGAAACTTCTACTCTGTTTAATATCAGAAACTGATATTGGACTAAGTTATTTTATCAAGTCCAACTTCTGCTTGAAATGCTTAGGGGGTGATTTTAACCCCCAAGAACAGGTGAGTTGGGGGTGGGTGGAAGGTTAAAGTAACAGCTTTTTGGAGCGGGATTGCATCCCGGCTCCAGCATGCCCACTTCTGGGTTTGACCTAGATGCATTAGGATGCATGTGCACAACAGAAACCCAGAAGTCCCGTCCCCATTTAAAGTCGGCGGGACAATGTTTAAAGGGCCAATTCAGGTAGTTGAAACACTTTAGGTATTTTACTTTTTGTGGATTCTGCGATAGAAATGGATTTAACTACTCCTGAACGTGTCTACCATGTCTTCTACAACATGCCATTAAAACGGAGGCGAGTTGCAGTCGAAGCTCTTTTGGCCCTTTAAAACCAGTGATTGACATATCACATTAAAAGGTGAGGTATTGCAGCTGGGCACTCAGTTCTCTCAGACAAGTGTTTGACTGGGAGCTCTTTGTGTTTAGACTGAGATTTCTTTGTTGAGACTGAGAATTCTTGTGTTCAGACAAATTTATCTACATTTTGGAGCCCCCAAAACTGACAAGATTAGGATGGGGGGGCAGGGTGGATCTACTCCATAATACATCTGAGGAGGAAGAGGAAAATGAAGATGGGGAACCCATCACCAGAGCAGCCACGTATATTGCTGCGCGTGATGAGATGTGCAAATTGAAGACTTTGAAATACTCAGGCCGCCTGGAACAACTACCCCCCCACCCCCCCCCCCCCCCCCCACCCACCACAACTTTGCACAAAACAGTCCTTCAACCATGTATATACCCATTGCTCATGTGCCCAATGGGTGGCATCGTGTCTTGGCATTCATGAAGCACATGAAAGGGCGAATTCACAAAAAGGACTCAATAGTGGCCAAAACATGGCAGTGGTGGTGATCATGATTAAATTTAATGTGCCATAACAAAAAAATATATAAATTATCAACATGACAGCTCATCAAACACCTTTGCGCATACCCTTGGTGAATTACAATTGCTTAGCTTTTCTGTTTCTACCGCTTCTATGTGGTGCATCCCTTGTGGCTTCAACAGAAGTAGTGGCAGGTTGCTCAGATCCCTGACCTGACTGCTGAAATGCTCTTGGCTTACGACCTCTGGGTTTTGGAGCCCGTGAGGGCCCCGCCAAAGACCGCTCCACCTGGACCTGTGCAGGGACAAACTCAGCCATTGGGAGAGGAGGCAGCTTTGCGGGTCCTGGTTGAGGAGGGAGCAACGGATGAGACGTGGGAGCTCTTTGAGTGGAGTCCCCACTTCCATGTCCCCTTTCTCCATCATCCCTCTCCCGGGCCAGCGCAACATCACTCCCACCACTCTGGCCAGCAGGTTGGTGAGCAGATGTGCCACATTGTAAGGCCATGGCTAACGTATCTGTCTGCCTAAGGCGGCAGACACTTTGGCATCCAGAGTCCGTACAGCCGTTGTCATGGCCTGCATGGACTCATTTGAGAGCTGTGCTTGAAGCTCATTGGAGGGTACCGTTCTCTCCATCATAGACATTCTCGCATTTACCTGCGCCACCTATAAACTAGCGATGAAGTTGGACTTCTCCATCCTCTCTGCTATTGCGGAGCGTGTGCCTGGCACTTTTTCCATTACCTTGCAAAGTTGCTGCTGCACCTCAATCATTCTCCTTCTCAACGATGGCCCCCAGGGTTCAGCATCTATGTCCAGCTGCGCAGAGCTTGGAGAGGAGTGTGGCCCCAGAGGCGGACTCTCCTCAGCTGCCCCTGCCGCTAGTGTGTGCCCCTGCCCCCAGTGTCTGCTCCTGCTCACTTGTGAGTGGTGAATCACCAGGTGACAACCCAACTAACTGTCTAACAGGACCCACTGAAGTGCGAGTATCAGCTCTGCTGCACGGCTGTATGTCCTGTGATGGTGCACCCTCAGAAGGAATGAGCTCCTCTGAGGAATTGCTTCCTTCCATTTCTGCTGATTCCTCGTGCAGGCCCTGGAGGACAACAGAAAGCGATATTAATGATTGATCACAAAAGTTGACTGTCTTTACTCATGCTAAGGTCTGGCATAGTTACATCATTGATAAAATCAATTCATCGTGTGTGAAATATGTTAAAGTTCTGTCATCTGCAGGTTGCCAGCCTCTCCATCTCCGATTGATAGGTATGCGATGTCCGACTTATTTCCACGGGCTCCTCTTCCACATCTGTCACCTCCACTATGTGGTGGGCCACTTCCAGTTCTGCTCCTCTCCCTTGCGTTTTCTGCTCTCTTCTCCTACAAGGGGAGAAAGAACATACCTGTGAGTGATTGAACGTGCCATATTCATCCGATGGATGCATTACTTTGGGTGAGGCTGACCATGAAAGAGATGCATCAGAGGGTGACTATCAGACAGATACATCACATTGGATCAGGATTGGGGTGAGTGGCAGTGGTGGGTGAATAAATGGGCAGTTAAGGAAGTGCATAGAAAGTGAAGGATGGTTGCTACTGCTGACACTTAAGTGATTTGAGGAGTTATGTGATGGGGTAGGCGTACCAACACAGAGTGATGTGTGGTGGGGGGGCGGGGGTGGTGTTGTACGACACAGGATGTGGGTGAATCAGCAACTGTACTCACTTTTTCTGACCAGGTTAGGTCATTAAAACACTTCCTGCAGTGAACCTAAGACCTGGGCACCTTGGTCCTGCTGCTCACCTCTTCTGCCCCCTCCAGCCAAGAATTTTTGTTTACAGAGCCAGGTTTCTTCCTGCCATTCATTGGAAACATTACCTCCCTCCTTGCTCTCTCTGCAGCCAATAGCACCTTCAGGGAGGCATCAAAAAATCTAGGGCAGCCTTTGCTTTCCTGGACTCTGTTTCTCCTTTCTCTTACAAAATGCATTCTTGGACTGACCCTTTAAATAGTGGGCTTTAAATCACATCATTCGGGTGCGCAGTAGGGCAGTTGCGCCACTTGGAGATGTGAAATCCGGAAGCAAAGATAATTGCCTGCATTCGAGTTACGATTGCATATTTAAACATACACACTTGACTTCCGGGTTCCCCACACGCAAATCCACACACCTGATGAGTTTCCGGCTCCAAGTCAGAAGCATGCCCTTAATGTCCTGAACTCTGGCAGGAGTCCAAATTGGCCTATGTTAGATGTTTGCCTGAGATCCAAACCAACTTGGAATCCTGGCCACTGAAATAGGCATGTAGGCTGTATTCCCAAAAAAACACACAGCTTGAAAAATGGTAGCTGATTGCTCTCACACATCCATTGGAGATTCACTGTATTTTTCCTCTTCCAGGATTGGATAAAGAAATCTCAAATTTTTTGAACAAAAAACTGCTCAAGCACTATGCATGCAGTATTGTCCTGTGTTTTTTAAACTCAAGATATTTTAATTTCAGTCTCTATTGCCTGAGGTAAATATGGGAATAACTAATGCTTGCTATGAGAAGGTGTGAATGTCCATAGGGGTTATGGGGAGCGGGCAGGAAATTGGACATGAAGCTGAGTTCGGATCGGTCAATGCCCTGTGGGTGGCGGAGAGGGCCCAGGGGCTATGTGGCCGGGTCCTGCTCCGACTTCTTGTGTTCTTTAGATTTGTGGTTGGGATCAGATCAGCCATGATCTTATTGAATGGCGGAGCAGGCTCGAGGGGCCGATTGGCCTACTCCTGCTCCAATTTCTTATGTTCTTATGTTCTTATAATCCCACCTATTGCTCTTTAGTTCTCACATATCTTCTTCAGGCATCCAATTCTTATCACCTTTGAGAACATGTAGTATATACAGGGTGGTTTTCTGTTCTGGCAGAAATATGGATGCCTGATATCAAATCTGGGAGAGAAGAGCCTCCCATTAGCAGATATTAGTTTACCTCAAGTAATGTAGCGACTTAAATTTTTTTGAATCTGGAGTTTAGAAAAAACAGGAACATTTATTGTGCTTGTGTAATTTTATTTTTAAAACTGTACATGTGAAATAGATAATTGCAGTACTGTCCTTTCATTTCTGGGATTTGGGCTCACATCAAGACCATAGAATCATAGAATTTTACAGCAGCGAAGGAGGCCCATTTGGCCCATCATATCTAATCTGGATCTCTGAAAGAGCTATCCATTTAGTGCCATTCTCCTGCCCTTTCCCCATCACAATTTTTTTGTTCAAATATTTATCCACTTCCTTTTTAATAGCTATTATAAGTTTTGCTTCCACCACTGTTTCGTAGGGCGTTCCATATCTGAACAACTCTGAATAAAAGAAAAATGTCTGCTATCCTCTCCCTTTGTTCCTTTGGTGATTATCTTAATTTATGCCCTCTAGTTACCAACATCAATTGACCCATAGTAGATGGATGCAAGAGATACCTGTTCATCCCAGGCATCTGACACTACTATAGTGGGGGTGTGGAGGAAAGGGATTTAATGTTTAAAAGCCGAGAATTCTGTGGAAACATTTATTCCCTATTTACCTTATCAAACTCCCTCATAAGTTTGAACATTCTATTAGATCTCCTCTTTGCCTTCTCTACTGTAGTGAAGAAATCTCTAGTCTATCATCATAACTAAAGCATCTCATCCTTGTTATCATCTTAGTTATTCTCTTCTGTACCCTCTCCATGGCCTTAACATCCTTCTTAAAGTAGGGCACCAAAACTGGACACAGTAGGCCATATATTACTCTTCTACAAAATTGACAAATATCTTCGGCATAGCGGGCCTTCTGCCCACCCCAGATATGTGCCCCTGACCTTGGCCAATCTTCCAGCCTTGGTTATTTAAACATTTTTACAGATTCCCCAGGAGTAGGGGTGGAAAGTTTCTGCAATAGGCCTTAGAAGCCTGCTAGAGGGTAGCACCGCTAGCGGCCTCAGAGCTGCCTGGTAAAAGTTTTCTTTTCAATTTTTAAAATTCACAGTACAGCATAAGCACAGGCTTCTCAGCTTTTAAACTTTTAAATTCCCCCTTCCCACCATAGCATGGTTGGGATGAACAGGTATCCTTTGCGTTCAGGATTTCTTCGGGTCAAGTGACGTAAAAGACATTGGATGATGTATTTCCATCATTTGAATATGATTACAATACACCTGCCCATATATGGGTGGATGCATTGTACATCACTCATCACATGCAACTGGAAATAAAAGGACACCCGCAGCATGTCCCTGACCTATTTCCCACCCCAGTCCAACATAAAATTGGAGTATCCTGGCCAATATTCTAACTGAAGTCTAACCAATGATTTGCATAGATTAAATCCCCTCTTGCTCCCATAGCAACGCTGCATGGCTGGGACATTTGTGCCCTATAGTCCTATTTATAAAACCTAGGATTGCAAATGTTTTTTTTATACAGCTTAATGAATTTGCACTTCGACTATCAAAGATTGAACCCCTAAGTGTGTCTGCACTTCTACTTCTTTTAATGTATGTTTCCTCTCATTCGTCGTCTTCCCCAAATATATCACAAATATTTCTCCCCATTAAATTTCATCAGATGTCTATCTGATCAATCTACTAATCTGTTTACATCCTCCAAAAGTTGGTTGTCTTCAGTTAACCACCCTCCCTATTTTGTGTTGTTTAAGCTTATTAGTCAAAATATCTTCTGCCTGGCTGTTAGTAATCTATCAGAAGTAAGGGCATGACACAAAAATGTTGATTATAATAGGGCAATTTTGAGTGTGGCCTCTTCCATTTATTTTCTTATTTACTGGTTTCCTTGGACCATAAACCAACTGTGACCAAAGGGGAAGGCCAGCAAAATCCCACTGGGCTGTTCCTTATACCAATCTGAAGCACCCTGAGATAGTGCATAAGAATAGCCATCCAATTTTCTCACTTCTCCTGCAAGAGAATTGATAAGTTATCTTACATCTCTACGGTGTAACCACATAGATAAAACAAAATACGAATAAAATGCATTTCTTACTGTGGTTGTAGCACGTTAGCAAAGATTCGCTACGAACACAGTTCGAGAACTCTGCATTCAGTATTTTTTTTGAGTTCAATAGCAAATAATAAATTTGTTTTCTGTAACACCCACAATATTTTAAATAATCAGTCACATTTAGAGTATACAACAAATTGAACAAATATTAATTAGGAATATTTATAACATTGTAACCTTTTAAGCTCTGAAAACACGATGTATAATAAATTGTTTCTTATAATTTAATTACTTAAATTACTTAAATATTTTATGCATGTATTTAACATGGTAAAGCAGTTGTTTATATGTATTGCTGATGAAAAATGAGCCTTACTTTTGCCACTTCGAAGCTATGTGATTAGAATGATAAGCCAACATTTGAACGGTTTGATGGCAGCTGAATGGTGTGTAAGCTGTTTATTTGCCAGAACCTTCCAGATTTATGATTACTATGGTAACGGCATAATGAATGCTTTACAACCATCTGTGTGGTTTGATGGTTTTTGCTGCATTGCTGAGTTGTTTTTGTTTACAATGGTTAAAATTCTGAGAATAACTTGTCAAATGTCAGTGTCAGCTGCCAACTGAACTTAATTCATCACAAAGGTGACAACCTGTCAATCATCCAGACTAATGCATCATTGATTGATATTATGTACACTGACCAACAGAGGTGTGCTGATCAAAATACTTGTTTTGTATTGTTTTATAAATCACACTGTCAGTCTTAACCAATGGCTACCATGTATTCAACATGAGAGCTTTATGTATTGTGACTGTTTTTTAAATTTGCCTGGTAGCACTATTCCCAAAAGACTGGGTGGTGTACAAGTACCAGCCTAATCTGCATTAATCAATAAGGCAATGTTCTTTAAAAATCTGTATTTCAACATTAAAAGCTTGATATTTCTTACCAAAAAAACTTGCAGGTTCATTCTGACTGGGATGGTCTGGGTTTGATCTCTAGTCTGTTCTCAGTAGGGGGGAACATTGGGGGTTGCACAATTGGCTGAGTGTTCCTAGGATAGGGAGGTGGAAAAAGTCAGCCAGAGTTTCCACTATTTATTACATGATGACTCCTGCTGGAAAGTGAATGTGGGTGAGGACAGATTTGGGATTAGGTGTCATGTACCCTCATAGTGCTATTGCCACTCAATGGACACACACGTGAAAAAGTGTCTACTTGAGTGAGGTACAGGAGCCTTCGGGTGGCTGTGGAATAGTATCCCATAATAAAAATTTAACTAGGATATATCTTTGGTGTGTCAAATGATATTTAAAATTTTACAGGTTGACTGACATTTTATTGCAATGACAAAACTGCAGTGAAGAAAATGCTGCAAGATATGCATCTTTAGGACAATAATTTTTAAAAATAACTTGTTCCTCTTCTGTCCATTCCTTGTGCGCCACAGCCCAAACTGTTCAGAGCGCCTCATAACCATAAGGACTAGTTGCAGAACTAGCCTTATGACTTTTAAATGTTCCGAAAATTGAGTCTTGGTGATGGTTGATATGTAATCATCCTACACAAATGATGTAAAGATCAGTGGATTACCTAAGAAGTCAAGAAATACTTGAAAGTTTTGATCCTTTTGGCATTTATCTGTACAGTTGCTTGAAGTTGTGAATTGATGCTAGATATGTATTGAATACAGTTTGTGATTTGTTTACTTCAACCTATGCCAATCTGTTTACTGAAAATGACAAAAAAAACTTAAGTTCAGCTGTGGAAAATAATGTTGAAAACCTATTAACAGCTACAAATGTTGTGAATACATAATTATTCAAAGTATGTTCCTTTACAGTTATCTGTACTTTACAATGTAAATTCTAGGCCACAATTGTATGGGGGAAATAAATGCTTGTGATTTGTAGAATGCACTATGATGGTGCAATAACTTTCACATGATCTATTTCTTTGCATGCCACTGTAGAGGTACTGTAAATATTCACTGTTCTAAATTACTGGATTAACTTTTTTGTCATTGTTTAGAGAACTGGATTACAATACTGTACCTTTTTTATGGTACATTAGAGACCACATTATCTACTTTCATGATTGGCTGAAAATCAGAATGGTGGGAGTTGGGACTTCATCATAGTAGGTACAGCACAGGAAGAGGCTATTCGAATCATCGTGCTTTGAAAGACCTATCCAATTAGTCCCATTCCCCTGGTCTTTCCCCAGAGCCCTGTAAATTTTTTCCCTTCAAGTATATATCTAATTCCCTTTTGAAAGTTAATATTGAATCTGCTTCCACCACCCTTTCAGGCAGTGCTTTCCAGATCATAACAACTCGCTGCGTAAAAAAATGTTTCCTCATGTTGCCTCTGGCTCTTTTACCGATCACCTTAAATCCGTGTCCTCTGGTTACTGACCCTTCTGCCACTGGAAACAGGTTCTCTTTATTTACTCTATCAAAACTCCCCTTGAATTAATTAGTTAAAGGGTAAGTCATGTCAGGACAGCCCAGCCTCGTGTTATGCTCTTCCTGCTCTATGTGGGAAATCAGGGACCCTTCCGGTGTCCCTGACGACCATGTGTGCGGGAAATGTATCCAGCTGCAGCTACTGACAAACCGCATTGCGGCACTGGAGCTGCGGATGGATTCATTAAGGAGCATTCGCGATGCTGAAAACGTCGTGGACAGCACGTTTAGTGAGATGGTCACACCGCAGGTAAAGGTTGTACAGGCAGGAAGTAAGTGGGTGACCTCCAGGCAGAGTAAGAGGAGCAGGCAGGCAGTGCAGGGGTCCTCTGTGGCCGTCCCCCTCTCAAACAAATATACCGCTTTGGATATTGTTGAGGGGGATGACTTATCAGGGGAAGGCAGCAGCAGCCAACTTCCTGGCACCAGGGGTAGCTCTGCTGCACAGGCTGGGAGGAAAAAGAGTGGAAGAGCTATAGTGGTAGGGGATTCTATCGTAAGGGGAACAGACAGGCGTTTCTGTGGCCGTAAACGTGACTCCAGGATGGTTTGTTGCCTCCCTGGTGCCAGGGTCATGGATGTCACTGAGCGGCTTCAGGGCATTCTCAAGGGGGAGGGTGAGCAGGCAGAGGTCGTGGTCCACATTGGGACCAACGACATAGGTAGGAAGGGAGATGAGGTCCTGCATCAAGAATTTAGGGAGCTAGGTAGCAGATTAAAGAGCAGGACCTCAAAGGTTGTAATCTCTGGATTACTCCCAGTGCCACGGGCTAGTGAGTATAGAAATAGGAGGATAGAACAGATGAATGCGTGGCTAAAGAGTTGGTGCAGGAGGGAGGGTTTCAGTTTCCTGGATCACTGGGCCTGCTTCTGGGGAAGGTGGGACTTGTACAAGTCGGACGGGTTGCATCTGAACCAGAGCGGGACAAATATCCTTGCGGGGAGGTTTGCTAGCACTGTTGAGGGGGGTTTAAACTAACTTGGCAGGGGGATGGGATACAGAGTGGAGCTACAATAGGGGGTGATGTGCAGCCAAATATTGAGAAAAAAACAAGTCAGCTTGGAAGACAGGGCAAATATGTAAGAGCAAGGCTGGATGGCATCTATTTTAATGCAAGGAGTCTTGCAAATAAGGTGGATGAACTAAAGGTGTTGATAAACACATGGGAGTATGACATTGTTGCTGTTACAGAGACATGGTTGAGGGAGGGGCAAGACTGGCAGCTCAATATTCCGGGGTACAGAATCTTCAGGCGAGACAGAGGGGGAGGTATAAGAGGAGGGGGGGTCGCAATATTAATTAAAGAATCAATTACTGCCATAAGGAGGGATGATATATTAGCAGGTTCCTCAAATGAGGCCATATGGGTGGAGCTTAAAAACAAAAAGGGGGCAAGCACTTTGATGGGAGTGTACTATGGACCCCCAAACAGTCAGGGGGAGATAGAGGAACAGATATGTAGGCAAATCTCAGAAAATTGTGCAAATAATAGGGTAATAATAGTGGGGGATTTCAACTTCCCCAATATTAACTGGGATACTCAGAGTGTAAAAGGCTTAGAGGGTACAAAATTCTTAACGTGCATCCAGGAGAGCTTTTTGAGCCAGCATGTAGAAAGTCCGACAAGAGAGGGGGCCTACTGGACCTAATTCTAGGGAATGAGTCCGGCCAAGTGGAAGAAGTGCTAGTAGGTGAGCACTTTGGTGACAGTGACCATAATTCAGTGAGATTTAAGGTGGTCATGGAAAAGGACAGGGAGGGGCCGGAAATAAAGGTTCTAAATTGGGGGAAGGCCGATTTTAATAGGATAAGGCAGGATCTGGCCAAAATGGACTGGGATCAGCTGCTTGTAGGAAAATCCGCATCGGAGCAATGGGAGTCTTTCAGAAGGGAGATTGAGACCATACAATGGCAACATGTTCCCGTAAAGGTCAAGGGTGGTTCCAAGAACTCCAGGGAACCTTGGATGTCAGGGGATATACGAGAATGGATTAGGAAAAAAAGGAGGGCTTTTGGCAGATACAAAAGGCTAAGGACGGAGGAAGCCCTAGAGGAGTACAAAAAGTGCAGGGGGATACTTAAAAAGGAAATTAGGAGATCAAGGAGGGGCCATGAAAAAACTCTGGCGAGCAAAATAAAGGAAAATCCTAAGATGTTTTATAAGTATATTAAGGGTAAGAGGATAACTAGGGAAAAAATAGGGCCCATTAGGGACAAAAATGGCAATCTGTGTGTGGAGCCAGAAGATGTAGGAGGGGTTCTAAATGAATTTTTTGCATCTGTTTTCACTATGGAGAAGGATGACATAGACAGAGAAATACGACAGGGGGACTGTGATATACTCGAACATATTAACATCGAGCGGGAGGAGGTATTGGCGGTTTTAGCAGGCCTAAAAATGGATAAATCCCCAGGCCCGGACGAAATGTATCCCAGGCTACTGTGTGAGGCAAAGGAGGAGATTGCGGGGTCTCTGACACATATATTCAGAACCTCTCTGGCCACAGGGGATGTGCCAGAGGACTGGAGAACCGCTAATGTAGTACCATTATTCAAGAAGGGGAGTAGGGAAAAACCGGGGAACTACAGGCCAATGAGCCTAACATCAGTGGTAGGAAAATTATTGGAAAAAATTCTGAAGGACAAAATTAGTCTCCACTTGGAGAAGCAAGGATTAATCAGGGATAGTCAACATGGCTTTGTCAAGGGAAGATCATGTCTGACTAATTTGATTGAATTTTTTGAGGGGGTGACTAGGCGTGTGGATGAATGTAACTCAGTGGATGTGGTATACATGGATTTCAGTAAGGCCTTCGATAAAGTCCCGCACAGGAGACTGGTCAAGAAGGTACGAGCCCATGGAGTCCAGGGTGCCTTGGCACTTTGGATACAAAACTGACTTAGTGGCAGAAGGCAGAGGGTGATGGTCGAAGGTTGTTTTTGTGACTGGAAACCTGTGGCCAGTGGGGTACCACAGGGATCTGTGCTGGGGCCCTTGCTGTTTGTGGTCTACATTAACGACTTGGATATGAATGTAAAAGGTATGATCAGTAAGTTCGCTGATGATACAAAAATTGGTAGGGTGGTAAATAGCGAGGAGGATAGCCTCAGTCTGCAGGACGATATAGATGGGTTGGTCAGATGGGCGGAACAGTGGCAAATGGAATTTAACCCGGAAAAGTGCGAGGTGATGCACTTTGGAGGGACTAACAAGGCAAAGGAATACACAATGAATGGGAGGACCCTAGGCAAGACAGAGGGTCAGAGGGATCTTGGTGTGCAAGTTCACAGATCCCTGAAGGCGGCGGAACAGGTAGATAAGGTGGTAAAGAAGGCATATGGGATACTTGCCTTTATTAGCCGAGGCATAGAATATAAGAGCAAGGAGGTTATGATGGAGCTGTATAAAACACTGGTTAGGCCACAGCTGGAGTACTGTGTGCAGTTCTGGTCGCCGCACTACAGGAAGGATGTGATCGCTTTGGAGAGGGTGCAGAGGAGATTCACCAGGATGTTACCAGGGCTGGAGCGCTTCAGCTATGAAGAGAGACTGGGAAGATTGAGTTTGTTTTCCTTGGAGCAGAGGAGGCTGAGGGGGGACATGATTGAGGTGTACAAAATTATGAGGGGCACAGATAGGATGGATACTAAGGAGCTTTTTCCCTTCGTTGAGGGTTCTATAACAAGGGGGCATAGATTCAAGGTAAAAGGCGGGAGGTTTAGAGGGGATTTGAGAAAGAACTTTTTCACCCAGAGGGTGGTTGGAGTCTGGAACTCACTGCCTGAGAGGGTTGTGGAGGCAGGAACCCTCACAACATTCAAGAAGCATTTGGATGAGCACTTGAAATGCCATAGCATACAAGGCTACGGACCAAATGCTGGAATATGGGATTAGATTAGACTGGGCTTGATGGCCGGCGCGGACACGATGGGCCGAAGGGCCTCTATCCGTGCTGTATAACTCTATGACTCTATGACTCTAACCTTCTCTGTTCTAAGGAGAACAAACCCAGCTTCTCCAGTCTCTCCAAACAACTGAAGTCCCTCATCCCTGGTATCATTCTAGTAAATCTCTTCTGCATCCTATCTAAGGCCTTGACATCCTTCCTAAAGTGTGGTGCCCAGAATTGAACACAATACTCCAGCTGTGACCGAACCAGTGTTTTATAAAGGTTTAACATAACTTCCTTGCTTTTGTACTCTGTGCCTCTATTAATAAAGGCCAGGATCCCATATGTTTTTTTTTTAACAGCCTTCTCAACTTGTCCTGCCACCTTCAAAGATTTGTGTATGTGCATCCCCAGGTATCTCTCTTCCTGCACCCCCTTTAAAATTGTACCGTTTTGTTTATATTTCCTCTCCTCATTCTTCATACCAAAATGTATCATTTCAAACTTCTCTGCATTAAATTTCATCTGCCATGCGCCTGTCCATTTCATCAGTCTGTCTACGTCTTCCTGAAATCTGTTTCCATCCTCCAAGTTGTTTACTACATTTCCGAGTTTCATGTCATTTGCAAACTTTGAAATTATACCCTCTATACCCAAGTCCAGGTTGTTAATATATATCAAAAAGAGCAGTGGTCCTAATACTGACCCCTGGGAACAACACTGTATACGTCCCTCCATTCTGAAAAACAAACGTTCACTACTACTCACTGATTTCTGTCACTTTAATCCCATGGGCTTTAATTTTGCTAACAGGTCTATTATGTGGTGCTCTTTGAAAGTCCACATACACAACATCAACTGCACTACCCTCATCAACCCTCTCCGTTACTTTATCAAAGAACTCAATCAACTTTAGATTTGGATTGGGTTGTTCAACTGCTGGTCTAATATCTTGCATCAGGTCTGGCCATGCATTTCTGGTCAGGTTGGGTCATGTCTTTTTCTGTGCCGTACAAAATCTATTCAGAATAAAGCACTTTGCACAGAACTGCTCAGGTGAGGTCAGGTTATGATGATTCAGGCTAGGTTAGATTTCATCTTTTTTGCTGAGCTTCTTTCAACTGTTAGGCTTCTGATAACAGCTGGGCTGTTGCTTCATTTTCAGTCAGGTCTTTTGTCAGCATCAGGCTGTAATTCAATTAACTGCCAATTTCAATTATTCACCAGGAGGGTCCCCTCCACGATGACAGATAATCAGGTTCCACTGTAACTTAATTTTTTAATGCATACAAATTATACTGTACTTATTATGATTATTACTTGATTTTTTTTCCAGAAGAAGAGAACAATTTCACAAAACCCCTACCACCATTCAATGAAGCTGAAAAGAGCCAACACAATGGTGGGAGTAGAACAGGTACAGTGATTGGAAATATTTTTGAATAGTTTTAAGTTAAGGTTGAAAATAGCTGCAGGAATGTGTTGCAAGCAGCTTGATTTTTATTTTAAAACAAGGCTCAATTTCATCAAGCAAATGGTGGAGTATTGGAATGAAATAAGCCAAATGGCTTTCCTTGGAGCAGGTCAATTTCCTATCATTGATGTCACTGGATCAATTGGTTTGAGATTGAGCATCATTTTCACTCCCAGACTCACTTTTCCCCATGAATCATTTAAATGTGCGTATTTGAAAAACTAGTTACTTAGGACACCCATTCATAGAATTGACATCTAGAATTAGCTTCCCTCGCTCTTCTTGTTTCACTACACAATGAATATCATCAGGCTATTAAACTGAGGAGAGCATCACAGCCAAGCCAAACCATGTCCTCACCTGATGTCTACACAGTTGCACTTTCCAGCAGGGATCACTGTATAGTGTTCTGTTGTAGAAATTCTGGCGGATTTCCCCTCCTACTTCCCTGGCTGGGATCAAACTACTCGGCACAGCAACATATACTGGGAATCTTACCTGCAACTTTCTGGTTTTGTACAGCACCAGGTGGTGCCTTAACCTATTTAAACCATTGGGGTGTGTTAATTTTCCTCTTTGAGAGCAATACCTGTTTGGAGGTGAGGTAGGCCTTCCAGCTTACTTCTCCATCCCCTTCATTTAAAAGAAAATGTTTTAATTGTTTTAGAATTTCAACTTTTAAAAAGGAGAAATACTTTTTCTTCAAGTGAGAAAGCATATTGGGTTTCCATCAGGCAGTTTGTGATGGGTCTCTCTTCAGTGGGATCACAATGGTGATTAAGATCCTTCCAAAGTGCAGAGATTGGTGTGTAAAGGTTAAAATGATACTGATCATGCTCAATGAATTGAGAGCAGGCTGAAGACATACCTGCCACATAAATTATTTGAGCAAATCTTCTAACAGCGGGACCCAATGGCTAGCTAGCAACCTCCTTTCTCATAAGGAAAAGCTGGGACTTGTGCTTAGTCTTCATAGAATCATAGAAGTTTACAACATGGAAACAGGCCCTTCGGCCCAACATGTCCATGTCGCCCAGTTTATACCACTAAGCTAGTCCCAATTGCCTGCACTTGGCCCATATCCCTCTATACCCATCTTACCCATGTAACTGTCCAAATGCTTTTTAAAAGACAAAATTGTACCCGCCTCTACTACTGCCTCCGGCAGCTCATTCCAGACACTCACCACCCTTTGAGTGAAAAAATTGCCCCTCTGGACCCTTTTGTATCTCTCCCCTCTCACCTTAAATCTATGCCCCCTCGTTATAGACTCCCCTACCTTTGGGAAAAGATTTTGACTATCTACCTTATCTATGCCCCTCATTATTTTATAGACTTCTATAAGATCACCCCTAAACCTCCTACTCTCCAGAGAAAAACCATCAAGTCCCGGTAGCTCCTAGTAAATCTTTTCTGCACTCTTTCTAGTTTAATAATATCCTTTCTATAATAGGGTGACCAGAACTGTACACAGTACTCCAAGTGTGGCCTTACTAATGTCTTGTACAACTTCAACAAGACATCCCAACTCCTGTATTCAATGTTCCAACCAATGAAACCAAGCATGCTGAATGCCTTCTTCACCACCCTATCCACCTGTGACTCCAGTTTCAAGGAGCTATGAACCTGTACTCCTAGATCTCTTTGTTCTATAACTCTCCCCAATGCCCTACCATTAACGGAGTAGGTCCTGGCCCGATTCGATCTACCAAAATGCATCACCTCACATTTATCTAAATTAAACTCCATCTGCCATTCATCGGCCCACTGGCCCAATTTATCAAGATCCCGTTGCAATCCTAGATAACCTTCTTCACTGTCCACAATGCCACCAATCTTGTGTCATCTGCAAACTTACTAACCATGCCTCCTAAATTCTCATCCAAATCATTAATATAAATAACAAATAACAGCGGACCCAGCACCGATCCCTGAGGCACACCGCTGGTCACAGGCCTCTAGTTTGAAAAACAACCCTCTACAACCACCCTCTGTCTTCTGTCGTCAATCCAATTTTGTATCCAATTGGCTACCTCACCTTGGATCCCGTGAGATTTAACCTTCTGTAACAACCTACCATGCGGTACCTTGTCAAAGGCTTTGCTGAAGTCCACGTCTACTGCACAGCCCTCATCTATCTTCTTGGTTACCCCTTCAAAAAACTCAATCAAATTCGTGAGACATGATTTTCCTCTCACAAAACCATGCTGACTGTTCCTAATCAGTCCCTGCCTCTCCAAATGCCTGTAGATCCTGTCTCTCAGAATGCCCTCTAACAACTTACCCACTACAGATGTCAGGCTCACCGGTCTGTAGTTCCCAGGCTTTTCCCTGCCGCCCTTCTTAAACAAAGGCACAACATTTGCTACCCTCCAATCTTCAGGCACCTCACCTGTAGCTGTCGATGATTCAAATATCTCTGCTAGGGGACCCGCAATTTCCTCCCTAACCTCCCATAACGTCCTGGGATACATTTCATCAGGTCCCAGAGATTTATCTACCTTGATGCGCGTTAAGACTTCCAGCACCTCCCTCTCTGTAATATGTATACTCCTCAAGACATCACTATTTACTTCCCCAAGTTCCCTAACATCCATGCCTTTCTCAACCGTAAATACCGATGTGAAATATTCATTTAGGATCTCACCCATCTCTTGTGGTTCCGCACATAGATGACCTTGTTGATCCTTAAGAGGCCCTACTCTCTCCCGAGTTACTCTTTTGCCCTTTATGTCTTGTAAACCTTTTAATACTCCTAGACTATTCTCCTTTAAAGTGATATTTAAAACTTCATTAGTATGCACCTTTTAAAGCCCAAGTTGTTTGTATCCTTTGTATGAAGTATTTCATTTGACGATATCATGTCTTGAATAGATAATGTAAAGCAGCTAAGGTTTAGCCCTTGACACTAGCAGTAGGACAGTTCGTTGATGCAGAAGAACAACATAAATTTAACAAAATCTAATGGTATTTTTTTCAAGCTTTTGAACCCTTGATATGACCAATTATTTTTAAGATGTTGTTGACAATGTGTAGATTAGGGATTTAAACAACTTTGACATTTGGTTCAGGTATTTTTTTCTCTATATAATCTGGTAAATGAGTTTTTAGAGATTAAAGTTCTACCAAAGGCAGTGCTTTAGAAAATAAATGATGTTTATGGAGGTGGCCATTTTAGCAATCTAATTGCTTTGAAGAGTAATAGAGTCCAACTAGAAACCAGCCTGTATCTCATTTCCAAAAAAAATTGTACAGTGCAGAGCCTCCATATATAGTTAGTATATAAAATTTCTCTTAAAAGTGATTATCCCTCTCCCGGTCATCACTATCTACAGCATCCCCTATGGGAAGACAGGGAACCAGTCTGGCTTTTTTCCAATTTTATATACTTGTGTGGCAGCAGCAAAGCTCATAAGTATTGATTAGTGTATGTGGGGGCCACTTGAGAAGGATTTATAAAATAAGCCAATTTAGTTCTGCCTGAATTAGTTTGTAATGACTCAATTAACTTTTATTTCTGTACAAAAGAGATTTAGGTGAATAAATTAGCAGATCATCATTGGGGAAGTGTCACCATTAAAGGACAGTTTATAGATGTAATACACAGTTGCTGTCACACCTTTAAGATTGTAATATAGACATCTGTGTATACTTTGTGGTTTAGTGAAACAGACTTCTGTCATTCAGAGGCTGACATGGGACCAAGAGTTACCCTGGGGACAAGCAATGTAGATGTCTTTGGAAAGGTCAACTTGACACAGGCTCTGATGATCGACCCACTGCTCTGTCTGCTTTGATAAAAATCAGATAAACTTAAGACTGCTAATTGATCTGCAGCCCGCTTAAATGTTGGCCATGCATATCTTCATTGCATATGATTAGTGTAGAAAGCAATTGAAGACTCGTGGCTAAATATGCGAAGTGATGGTGACACCAGAATAAAAATCAGAACAGGACATACCTGCATAGGGAGAGGTTGAGGGAGATATTCTTATCTGCCTCAGTTTTGCATAAATGCCTGTGAACTCATTGTCAGTGTAACTGGAGAACAGCTACATATGTTCAGTTGGAACATGAAAGTGTGACCTTGCACAGTTGCGTTTAATTTCCAGTAGGTCTGAAAACATGATGCATTACTAACTCAAGGACACTGAATTCGATAAGACAACTCTGAGACACAGAAAGTGGGGTAGATCTGCTTCTTTTCAGGAATTTACACCTCCCCACAACCAAATGTCAACTAAAGCAGGCTTTACTATTGTACCTTTAATGTGCCCTGTGAGGAAATGCAGTCTGGGTCACCTTCCTCATCATGTACACCAAATACATCATTCCCTTAGTGCTGTCAAACAAAGAATGGGTGGACAGGCAGTATGTGCTCAGGAAGTTGCTTTTCACATCCTTTCCTATTACAGCATATGGACAGGAAATAGAACCCAGTTTGAGGAAAACCCACAAAGGAAGTTAGAAGCAGGTTGCTGTTAGATTTTGGCTTGCACATAAGCTTTACATAAAGGAAGTGGTCATTGGGTCATCTAATGACAGTACTTGAGGATAACCAGAAAACATAGCCAGTGATTACTCATCCCAATTTGCTTGATAGTTCTTTTTAAAAAATAAATCTGCCCACGTATTTCTTGCTGTACAGTATCTGTGTGCCACAAATGTAGTTCTCCCCTCTGAAACTCTCAAGGTGTTGACACAGTACTCGATATGAGCAATTGTGATGATACTGCTGTTCAGTAATGACCTTTGCCCTTATCTAGACAGTTAACTTTGTAACACTAGAAATTCAGTTGCCATGTAGAGCAGAAAGTAGACAAGGGTATTTCTTTCTTGCTGAGTATCTCTTAATATGAACTTCTGACCTTGCTGAAGAATGTCAGACATTTTCAGTCCCACTTTGCTCTCCAGAGAAGAAACTATTGTTTACATAAAATACTCAAGCTTTGGTTAGAGATCAAGTAAAATATAAACCATGATAACTGTAACAAAAATATTTTTTCAGTAGTGCCCACTTTGTTCCAAACTACTGGCATTCTAAATGTTAGTTATTTTTTGACTGGGGAGAGAAAGAGTTATTTTCTACTTTTTAGAAAAGAAACATTATTATTGTCAAGCCGTTGGGTAAGCTTTATGTTCAAAATAATAAAATTGGGGGAGGTGAGAAAGAAAGAGGGAACTAAAATGCACAGCTTATTTGCTTAAATTTAACTTTTGTACCTAGGAACATTTTTTATGCCATTTTATATTTTCTCCTGTTCCCCATTTTTTAGGTCTGCTCACTCCTCTGCAACTAACCAGATCATCCCTGTTGTCCCCTTCCTTTCTCTTCTCTTTCGCCCTCCCTCTCCCCCCATCTCCCCCCACCCCCAAACCCTTGAAAAAGTATCTGGTCCTCAGTGACTGTACTGCTCAACGGCATGGTTGAGAGTGAAAACTCAATGTGTGCCGAATCACAGGCATGAATGCTATTTCTCACCATTCAGGAATACAGCTCTGGCATGTTGCGCCACCTTGCAGACATAAGTGATACATATCCTTGAGCCTTATGTCACTAAAGTATAGTCATTTAGCGGAACCCCTTCTGTGTTTACGAATTTTTTTTGTATCAAATATCAATTTAATCACAATCACATGATGCAGACAGGTCTATCCTCCTTATCTGCACTGACCTGTAAAGCCCAGTATTTCGCCAATGAAAACCCAATGGGGTGGAAATTCATCTTGGGCAGTAGCGCGAATCGCCACCCATTTTACAGTCCACCCAATTGTTGGAAACGAAAATCAAGCAGAGGGCAATTTATACGATCCACCCAACACAAATTTGTACCCCAGGGCTTTTAAAATTTGACCCAACCTCCAAAATGGACAGTAGGATGACTAGGGGAAAACAGAAACAGAAGGCACAGCTTTAAAGTTTATTTTGTTCTTAGGAAAATAAGTATGTAAAAGATAGGCAAAAAACAAGAACATTTTTTTTTAATGGTATGGAGAAAAAATGAAGAAGCAGATCTAAAGTGTTTTATTTTGAACTATGTTTTAAATACTTATTTTAATACTGTTTTAATGATTAATGTTGTAGTAATGGAGCTACTCCTGAGATTTAGTAGCTTTATTTCTGTAATAATAGTGTTTCTTTAAGTATCACAGTGCATGGGCTGAAAACTTAAAAAACCTGTCAACACAGGGAAACAGGAATTTCCTTGTACTTCTAATTTTTTCCAAATTGCCTCGTCTTAAAGAAAATGTTCATTTTGGAAATTAAAGATTACATTTAAAGCAAAAAAATGTTTGTCATTTAAGTGTGTATGTATTTGTTTTAATGAGTACCAAATGATCAGTTGATATATGTCAAATATTTTGGGTAGGCTTATTGAATATTCATCAGTTCAGACACCATACATTCATTAATATTTAGTATTCACAATATCAAATTGAAGTCAGGCAGAATTTGATATCCAATGCATTTAGATTATATCAATTTACAATGCTAACCCTTTGGAGCTGCAGCAGTACTTGAGTTCATTTTAGACTATTTACACCGATCTGATTTAAATCTCATTAGGTGGTTGAGTTTTTTTTAAATTATCTGGGTTGCTGGGCGTTTTTAATCTGATCAGGTGTTGGGGTAAATTAGTTCACTTTGTGCAACTTGATGCATTAACTTCAGAACAAATCTAGATTTACAACTGTAGTGTAAACAGTACTTGGGATAACATATTAAAAACTGAGTGCGGTGAGATGTAAACTAAACCTGAAACAGCATTTGGAGATGTTTATTACTACAAACAAAACTTAGTTTTAAAAAAGCAAGGGAATTTACAAATTGTGCATTTATCATTGTTTTTAAGTAAAATCTCAAAATAAATTGGATTTCATGGAAAGTGTTTTAAACTGAACATGTCCTTTTTTTAAAAAAAATAAAGTTTAGACTTCAGTTCTGTACCTAGTAAATAGCAATGAAAAATATATTTTATTCAGAATAAACTTTTGAATTAGGATAAGAATAACTGAGTACGTATGAAAAGTCTGTAATCTGTTTTGCTTGGATGATTGAAGTGGTGACTAATTGTTCTCTACTATCTGTTACCAGTTTTCTTCGTTTAGTAACAAGAGGAGGAGGCATATTTAGGTCATGTGATATTAACTAATCTCATTAATTTCTGAGACAGGCACAAATAACTTAACCTGCTTAAATGTATAGCTGTGACATATGTCATAGTTGAGCAACCAAGTTGACCTACTGTCTGGGGATCATGTAACAGATTGTGAGCTAAACTGCCAAAGTTGATCAAACATAGCCCCAGAATTAACGCTTGCTCAACAGGATTACAGGAAAACCCTAGAAAGCATCATAACCCCACATTGCACAGGAACTTGTTCCTTGTAATATCAAAGCTTCAAGCAAAAATACCGTATTTAATAATGTTCTAGAAGTGCCATGAAAGAGAAAAATGGAACTGTTTGTGGCTGTGTTTGTTGAGCTGTAAAAGACCAAGAATGCTTTTGCTAAACAAGTCATCAATCAGCTAATTGCTGGAATGTCAGGTTGTGAACCACAAGACTATAAGTGAATTTGAGATAAATGAATGTTACAGTTATATCTGATGTCTTATGGTGGCGGTATTCTCTAACTGAACTTTAAGTCCCCATAAATTCATATAAAAGTACAGTGTTTTATACAGGGAGAGCATGTACCATAATAACATTCAACATTTTAATAGTGAAATGGTTTAACCCAAAAGGTATTCGAAATGGAGAAGAGCCTGTGGCAAATTTAAATAATATCCATAGCAATGTCCAAGAGTGAAGATATTTTAACATTAAATAAAGCTTATCTTTCTTTTGTAATTAACCAGTTAAGACGAAAATGCAACTTAGATCCCGTGGTTACAATGCTAAACCATAATAATGTCAAAACTAAAACTTTAGGGGATAAATTTCCATAGGAGTTCTCCTATTCGTCTGCAGTAAGTGGAAGAGCCTTCGAAACCCTACAAAAACGGCATTTACACTGTTTCTCCAGGTTCTGCACCTATTCCGCCGAAGTTATGGTGGACAAGCGGGAGAACCACCATGGAAATGCACCGCCTAGTATTACCTCACTGTGTCTTAAAAAACTAAAGAGGAACAAGAGAGTGGATAAAACAGTGTGGTTCCTAAATATTCCTGTTCTTTAGGAACGATAGGTGAGCAGGGCACAGTCTCATTCAACTAGCACCCCAGTTGCCGTCTTCCACAACATGAAAAGTGACAGAGGCACCCACATCATGATATCCCTCTCCAAAAACTCCAAATGAGCTGACTGCATTTTCTCAGAGTTCCTTCCTTTCTACTGGACTACACATGTTGGCATTTCAGTATCTTAGACTTCCAGTATAGCGGAGAGACCAAGACTTTCCACTTGTCCCATGCCGAATGGCCCCCTTCTGTGCTGTAAATTCTCTGATTCTTTGACTTTTGGGTGGATCGGGGACAGGTGGGATGGCCATGTCCCCGCCTCCTTGCAACCCTTTTTCTTTCCCCCCTCCCGCCACCCCCAAACATTTCCTGGTGGTGGAGAGTATGAGCAAACAAACTGCAATGAGATGCAAATCAGGGAAATATGATCTCCAAGGCATTTCCTGTAATCAGTGTCCTTAGAACACTGGATGCAGCATTTTCATGATGGTAGTGGGGGCCCTGAAAATGCTTTCGATACCAGGGCCTGTGGAGGCACTCAGAGTGTGCTCTTGTGTAGGTCATAGAGGAATAATTTTTGCAGGCAACACAGGGGTTACCTGCATCCCCCGCCTTACACCAATGAAAGATAGCTGATGTATAAGGTACACATTTTATGCACTTCACACCATGTGTGATTTTAACAAAAAATAGGTCTTCAGTAGAAAATTGCAAACATTCCAATCATTCATGAAGAAAATTAGATTAGCATTTTCGTATTTGTTGGAAAATGTACAGTATTATAATATATGCTATCACATAATGGTATTATTACAACACCGGTCATATGATCCTGTGTAACTTCAGATCCAATGTTTGTTAAGCGTATTAAGTCAAGAGTGTGATGGAATACTCTCCACTTGCTTGGATGAGTGCAGCTCCAACAACACTCAAGAAGCTCGACACCATCCAAGATAAAGCAGCCCGCTTGATTGGCACCCCATCCACTACCCTAAACATTCACTCCCTTCGCCACCGGCACACAGTGGCTGCAGTGTGTACCATCGACAGGATGCACTGCAGCAACTCGCCAAGGCTTCTTCGACAGCAACTCCCAAACCCGCGACCTCTACCACCTAGAAGGATAAGAGGAGCAGGCACATGGAAACAACACCACGTGCACGTTCCCCTCCAAGTTACACACCATCCCGACTTGGAAATATATCGCCGTTCCTTCATCGTCGCTGGGTCAAAATCCTGGAACTCTCTTCCTAACAGCACTGTGGGAGAACCGTCACCACACGGACTGCAGCGGTTCAAGAAGGCAGCTCACCACCACCTTCTCACGAGCAATTAGGGATGGGCAATAAATGCCGGCCTCGCCAGTGACGCCCACATCCCATGAACGAATAAAAAAAAAAATTACCTAATAATCTATCATTTTCATGATGTGCAATGCCATCATTCAGGGAAAAAACAGCCACAGTACCAGTAAGCAACTCAAGAATGCATCCAGTCTGCCCCACAGCACTTCATTCCCTGTTGAATCAGTAATCAGTCCAATTACCTTTCGAACATTTCATCTAGTTTACTGAACCAGATGACTTTCTATTCCATAAGTCAATAATACAAGGTATAAAGCTTTGCTGTTCTGGTTTGTGATGTCATCAGAATCCATTGACTCAATTATTGCCTTGAATCTTGCTGTCAGTCATCTATTATTTTTACCTATCTTGTGCACCGTCTGCATCCATGTGGGGTCGCATCTCAAAAGTATCAATCACAACTTAAAGTTTATGTAGGGAAACAAATATGATCACTCAATAACCACTAAAATATTGGTACAAATTGGTTGAAATATCCCATGGAGTAAATGCGAAACAAGCAAGAGCCACTTTCATTCACTAGAAAGGCTACCAGTTAGTAACAAGCAAGCACCACAATAGCAAGCAATCAAATCAGTAATTCTTTTTCAAGTCCAACAGTCTGGAACGAAATGACTAGCATTTCAACCACCTTTCATCTCACTGCTTTTTTTTTTAACTTGTGTGAACACAATTTGCTTTAAAGACTCAACATTTCAATGTAATTCTTTTCAAAATCCTTTCTGTAGAAACATAGTCAAAAATCCCGAAAAGTGTACAATGAAAGGGTCCTACATTATAAACTGTCTTCGGATAAAGTGAATTTTAAATGCTTTTTATGGCTATTTATTTCAGCTGAACAAACTCTGTTTGGGGAGAAGCTCCTTCCACATCTAAGATGACCTTATCTTTTATCATTTCATTAAATTTTAATTGGAAATGAACATTAAAGGGCTGATTTTGACCCTCGCCCGGGAGTTGTGCGGGCAAGGGCCAAGGTGGATGGCAAACCGTCCAGTCCTCCCCAAATTGAGGCCCGGGAGATTTTAACTCCTGGTCAGTCTCCTGCCTGAATCTGGCAGGAAGCACTCGCTGGCCGGCTGGCAGGAAATGGATTTAGGACAGTAGGAGGATGGGGACCCAATAGAACAGTCCCTGGCACTCGAGTAAGCCATTGGGAGGAGGGCCGGGAGGACATTGTGATCAGGTCAGAGGGAGGGAAGCTCTGGACTGGGGAGGCCCAAGGTTTCCTTGTGAGGCTCTGAGGAGCACCCCTCCACCACCTGGTTGACACGGGATCAAGAAAAATTAAATTAACTTACCTTTCTGGGCCTCTAATGGCCCCGGCACCTTTGGCCACCAGGTTGGCCTGACGAGGAAGCCATAATGGCATCCCCACGCTGACGTTAAACTAAATTTGCAGTCAGGCCCAATGACTTTATCGGAGACTAATCTGAATATTTGAAGAAGGACCCCTCTGCCTTTCAGCAGTTGCCCTCTTGTTGGCTCAAAAGGGCAGGTTAAGATTTTTTTGTATTCGTTCATGGGATGTGGGCGTTGCTGGCGAGGCCAGCATTTATTGCCCATCCCTAATTGTCCTTGAGAATGTGGTGGTGAGCCGCCTTCTTGAACCGCTGCAGTCCGTGTGGTGAAGGTTCTCCCACAGTGCTGTTAGGAAGGGAGTTCCAGGATTTTGACCCAGCGACGATGAAGGATCAGAGATATATTTCCAAGTCGGGATGGTGTGTGACTTGGAGGGGAACGTGCAGGTGGTGTTGTTCCCATGTGCCTGCTGCCTTTGTCCTTCTAGGTGGTAGAGGTCGCAGGTTTGAGAGGTGCTGTCGAAGAAGCCTTGGCTCGTTGCTGCAGTGCATCCTGTGGATGGTACACACTGCAGCCACAGTGCGTTGGTGGTGAAGGGAATGAATGTTTAGGGTAGTGGATGGGGTACCAACCAAGCGGGCTGCTTTGTCCTGGATGGTGTCGAGCTTCTTGAGTGTTGTTGGATCTGCACTCATCCAGGCAAGTGGAGAGTATTCCATCACACTCCTGACTTGTGCCTTGTAGATGATGGATAGGCTTTGGGGAGTCAGGAGGTGAGTCACTCGCCACAGAATACCCAGCCTCTGACCTGCTCTTGTAGCCACAGTATTTATGTGGCTGGTCCAGTTAAGTTTCTGGTCACTGGTGACCCCCAGGATGTTGATAGTGGGGGATTCGGCGATGGTAATGCCGTTGAATGTCAAGGGGAGGTGGTTAGACTCTCTCTTGTTGGAGATCGTCATTGCCTGGCACATGTCTGGCACGAATGTTACTTGCCACCAAGTCAGATGCATGCTGGCACGGACTGCTTCATTATTTGAGGGGTTGCGAATGGAACTGAACACTGTGCAATCATCAGCGAACATCCCCATTTCTGACCTTATGATGGAGGGAAGGTCATTGATGAAGCAGCTGAAGATGGTTGGTCCTAGGACACTGCCCTGAGGAACTCGTGCAGCAGTGTCCTGGGGCTGAGATGATTGGCCTCCAACAACCACTACCATCTTCCTTTGTGCTAGGTATGACTCCAGCCACTGGAGAATTTTCCCCCTGATTCCCATTGACTTCAATTTTACTAGGGCTCCTTGGTGCCACACTCGGTCAAATGCTGCCTTGATATCAAGGGCAGTCACTCTCACCTCACCTCTGGAATTCAGCTCTTTTGTCCATGTTTGGACCAAGGCTGTAATGAAGTCTGGAGCCGAGTGGTCCTGGTGGAACCCAAACTGAGCATCCATGAGCAGGTTATTGGTGAGTAAGTGCCGCTTGATAGCACTGTCAACGACACCTTCCATCACTCTGCTGATGATTGAGAGTAGACTGATGGGGCGGTAATTGGCCAGATTGTATTTGTCCTGCTTTTTGTGGAAAGGACATACCTGGGCAATTTTCCACATTGTCGGGTAGATGCCAGCATTGTAGCTGTACTGGAACAGTTTGGCTAGAGGCGCAGCTAGTTCTGGAGCACATGTCTTCAGCACTACAGCCGAGATGTTGTCGGGGCCCATAGCCTTTGCTGTATTCAGTGCACTCAGCCGTTTCTTGATATCACATGGTGTGAATCGAATTGGTTGAAGACTGGCTTCTGTGATGGGGATATTGGGAGGAGGCCGAGATGGAGCATCCTCTTGGCATTTCTGGCTGAAGATGGTTGCAAAGGCTTCAGCCTTGTCTTTTGCACTCACGTGCTGGACTCCCCCATCATTGAGGATGGGGATGTTTACAAAGCCTCCTCCTCCCGTTAGTTGTTTAATTGTTGTCCACCACCATTCACGACTGGATGTGGCAGGACTGCAGAGCTTTGATCTGATCCGTTGGTTGTGGAATCACTTAGCTCTGTCTATAGCGTGTTGCTTCCGCTGTTTAGCATGCATGTAGTCCTGAGTTGTAGCTTCACCAGGTTGGCACCTCATTTTTCGGTACACCTGGTGCTGCTCCTGGCATGCTCTTCTATACTCCTCATTGAACCAGGGTTTGGTTTGCCTTTGTCGTGTCCGATGCCAGGTGGTCCGTCCGGTTTTATTCTTCCGACTATTTTTGGCGAGATTTTACAACTGAGTGGCTTGCAAGGCCATTTCAGAGGGCAGTTAAGAATCCAACCACATTGCTGTGGGTCTGGAGTCACATATAGGCCAGACTGGGTATGGACAGCAGGTTTCCTTCCCTAAAGGGCATTAGTGAACCAGATGGGTTTTTACGACAATCCGGTAGTTTCACGGCCACCATTACTGATACTAGTTTTTTTAATTCCAGATTTTTATTTAATTAATTGAATTTAAATTCCCCAGCTGCCGTGACGGGATTTAAACTCATGACTCCAGATTAATAGTCCAGGCCTCTCATAACCACTGTGCTACTGTAGGGGTAAGTCGCTGCAGCCATTTTAACTGCCTGCCCATCTGGTTTTCGTCAGGCGGGCAGAGGTAAAATCGTCTCCTCAGTTTCAGAAACCAATGTAATCTGTTACTTCTTGTGACCAGTCCTATGAAGGGAAATTTAGTCAACTTCTCACCAATTGTGTATTGTGGGCCTGAATTTGCTGAAAACTTGCGCACCTATGGTGTATGCCATTATTATAGTGCAGAAATTCTAGAAAATTATGGCGTGAGTGACATGCCATCTCGTACACCATGCTGTAATTTGCTGGGACTTTTGCGCTGCTCCTCAGAGACCCTTGCTAAAAAAGTTGAAGAGCTAATTATCATTGTTCCGCCCTCATCAAAATCAATGACACCACTGTGATTGCCACTTAGACCATTGCAGAATGGCACTGGAGGGCTCAGAATCAGAAAAGTATTCAATCGCTCAGCAGGTTGCCTGAGAGAATCATTTTTACTGACTTGTTCTATCAACCTCATTGAAATCTTAAACCTCAATTCAATATTAAAATGAATGTCTTGACAGTCAGGCATGTTCTGATTTTCCCCTGACTGATATTTTTATATTAATATTTATTAAGCTCATGCACTAAGCATGAATTGCCACTGGTAATTAAATATGGCTCGGGATCGCACACATCCAGGAGACAACCCTATGCATATCGGTCCCTTCTTAAGGCCGATTTATATGATGGTTTCAGTACCTACTCATCAATCAAATTAAATAAAGCCAACCTGGTCATTCTGTCCATTATTAATAACCTGTTATTCCGTTCTCTGTTGGGCCTCGGTACTTTGGATGTCCATCAGACGTTGGACGCGCTGCTCCCGATTCACAGCTATACTCACTGCAGGGTATTTGAATTATTTTTCCAGCAATTATGGTGTGAATTCACCACAGAAGGATCGGGGAGCACAAGGGTCTAACTTATGCTATTTGTCACCAATATCGCCATTGCAGCCATTTCTGAACGAAAGACACATCAAAGTCAACTAAACAGCTTATAATACATAAAAACAGTAGTAGCAGTCACCTGAAAAGTATGATCACTTGCTTATTTATTTAAAAAAAACAATAGTTTTTTTTCCTACAACACAAACCCTTCCACAGCAAGCTGACCATCTCTTTAATGCACTTATTGTTGTGACTATAAATTGATTTCTTCTGTTTATCTTCCAGCTTTGTCATTCCAAGTCTACCAACCAGAAAGCACAGTCTGAGTCAAAATGTAAAAGTACCTTTATTTTTAATCCCTCGCTACAGGATTTTTGGAGTAATTGTAGGGTAATGACATTTTGTTTATCTTTTAAAAAGCAGAGAAAGGCAGTGACTATGCCAATTACTACCAAGGATTGTGGGATTGCTCGGGAGGTCAGTCGGATGAACTGTCTTTTAACCGTGGTGATGTCATCTATATTGTTAGCAGGGTAAGTTGGTACTATTGGAATAAAAGCACTACTGATTACATTGAATCTGAAATGCACCTTTAAAAGCATGTTAAACTTGTAAGTTACTGATGGGAAATGGTAATACTGTACACTTGAATGTATATGAGCATTGATGTATGCTCTTGGTTACATTCATATTTGTTTTTCAGCATGTGTACTACAGCTTACAAAATAAAATTTTTAAGTGGTAAAAAGGGTTTTTTGTAACAGATATTCTTTATATTACAATATTCAATTAGAACATCAGTTGAGAGCAGATTATTGTGATAGTATGTGATTCCTAGGAGTTAGAATTCTGGCTAAAGCATGAGATTCTGCACTGGTAAGTTCTTGATCTCTGGAGGAACCAGCTAAAATATTAGGTAGATAAATTTACATGAATTTTTAAGTTACTTTCAAAAGTGTATGAATATGGGTAACACACATTTTAAGTTTACATACACGCATTTTAAGTTTACACATTATTTATTGTAAACCCAGAGATTCCAAGTGTAGAGATGCTTTGATGTTCAGTAAGTTAAGTGAGGTGCGTTTACTGCAGTCTCCAAAAATTAACAGACCCTGTCTTGAAAACCCTGTCAACAGGAAGGAAGAATTGAGCTCAAGGAGATTCTTTCAAAGTACATGTCACGGAGACGAGAAGAAAGTTATAACCTCAGAGCTAAAACCATCAGGAAAGACTGAACAGGCTGGGGCTTTTTTCTCTAGAAAAAAAGGCTGAAGGGTGACCTGATAGAGGTCTTTAAAATTATGAAGGTGTTTGATAGGGTCGGCGTAGAGATGATGTTTCCACTTGTGGGGGAGTCTAAAACTAGGGGTCATAAATATAGGACAGTCACTAATAAATCCAATAAGGAATTCAGAAGAAGCTTCTTTATGCAGAGAATGGTTAGAATGTGGAACATGTTACCACATGGAGTAGTTGAGGTTATCAGCGCAGACGCATTTAAGGAGAAGTTTGATAAGTAGATGAGGGAGAAAGGAATAGAAGGATATGCTGATAGGGTTAGATGAAGTAAAGTGGGAGGAGGCTCGTGTGGAATATAAACACCGACATAGACCATTTGGGCCGAATGGCCTGTTTCTGTGCTCTAAATTCTATGTAATAATAAAGCCAAGGATTTTATCCAGAACTTGTATGGATTTATATAATGGTCTGGATAAAGTGGAGAATACAGAATTTATCCTACTTATGAGAACAATTTTAACTCAAAGGTTTAAGGAACATTTTTCCTTTGCCAAAAAATTCTACCACTGCAAATGGAGTATGTGTAAGGGCTGATTTTACCCCTTCCCACCTGATGGGAACGGGGCGGATGGGAGGTCAAATTACCGGTACATACTGTTGCATTTACAACACGCTCCCGCGCACCACCATCTTAACTATGCAGTGTTATAAGTCAACCAAAGCGTCTGCCAGAGACAGGCAGGAGCCTCATGAATATATATAAATTGGAGTCGGATGACGCAATTAGGACCTCTTTACCATTTTAACACAAAATCGCAGAAATCCCGCCCAGTGCCCAACCCACCAGTGAAACCTAGCTGGATTGGTCTCTCAAACCACTGAAGCCGTATTTAAGGGGGCACCCGCTTGCAGGTAATTGGATTGCCAGGAGAGTTTCCAGTCTCCAGATTGCTTTTTACTGGTATTTTTCACCTTATTTATCCTCAGTAAGCTTTATCTGCTTATCATTGGTGCTATTATTGCCAATTTCAATTGGATAGAGGAACAGTTGGAGAAAGAGAAGCAGCAGCAGCCTCAGTAACCACCACCTCAAAACCTTGGAAAAAGAGACGTGAGGGATGAGTTAATTGCTGAACGATTCCAGGGAACTTCTCATTCTCCTGCCCTGAAACCTTACACAAAGCCCTTCTGCATTATTACATCCTTTACTACTCCTTTAATCCTGCATTAAAGAACAATGAAACCATTCAGCCAGCTTCTGTATAAATGACATACTGATAATGCAGATTCAGAAGCTGATATAAAATCATTGCAGGCCAAAGTATCAAATGTGATAAAGGTGATGAATTTAATTCCCAACTCAATAATTGCCTTTCATTCATTTCTCATCCAAGTGTCAATCTATGGTGCCTTTCTTATAAGGTTTCCTAATTATACTACTCGTATAAGGTGCTCCCCTAATGGCCTCAGCAAAGCAGGTGGAAGGCTGCTGTTCCTCTTGTGGGGACCTTTGAGATGCTTAAGGCCAGTAAGAGCCTGGCTGCAGACTGCTGTGCCTTGACTCCTGCCAGGGTAGTCTGGCCCAGCAAACTTGCTGGCACCATGGCAGGTATTGGTTGCTGGGGCAGCGAAGCAACAGATGTGCGGACATCCTGAGAAAGGGCCAATACGTACTGTTCCCATTGAGCCTCTGCCACTCCGGTGGAGCTGGGCCTCATAACTTCCACTGATCTGCGAGAGGGAAGACTGCAGAAGATAAGTGACTCCTTGAAAGCCCCAGCCTATTTGCTCCAATCTCTTCAAAGCGGACATCTGTCTGTGCGAGGGGGATATTTGCCTCTCCAAAGCAGAGCACAGGTGTGTTGTGCAGTGCTGTTGAGAGAGATGAAGAGCTGTACTCACACTTGCTGCTCTTGTGGGGTCATTGAACCTCTTCCTACACTGAAGCCAGGTCCAATGACCACCTACGCCATATATGAACAGGCTTGCTGAATTATGGCCCTGGGGATGCTCCTGTTGTTCCTGGGGAGCAGTATCCCTCCTCCTTGCTTAAATCTCCTCTACAAATACCTCCAGGGAGGCATCAAAAAACCTGGGGGCAGCCCTCTGACTCTTTGATTCCAGCAGAATTGTGTGCATGGTCCTGGAACACAATCGGTCTATGAACATTGGCCAGTTACGCTTGGTATTGCATCATTCAGTCAAAAAATCTCAACTGCTTTACCATTAAATGCTGCTGTCTCAGGCTGAACCAGACAGTTTGCAACCTCGGCATCCTATTTGATCCTGAGGTGAGCTTCCGACCCTATAATCCTCTCCATCACTAAGACCGCCCTTGCACCTCCGTAATATTGCCTGTCTCTGCCTCTGTCCCTGCCTCAGCCCATCTGCTGCTGAAACCCTCATCCATGCTTTTATTACGTCCAGACTCGAATGTTCCAATGCTGTCCTGGCCAGCCACCCATCTTTCACTCTCCATGAACTTTACTTCATCCTTTAACTCTCACCAAGTTCTGTTCACCCATCCACCCCTGTGCTCGCTGACCCACATTGGCTCCCAGTCCAGCAACACCTCAAATTTAAACTTCTCATCCTTGTGTTCATATCCCTCCATGGCCTCGCTCATCCCTATCTCTGTATCCTCCTCCAGCCCTACAACCCTCCGAAAACTCTACAATCCTCCAATTATATTAAATGTTGGTGTTCAGAGAGACTTGGGTGTCCTCGTACAAGAAACATAGAAAGTTAGCGTGCAGGTACAGCAAGCTATTAGGAAGGCAAATGGCATGTTGGCCTTTATTGCAAGGGGGTTGGAGTATAAGAGTAAGGAAGTCTTGCTACAATTGTTACAGGGCTTTGGTGAGACCACACCTGGAGTACTGTGTACAGTTTTGTTCTCCTCATCTAAGGAAGGGTATACTTGCCTTAGAGGCGGTCCAACGAAGGTTCACTAGATTAATTCCTGGGATGAGAGGGTTGTCCTATGAGGAGAGATTGACTAAAATGGGCCTATACTCTCTGGAGTTTAGAAGAATGAGAGGTGATCTCATTGAAACATATAAGATTCTGAGGGGGCTTGACAGGGTAGATGCTGAGAGGTTGGGCTCAATTTTCAAATTAAAAAACGGGTGGGTTGGGGGCGGGGGGGCATTGAAAATTGTCACTATTTCAGACCCGCCTCCAACCTGCCCATTTCCATTTTTCACCGGGGTGGGACAAGGGGCGGGCAACCAAACTGCTCCGAGGAGGCGGGTCGGGCCTTAAAACCTTTCAAGGAGGCTGCAGGCCTCCATTTTTCACTAACTTCCGATTTCAACCCCGGAGGGCCAGGATTCCTGGGCCTTCTGTTTTAAATCTCGTGAAAGGAGGAAAGAAGGCCTGAGACTAACATAGTTGCCGAGAAAGGTGCAGCTTGTGGGCCCGGAGGAGCAGGAGTGCTTCCCCCAGGCTCAACAAGCCTACCTGCACCAACCCCCCAACAATTGCAGGCCCCCGATCCCCCCCACCCCCGATCCCGATCCTCCCCCACCCGCACTCCGATTCTTTGACCCCCGACTCTCCCCCTTAATGATCGCGGACCCCCGTGATGACCCCTGATCCTGACACCCACCCAATACTCGTGATCCCTATGCCCACTTGTGCCTCTTGTCCGCCCATTCCTCATGCCCACCCATGCTCCCCCCGTGCCCCCACCCACCCATCCATACAAACAAAGACTTACCTGCAGATTTACCTGAAGACATCCTCTCCCTGGTTGGTCTCCCGTCCGACTGAGACCAGCCAGTCAGTCGGACGGGAAATTGACAAAAAAAAAGATGTCCTGATGTCAAAATCGTAAGGACGTCCGGGAAACCTGTACTAATGGGTTTCCCTACCTCAATGTGTCCCCCCAACCCCTTCCCAGCTCTGTTTTAAAATCACCCCCATTTTTTCCCCTGGCTGGAGAGTCTAGAACTAGGGGGCATAGTCTCAGGATAAGGAGTCGGCAATTTAAGACTGAGCCGAGGAGGAATTTCTTCACTCAGAGGGTTGTGAATCTTCGGAATTCTGTACCCCAAAGTGCTGTGGATGCTGAGTCGGTGAGTATATTCAAGGCTGAGATAGATAGATTTTTGGACTCTAGGTGAATCAAGGAATATGCGGATCGGGCGGGAAAGTGGAGTTGAGATTGAAGATCAGCCATGATCTTATTGAATGGTGGAGCAGGCTCAAGGGGCCATATGGCCTACTCCTGCTCCTATTTCTTATATTCTTATTCTGGCCTCTTGTGCTGGCTTTGTTCACCCCACCGTTGGCAGCCATGCCTAAGCAGAATTGACCCTGGAATTCCCTCCCTAAACCTCTCCCCTCTCCATTTCTCTCTACTCCTTTAAGCACATAATGTAAGCAGTCACTCCAGGACTTGACCATAATCTAGGCTGGCACTCCAGTGAAGTACTGAGGGGAGAGTTGTATTGTCAAGCATGAATCCTTTGGATTAAACATTAAACAGAGGTCATATCTGCCTGTGGTTCTGGTGGACATTAAAGATCCTATGGCACTGTTAAAAAAAGAACAGGAAATTATTCTGGCGTCCTGGCCAACATCCTTCAACCAACACCATAAAAAAAAGATTAATTGATGCTTCATCCAATTGCTGTTTGTAGCATTTTGTTTTGTACAAACTGGCTGCTGGGTTGGCCTGCATAACTGTCACTACACTTCAAAGTAATTCATTGTATGGGAGGTCCTTTAGGACATTTCCGAGATATATATGATGAGGTGCTGTATAAACGCACATCTTTTTTCTTTCATAGCAGCATCAGAAGAATTCTGAAGTGGAGCAGGCATGAATTTTGTCACTTGTGCAAATGTGACTTATTGGGGGAAGGATTGCATTGTGGCAACCAGAAGGAGAAGAAGGGGAAAAAAAAGGAAAAAGAAATTTACTTTTGACCTCAGGATTTTCCTAGCAATTGGATTTGTCCATTAGACTAAACTAGGTTGTGTAGGGAATAGAAAACTATCTAGGGAGTGTGTCTTTCCCACATTGGTCAATTCAGCAGATCATAAAATGACATCAGTTCTGTGGAGATGCTCAAAGGATAGATTATCCTGCCCTCTCTAAACAATTGTAGATAAAGATGGGGTGGCAGAAATAATTTAGCTTGGGAGTTTAACAAATTTACAGTCAAACATTGTTATAATCAACTTCTCTCACAAACCTATGTGAAACTTTTTTTCTGGCCCTTTCTTTCGTGAGTTAAATCCATGGTTCTAAAAAAGAATGACTTTGTTGGTCCCTGTATATTTTCAATAAATACATTAAATTATTTAATGCTGCAGTTATACTGCAGCTACCAGTCTTTAAGACCAATTGCTGCAGTATGAATACAGTCAAATAGTACCTTACTTACTTTGAGGAGGTGACAAGGAGGTTGATGAGGGTGGTGCAGTGGATGTTGTCTACATGGATTTTAGTAAGGCATTTGACACGGTCCCACATGGCAGACTGGTCAGAAAGGTAAAAGCCCATGGGATACAGGGAAATGTGGCAAATTGGATCCAAAATTGGCTCAGTAACAGGAAACAAAGGGTAAAAGTTGATGGATGTCTTTGCGAATGGAAATCAATTTCCAGTGGTGTGCCACAGGGTTCAGTGTTGGGTCCCTTGCTGTTTGTGGTATATATTAATGATTTGGACTTGAATGTAGGGGGCATGATTGGCAAATTTGGAGATGACACAAAAATTGGCCGTGTAGTTGATAGTCAAGTGGATAGCTGTAGACTCCAAGAAGATATCAATGGGTTGGTGGAGTGGGTGGAAAAGTGGAAAATGGAGTTCAACCCAGAGAAGTGTGAGGTAATGCACTTAGGGAGGGCAAACAGTAAAAGGGAATACGCAGTAAACGGGAATATATTGAGAGGGGTAGAGGAAGTGAGAGACCTTGGAGTGCATGTGCACAGGTCCCTGAAGGTGACAGTACAGGTAGATGAGGTTGTGAAGAAGGCATACGGAATGCTCTCCGTTATTAGCCGAGATATAGAATACAAAAGCAGGGATGTAATGATGGAACTGTATAAAACTCTGGTATGGCCAAACTGGAGTATTGTGCGCAGTTCTGGTCACCACATTACAGGAAGGACGTAATTGGTCTGGAGAGAGTGCAGAGAAAATTTACAGGAATGTTGCCAGGGCTTGAAAATTGCAGCTACGAGGAGAGATTGGATAGGCTGGGGTTGTTTTCCTTGGAGCAGAGGAGGCTGAGGGGAGACCTGATTGAGGTGTACAAAATTATGAGGGGCCCAGATAGAGTAGACAGGAAGTACCTGTTTCCCCTAGCGGAGAGTTCAAGAACTAAGGACATAGATTTAAGCTGATTGGTGGAAGGATTAGAGGGGACATGAGGAAAAACTTTTTTACCCAGAGGGTGGTGCGTGTATAGAATTCGCTGCCCGAATTGGTGGTAGAGGCAGGGACCCTCAACTCTTTATAAAAGTACCTGGACCTGCACCTAAAGTGCTGTATGCTGCAGGGCTGCGGACCGGGTGCTGGAAGGTGGGATTAGAATGGGCACCTGGTTGTTCTTCGAGCCGGCGCGGACACGATGGGCTGAATGACCCCCTTCTGTGTTGTATCTTTTCTATGGTTCTATTGCCAGGCTGGCACTAGAACTGAAACTCTCCTGTCTAGTGGAGAACACTGGGCATGCTTGGGAACGTGCATGCCCAGAGCTCATCTGCCAGCAGTTAAAATTTAAATGCTTGTGCAATGATTGGCAACATTCACAATGTCTAAACATTTAAATGAACTTCAGGTTGATTTAAAAGGTCTACAGGAAGTCCACGGAGCTTGCACTATGTGCAGTGTCAAACTGTGATTACCTCTTCCACAGGTTCTCTCGCCATTTCAGAAACCACTTTGTACTGATCCTTAGTGGGTGATTGGCACACTGGGTTAAGGCACTATTATACTTTTCAGCTTGATGATCTTGCTTCAAGTCCAGCCAGATTGGTGGGATGAAAGTTTCCGTTCTCTGCTGGCATGAAATAATTGTAAACAATTTTACAACACCAAGTTATAGTCCAGCAATTTTATTTTAAATTCACAAGCTTTCGGAGGCTACCTCCTTCCTCAGGAGGAATTTAAAATAAAATTGCTGGACTATAACTTGGTGTTGTAAAATTGTTTACAATTGTCAACCCCAGTCCATCACCGGCATCTCCACATCATGACTGGCATGAAATAAGTTTGGTAGCCTCAACTCAGTTCCCAATGGACATGGATGCATAGCACAGAATTTTCCACAGTAAGACATTAAATTGGGAATCTCAAGGGTGACAAGTCTGGGAAGTAGAAACATTTGCAGTGGTGTCATGGTGGTCTTCTAAGGTTGTACTTTAGGAATATTATCTAAAGAGAGCTTTGTTCTGCATCTGATACTGACTCTAGACTCTAAAGCTCTGGTCCCAACATGGTGCCTTGCTGGTCGGGAGCAATTGGTCGCAGAATTGGCCCTATAGTGTTGTGACTTATCAATGACCTGTGCTCCTGTCCAGTGAGACTCTGAGCCAGGAGCAGAACCTGGCAACAAGATGCCCAAAGTGTTCCAAAAAAATTTGCCTACGGATATTTTTAGTATAAAATGAAGGTGCAGCTGAGATTCGCAGTAGCTGGTTATAAAATAATTTGACTAATTCTTTGCTACAAATGTTTGGAGGGTCAACCTATCAGTCTTCACTGACACATGACATTTCACCTAGTTTGTTCCATGGTTGGAAAGAATTCTATTATAACTTCCTTGTGAGCAGCTGAGCTATCAGCCACTAGTCTTTTCATCTATGAAACATGCCTACAAACGGTTCATGCATTTAAAAATGTCCATGTACTATTTGCTACTCATACTCACTTATCATTTCATTTACTTCTGTGTTCCGTTTCATTTTGTATTCTACAAAAACAGATCAATATTCAACCAAAACAAAAGCTGTGAATCACAGAAATGTCAGACTTACAATTTACGCCACCTGGTGCACATTAGCCAGCTGTGTCATTAATTTGCTCTAAGGGGAATAAAGCACAGGCCTGATGTCACTGTTTGTGTTTGTTTTTGTTGAATATTTCACTTTCTAAAGTTTAAAAATCTAAAAATTGGAGAAAACTTTTTGAAAAATGTAAGTGATTATAAATTAAATCACAAAAGTGTAATTATCTGTCAGATTTGGCTTTACGTTGAATGTTGCAGTAATTAGCCTTGTTCTTTTCACTCGATACTGGTATTTGTGAATTAATTTAAAGTATAACAGTTATTTTATAAAACCTAGTCTTTTCATCCCAAATTACATTAAGGTTTCTATCTGTGAACAGAGAAATGTGAAATTTTTGTTGCTTTTATGGATGCCAGGATTTTTCCAAAGCACCACGTTTTGTGTGTGTGCTTTCTACACCTATGATTAGTGTTGCTGACCAGAGCTATGGTATAGAAGAAATCGTTCACTGTATGAGTGTCAACAATGATTCACATCCTACTCCAGAACTTGAGCACATGATCTAGGCTGACACTTCATTGCAGTAATGGAGGAGAGCTTCATTGTCCAATGAATTATCTGTCAGATGAGACATTAAAATGAGGTCCCACCTTCTTGCTTAGGTAGATGCAATCCATTGGCATTGTTGAGAAAAGAGCAGGGAGTACTCCTAATGTCATGGCCTGCATTTCCCCTTCAACCAAGCAGATTAACTGATGATTCATCTCATTGCTGTTTGGGATTTTGGTGTATGCAAATTGGCTGCCATTGGCTGCATAACAACAGTAACTATACTTCAAACGTAATTCACTGAATGTAAAGTGCTATGTGATGTCCTAAGGACGTGATATGGTGTTATATAAATGCAAATTATTTTTCTTAAAGCAGGAGGCAATACTGTTTATGTGGTACGGGCACAAGATAATTATGTGACTACACTATTCATTCTAGGTTATCAAAAAGGAAAATAAAATCTGTGAATAACCTACTACAGCTTAGATCACTCATCGTGACTTTTTAAATTACATTTTAAGGTTTCCTATTATATAAATGACTGAAAGCAGATATTGTTTTTGAGCAGGCTGAAGGTGAACTGGTTATATTTTGAGTGCAATTCATTGTCAATTCATGACTAGTTGGAAACTTCCTTGATATCTGCACATGCATCATAAAAACATAGAAAATAGGAGCAGGAGTAGGCCATTTGGCTCTTTGAGCCTGCTCTGCCATTCAATATGATCATGGCTGATCCTCTATCTCAATACCATATTCCCGCTCTCTCCCTATACCCCTTGATGCCTTTTGTGTCTAGAAATCTATCTATCTCCTTCTTAAATCTATTCAGTGACTTGGCCTCCACAGCCTTCTGTGGTAGAAAATTCCACAGGTTCACCACCCTCTGAGTGAAGAAACTTCTCCTCATCTCGGACCTAAATGTCCTACCCGTATCCTGAGTCTGTGACCCCTTGTTCTAGACCACCCAGCCAAGGGAAACATCCTCCCTGCATCCAGTCTGTCTAGCCCTTTTATGCATTTCAATGAGCTCCCCTCTCATTCTTCTAAACTCTAGTGAATACAGGCCTAGTCAACCCAATCTCTCCTCATACGACAGTTCTGCCATCCCAGGAATCAGTCTGGTGAACCTTCGCTGCACTTCCTCTATGGCAAGTGTATCCTTTCTTAGGTAAGGAGACCAAAACTGCACACAATACTCCAGGTATGGTCTCACCAAGGCCCTGTATAACTGCAGTAAGACATCCTTGCTCCTGTACTCAAATCCTCTTGCAATGAAGGCCAACATACCATTTGCTTTCCTAACTGCTTGCTGCACCTGCATGTTTGCTTTCAGTGACTGGTGTACAAGGACACCCAGGTCCCTTTGTACATCAACATTTCCCAATCTATAACCATTTAAATAATACTCTGCCTTTCTGTTTTTCCTTCCGAAGTGGATAACTTTACATTTATCCACGTTATACTGTATTTGCCATGTATTTGCCCACTCACTCAACTTGTCTAAATCACCTTGAAGCCTCTTTGCATCCTCCTCACAATTCACAATCCCACCTAGTTTTGTGTCGTCAGCAAAGTTGGAAATATTACATTTGGTTCCCTCATCCAAATCATTGATATATATATTGTGAATAGCTGGGGCCCAAGCACTGATCCCTGCAGTACCCCACTAGTCACCACCTGCCATCCCGAAAAAGACCCATTTATTTCTACTCTCTGTTTCCTGTCTGTTAACCAATTTTCAATCCATGCCAGTATATTACCCCAATCCCATGCACTTTAATTTTGCACACTAACCTCTTATGTGGGACTTTATCAAAGGCCTTCTGAAAATCCAAATACACCACATCCACTGGTTCTCCCTTATCTATTCTACTAGTTACCTCCTCAAAAAACTCCAGTAGGTTTGTCAAACACGATTTCCCTTTCATAAATCCATGTTGACTTTGTCTAATCCCTTTGATATTTTCTAAGTGTCCTGTTATCACATCCTTTATAACAGACTCTAGCATTTTCCCTACTACTGATGATAGGCCAACCAGTCCGTAGTTCCCTGTTTTCTTTCCCTCCTTTTTTAAATAGTGGGGTTACATTTGCCACCCTTCAATCTGCAGGAAGATCTATAGAATTTTGGAAGATGACAACCAATGCATCCACTATTTCCATGGCTACCTCTTTTAGTACTCTGGGATGCAGATTATCAGGCCCTGGGGATTTATCGGCTTTCAGACCCATTAATTTCTCCAGCACTTTTTTTACTAATACTAATTTCCTTTAATTCCTCCTCTCTAGACTCTTGGTTTCCTAGCATTTCTGGGAAGTAATTTGTGTCCACTTCTGTGAAGACAGAACCAAAGTATTTGATTAATTGCTCTGCCATTTCCTTGTTCTCCATTATAAATTCTCCCGTTTCTAACTGTAAGGGACCTGCATTTGTCTTCACTAATCTTTTTCTTTTTACATACTTGTAGAAGCTTTTACAGTCCACTTTTATGTTCCTTGCAAGTTTACTCTCATACTCTATTTTTCCCCTCTTATTCAATCTCTTGGTCCTTCTTTGCTAAATTCTAAACTGCTCCCAATCTTCAGGCTTGCTACTTTTTCTGGCAACTTTATATGACTCCTCTTTGGATCTAATATTTAATCTATCCTTAATTTCTTTTGTTAGCCATGGTTGGGCCGCATTTCCTTTCGTGTTTTTGTGCCAAAAAGGAATGTATAATTGTTGCAATTCATGCATTCGTTCCTTAAACGTTAGCCATTGCCTATCCACCATCATGCCTTTTAATGAAGCTTCCCAATCTATCATAGCCAACTCACTCCTCATACCTTCGTAGTTTCCTTTGTTTAGATTTAGAACTCTAATTTCGGATTGGACTATTTCACTTTCCATCTTAATGAAGAATTCTATCATGTTACGGTCACTCTTCCCTGAAGGACCCCGCACAACAAGATTATTAATTAACCCCTTCTCACTGCACAATACCCAATCTAGGATAGCCTGTTCCCTAGTTGGCTCCTCAACGTACTGGCCTAAAAAACCATCTTGTACACTCTCCAGGAATTCATCTTCCACAGTACTATTGCTAATTTGGTTTGGCCAGTCTATATGTAGATTAAAGTCACCCATGATTACTGTAGTACCCTTGTTACATGCATCTCTAATTTCCTGTTTGATGCCGACCCCTGCATTACCACTACTCTTTGGAGGCCTATAGACAACTCCCATCGTCAAGGTGCAAATAAGATTCTAGATGTTGCAAAACAGTTACTTGTTCAACTGCACATGCACAATGTACAAATAAATCAATTTCACAGTCTGGAATGATCTTAATTTGAAGGAGTTTGTTTTCCTCTGTCTGAATTGGCTTTCAGATATTTCTCTTACAAACTTGCTGTCATTCTGTTTTAAACTCTCCTGTTTCCTGACCTGCTTATTCATTATTTGTATCTTTTCAATTACTTTCTTCCACAAATTTCTATTTTTTTGTTTGTGTATTATGTAATTTGAAATAAGCAAGGATTATTCTAATAGTAGTTCAAAAGAGCCGTATTTAAATATTTGCAACAAAATCTACTATGTCCAGAAGTTGAGTGGTTGTGTTTTGAAAAATAATAAATTGAAATCCTAAAATTAAACATAAAAATTGCAACCATAAAATCCTTTTTTAAAAAACTGTAGTTGAACTATGTTCAGCTTGTGAGCCAAACGTGTCTGCATACTTTGCAAACAAACAGTGACCCTGATGTGTAGTTGAACTGGAGTTTAAAAAAATAAACAAAAGAAATGTAAGAAATTTAGCAATGAGTAGATAGTATTTTTATGACTTGAGGCACTGGTTTGTATGGTATATTATCGCTTTGTATAGATTGTTAATATAAGCAAGCAGTAATTGTGTTATTGGGACAGCAGCATTGTTTCATTATCTGAATTCACAATAATTGTCTCATTTAAATGAATTGCATCCAGTGGTAAAACAGAATAATCTTTTTTAAAAAGTGGAAAGTTCTGCTGTAAACACTGGACATCAGCTTCCCACTGCAATGCAATTAGTCAGCCCTTGGGTGGGTTTGTCATTGCAGACTCCAGAGCTGAGAATATAAACAACCTAGTCACTACAGAATCTCTATTCTCCTGCTAGGGATTACAATGGCACGATAACTCAGAAAAGTACAAGGAACGTCAATTGTGTTTTCATATACCTCTACTTGTATGAGATGAGTAACTTCAATTGATTTTGAACCTACCAGGAGTGTCAACAACTCGCTCCCTGCAGGACCAAACTTTAAATAAGGTTAAAATTATTGAAATTACGAGTGCTGAATGGTGCAAAATCATAATACAAAATTATACTGATTAAGAAGGTGATTTTATGCTGCAAGTTGTTAAATTGTGTTTTCCCTTCACTTCCTTTTAGATCATTAATGGAGGCTAATTTCCCACTTACTGCTTGAATTTTGAAAAAATAATATTAGGTATTCATTGTTCCTTTTGGAACAGGGTAAAACTCAGTGTGGATTATAAATTAGTTTATTGCAAAAAGTTATTGTTCAATATTTGTACTTTGAGTTTAAAAAAAAATATATAGAGTTGTGCCTGGAATTTCCACGGGGTTCTCCCAATCTCTCACCATAGCATTGGTGGAAACCTGGAGAAATGGCATAAATGGCTGTTTATGCCTTTTCTCCAGGGTTTCTGTTGAAGTTAGAGCTGGAAATTGGGAGAACTGAATGAAAATTCTACCACTACTTTTTTTTAAACCATACAACAAAAGCTACCTATAATTTTGCACAGAATTAGCAATTTCATTCAAGTCATAAAAAAATAGTGCAGAAATTAAAATATTTATTTCACCAGTAAGGCACTGGAGTAATTACACATTTTTGGGCAGGGTAGAATGAATTTTTGCTTCTAATGTCTGCTATATACCTGTGTAATCCAAATTCCATCCATGTCCATTCGCAGGCATGTTTTGGCTGCACTCCATTACAGAGCCTCCCTGTCTGGCTATATTTTCAACCATCTACATCTCCCAAACCGCTGCAGTGGCAGTGTGGCCCATATCACCAAATCACACCTTAGTTTCTTCCCCCTACTCTTCAGGTATTTTCTTCTCCTTTAAGCATTTTATCTTGTTCCACGCCTCTCGCCTCTCTTTTAAAATCCTCATTGTCTACCACCCCACCCCGAGTTTCTAACTGATATATTCTCCCTCCTTTCCTCCCTCATCCTCAGTAATTTCAACCTTCATCTCAGCTCCCCTTGCCCTCTCTTGAATTCACTGACCTTCTGTACCACCATACTCTCCTACTCAGATTCACGGCTATCCTGTCGACCGTGCCATCTCTATCAGACAAGGCCATCTCCAACCATTTTGTTGTATGCCAATACCCCCTTCCAACCCTACTTCTTTCTGTGTCAATCCCTGGGGGAGAAATTCTCCCCCGCCCTCCCCACCAAAATCACTTACAACTGCACTTTCTAAATCCCAACTTTGGCCCTCCATTCACCGCAATTTTTACAAACTACCACCCTATCTTCAACCTCCCTTGCCTTTCCAAAGTTCTTGAACGTCTTGTCGCCAGCCAAATCCGTGCCCATTTTTCCTGCATCTTCATATTTGAATCTCTCCAATCAGGTTTCCATCCCTGCCACAGCACTAAAACAGCCTTAACCAAAGTCACAAGTCATATCCTCTATGTTGGTGACACTGGTGCATTATCCCTTCTTGTCTTCCTAGACCTCTCCAGACTCGAGACCTTTATTTTTATTTTATTTTCTCTCTTGGCCCATCTTTGATTCTTCTCTCCTGTCTCTCCCTTTTGGCTAGAGGTACAAACCATAAAAGATGCAAACAGGCTCAAAACTAAGGATGAGTATAAAATAGTAAATATTCTGCGTGATTACTTCTTCCAAGTATTCACAAGAGAAGACATGAACATTACGGGCTCCTCAAACAGACGTAACCCAAGTCAATTACTTCAATGCGAATAAATTGGAAAACCTAGACAGGCTATAAGAGTTCAAAATAAACCCCTGGGGATAGATGGTATTTAGCTCAAAGTGCTGAGAACGACTACGAAGGAGATCTGTGAGGCATTGTCAATCATTTGAGGAAGTCACTGGACACTGGGGAGGTACCAATAGATTGGAGACAGGCTAATGAGATGCCCATATTCAAAAAATGTGACAAAACAGACACAGGCAACTACAGGCTGGCCACTGCTGGGGGGAGCGCCTGCTGTAGAAGGCAGCACCAGGGGGGCCCGAGAGGAGGTTGGGGTCGGAGGTGGGGGGAAAGGAGAGAGAGAGATCGGATCGCTAGGAGGAGAGGAGAGCGGTCGGATCGCGAGGCGGGGAGGAGAGAGGTCGGAACGCGAGGGGGGCAGAAGAGAGGTCGGATCGCGAGGGGGCAGGAGAGAGGTCGGATCGCAAGTGGGGGCGGGGAGAGAAGTCGGATCGCGAGTGGGGGGCGGGGAGAGAGGTCGGATCGCGAGTGGGGGTGGGGAGAGAGGTCGGATCGCGAATGGGGGGCGGGGAGAGAGGTCGGATCGCGAGTGGGGGGCGGGGAGAGAGGTCGGATCGCGAGTGGGGGTGGGGAGAGAGGTCGGATCGCGAGTGGGGGCGGGAGAGAGGTCGGATCGCGAGCGCGGGGAAGAGAGAGATTAGAGCACGCGACCACGGGGAGGGAGGGAGGGAAAGAGATTGAATCGCAAGGAGGATATCAGATCGTGGTGGGGGGGGGGCGGTTGGAAGAGAAGAGAGGAGATTATTGAAAAACCTTACTTAATTACCTTGGCCTTGATTTTAGCCCTCGTTGCCCAACGAGAAAGGTGCGTGGGAAGAGTTAAGATCAAGCTGAGCCGACTTACTGGCCTGAGGTCGCTCTGTTTCCGTCTGGCGCCATCTTATCTTCATCGACTTTGAAGTCGACTGACGCTCCCACTACAGCCTGGCGGGGGCCTACTTTAAATTCAAAAGTCATGGCCCGATAACGTCACCGGCGCAATGAAGTGATCTTAACAAAAAGTCAGGGGGAGTCCCGTACTATCTGGAGCCCGACAGCAGAACCACACCGGGAACTGCCGACTGGCCAAAGGAGGCCAAGGTAAGTTTAAGAAAATTACTTTAGTCAGAACTCCTTGTGGGCCAGGAGAAGCAGGAGTGCTCCCCCCAGGCCCCACAAGGAGTCCCTGGGCTTCTCCAGCCCCAGCCTGCCACTGATTGCGGTGGAACCCCCCACCCCCCCCCCCCCCCGATTGCCTCTGCACCACTCCAGCCCCTCCTCTTCCACCCACCTCCCCCCCCACAATTGACACCAGACTCCCCCCGCCCCAATGACTGCTGAGGACCATTCCCACAGGTCCCTGGCTGCGGCCAAATTCCTGCTGCCACCAACCGGTCAATTGGTGGATCTGGCTGGGTTCAGGCGGGACTGTGAGAACGTTTATGTAAAGAGGCTGTGCCATTAAGATCAGCGGGGTTTCCACATCCCCAGATTCTCTGGATGCGCTGCCTGCTTTGTGGCTCGTGCGCACCGCACCCAACCTCCTTTTTCAAATCGGGGCCCTTTGTTGGAATCCCATAACGTGGTACGGTGGTTCCTTTTAATCAATTTGATCCGACACCATATTGGTGAAGAATTGAAGTTTTATTGTTTACAGGCAGCAAATGATACACATTTTTTTTTATTCATTCATGGGATGTAGGCGTCGCTGGCAAGGCCAGCATTTATTGCCCATCCCTAATTGCCCTTGAGAATGTGGTGGTGAGCCGCATTCTTGAAACGCTGCAGTCCTTGTGGTGAAGGTTCTCCCACAGTGCTGTTAGGAAGGGAGTTTCAGGATTTTGACCCAACGATGATGAAGGAATGGCGATATATTTCCAAGTCAGGATGGTGTGTGACTTGGAGGGGAACGTGCAGGTGGTTTTGTTCCCATTTGCCTGCTGCCCTTGTCCTTCTAGGTGGTAGAGGTCATGGGTTTGGAAGTCGAAGAAGCCTTGGCGAGTTGCTGCAGTGCATTTTGTAGATGGTGTACACTGTAGCCACGGTACGCCGGTGGTGAATTGAATGAATGTTTAGGGTGGTGGATGGGGTGCCAATCAAGCGGGCTGCTTTGTTCTGCTTTTTGAGTGTTGTTGGAGCTGCACTCATCCAGGCAAGTGGAGAGTATTCCATCACACTCCTGACTTGTGCCTTGTAGATATGGAAAGGCTTTGGGGAGTCAGGAGGTGAGTTACTGGCTGCAGAATACCCAGCCTCTGACCTGCTGTTGTAGCCACAGTATTTATGTGGCTGGTCCAGTTAAGTTTCTGGCCAATGGTGACCCCCAGGATGTTGATGGTGGGGGATTCGGCGATGGTAATGCCATTGAATGTCAAGGGGACTCTCTGTTGTTGGCGATGGTCATTGCCTGGCACTTGACTGGCGCAAATGTTACTTGCCACTTATCAGCCCAAGCCTGATACATGCGGGCACGGACTGCTTCATTATCTGAGGGGTTGCGAATGGTACTGAACACTGTGCAATCATCAGCGAACATCCCCATTTCTGACCTCATGATGGAGGGAAGGTCATTGATAAAGCAGCTGAAGATGCTTGGGCCTAGGGCACTGCCCTGAGGAACTTGTGCAGCAGTGTCCTGGGGCTGAGATGATTGGCCTCCAACAACCTCTACCATCTTCCTTTGTGCTAGGTATGACTCCAGCCACTGGAGAGTTTTCCCCCGATTCCCATTGACTTCAATTTTACTAGGGTTCCTTGGTGTCACACTCGGTCAAATGGTGCCTTGATGTCAAGGGTAGTCACTCTCATCTCACCTTTGGAATTCAGTTCTTTTTTGTCCATGTTTGGACCAAGGCTGTAGTGAGGTCTGGAGCCGAGTGGTCCTGGCAGAACCCAAACTGAGCATCAGTGAGCAGGTTATTGGTGAGTAAGTGCCGCTTGATAGCACTGCCGATGCCACCTTCCATCACTTTGCTGATGATTGAGAGTAGACTGATGGGGCAGTAATTGGCCGGATTGGAGTTGTCCTGCTTTTTTGGACAGGACATACCTGGGCAATTTTCCACGTTGTCGGGTAGATGCCAGTGTTGTAGCTGTACTGGAACAGCTTGGCTAGAGGCGCAGCTAGTTCTGGAGCACAAGTCTTCAGCACTACAGCCGGGATATTGTCGGGGCCCATAGCCCTTGCTGTATCCAGTGCACTCAGCCATTTCTTGATATCACGTGGAGTGAATCAAATTATCTGAAGACTGTCTTCTGTGATGGTGGGGATATTGGGTGGAGGCCGAGATGGATCATCCACTCGGCACTTCTGGATGAAGATGGTAGCAAATGCTTCAGCCTTGTCTTTTGCACTCATGTGCTGGACTCTGCCATCATTGAGGATGGAGATGCTCACGGTGCCTCCTCCTCCCATTAGTTGTTTCATTGTCCACCACCGTTCACGACTGGATGTGGCAGGACTGCAGAGCTTTGATCTGATCCGTTGGTTGTGGAATCGCTTAGCTCTGACTATAGCATTTTGCTTCCGCTGTTTTAGCATGCATGTAACCCTGTGTTGTGGGTTCACCAGGTTGACACCTCATTTTTTAGGTATGCCTGGTGCTGCTCCTGGCATGGTCTTTTACACTTCTCATTGAACCAGGGTTGATCCACTGGCTTGTTGATAATGGTAGAGTGAGGAATGTGCTGGGCCATGAGGTTACATCATCGAGCAATTACTAATAACGCCAGACTGGAAATATATTCCCCGTCTATGACTGGACAGCTAGCGCGGGTGGCACTTCTATATTACTCGCTCCGCCTGCTTCCGTTAGGTTTCCCCATTTAGAACCACACAGGGTTACGCCGTTTTTCCAGCATTCACGCCCCCTGGAAGTATCTGATTCCTTTGATATTCCGACTGTGCTTCTGGTAGCTATGGCTCAATCTTATACACCGTTTCCTGCCTGGGGCATGCCCAGTCCTGCACGTACTGTCTCGCAGGTGATTTGTCCAGGTAGGGGGTGTTCCCTCTTAACCTGTGATAATCTGATCTTGGCTGTCTCCATTGCAGGTTTTTTATACACAACCACATTCCTCTCTTCATGTTTTAATGTTTCCCCAGCTGGCTGACCCATTGTGTGTCTGCATTCTTTCTCCCAGTGAGTTGATGGGCTGCTAATTTCTGGTGCCTTCACCTCCCTTCTTTTCATCAGGGTTAATGGCTGCTGATTCATAGTGCTTTACACACTCCCTCCTTTTAGCAGGGTTAATGAGGCTGCTGGTTCATGGTTTTTTTGCACACTCCTGGTTTGGCTGCTTAATCTTAGTTTCTTTAACCCATCTACAGTTCATTTCATATTTTGTCGTTTTTTTTTTTAGCTTATTCACCTTTTCTTACACCTTGTCTTCCTAATTCAGTGCAGTAAGCAACTTTTGTACCTGATTATTAATGTAATGCCACACTCACCATTTTTATTATATTTTCAAGAGTTTACCTATATTTTATGAAGCTATTGTACACACGGTGCTTCTCAGCTTGTTACTGTCCAACGAACAGCAATATAGGTTTAAGGATTGAAGCAAATTGTTGGTTTTAACACACTCTTTAAATATCAAACGAAGGAATACTGGAAACTTGTAATTTCGTACCTGCCAATGGAGTTGGCTTCTTTTCAGAAACCAGATCATAAGTGCTTATGTACAGACACGAAGCTGTGGCTCATGGCATTAACAGCTGGTGTGCTAAGGTTCAGCTGAAGAGCTGAGCTGCATTAACCTGTTGTTTTTTGCTTACACATCAGAAAGTACTGTTCAGTTGGGAATTCCTGACTTACCCATAAGTCCTTTTCATAAAAGTTAGATTTCAGGTCCAATCATTTACAATTGCCGCATACTGCTACTGTCTGTGTTTAGCAAGAAAATGGAGCTATTATAAATACTAGCACATAGAAAGCATAATAATGTATAACATTTCACACAAAAAATGGTATTTACTGAATTTGAATCCCAATCTTAAAGGTGGTGAAATTCAAAGGTTTTGTATTTGAAGCACTACATATAATCTATGGACCCATTTTGCATCTAAACTCAATCACTTCATTTACACTACAGTACTCAAGGGTAGCTGGAGAAGTAATCCCTGTCCTAGTCCATTTGTGCATGTGCAAAAACATTGATTAAGCTTTATTTAATTATGACACAAACAGGATATTAACCATTTGGAGGCATTTATTCCATTGCTGGTCCATGTGCAGGTTTACACTGAAAACACACCGATATAGAAAGAAAGAATTTGCATTTATATTATATTTTTCATATCCTAAGGGTGTCCAAAAGCATTTCACAGTCAATGAAATGCTTTTGAAGTATAGTCACTATTGCAATGTAGGCAAACATGGCAGGCGGTTTGAGCACAGCAAAGTCCAACGAACAGCAATATGGTAAACGACCAGATAATCTGTTTTTGGCGGTGGTGGTTGAGGGATAAATGTTGGTCAGGACACTGGGGAGAACTCCCCTGCTCTTAATCGAATAGTGCAATGGGATCTTTTACATCTATTTGAGAGGGCAAATGGGGTCTTGGTTTAATATCTCCTCCAAAAGACGGCACCTCTGACAGTGCAGCACTCCCTCAGTATTGCACTGAAACGTCAGTCTAGATTATGTGCTTAAGTCTCTTGAATGGGGCTTAAACCTACGACCTTCTGACTCGAGCGAGAGCGCTACCACTGAGCCAAGGCTGATATAAATATATGAACATGTTTGAATCAGGGACCTGAATTTTTAATGCTGAATTTGTACCAATATAGTTTATTTTTTGAACTTCTGCACTAGAGTCCTTTTTTCACCTGTTCAAAGACTGAGTGTAAATTTAACTACTCTATTAGAAGAAACAATAGGTTGCTGAACAGCAATACAACATTAGGTTTCCATCTCATGTATGTCGTCTCTAAATAATTTCTGCTTCATTGCGCTGTGTGCAAGATAACTTATGAAATGATGACCTGTGTTGTAAGGAGCATTAAGTGAAACCATGTGATGAGCATTTTATAGTGATGGTCCAGTGTTTGTGGGAAAACATTACTGACCTCTGTTCAGTAGGTAAAATAAAACCTGCTAGACAGTATTGATCTTATTTTCTGCTTGGTGCTATTTGTTTTGTTAGTCCTTGTGTGCATTAGCAGCAATGTATCACATGTACACCTGCATGAAATTCAAGAAACTGGTACAAAGCATTTGTGCATCCAGCTGCACCATCATGTGGCTAAAAAGGGAAGTGTCTTTCAACTTGGACACATCTACCCCAATTTGCTTTAACTTGTCACCATTTTCTGCTCGTCACAGGTACACCAAATGTTATCAATTAGATAATTGTGGCTGCAGTTGAACGAGCTCTTGAGTTGATGCAAAGGTGTTTTTGGTGCACATCAACACAAAGAGGTAGTATAATTTGGGGCCTGACTGTTGAATCCACACATTGCTTGGGTTTCACACTATCTGTAATATAACTCCAGTCCAGTGTAAAGCCACATTTTAAAAGTACCCAGGCCATCCATTGGACGTGCTGGGAACTTTTAAACTTACTTTTTGCTCTTTAATGTCACAAGAGAATTAATGCCCCCACATGCTCTGTCATAACATTAGCACTAATTTGCCAGGGTAACGGAGCTGTGAGCATGTACCAAGTACAGATGTCCAGTGCTCCTCTGTTAAGCCTAATGGGACTTGCAGCAAACAATATAAATTGGGCCTGACTGCTGCGCACAGCTCTAGATGCTGGTCTCAAACCAGTGTCTAAAGTATAATGGCAGCTTATGATACAAACCACCCTTTCTTTAAACAGTATGTAAACATAAAAGTACAATGAGGGGTGAAATTTCCTGTGGGAGTGTAATTGGGAAGTTATGCCCATTTGTGCATCCATTTTGTCAATGGATGCCTAAATTTATGCCTAAATTTCCTGCCACTCTCATTAGGGTCATATGCCGGAACGTAAAAATCGCATTAACAATAGGGGCCTGAGGATTGCGCAGAACTTACACCATACACTCCTTCTTTAAGTATGAAGATTGGAGTTTGAAGCCATCTAACTGTCATTCATGCACGTTAGGCACAGCATGTTTAAGAACATGCAATTGTGAAAGCTTTTCAATTTTTAATGTAACTCATATTGATGCCATAAAAATTATTCAAAGAAACAGAAAATACAACACAGGTCTCAGTGAGGATAAATTTTTTAAAAACTTAAAAATCGCAATAAAACACGAGAAAAATGACTTTGTTCTCTGCTGCACCAGAAATCTAGGCTTAATTCTACACCCGTTTTGAACCAAGGTAATTGCAGGAAATTTGTGTATATAGCTCTTAGCCTGGGGCAGAGCCACTATGAGTCGAGATGCATTCAGGTACGGGGATCGTTGGGAATTTGGGCATAGTGTAATTATGTGCATAACACACTCGCGCCTGAGTTTCCTCGATCTTTTATGCCAGGTATTTGCCTTAGGTCCTGATTACGCCTGTCTTTTGGCGCAAATGCACAGGAAATTCCATCCCTGAAGTTTTAATAAAATGATTTAGTTATAATGGATACAATTTTTAGTAGGTTGAGAGAAAGTTACAAAATATGTTAAGACTGATGTAATCTGATCTTACGCTGATGAAATGATTATCCATTTTTAGCTGGAAAATTAAAAGTACTTAGAACAGCTACATTTTAAAGGTGTTTAGTTTAAATAATATTTTCTTAAAAAGGTACCAGTGATGCACTATATCTTTTATTTATGCATATTTATCTTCAAACCATCTCTGTCCTTTACACATATTTGAAAATAGGTATACAAAAAAATCTCCAGCTCGAGTTTGCCATTTATGCTTTTGAGATTCCAGCCATGCATCTTTTTCTAAAATCCATTTTTGTTGTTATCCTCTTGGGCATATTTGCCAATGTCAGACCATTGGTAACATTGTGTTTTTATTGGAAAACCGTGCAATGCCATCAAAATAAATAGAGTTGCTTTTTAAAAAAATAGTGAAACATATCAGATGATAAAACTCTGTAAAAATCAGCAAGTCTCCAAGAATGTTAGTGCGACTTGACTGATTCATGGATTCCTTTCCTGATTTAGACAGTTTTGTCCCAAGTATGACGCCACTTATAATCAATGCATACTTCTTTTGGAGTTTTGGAAAATTATTTGAAGTAGCAGTTCCTCGTTTTAGAATTCCCCAATATATTGAGCTAATGGTTTTAAGTGATTCACTCTGTAGCTGATGCCTCTATGAGAGGTAAAGTTACTCTGTATGTTACAGATAGTGCACTTGGTAACTCTGTGTTAAGGTGTAGTAATTTTGTGTATTTGTAGTAACTAAGTGTGTTCACTTCTCTTCCCCCCCCCCCCCATTTAGAACTTTAAATTACATGCAGAATTAGTCAGTCTTCACTTGATGCACATATCACATTACTGACATCCAATCAAAGTTGGTGTTCAAGCAGCAAAGATCCAGAGGGAGCAGAGAGCAATCTAGTAAGTTAGTGAATTGTTACAGAACACACGGCAACATGGATTTAGCACCTATCGTCACTTTGATTTGTTGTAGGAAGAGGAGCACAAGGAATAGGAAAAGGAAGCCCAGGGAGATTAGGGGCCATTGGAAAAGAGTTACCAGGCAGCGTGGCTTCTCCAGGCAAGTTAGCTACTTTAGCTTCATTGAGGAATGCTGTGAGGAGGCTATGCCTCACCAGGGCTGGCACTCATCCATTGTGTCACCTCTCGAAATAAGACTTTCAGCAAGGAGCTACATCAATGTCTGCCAGAGCAGTAAAAGTGATAATGGCACTAAACTGGTGCACAACAACAGGCAACAAATTATAGCTGCAAATGCATGTTTTTCTGGCAGTGGTCGTGACACACAATCCTATTGGAATCATAGGGCCCGATATTTACTGGGAGGCAGGGAGGGTGTGGGGGAGCGTGGTAGCACGGGGAAAACATGGCAAGGCCGGGTACATGGAGGTTCTGCCGAATTTAACGGCAGGACCTCATTATAATTTTTTTTCTTCAGTTGCACGCCTGGCAGCCGGCCAAATTGAGAGGCTGGCTGGCTGCCGGGTGGGAAAACCAGCGGCAGGAGGCCACAGCCGGGGACTCTTAGGGACGATCCCCGGCAATCGGGATAGAGGGAGCTGCAGAGCAGGGCTTGGTGGGGTGAGGGCGGTGTGGTGGTGGAAGGGAGGAAGCTACAGATCAGGGTGCACACCCCTGCTTCTCCTTGCCCACAAGGAGTGCTATAAGAAGCACTTACCTTCTGAAGCTGGCAGCTCCCGCCTCCTTTTCGCTGCTGGGTTTCTGAGCCCTGGGAAACCCGTACAGCAACAGCTAAATTCAAATCAGGCTCCCAATTGCACTGTGCGAGCCCAATTTAAATATGTTAATGAAGCGTCCCGCCTGTTGAAGACAGGACACTCGCACGGCTCGAAACCCGTCGCCATAAAAACGGCAACAGGCTCATACATGGCAAGTTGATTTTTGGAATCAATTCTGAGGGACAGCATAAATCGTCATTTAGCACGGGTTAATCAGACAGCCAGCATGGATTTGTTAAGGGAAGGTTGTGTCTGACTAACTTGATTGAATTTTTTGAGCAGGTAACAAGGAGGGTCGATGAGGGTAATGCTTTTGATGTAGTGTACATGGATTTTAGCAAGGCTTTTGACAAAGTCCCACGTGGCAGACGGGTCAAAAAAGTAAAAACCCATGGGATCCAAGAGAAAGTGGCTAGTTGGATCCAAAATTGGCTCAGTGGCAAGAAGTAAAAGGTAATGGTTGACAGGTTTTTTTACGACTGGAAGGCTGTTTCCAGCAGGCCCCACAAGGCTCAGTACTAGGTCCCTTGCTTTTTGTGGTATATATTAATGATTTGGACTTGAATGTGGGGGGCTTGATCAAGAAGTTTGCAGATGGTACAAAAATTGACTCTGTGGTTGATGGTGAGGAGGAAAGCTGTAGACTGCAAGAAGATATCAACGGACTGGTCAGGTGGGCAGAAAAGTGGTAAATGGAATTCAATCCAGAGAAGTGTGAGGTAATGCATTTGGGGAGGGCAAACAAGGAAAGGGAGTACACAATAAATGGGAGGATACTGATAGGTGTAGAGGAACAAAGGGACTTTGGAGTGCATGTCCACAGATCCCTGAAGGTAGCAGTTCGCTAGGGTTGTTTTCTTTGGAATAAAGAAGGCCAAGGGGAGATTTAATTGAAGTATATAAAATTATGACAGGACTATATAGAGTGGATAGGGAGGACCTATTTCCCTTAGCAGAGGGTTCAGTGACCAGGGGGCATAGATTTAAAATAATTGGTAGAAGGATTAGAGGGGAGCTGAGGAGAAATCTTTTCACCCAGAGGGTGGTGGAGGTTTGGAACTCACTGCCTGAAAGGATGGTAGAGGCAGAAACCCTCAACTCACTTAAAAAGTACTTGGATGAGCACTTGAAATGCTGTAACCTACAGGGCTACGGACCAAGTGCTGGAAAGTGGGATTAAGTCGGATAGCTCTTTTTTGGCTGGCACGGACACGATGGGCCGAACGGTTTCCTTCTGTGCCGTAACTTTCTATGATTCTATGATTGGGGATGAGTTTCCCATTTTTTAGGGTTTAACCCCCAACCTCCTCCCACCCGTCGTGGATGGGGGTTAATATCAAGCCCATAGATTCCCCAACTTTTTCAGGGTGAGAAATAGTTGAGCAGTTGCCTCCTTGGAGATATGGGTTAATGCTCAACGTTGTGCTATTGACATCATTACATCGCTTCCTTACCGCTGACCAAACAGTGTATGACGAGACACATTTGAGGGGCATGAACCTCATCAGCAGACATTTGGGCTGCTTAAAAACAGTTTAGATGTTTGGACCACATCTGGGGTGCTCTTCGAAATGTACCAGAAAAAGCTGGTGTAATGGTAATGCTGTGCTGCATGTTGTACAACATAGCCACGGAAAGAGGCATACAAGTTGCTGTGGATGAGGAGCAGCAACAATCTATGGCTCAGGGTGAGGAGGTCAATGATGCTTAGTAGTCACCTGAAGCATTCTGCAAGAAAAAGCCCTCGTTCCATGCTCTGATTGAGGAGTCTTCCCGAGAACGACAGCAGCTGTCTGGAATTAATTAATGCAGTCACAAACCCTTAAGTTTAATTTCACATACTTTATCTGTTACTCATTTCTGAGTTGGAAATATTCCTTATTGCTATTATTTTTATTTATGAATAGCAATTAGGAGGGGAATTGTCTACAATATTTACCTTAATGTACATTGTTTTCATTTAATTAACAGTGAATGGTTTAGACTATGTTCAAAATGATGTGTTGCAGTGTTGTACTATGTAGATTAATGTGTGACTATCTTTCCAGTGTACTTCTCCTAAGTTGATATGCTATTGGAAGGAGAAGGTGTGGAGGTTTCCTGAGAGGTCCCAGATGACCACCTTGTGATCGTTCTGACCACCTACCTCTACATATTACAGAGCGACACAGTCCTGCCTGTGTGCCAGCTCAATATGCATATTAAAACTCAAAATAGGAGCCACATGTTGGAATAGAATTTGCCACGGGACAATTTGAAGGAGTTGCAGGGTGTTTGTTGACTTATTGCTCACCATTTTTTAAAATTCGTTCATGGGATGTGGGCGTCGCAGGCGAGGCCAGCATTTATTGCCCATCCTTAATTGCCCTTGAGAAGGTGGTGGTGAGCCGCCTTTTTGAACTGCTGCAGTCCGTGTGGTGAAGGTTCTTCCATAGTGCTGTTAGGAAGGAAGTTCCAGGAATTTGACCCAGCGACGATGAAGGAACGGCGATATATTTCCAAGTCGGGATGGTGTGTGACTTGGAGGGGAACGTGCAGGTGGTGTTGTTCCCATGTGCCTGCTGCTCTTGTCCTTCTAGGTGGTAGAGGTCGCGGGTTTGGGAGTTGCTGTCGAAGAAGCCTTGGCGAGTTGCAGCAGTGCATCCTGTGGATGGTACACACTGCAGCCACAGTGCGCCGCTGCTGAAGGGAGTGAATGTTTAGGGTGGTGGCTGAGGTGCCAATCAAGCAGGCTGCTTTGTCCTGGATGGTGTCGAGCTTCTTGAGTGTTGTTGGAGCTGCACTCATCCCGGCAAGTGGAGAGTATTCCATCACACTCCTGACTTGTGCCTTGTAGATGATGGAAAGGCTTTGGGGAGTCAGGAGGTGAGTCACTCGCTGCTGAATACCCAGCCCCTGACCTGCTCTTGTAGCCACAGTATTTATATAGCTGGTCCAGTAAAGTTTCTGGTCAATGGTGACCCCCAGGATGTTGATGGTGGGGGATTCGGCGATGGTAATGCCGCTGAATGTCAAGGAGAGGTGGTTAGACTCTCTCCTGTTGGAGATGGTCATTGCCTGGCACTTGTCTGGCATGAATGTTACTTGCCACTTATGAGCCCAAACCTGGATGTTGTCCAGGTCTTGCTACATGCAGGCTCGGACTGCTTCATTATTTGAGGGGTTGCGAATGGAACTGAACACTGTGCAATCATCAGCGAACATCCCCATCTCTGACCTTATGATGGAGGGAAGGTCATTGATGAAGCAACTGAAGATGGTTGGGCCTAGGACACTGCCCTGAGGAACTCCTGCAGCAATGTCCTGGGGCTGAGATGATTGACCTCCAACAACCACTACCATCTTCCTTTGTGCTAAGTATGACTCCAGCCACTGGAGAGTTTTCCCCCTGATTCCCATTGACTTCAATTTTACTAGGGTTCCTTGGTGCCACACTCGGTCAAATGCTGCCTTGATGTCAAGGGCAGTCACTCTCACCTCACCTCTGGAATTTTCAGCTCTTTTGTCCATGTTTGGACCAAGGCTGTAATGAGGTCTGGAGCCGAGTGGTCCTGGCGGAACCCAAACTGTGCATCAGTGAGCAGGTTATTGGTGGGTAAGTGCCGCTTGATAGCACTGTCGACGACACCTTCCATTACTTTGCTGATGATTGAGAGTAGACTGATGGGGTGGTAATTGGCCGGATTGTATTTGTCCTGCTTTTTGTGGAAAGGACATACCTGGGCAATTTTCCACATTGCCAGGTAGATGCCAGTGTTGTAGCTGTACTGGAACAGCTTGGCTAGAGGCGCAGCTAGTTCTGGAGCACAAGTCTTCAGCACTACAGCCGGGATGTTGTCGGGGCCCATAGCCTTTGCTGTATCTAGTGCACTCAGCCATTTCTTGATATCACATGGAGTGAATCGAATTGGTTGAAGACTGGCATCTGTGATGGTGGGGATATCGGGAGGAGGCTGAGATGGAGCATCCACTCTGCACTTCTGGCTGAAGATGGTTGCAAACGCTTCAGCCTTGTCTTTTGCACTCACGTGCTGGATTCCGCCACCATTGAGGCTGGGGATGTTTACAGAGCCACCTCCTCCCGTTAGTTGTTTAATTGTCCACCACTATTCACGACTGGATGTGGCAGGACTGCAGAGCTTTGATCTGATCCGTTGGTTGTGGAATCGCTTAGCTCTGTCTATAGCATGTTGCTTCCGCTGTTTAGCATGCATGTAGTCCTGAGTTGTAGCTTCACCAGGTTGGCACCTCATTTTTAGGTATGCCTGGTGCTGCTCCTGGCATGCTCTTCTACACTCCTCATTGAACCAGGGTTGATCCCCTGGTTTGTTGGTAATGGTAGAGTGAGGAATATGCCGGGCCATGAGGTTACAGATTGTGCTGGAATACAATTCTTCTGCTGCTGCTGATGGCCCACAGCACCTCATGTATGCCCAGTTTCGAGCTGCTAGATCTGTTCTGAATCTATCCCATTTAGCACGGTGGTAGTGCCACACAACACGTTGGATGGTATCCTCAGTGCGAAGGCGAAGACGGGACTTCGTCTCCACGAGGACTGTGCGGTGGTCACTCCTACCAATACTGTCATGGACAGATGCATTTGCGACAGGTAGATTGGTGAGGATGAGGTCATGTAAGTTTTTCCCTCGTGTTGGTTTGCTCACCACCTGCCGCAGGCCCAGTCTGCAGTTATGTCCTTCAGGACTCGGCCAGCTCAGTCAGTAGTGGTGCTACCGAGCCACTCTTGGTGATGGACATTGAAGTCCCCCACCCAGAGTACATTCTGTGCCCTTTCTACCCTCAGTGCTTCCTCCAAGTGGTGTTCAACATGGAGGAGGACTGATTCATCAGCTGAGGGAAGGTGGCAGGTGGTAATCAGCAGGAGGTTTCCTTGCCCATGTTTGACCTGATGCCATGAGATTTCATGGGGTCCGGAGTCCATGTTGAGGACTCCCAGGGCCACTCCCTCCTGACTGTATATCACTGTACCGCCACCTCTGGTCAGTCTGTCCTGCCGGTGGGACAGGACATACCCAGGGATGGTGATGGAAGAGTGTGGGACGTTGGCTGAAAGGTATGATTCTGTGAGTATGACTATGTCAGGCCGTTTCTTGATTAGTCTGTGGGACACCTCTCCCAATTTTGGCACAAGTTCCCAGATGTTTGTGAGGAGGACTTTTCAGGGTCGACTGGGTTTGGTTTGCCTTTGTCGTGTCCGGTGCCTAGTGGTCCGATGCCGGGTGGTCCGTCCGGTTTTATTCTTCTTATGACTTTTTAGCGAGATTTTACAACTGAGTGGGTTGCTAAGCCATTTCAGAGGGCAATTAAGAATCAACCACATTGCTGTGGGTCTGGAGTCACATATAGGCCAGACCGGGTAAGGATTAGTGTCAATGATGAAGCCACAGTAAAAACAATAGCCAACAGAATGCTGGTTGTATTGTTCAAATTGTTTAAGTTCAAATCCTGAAAAGTGATGCTGAAGCTATAGTGTGGTCTGATCAGGCCACACCTGGATTACTGCATACAGTTCTGGTCCCCACCACATAGGGAACTATCAGAGCCCTAGAGAGCAGAGCATTAAAGCTGACCCTGGAGTTACAGGGATTAGCGATGAGGAACAACTTGGTAAACTAAGGGCAGTTGTGCAAGATGTTACAGATTAAAGACTGTGAAGGGCAAGTTTAGGAGAAACATCAGGAAGTATTTCTTTGCACAGAGGGTGATCAACAGTTCGAACGGGTGACCAAGAAGAGTAGTTGAAGCTGGGGAACTGCTCGATGATGTAATGAGAAGAAAGCAGGGTTGGAATTCTGGCAAATGAAAATAAATGGCCAAAAGACCTTCCGCATCAAAACCTATCTTGAGATCCTGAGCTTTCTCAACCCCACAAGCTTGTGCCATATAAGACGTGTCCAGTTGTTGTTGTTCTTGGTTTAAGAGTTTGTAGACATGCCATAGAGGGACTCATATGCAAGACCAACACAAAACTGTGAGATGAACTTGTGGGGAAAAGTGGAAAAGGTTGCAAGGAGGAAGAAGCTTGGTGCACACCCACCTGTCACTGGGTACCCTGAAGGAGACATTACTTGGAGACTGTTTGTGGCAGTGCATTCACATATTTTATGGTGTGCTGGCCACGATGCCAGTCATAAGTTCCTGGCACCTGCTACACACTGAGTGAGGCTCAAAACCATGCTTGTCAGTTGCCTTATAACCAACCAGTGACTATTGTTCTTTAAGGGCTGGGGAGGAGGTTTGCTGGCTTTATTTGTGGCCTTGTGCATCAAGATGATTGACATGCAGAACCAAGTCAATCCTCAGTGGCAGGCTCAGTAATCCAATATCTGAGCAAAACAGAACCACAATACTTCAGGGTACAGTTGATGATTGGCCAGGCAAACTGGTTCAGTAATAGAAACTGGAGGAGTGTATGTGTCACTGAGGGCAGGGATTCTTCCCACTCGGTGTCAGATAACTCTGCAAATCAATGACATAAGGAGTAGGATGGTCCTAGCTTGATGAGCAGATGGAAGCTTACCAATGCTCTATACTGGTGATCTGTATTGTTTTAACTGGTTAAATGTCAACAGTGACTGTGCACATTTGGGAATCCCTAAGCCTTGGATGTGCCAATTTATGCCAAACTTGCTGGATGGGAGTAAGTAGAGTGTGTACCTACAGGGTAAGAGTATGCACTCCATATCAGGCAAACAAAATCTACATTTGTACATTTCCCAGTAGTTTTTTGGAAGAAAAACACACTCTACATTTGTTTATTTCTCAGTTTTTTGGAAGACTCTTAAACATGGTGATGGGTTTGCACACATGTCAGTTATTCAGTTGTGCAAAAAAATTGGGTATCTTATAACTGAATGTTACCACTCTACACTTTTTACACTAGTTAACTGGCTATTTGGTTAGCTAGAGAGTCACTATTGCAAGTGTGTTCTGGTTGCTTACTCGGTTGTGCATTACTTACACACCTGATCTAGCTGGAAACGCACAGAATAAACTTAACTTTTGTTTTAACATATCCACTATGGCTAAAAGTAATTTCACCCCAAGGTGGGTTTTGAAGTTAAATTCTGCTGAGTGATAGTCTGGTTACAGTAAGATTGTTTTCAAAATGTTTGCAATAAGAAAAATATTTTAAGTCTTTGCATTAACTGTTTTGAAACTGTATTTTTCAATTATCTCAGTTCTTTGTAGTGAAGAAGCTTTCCAATATTTTGAAAAATATCCTTTTTCAAAATAAAATTTGAAGGATTTTTTTCTTAGCTTTTTCCTTTTTCAGTACTGCAATATATTATTACTAGACATCAGTAGGTAAAAATGATAAAATTACTTTAAAACATTATAGTAAATTAGTTTTATAAGCTCTCTTTCTGAACATTTTAGAATCTGTCGCCACTTAGCAAGAAGTCTGTAATAAGTGAACTTTATCAATCCATTTTCTCCAACCTTTGGATAGTTTTGCTACTTGAAAGCTATGTGAACTGAATAGATGATATTTCTACATAATCATTATTTGACTATGGCATTATTTATTTTCAACAACCTTTCTTTATCAAACTACGTACCTTATAGGCATATTTTTAAATGTGTTGTCATGTTTTTACTATTGGCAAAGATCTTTCGTTGTCAATGCGATAACTTTAGCGAAACTGGTTAGTTACAATATAATTTTTAGATTTACAAATCCGAGCCTTTTATTCTTTCTTGGTTCCTATTTGATACAATTATCAAACACCTTCTCCTAGAAGCCTCTGATTGATGTACTCATTGCTTTTATGTTTCTGTGCATTTTTGCATTTTAACCTATGATCCTTTCTGTCAATAAATCTAGCTGCTGTTAACTCTGCAAAGACTAAAGAAGCATTTTTATATCATGTCCAGAAATATGTTGTTTAAATGTTCCAGTTGATTCAACAAAATACCATTAGTAAACAGATGTTGCTGACGTACTACCTTTTAAGTAGATTGACATTATAATCTGCTATTTTATAAAGTAGACAGGATAATTATCAAGATATTCCATAATGAGAAACTTATTTGAATGCTGTAAGCTAGTGTCCTCTTGTATACATGAAGTGATTGGCTATCCAGGAACAACCTTTCTGTGTTAATAATAAATCAGATTTAAAAGCACTGAATCACTTTGTTTTAATGTCGTCTAATATAAATGTTTCCACCTACAGACATATGGTGAACTGAATATTTTACTGGACAAAGCTGCCAGCTGATTGATATTTCCCACTGTAATAAATATATTTACACCAATAATGTACTGTAATGTATATATTATGCCTATGACATACAACTTTTCAAATGCAGCCTAACTTATAATTTGCTGAAGTTCTATAGGGTAAATTGAACTGATGGTAATGTGAAAATAACCCTATAGTAACCTGTTCTTAAAAAAAAAAGCATTAAAAACAGTTTTGATTGGGGGGGGTGGAGTTAATTGAGGAACTCTTGACCTGCAAAACTCCAAATTGTCCTCTTAACTTTGGTATGTTTCTGTGTGAAGAGATGAAACATATGTCTAAGAATGACAACTTTATTGGCTTACTTTTTTAACTTGCTATTTGCAATGTGAAACTATTTATAATTTTCAAATGGTAAAATAACCTACTTTATATGGCTTTCAAAGATGACTTTCAATTTTCCTTCTTTTGGGTTACTTTTATCTCTAGGCAGTGGTAAAAGGCTGACTAAGTCTTTACCCCAGCTTTTTATAAGTCATAAATTATTTTTGATAGTTGTATAGAGATGACTATGATGTGATATTAAGCAATCAACACAGATTATGAAATTTGTGATGCGATATTAAGCAATCAGGACTGCTTATAAAACTTCCTTCACAGTTGAATACTTTAATCCATATGCTATGAAATTTCATACCAGTGGTTGACATGGCAGAAGCTTCCTCAGTAAATTAATTGGCCAATATTGAGATCTATTTGACCACCCAGAAATTCCTATTAAGTAATTTTCCTTTGGGTAATGTTTTTCAGAGGAAATTAGTATATTGAGATTCCTGCATTTAGAGAAGCAAACAAGAGGGATTAAACAATTAAATAGAGAAAAAATAACTTGCATATCACATCCTCAAGATATCCTAAAGTGCTTTACAACCAAGGAATTATTTTACAAGTGCAGTCACTATTATAATATAGACAAACACAGCAGCCAGTTTGTGCACAGCAAAACCCCACAAAAAGTAAATGAATGAACGAATGACCAGCTAATGGGCCGGATTTTGCAATGAAAATAATGGCGAGCCTAACACAACTCACCGTTATTTCAATACAAATGGTAGAGCAAATTCCGGCGACCGCATATATGCAGTTAAACACGGAAATCCGTAAATTGCTCTACCGGATGCCCTGCTCCTCCTTAAGCTTCGTGAGAACGGCATCTCGCCAGCTGACTCACCGTTCAAACGAATGGAATAGTGCGTAGTTCCTGCATTGACCTGATGGATACGAACTAATCTCGCCAAAAAAAAGCACCTTCACGTCATTTAAGTCCAAGCGCCCTTTTAACAGCATGGTAAGCCTTAATGACTGCCAAACAGCCCCTCTAGCACTGAAAATCAACTTCTACAAGTGTCGAGTCTCATTCCTTCAGATTTTAATTGTTGCTGAACATTTTTTTTTAAATGTTATTTTTTTTTACTTTTTCTTTCTGTCTCTTTTATCTCTGTCTCTTAATTCACTATTTCTTACCCCCCACCCTGGTTATTTTGCTTTCTGTACCTGATCTGACCATTGAATTCACTATTCTAACTTACACTTCCTGGCTCTGACTCTTCACCGCTCATCCGATGCTTTAATCTGATTGGTTAAGGGGATCGACAGTTGCATTTCCCCGTTCAGACAGGTCCCAGCTGCCCTGGTGCTGTTTTGGATTCAGCGCCCCATGAGAGGAACTTGCCATAAAAAAACAAGAAAAGTTTATGGGCAAGTGCAAGTCTAACAAGCGACGAGCGTCGTACATTTGCTGCTCACAGGAAAATCTGGGCCAAGATGTTTTGTGTGGTCTTGTTTGAGGGAGGAATGCTGATCTGAACACTAGGAGAACTCCTTGCTGCTCTTTGAATCGTGCAGTGAGGTCTTTTATGTCTATGAGAGCAGGCAAATGGGTTCTTGGTTTGATGCCTCATCTAAATGGCAGCACCTCTGACAATGCAACACTTCCTCAGTACTACACTGAAGTATAGAAATAGATAGAAAATTGCATTTTACTTGCAAAATTGTAAAATTGCAGCATATCGATCAGCTGAAATTGATTATGTAGTTTGGCTTAAGATTTCAATATTGGGAGGTCAACATGTAAAAGTACTTTTAGCAGTGATTGAGAGATAATAAAGATTTGATTTTGTCTTGAGTGAACTGGGAGATATTATGCATTGAATGTTTCCAAAACCAGTGTGATCCAAAGTTTTACTGAAATTCTATCAACATCATGTGCATTGCTGGCTGCGAGGTACTGCTGAATCTCCTACACTTGTTTCCTGTCTCAATTCACTTCCTAAGAACTGATATAATGGGCAGAGTATTTTGTGATCTATAGAGACTTTTTGGTGAAACCTGCAGGATTGTTTTCATACACCTAGTCATGTTTTCTCATCCATCAAACCGATGTAATATATTTCATCAAAAGCATATAATAGAATTAAGTAGTTGACCAATTCATTCATCAGTTTTGTGAATCACCATATTTAAACCTGTTCTTTTAGTGCAGCAATGGAATGACTTGAAACAATGGCCTGGATTTTCATGAAAACTTGCACCATACTAATGGCGCATATACGGCGTACGCCATTATTCCAGGAAATTATGGTGTGAGTGACCTATGCCTTTACTTACACAATTTCCTGAGACTTCTGCACCGCACCACATTACCCACGTCAAAACAATTTATTACAATAGCTCTGCCCCAATCAAAATCAGTGACGATCGCGAGTTTGCTGAATTATCGCTACTTTGATCATCACTGCCACTTAGACCGTTACTGAGCACATCTGTATTAGTCAAGTGATATTCAATTGATCTTTCATTTAGAAATAAATATTAAAAAGAGATTCTTTCATCAGCACTCAGTTAATTAAAGAAACAAATACATATGAAATAATAAATTACAAGGAATCTAACAACAAGAAAGCTTCACCCAAGTGCTTCCTTGGAGTTCATGGTAGTTACAGCCTAGTGAAATCCTCACAATATCCTCAATTCACTTGTGCACCGGCTGATGCTGGGCTATTCTGTGCAAGAATGGACCAATAAAGCGTTTGAACAAACTTACCCATAAAGTGGAAAAGTCTTATGGCACTAAATCTGATCTCGCTCAAAATCAGAACTGGCACTTATATCCAAATGAAAGTGGTTTGACCCTCCCACCATGTTTTTGTTATAAAGTTCTAAATACTAAAATCCCCATCTTCATTCGATAAAATAGACCAATAGTGGTGAATTGAACTGAACAGATTAAAATATGATCAGTATCCGGACAATTTTCTTGTAACATTCCATAAATTGTCTTTCGAGCAGATAAAGGCTTTAGGTGGATTTAACAGTACAATGTTAAGCTGAAAACTAACTTTTTGCTAGGTTAATTTTTCTAATCTTCAAGCCATTGAATTTCCTAATCAATTTCGGATGTTAAGGCACTTGTAACTAATGAGCCACCCTTGTTTTAGCAGACTGGCGTCCTTTCGCGCCATCCCGATTATAAATGGATTTGAATTAAATTGAAATTATACTTAAACGTGAGAATAAGCATTTAGAATTAATTACAAAATAAGAAAAAACTAATTCTATTTATGCTAATTAACTCAGGTAAAACTAAAAAGATTTTTAAAATATGAAAATGGGAATCCGCAAATTGTTTAGTTTTTTTCTTCCATTTTATAACAGCAGTAGGACAGTATTGAGCATTACCCCGCCCCTGTCTCCATATGAAACTGTCCTATGTACAAAACTGGCCCGCTTCTCAGCGGTTGTGCTGCCTCCAAGCTCCTTGGATCATCACTACCAATACTGTGGCATATGATGATGAGTTTCCCAGTAAATTTTGTCTTTCGATGGAAATGGAACAATGGTCTTACTTATGCCGATTGTCGCCAATAATGCCTTTTCAGCAAATTCCCTGCCCATGACTTCTTGATTTATCCTACTGTACATAACACTACTGATATGGCTGTGTTGCACAAAATGGTAGCAAGAAGTAATTGCATTTTTGTGGATTTCTTGAGCTAACGCAGTTTTTATACTACTACTAAAAACAATGTCTGTTTCATCAGTAGCATCAGTGTAGTGGCTGCTAATATATATATAGTGGTCATTTTAAATTTAGCTTCTTAATGTGAAAACTAAGATTCAGTCTGACAACACTAAAATGATAGATCTGAATTTGGTGCATTTTTTAATATATTTTTTAAAGTTAAATAAATGTTGATTTCTATAGATTATTTGGAAACCTTTGCAGATATTCCGCACCTGTAGGTTTCCATTGAAGCTGATAATGGTATACAATAAATTAATTTAAAAATCAAAATTGCAGGTTTAATCCCTGGTTTATGCTGGGTGGGCTAATTTTAGCCCAAATGATGAAGATAAAGGTGATGCAATTGGCTTTGGTATCCACAGGCTAAGGAGGAAGAAAATCAGCCAGGTTCCCGACTCCTGATTGCTGTCCAGCAACCTCTGCTGGAAAGTGTTAAAATGCATTCGGGTGAGGATGGGATGTTCTTGATTTATTACATACAAAGCCATTTACATAGTTATGAGGGGCATGTTGGCTAAGGTAGATTGGGAAATTAGATTAAAAGGTATGACAGTAGATAAGCAGTAGCAGACATTTAAAGAAATATTTCAGTATTCTCAACGAATATGCATTCCATTGATAAATAAAAACTCCACGGGAAAAACGATCTATCCGTGGCTAACTAAAGAAATTAAGGATAGTATTAGATTAAAAGAAAAGGCTTATATTGTTGCAAAGAATAGTAGTAAGCCTGAGGATTGGGAGCGTTTTAGAAACCGATGAAGGATGACCAAAAAATTGATAAAAACTGGAGAAAATAGAATATGAGAGTAAACTAGCAAGAAATATAAAAACAGATTGTAAAAGCTTCTACAAGTATGTAAAAAGGAAGAGAGTAGCAAAAGTAAACGTTGGTCCCTTAGAGGCTGAGACAGGAGAAATTACAATGGGGAATAAGGAAATGGCAGAGATGTTAAACAAATATTTTGTATCTGTCTTCACAGTAGAAGATGTAAAAAGCATATCAAAAGTAGTGGGGAACCAAGGGCCTAATGAGAGTGAGGAACTTAAAACAATTAATATTAGTAGAGGAAAAAGTACTAGACAAACTAATGGGACTAAAAGCCAACAAATCCCTGGACCTGATGGCCTACATCCAAGGGTTCTAAAAGAGGTGGCTGCAGAGATAGTGGATGCATTGGTTGTGATCTTCCAAAATTCCCTAGATTCTAGAACAGTCCCCGTGGATTGGAAGGTTGCAAATGTAACCCCGATATTCAAGGAAGGAGGGAGAGAGAAAACAGGGAACTACAGACCAGTTAACCAGACATCAGTCGTCGGGAAAATGCTGGAATCTATTATTAAGGAAGTAGTAGCAGGACACTTAGAAAATCATAATATGATTAGACAGCATCAACATGGTTTTATGAAAGGGAAATTGTGTTTAACAAATTTATTAGAGTTCTTTGAGAATGTAACTAGCAGAGTAGATAAATGGGTACCAGTGGATGTAGTATATTTGGATTTCCAAAAGGCATTCGATAAAGTGCCATATAAAAGGTTGCTACGTAAGATAAGGGCTCATAGGTTTGGGGGTAATATATTAGCATGGATGGAGGATTGGTTAACAGACAGAAAACAGGGAGTAGGGATAAACAGGTCATTTTCAGGTTGGCAGGCTGTAACTGGTGGGGTGCCGCAAGGTTCAGTGCTCGTGCCTCAGCTATTTACAATCTATATTAATGACTTAGATGAAGGGACCGAGTGTAAAGTATGCAAGTTTGCTGATGATACAAAGGTAAGTGAGAAAGTAAGCTGCGAGGAGGATGGAAAGAGTCCGCAAAGGGATATAGACAGGTTAAGTGAGTCGGCAAGAATGTGACCGGTGGAGAAATGTGAGGTTATTCACTTTGGTAGGAAGAATAGAAAAGCAGAATATTTTTTAAACGGTGAGAAACTATTAAATGTTGGTGTTCAGAGAGATCTGGGTGTCCTCGTACAAGAAACAAAAAGTTAGCATACAGGCACAGCAAGCAATTAAGAAGGCAAATGGCATGTTGGCCTTTATTGCAAGTGGTTTGGATAACAAGAGTAAGGAAGTCTTGTTACAATTGTATAGGGCTTTGGTGAGATCACACTTGGAATACTGTGCACAGTTTTGGTCTCCTTATCTAAGGAAGGATATACTTGCCTTTGAGGCAGTGCAACGAAGGTTCACTAGATTAATCCCTGGAATGAGGGGGTTGTCCTTTGATGAGAGATTGAGTAAAATGGGCCTATATTCTCTGGATTTTAGAAGAATGAGAGGTGATCTCATTAAAACATGTAAGTTTTTGAGGGGGGCTTGACAGGGTAGATGCTGAGAGGTTGTTTCCCCTGGCTGGCGAGTCTCGAACTAGGAGGCATAGTCTCAGGATAAGGGGTCAGCCATTTAAGACTGAGATGAGGAGGAATTTCTCCACCCAGAGCGTTGTGAATTTTTTGAATTTTCTACCCCAGAGGGCTGTGGATGCTGAGTCATTGAGTATATTCAAGGCTGAGATAGATAGGTTTTTGGACCCTGTAGGGATCGGGTGGGAAAGTGGAGTTGAGGCCAAAGATTAGCCACGATCTTATTGAATGGCAGAGCAGGCTCAAGGGGCCTTATAGCCTTGTCCTGCTCCTATTTCTTATGTTTCTTATTTAGACAATCTCTTTGATAGGGTAGACGTGGTGAAGATGTTCCCACTTGTGGGGGAGACCAAAACTAGGGGCCATAAATATAAGATAGTCACTAATAAATGCAATAGGCAATTCAGGAGAAACTTTTTTACCCAGAGAGTGGTTAGAATGTGGAACTCGCTACCACAAGGAGTAGTTGGGGTGACCAGCATAGATGCATTTAAGGGGAAGCTGGATAAACACGAGGGAGAAAGGAATAGAAGGATATGCTGGTAGGGTTAAATAAAGTAGGGAGGGAGGAGGCTCGTGTGGAGCATAAACACCAGCATGGATCTGTTAGGTCGAATGGCCTGTTTCTATGCTGTACATTCTATGTAATTCTGTGTCTCCCATTTCCCCCCTTCACCTTCCATACAATTGAGTAATGGACTGACACTCATTGCTGGTGCCCAGAATGTCATACCCTAATATGAATCATAATGTTCAGCCTTGAAGGGAAAGCATTTGGAGAAAAGACAGTTATTTGGAATTTATAATTCAATAATTTTCTAAATGAATATTCCTCAAAGTATATACTAAAAGAGTAACCTAATCAAGAATTAAAAGAAGGAAATGACACTAATTTTGGAGACCGGCTTTGCTGTTCAAAAACACTAGTAAAGAGAGTTCTTATACCAACTCCACTCCTTGTTTTGGAAGTTCCTTTCATTTACATTAGGTATTTGTCATTCAGAAATTCTTTTGACTGAGCATCATTCTCAGCTATGCAGTTTAGTATCAAAATTGTTAATTGTGACAAAGTGTGCAGTGTTGATACAATTTTATGCATCTTTGAAAACCATGAAAAAATACATTTCTTCACACACTAGACTAATTTCTAATTAAAAAAAAAATATTGTGAAGTTCAATTAAATTTTAAATGAAATGGAGATTATATAATAATGCAGTATAATAATTGTTAATGTGCTATGTGTATGCATCATTGCTGCATTTTCCCACTACAAATTTAGCTTGTGACATTTCATCAAAGATTTTCTGAATAGCAGCCATTGCTATTTTGTGGTACATATTAGCATGAGCAGAGTGTAGAATTTACTCTTTGCTTGAAATGACTTATTTTGAATAGCTGTGTAAGCAATTCACTGAAAAATTGGAAATGTGTAACAGTGATCAAGTAATAAAAAAAAATTGAAATAGCCATTTGGTTAAACCTTTGTATAAAAAGCCAATTGAGACATGTTTTGTTTGTATTAATCGGTAGTATAACATCACTGAACTGTACCGTTACATTTTGTGTGTATATTTCTGTGCTGTTCTATTTGTTCCCTTAAATCTGTTTACTTTTCTACCATCTGGAGCATGTTGTAGGCATGGTATTCTTAATTTGTTTCTGCAAGAACAGCTAATTTATTATGTTAATAGGGAAAATGCTACAAAGGCTTTTTTGGAGAAATTTTATTTTTAAAGAGATACTACACTTAGTATTTGTGTTAAATTTCAAATATCAACACAAAATTAGTTTTAAAGACACTGCTGTGAAAATAGAGTTTAAGAAATAACTTTGAGTGACTCCTTACATTGCTGTTACATGAAGAATTATTTGTGACTGGACTATATGTACAGTCTATTAGAATATCTTTTTACTACTTTATAGTGCCGTTGAAATGCTTGTAAAGTTGTTTAATACTGCAACAGTATTATGCATTTCTGCAGTAACATTAAACATCACAAATGTAGTCATTATAAAGGGTTAAAATTATTCACAACTAATAAGCAATGTATCAAATAACTAGGGGATGAACTTTTCTCTTCCTGCTAATTTTAACAAAACAAGTAGACACGAGCATAAAAGAGAAAAAGGAGAAAATATAACCACTAATGAGAGAAAAAATTGCTATGTCAAGTAGATTGAAAAAAAATATTGTAAGTAGACCTCCAGAATGTAACTGATTCCCACATCATTGAATGACTGGACAGTGATTTGACTGCTGTTGGGTGACTACATTCTTTTTTAGCTTTCCAATTGTTTTTATAAAGAAACTGACCCTTCAATAGTCTGATACAATGGGCTCGATTTTAGGGTCGGGTTTCCAGCGGGGGGGGCCCCGAAAATCCCGACCACTTCCGGGTTCCCCGATGACGTGTGGGGCTGCGTGCGTGGCCCCCGCTGGTGGGAATCCCGCAGGCAATTAAAGCCAGCGGGGTTCCACTTGAGAGTACTTACCTTGCTTGTTGAGGTCAGTTAATGAGCTGAATCAGCTGTCAAAAGAGGAAGTGTGGGATTTTACCTGCATCGCAGACTGTTTCACACACTGGGGGAAACAGTCTCTCTCCAACCAGGCGTGTTGCAGCCAGCAGCCTGTGGCAGGTGCCAAGGTGCACTCCACGGGGGAGAGCCCTCACCCACGCAGGAGGCCACCGCGTCACATAGGGCAACCCCTGCCCCCCACCACCCCCCGCCAAGCCAGAGGACAGACCGACACGAAACCGCAGCCCCAGTCCGAGGAACCACCCACCTACCCTGCACAACCCCTCAGACCAACACCTGCCAGATGGGTGGTGCGTGGACACCCTCGGAAGACGAACAGCATGACCAGCCCCAGCAGCCTTGCAGTCCACGCCGTCCGCCGCAGAGACGTGGAGCCCCCCCAACACGGTGTTGTTGCACGCCCACCTGCACAGCAGGAGGGAGGGCTACCGCAGAGAGAGACGCATCGCAGAGGGCACTACCCTCGCCACAGGGTCCACAGACCGAGGCGCAGCTCCCCGGACCTCTCCGAGCAGCAGTGCACACGGAGGCGCAGATTCGCTCGACATGTAGTCGTGGAGATCTGCAGGCTCTTTCATGCCGAGCTGCTCCTGGCTGGCCCCAGCACCAACTGCTTACCTGTCGCTGTCAAAGTCACCACTGCCCTCCACAACTTCTCCTCCGCATCCTTCCAGGTTGCAGCCGGCTACACCGCCGATGTCTCTCAGTCGTCTGCGCGGAAGAGCCCTGCAAATACACCTACACCTACTCTGCAGTAACACGATGGGTGGCATCAGTGGTGGGTCCTCATAGTGATACCCAGGAGTGGGCATTATTGGACACAACAGACAGGATTCGCGGAGACATGGCAGTGGTGGTGCCAATATAATGTGTGCTGTTTGTTGCTCTGAAATTCAATATAGGTAACACCCATGGCAAACCCTCCGACACCCTTGTGCACCCCATTCATGCTCACGAAACATTTGTCTTACGCTGCCTACTGCACATATGTGATGCATGCCCTGTGGCTGCAGCACAGGTGGTGGCAGGTTGAGTGAGGCTGGCCGTGAGGGAGATGCACGAGAGGGTGAGTATGGGATAGAGCCATGAGATTGTATGAGGATTGGGTCGCGTGTTAGTGGCAGGATGAGAACTGGCGAGGTGATTAGGTGGAGGTAAGATGAGGATGGGGTTTGAGTGGGTATGAGGGGTGATGTGACAGAGTAGTGTTGGCGGTGCCGAAGGAGATGTGGGGTTGGGGCAGTGTTGTGGCAGATGGAGTGTAGGGGAAAGACTTCGTGTTCTCACTGTGTCTGACCTACTGAGGTCATTGCAGCGCCTCCTGCACTGTATGCAGGTGGGCGATATGTTGGTTGCGCAGGTGGCCACCTCGAGCCAGGCCTTGGTGGCAGAGGCTGGCCGCTTCCTCCCGCCCGCCGGGTGGAAGATCTCTGTCTTCGCCCTCCTCCTCACCCCATCTGATGATACCTGGGGTGAGGCATCATTAAACTGGGAGCAGCCTTCCCCCTGGGCTGCTCCATGCTGTAATTTGTTCCATTGGTTGCAGCATCTGTTAGTGGAGGACTGCCCCTTTAAATAGAGCGCCTCCAGCTGACAGATCGTACTGCGCATGCGCAGCACGCCCGACGTGCAGACCAGCAGTGCGGAGCCCGGAGGAGCAGGTAATTGATTCCTATTAGTGTGTTGCCTGCTACGATCGCGCGGGCAACCCACTAATTTCACCGAGCGTGTTGACCACGCTCCCGAAACCCAACCCGCCAGAAACCTGCAGGCCTGGTAAAATCGAGCCCAATGTCTTGTGGAACCCAGTGTACACTTAGGAATGTGTCATGCCATAAAGGCAATGGGGGAAACAATTGGATAGGGGCCGTTTTTGGGCGTAGGTAGCGTGATGTGCTATTACCCCACGCTCAATTACCCCTGCGCAGGCAGGACACAAGTTTCGGCCCACCAGAGGACTCACCTGCAATCAGCGTTCCATTCCATGCCTTGCACATGGAATCAGTGCAGTTCACACTTTCCACCACCAGGGGATGCTCAATCTCTTAAAGGGAGGATGTTTCTTAGAAATCTCTTAAAGGTAGCTGGTACCTGTTATTTGCTGAAAATAACAGTCTACTGTCTGCACGGAATCTGAACGGAGATCAGACATTGCACACGTGAAACACAGATGCAGTTCCCATCCTTATGTTTACACACTGATGAGTTCTATTAAAACATTGAATGAAGGTTTCACTCTACTAAATCCCACATCCTCCAATCTACACGCCAGACCTCACCAATCTGCCGATCTGAATTGGTACCAGGCCTGCGAGAGTGCGTGCACCGAGGTTCTCTGCTGATGCACTAGAGACCTTGGTGCAAGAGGTGGACAGAAGGAGGGACATCCTCTATCCGTAGAGGTTGTTGGGGGGTGCAGGGGGGGGCAAGAGGCCCGCCAGACATATATCCAAAAGGCAGTGGGAGGCAGCGGGGGACGAAGTCAATGCCAGGTGCACAGCATCATGAAACATAGATGCAGTGCAGGAAGAAGACATGAGTGGTCAAGGTGAGTGAGGTTAACTGTCAAGTGGCGTCTCATACCAACTGCACCACGCACTACATCCCCCATCACCCACATACCAACAAACTCTTTCCATCAGTACTCAACTCTTCCAACCAGATATTTCCCCTCACCCTTACACATTACCGCTGTTTCATGCCACCCACCCACAACTCACAGGCCACACACACAGGCAGCTATTCAACTATGACAGGCACATCACCCAGACACACTTCCCGCTTTCTTGCAGGAGAAGGTGGCGCATATCAGGAGGCAGCAAGTGGCAGTGGCATTTAGCCCCTTGAGCCTGTTCCACTATTCAATGAGATCATGGTGGACCTGTGACCTAACTCCATATACCCACCTTAGCCCCGTATCCCTTAATACCCTTGGTTGACAGAAATCTATCAATCTCAGATTTAGAATTCACAAGTGAGCTAGCATCAACTGCCATCTGCAGAAGAGCGTTCCAAATGTCTCCCACCCTTTGTGTGTAGAAGCATTTCCTAAGTTCAGTCCTGCACATCCTGGCTCTAAATGTTAGACTATGTCCCCATGTCCTAGTATTCAAGTTTAGGAGACCTCCAAAAACAGTTACAAATGTCTCAGCAGCCAGAAGCAATAATCCAGCCACTAACCTGTAAATCCTGAATGGTCCCTTTAAATAGCGCTGGTGGGGAGTCCTCCAGGCACTCTGAGACACGTTCAGATGGTCAGGGTTAAGATTGTGCATTGAGTTGAGTGTTCGACACCATTTTGGGACTTATCACTTTAAATCAGCGTTGCACACTGAAGCCATTTTCTCCCTACTTTACATGATTCCAGCTTTCGTTATCTGCGCCTGTGCTAACTCCTATACCAGGATGGCGTCTAGCGCACATCACGCTAGCAACATGCATTCGCACCCAAGACGCCATCTTGGATGTCGGAGAGGCCGTGTAGCGCCGAAACAACGGGCGCTACAGGGCCCAATTTAGCTCCCAACATGTTTTGTACCATTTCACTGGAATTCACTGTAGAATAGACCACCAAATTTGAGGAAAAATATTTTGGAAAAACTGAAATATAATGGGAGTGCTAACTTTTCTCAGCACTTTAATTGTAGAAGTGATGCCATTACTTTTATTTTCCATTTCTTCACCCCCTACCCCCCAAAAAAAAGCCCATTGACCTTCATGTCAGACATGACACACTTGTAACTTCATTCGTATGCTTGATTAGGTTACCGGTTGTGAAAAATGGCATTGTACCTATGGGCTATCACCTATAATAGTAGTACTCAAGAGACCTTAAGTTATATAGTGTCACCTTGGATTACCTGTTCTTTGTGTCAACAAATGCTGTTCAAGTTTCAAATGTTATCTCTTTAGGATACTATTAGTCAAAAAGGTTTAAATGTAAAACATCTCTATTAGAAGTACAAAGACTATGAACATTGTATCAGTTTGTATTGTTTAATCTCTAATTGTTTAATAAGATTTTTTTTTAAATCATGTATCAAATAATACTAACCAGAAAAAGCATTGGAATGTTAAAGCCTAATTCTCTTTTTGCATGCTCGTTGTCAGTGAAGGGTCAGACTCTAAAAGCTGGGTGTTGCTGGATTGATTTGCACTCTGCTAACATGATACTGTATCTCACAGACTAGCTGTCAGCTGTCATTCCATTTTTTTTTACAGCACCTGCACTTAAACTTTATTTAAAAAACACACAGACCTAGCTTTACTTTTTTGAACAAATTGAATATTCATTAAGTCCTTAAGTGTGAATTGGTCCCTACATCTGCAAGTTACTGTAAACTAGCTACAACCTGTGCTGTTGGAGTGAGATATTAGAATACTTCCATAGTTTCCCATTATGTTCAAGAGATTCTTTAGCCATAAACAATGGATTTCATTTTGTATTCGTGGTCACAGATCAATTTTCAGGCCACCATTAAAACACAGATGTAATGCTACTGGCTATAGGAATCACTTTGTATTTTCAGTTGTCATCATGCATAACAGAACGTCATGTTTTCGCTGACATTTGTCTAAAACATGATGCCCTCTTTATGTTCAGTGAATCAAAGAACAAAATATGTAATTTAAATATGAATTTAAATTAGGTATATTTTATTTCTCCATTTATTTAGAAATGATATTGGGATTACTTAAGTGTCAGTTTGAAATATATAGTGTAATTAATAACAGCAATGTGTTAAACATCTGTTTTTTTTAAAAAGCCAGATGCTTTACCCACAATCACTTTGTTTTTGTTTTGTAGTGATTTTTTCCAAAAAGAGTTGAGCTCCACTAGAAAGAGCATGCCTACAGCTAGTTCAACACACAGTTATTGCTTCTCTCTAAGATTATTTTGCTTGTGTTTTGATATTAGAAGCAATGTTGCAGCCCTGTAACTCTCAGATTACTACAGAAGTCTAAACAGTTTTGTGGCAGTAATTACCCAAGTCTTGTCAGATGTTGGCAACAAAGCTTTTTTGCCAGTAGTAACAGAGGTGGTTGTATAATTTCATTTTACATATCAGATTAATAGAAAAACATTTTCACATTCTATAAATTGACATCACATCACTTATAAAGAGCTAGAGTTGTTTCCTAGATATTAACAGTCAGTTAGTTTTCTCAGTTTGAAAAAATAATTTCCCTCCATGTACAGTTATTTGTGCCTGTGTGTTTTCTATGCTAACATCAAGGGTTTAATGCATTGAGGAATACCAGATGGCTGACTCGCACATACCTGAGTTGCTGCATGCTGTCTGGAGACCAGACCCAGGCTGTGCACTTCTGACAGAACATTATGCAGAGACCAGTAAATATTTTTTGGTTTACATAGGTGTAGGAAACATAATGATTTGACCTCCACTCTAATTTTCAAAACAAAGTCTTTCAAATGTAACCAATAAGTAGCATCCTCAAGAACCTGTAGTGCTGTCTCCAGTTAATAGCAATATACCACCTGCACAAGTATTATTTCAGAAAATTCTTCCTGTATTTTAATATTTACATTGCCTGTAGGAAAAGGTCAAGCTATACAGAGACTGTAAAATAACTGAATTGATTTTTTGTTGGTCCGCTTTTTGTTTTGAATCTGACCATATCATTGTCCACTTTTTTGTAACTCAGTTCTGTACATTTGGAACTGATCAATATATTTTTGAAATTTCACCTACTGAAAACACGGAATATCTGCTGGAAAGTTTGCATTGTTTTTTCATTCAAATTCAGCAATTAGAATCAGTAGAAATTTGGGCTTCTGTGAAATATTCACTTTTTATCATACTTTTAGGACCAAAATATATTAGATTTTGTTTGGATAACATTTCTTGTTGGGCTATACGTACTAAAAATTGTCTTTAATTTTAAAAATCTAGCATTGTTCTTTGCTTACATACCAATATACAGTTCATTACAATACTGCAGAAATCATCTGAAGTCTATCCAGAAAGATTTTTAAACCTGATTTGTAGAATTTAAACTAAGATTTCTTCTAAAAAAAACTGATTTGGCTGATTAAATCTTTTTTTTTGAGACAACTGAATTTACACTGTTTAAAAAATGCATTCTGTGTAGCAGCGTTATTAAATATGAAAGATAGACAATGAGGTACAGAACTATAATCACAGACTGAGTAACATTCTGTGTAGTAGGATATATTTGTACAGTTGTGCATTTTTAAAAATTTGATATGTAGATTTTAATTGGCTTAATTGGGATTTATTTTGTTCCTAGGGCTCATGCCTTGAATGGTAATGATAAAGCATAAGGTTGAATGGAGTAATTTGCAATGCTTCATTCTGCCTGAATATCCTGCTTTAGGGCTGTCAGAACACACTAATTAGCCTGCAAGAGGCTGTTGAGTAAGAATCTTTTGAAGTTTACAATTACCTACACCCTTGGTTTTTCACTGATAGAATGTAATCCTCTGAAGTTTGTAACCCTCTTAAGTAAAACAACAGGGTTTTCAGACTTTTTTAGTATTCATTAAAACTTTTTTTAAAAATGTGTGTGTTAAAGGAGGGAGAAGAATTAAATCAAGACAGTAATGTTTGACCAATTCTATGTTACCAGATTCATAAGGCGAAACAAATGTTTGGAAATAAACATACATTTGCTTCTCATTTTAATTTAGCAGGTGATGCAAGTATCGTCTGCATTATTAGTTAAAGGGTATTACAAAAATTGATTTTTGTAGTTTTACTATGATCATACTATTCTGACAATGTTTCAGCTTTTATAAGCTTTACATTTTTTGTTTCATTTTACAAGAGTATTTTTAGATGGAATTTTACACATTTCACACATATTTTCCCAGCTACAAAGGGCAATCAGTAGTATTAACTGTTGGTTAACTTGCAGCCCGCTAATTTATTTCTTTTTTTTAATTGAGTGCAACACTAAATGACCAAAGGGCTCCAATAAAATTACATGTACGTCCTCTGTTGAACAGAAATGCAATTCTCCAACATTTCTTTCTGTAAAGTGTGAATGTAACTTACAATATCTCATGACAAAGAGGATTTCAAGATGAATATTATGTGCTGAAGTCATTTTTGTTAATACATGAAATACCATACTCTCATTTTATCCCTGGAGGCTAGAAGATTTCAGCTATTGCATATCATGTTTTTTTTTCTTTATACTTCATTAGGCTCGCTGCTGTTGTAAGTAGTTTGTGATAATTTACTGATTTGTTTTTTGAAAGAGTAAAAAAAGAAAAACATTTTACCAGTTAAGCATGAAATAAAGCTGAGTTTTCCTCAACTCTGATTAGTTGAACCTGGGTAGTTTGAAACCTAAGATCTGTTCTTCATTACTGTTTCAGCCATATTGGCATTGAGAGAATCTGTTGTCAAAGTAATGTGCAGAAAGCCAGATGGTCCTAATTGTTCATCATGTCGATTCCTTTTTCAACAGAAGTTCTTACCGTTTTAAGTGAATATACTTTTCATTGTAGATAAAGTGGCACCTATATCGTTTTCCCAAGTCTATCAAAGGCGTGTTATTCAGACTATTAAATAATGCTGCTTTAAGTTATTTCAAAATGAGGATAGAATTCAACAGTAAAAATAACATATTAATCTCTAGAAGTACTCTCTTGGAACCCAAATAAATATTCTGTCATACTTCAAATTTATCAAAAAAGGAATAGGTTTTTCTGCACAATAGAATAGAGTACAGTTCACCACAGCTTTTTAAAATCCAATTTTACATTTTTCAGAATCTGTACTATTATCAAATGCTGTGCAGTTTATTTTGTTTTGTTCTGTTTATGGTGTTCATAAAACACATTTAGAAATATAATGCCACAACACTTTAGTTAATTTCTTGGAAATTGTATTTTTTCCATATTGTTAAGGTTTTTTTTAAAATCACTCACCAGGTTTCCAGCAACTTTTACATTTTTTTTAAAGTTGCAATCTAATTTCCCTGCTAGCTTTTGCCAATGTATGTTAATCACGAGTTTTGGTGTTGCATATGTTATTGCTCTGATTGAATGAACAGTGAATAGACAAACTTTGTTCTGAGGCTGCACTCTGGTTCTCACAGAATGTTGATTTTGCAGACGAAACAATTAAAACATCTGCTGACATGTACTTTGTTATTGAGCATAAAATGACATAGCCTCTCAAATCATGACAGGAACAAAATAGTTCACATGGTTTTATTTCTATGGTAGAACCGTTGCAGCATGTTTTCGCTTGTAATCAAATTATCTAATAAACATTACCATTTTTAATTTCATTACCATTTTCCACAAATTAATATAACAAAATAATGCTATATTATTTCTAAAATTCTGAAGTTTCTTTATTTTTTCATTGCCTTTAAACTTACAATAGAATTTCAAACTAAATGTCTTGCAAATTTATATTGTTTTTTGCCATGAATTGAATCAAACAATAATGCAGGACAGTTCGCAAAAGAAGCCATACAATGGCAAGTTGCATTATTTTAAACATTCAGACTTAATGTTTAAAAGTTTTATGGCTTTTGCATCTCTTTTTTGGGTACAATTCATAGCTTTATTTAAGTTTGCAATTGCTGCACAAAGCTATATTTTGCTAAACTGTCTTGTTTAAATCTTCATTATTATATGGATGTGTATATTTCTGTTATTTTAGGAATATAATTCACTTGGGTGGTGGATAGGACAAATGAAGGGAACTATTGGCTTGGTGCCTAAAGTGTACCTAATGGAGATGTACGACATTTGAGAAGGTCTGGGTAAGTACATTTTAATTGAATCTCAGTATAATAGACCATAAGTACCTTATTCCAGTATCATTTATATAGAAAACATTCTTGTCAAGTATTCATCCTGTAGTTTTAAAATAGTTTCTGGGTGTTTTTATGTTTGGGAGACAGACTTCTGTATCTTTCAGTTGTAAACTGTCAAAAAAAAATTCCCACAGAATTATTTACCAAATGAGATAAAATAACTGCTTCAGGCCTGTTTCTGCATTTTATTGATTTAATGCACTTCTTTTACCCACTGTGACTAAATGAGAATATTTCACATGTCAAATATTCCTGAAAAATACCTTCATGAAGAAATACTCTATCTGTAATACATGGATTACATCGCTAAGTGGAAATTGACCTTTTTACAATAAAGCTACTTCCTCTTAATCTTCCTACATTATTTGAACTGAAAAAAATCATGTGCATTTTTTGGGTACTAAAATGTATGGTATATCTAGAGAAATGTATATTGCTTAAAAATAAATATTCACACAAGTGCTGATTGCTGGCTTTTTTTCTATAAAATTTGAGTAACTGATAAAATTACTCATTAAACCTCAAGCCACATTTTTCCTATTAGTAAAATATTCTCACAGAAACACAAAATGAAAATAACATTATTTGTGATGTACCTATTACAGTAAAAACATTCTACAAAAATAATTTCATATTCTGACATTTTCAAAATTATTAGAAGCAATCAAATGTGCAAAGAAATGGGAGGGTGGGTGGAAGATCTACTCCAGCTTGATGTATCAGAATCCCTAGTGATATGAAACTGGTGAATTTAGAGAAACTGGTTTAAAAAAAAGTTATTTGATGTAAGTGTATCTAGAAGTTCAAGAAGAAATGATTGTTAAAATATGATAAGTGCCTTATTGTTCTTTCTGAATAGATTTGAAATGCTTCAAATAAGCATCACTATGATAATAGATTTCACTGGCATTATTGGGATAAGTACTATATATTGTAAGAAAACACTAGATGGCAGTAGTTTTCTACAGACTTCATAATTGTGTTTTCTATTTCTTTCTTCTCTTCCCCCCCTCCCCCCCCCCACCACCACCACCAGCACCCATCTACCTACAGTGACGTGCTATTGTACATGAAGGTTTTTTTTTAACTGGATTGAAGGCCCTGCAAAGCTTGACTGTCCCTAGCCAGGAGAGGGAGTTCTCACCCACTACTATGGCACTTCTGTTTCCCAATTTATTTTTTCACAAAGATAACATCATCTTATTAACAATATAATCTATCCTCTTGCCACAGATGTGAAAATCAAGAAGCAGCTAAGTGTTTAATTAAATTATTTCCTCATTATTGTAATTATCTTTCATCATTTCACTGATGCATTATTTCTATGTTTCTGTGCTTGTGCAGCACGATGAACTCTAGCTGCTTAAGACTTCACACTGGCTTTGTATAACATCTTTGCTGAATATGTAGCCAGTATATTTTCATTGCTTCCAAGACTTGTCATTACAACTTAATTAATTGTAATTTAAAAACAAACTCAGAATGGAAGGAGATGAGGTTGATTTTCCTCTCTTTCCCCCAGTGTTGAAGTAACTGTAAGCACTGTTTTCTGTCTTGTCTGTTTCACTTTATTGAATCTTGTTCTTACGTTCCAGTCTGCAAATTTTAAGGTTCAAATAAAGTTTAATTGTGTGCAAACTGTTGTTATGCTAATAATTTAAATGCCTGCTGTGTAACTAATGAAATTACTGTGTTATGATTAATTTGGAAACTGGTATGTTGATTGTAGTAATTGAACACAACAAGGTGAAGTAAATGATTATGATGCCATATGGCCTGTTAATCTCAAAATTTAAAGAGGATGAACTTTTTCCTTGCAAAGATTTTTTAAAAATGTTTGTGCTTGTAATTTTTTTTTACAAAGACTTTTGACAGATTGTAAATCAGTTCAAAATATTTTGAAAAATTTTACTGTCAGCATATTTGCATTGGGAATCTCTTTCAATTTTAACTGTTGCTCTCTAACATTATGACTGACCTTTATATAATAAAATACTTTTTATTGAGGTGCTTCTTTGTTTTATAACTGAAACAAATTAATTTTTTGTAGGCATGAGACTTTGTTACATTAAGCAATTCTGCATGTACGATTTCAGTATCCTTGTTATAACTTGGAAATGAGGAATTTTCTCTTAAAAACAATTACTGTATTAGCGGATGTGACTGGCATATTTATGCTGCAGAGACTGCACAGCATTATCAACAGCTGAAAAGACAACTGCACCTTTTATATACTAAATTTAGCCATCTCAAGAACTTATTTCAATTAGAGTCTCCCTTAATTATGCTAATAGTTAAGTTTTTTTGAATTTAGTCTTTCCTGGTTAATTTTTAAATCTTGTGCAAAATGTACACTTTTAAATACATTTCATCTGCTGCCCACCACAAGGATATAAAATGTTATGGATGATACAAAAGTAAAGATAGATCAAACTAATATTTGTGCTTATGATTTCTCAGAAACAATGTGATCAAAGCTCAAGTTAAGTTTCTGGTGTTATTGAAGAGGTTAACAAAAAAGAGTAAAAAAACAGTGACAGACTTATTAAGACATTTAATAGTTTTTTCCCCCCTCATATATATATCACTGATGGCAGGTAGCATTTTCATGGAAAGAGCCTTTTTACAAATCACACATCATTTATTGTTTTGTGTTTTAATGCCTTTATATGAAGTGCACCTATAAACAATTACACCTAGCAGTGGATATAATTTTTATAAGTTGCATTAAAATCAAAGAATATATAGCAAATTAAAATACACCATGGAAGTCAAGTATTAGCTCTGCGTGTCGGGTTTTTTCTATATTTTTTATAACTGGCTTTTCCCCCATAATTTATGAATGCTTCAGTGAAGATAAAAATCACAGTGTCCTAACTATCAGTGTAGTTTGCTGTGATCACATTTATTAAATTGGTATGCACTCTCAAGTTTACAAAATTAACTTTGAATCATTTTATTTGTGATTATGCCCATTTCAATTTTTGTCTATGTACTTGTTTTCTATACTAATCTTGTGTTATGGCTAGAAAAAATATTTTATGAATGTACTGTTTTAAATTTGAGTGGTGCCCGCAGACTAGTGGGGATCATGGCAGTATAGCTCTATTCAAGAGAATAAATTGAACCTAGTCATGCTTAACAAAATTAACTAAAATCATTGTGGCTATAAGACTGCAAAATATGAAAGCAACTTTTGTACACAAACAAGGACTAAATATTTTGGAAGAAAACCCCTTGTTAATATGTAGATGCTGCATCAAAAAATCTACATAATATTGATGCTACATCCTATTAAAATGTTGTCATTTCCTTAATGAATTTTTAATTATTTAAAAAAAATCATTGGCTTATCTGTAATCAGTTTAATAAGACTTGCCCTTACTTTGTTCATAGGGGTACAATGTTGGGAACATTACATAAAGGTCATTCTAGTATGTACCTTATGGAGACAGCATAACGCTGTAATGTATTGTAGCAAAACTTTTATTTTGTGAAGTAATTTATTATGTCAATATGTTTTTTGGAGAATTTGACAATTTTGCATTATATTTTACAAACATATAATCTTGTACAAAGACATTTTCTTTAAATTATATATTCTATATAACAGCAGAAATGGATGGTGATTTTGTCTCAGTAAGCAGTGTGCCATCTTAACAAAGGAGAACTTATAACAATCAATTTCAATATATTTATTGAACTATGGTCTTACCAGATTAAAATGGATGATCTTTATTTTAACTAAGAAAACCAGAAGAGGTAAATTATGGTATATAATGAGTATTTTTATGGGATTTGTTTTTCCTTTTTAATTTTTTTTGTGGGCCTGTCAATAGAACAATATATTAAGAGCCAATTGAATAGGATGAGATGTAAAAAGAAATTGCAATTGTTTGTGTATGTTAATGAATCTGGCAATCGTGTCTAAAGGGCAGTACAAAACCAATAAATGTTCTTGGGATAATTTGAATGACAATGTCATGAATACTGACATGTAGTTCTTATTCCATAACTATTAATACAAACCATGTTGCTACAGATCTGCAAATTCTACACTATCTGTCTATTAGAATTCTCTTAAACAAAGAGGGGGATGTTTGCAAGAGGTACGGTGGTGAGTCAGATGTTCATTTGTAGTCTGCAGAATACAAAGTAATACGGTGGATCCCTGTGGTTGTGGCTTGTGGTGCTGATCATCTGCTTATTCTTCAGGGTTTTTTTTTAGCAGCAGTACATGAGGTGAGAAGGATAAGCTTGAGAAGGAAAGGGTGTATTTGCAATTGAAGAGCAGTATTAACAGCAGATTTCAAGGAAATGCCAACCTTTGCTGCTGCAATGAAATTACCAGTGCAAAATAGTGTTGGGAGTGGGAACTAGGACTGTGCCAGACAGATGGCGCACCCTGCTGTGTCTTTGATTGAAAAAGAAGGGTAACATTTGCAGGGATGTCAGAAGAATGGTGATCAGCTAAACAAATTGGTCTCAGAAGTGCACCATTGCAGGAACTAACTCTGCTGCAGGGTACATCAGGAGCTGTATTTCAAATCAGACCTTGTTTGCATTTTTTTTAATTTGAGGAATATTCCTCAGCATAAATAGGTGATTCTGGGGTTCAGGGAAGAGAGTGACCACTTTAGATCTGTTAGGGTAGTACAGCATCCAGTGTAATTAATTAACGTGGCACAATTTTTTTTTGTAATCATCTCTAAAGCAGAGAGTTATTCAGAAATTTATTGCATTTAGTGGTTCAGGTCTCCGATGCTTGCATTAGATGGAATTCATATGTGCTTGCAGAAAAAAAAATGGAAACTGTATACCAAGTAATCACAGAGGTGCAATTGAATAAAGGAAGATATTAACAGCAGAACTCTCATCGTACCTACATTCTGCTCACAGTATAAACACGGTGCAGTTAGAATGGTTTTTGCTCGTCTCAGCTGGCAGGCTGATTCCGCTTCAGTAAAGACAAGGTACGGAAATGTCCTTTGGGTGACATTCAAAACTCGATATAAATCCTGTGCTTTATGAGACTGCAGTGCAATAAATTACTTAGCCTAATTGTAGATGTAATGAATTACCATAATTAGTCATGGGCTACATTAAATTAATCAGCATGGTACATTATTTTGCTAAATTACATCCTTGCCTTCAGAAGCCACCAGTGCAGCAATCAGTGTTTCTTCCAAGAGGGAATGATGCCATAATGAGAAGCCTTTCTGCTCCTAGAACTGTGACAGGATATGAATTTTGATGGGAGGCAGGAAGGGTTTTAGACACTGGAGTCTCAACTTCTGCCTGGAGTGTCTCTGGTAGTTAATGATACTTCAGTCCTCCTGCAGGGGAGCAGTGGGCTGTGTCTGAGAAGGATGGAGAAGATTCTCCTTACGTGGAAAGAATTCATACTTAGCTAGGGCTTTAAGGCAAATGATGCTGCTAATGTAGCGAGGGAAAATGCAAGGTTGGGTGATACAAACAGGAGTATTCAGTGGAAATGAGAGATAGCTGTAGCTACTGAACACATCTGTAAAAATATGCTTGGGGATGCAAAAAAACCCACTTTTTTAATGTGGTAATTTGTGTTTTTCCTGGTGGGAACCCGTTTAATTAGTGCTATGAGGTATTGGATTTCCGCTTATCATGCACATTGTTTTCCAGCTGTACAGACGATTGCCAAGTTTATAATGGCTTGACCCTGTTCTGTAAAACAGCAGTAAATTGCAACACATACATTGAGTGGAGGCAAAGGGCTCATTCTGTTGGGTTTTCTGCTGTCACATTTACCTGAGCTGGGGATTAATGGTCTGATGTTAAACATCTGTCCCCTGTCTTTTGGGAAGTAAACGTAGTTAGAATTTCATGCCATCTACTAAAAGGTCTTGGATGGAAGAGTCCTTCCCACCATTTTCATGAAGTAGCATCTCGATGCATTACCTTTTTTATGCCAAACACCATAGCAGTAAAAGTCCTATAAACAGGCTACATGTAGCAGCTGAGAGGAAAAAAGATTTCCTCAAGACATTAATTTTGTTACAAGACTTACTTGTACTCAGTGAAGAAATAAATCTTTTACACTTATTCATCTTTATACCAGAAATAGTCAATTGCCTAAATTTTATTTTGCCATAGGTGCAATCATTATTTACAGAAGTACAAAAAGTACTCGAGGACTGGAAACTGAAAATGTCCTGATTTAACTGAAAATTGGATAATGGCAGACACAGTGAAATAGGATAAGTAAGCTACTTTAGTGACAAAGCAAGTTTAATTTAGTTCTCTGAGAAAAAGGTGATCCTAATAGTGCTATGTAAAGCTTATTTTTCAATAACATTTTCTTTACTGCATACTAAAAGTATCACTAATGTATCATCTTTTAATAACCATTTTCAAAAAGCCAGGTTCTATCATAACGAACAGCTTAGTGCACATATGATGCATTTAAACATATCAAATGAGGATAAGAATATATAGTTCTCATGAAACTATGGAGTACTCACTGGAGTAGAGTACGTTAAGGGGGTGTCTAAAAGAAGTATTCACAAGTATGAAAGAAATGAGAGGTTAAACAGAGGGAGGATGTTTCCACTTGTTATCGAAGACATAAATTAAGAATTAGTACTAGTAGCATAAAAATGGAGGTAAGATTTTTTCATGCAAAGCGTTATTCGAGTTTGGAATGCTTTACCACAGGTGGCTATTGAAGCTAAGTCAATCGCAATGTTTAGGAGGGAATTAGATAAGCATTTGAATAAAAATATTAAAGGATATAGGCAAAAAGCAGGGAAATGGGATTGGAATTAGCTATCTCTGATGTGAAACTAGTACCGGCACAGTTATGAGGCGCCATATGGTTGTCTACTGTCCTGAGATTTCTATAATTCTCTAGCCTAGATTTTCCGATCTGCATATTTTATCGGAAAATCTAGGCTTATGAAAATACAAAATCCACAAATAACATTAAAAAGGAGTTAGTGGATCAGACTTTATATCTAATTACATTAACTGTAATTCAAAAAAATGTACAGTAACTGATAAAATGGCTCCAACAGATTTTACCACATAGGAACAGGGGTAGGCTGTTCAGCCCCATGACCACACACTTTAATCTTGTAAAATGAATGATAAATTTAATTCACAAGCAATATATCAAGACTGAAATAAAAGTGAAAAAATTGACAAAGATATAGCTGTGCATAGCCAAGGTGGAATTTTGCTCGGCTGTCTTTAGTGCCCAGTAGAAATGTTGCAAAATATTTTTTCTGGATTTAAAGTGGGATGGAGGCCATATTAAGGTGGACTATACATGGTCTGTGAAAGGAGTGAACTTAGTGGGGCCCTATGACCTTTTCTTAGAATCATAGGAAATTTACAGCACAGAAGGAGGCCATTCGGCCCATTGTGTCTGTGCCAGCCGAAAATGAGCCACCCAGCCTGATCCCACTTTCCAGCACTTGGTTTGTAACCTTGTAGGTTATGGCACTTCACTTGTATATCCATTGACTTTTTAAATGTGATTAGGGTTTCTGCCTCTACCACCCTTTTGGGCAGTGAGTTCCAGACCCCTACCACCCTCTGGGTGAAAACATTTTCCCTCTGCTCCCCTCTAATCCTTCTACCAATCACTTTAAATCTATGCCCCCTGATTATTGACCTCTCTGCTAAGGGAAATAGGTCCTTCCTATCCACTCTATCTAGACCCTTCATAATTTTGTACACCTCAATTAAATCACCCCTCAGTCTCCTCTGTTCCAAAGAAAACAACCTCAGCCTGTCCAATCTTCCCTCATAACTAAAATTCTCCAGTCCTGGCAACATCCTCGTAAATCTCCCCTGTACCCTCTCTAGTGCAATTACATCCTTCCTATAATGTGACCAGAACTGTACGCAGTACTCAAGCTGTGGGCTGACTAGTGTTTTATACAGTTCTAGCATAACCTACCTGCTGTTATATTCTGTGCTTCGGCTAATAAAGGAAAGTATCCCGTATGCCTTTTTAACCACCTTATCTACCTGTCCTGTTACCTTCAGGGATCTGTGGACATGCACTCCAAGGTCCCTCACTTCCTCTACACTTCTCAGTATCCTCCCATTTATTGTGTATTCCCTTCTTATTCCATACTTTTGTAAGTAATGAGAAAGTATCTTATCAGAACTTCAATTCTCAGTGTGAAATCATTGAGAACAGCATCAAAAGTTTGTAGGGGGGGTGGGTAGCATCAGAGTTAAGCCTGCTCCGCCGCTGTAACTTCACTGGAGGTGTAGCGGAAAACCCTGCTGCACTTCTGGTGAAGTTAGGACTGCAGAGCAGGAGAAGCTCCAAGGAAATTCCCGGTCCAAATATTCTCTCTGATGCAACTGGGAAAAAAACAATTCTAGTCTCTCCCCATCACAGACATACAGGGGTCAATTTTTGGATGGCCGAGCGGGTGTGTTCGGGCTGGGGGGCTCCTAAATTTGGGGATTCCCGGAGCGGGTCCAGAGCCTGGCTCCAACCCGCCCACTTCCGGATTCCCCAATGACGCGAATCGGTGCACGTGCAGCCCCCGCATGCGGGACTCCCACCGGCAATCAAAGCCGGCGGGATCCCACTTAAGATCATTATCTGGGTACTTGAGGTCGTTTACAGACCTCATTAGTTGGAGATTTTAGGAGGATTCGGATTTTGGATTACCCAGAGCGTGTTTACCATGCTGGGGGAAACACTCCCTGCTAAAACAGACGTGTTGCAGCCAGCAGCCAGTGCCAGCTGCAAAGGTCCATTTAACAGGTACGAGGTAAACCCTCATTCATTGCAGCAGGGCACTCTGTCACCTCAGACAAATTTTGCCTGCCACACCGATGTCTCCACACTCCAAATTATTAAATCATACCCTAAACTCTGCTATCCAAACACATTTACCTACTTTGTGGACCCCTCACACTCACACCGTCAGGATGGTGGTGGGGTGGGGGGGGTTCCAATGCTGCATTCATCACTCCATTGGAGGACGAGCAACATCACCAGCCTCGCCAGGCATGCCGTCCACCTCTGCCACGTGGAGCTACACGACACAGTGCTGTGCAACAGGTACCTGCACAAAGTAATCGTGCAACTACACATACACCCACTGTAGGGTGACCCATTGGGTGGCATCAAGGGTGTTCATGGAGAACCTCATGAAAGGGCATTATTGCACAAGCCAGTCAAGAATGGCCAAGACGTGGCAGTAGTGATGACAATATAATATGTAATGTGGGTTGATCAGAAATCAAATATAAGTAAAAACTATGACAAACCCTAAAACACCCTTCTGCATCCCCTTCATGCTCACAACACGTTTGGCTTACCCTTCCTACTACAATATGTGATGCATGCCCTGTTGCTGCAGCACAGGTAGTGGCAGGTTGGGTGAGGCTGACCGTGAAAGAGATGTATCAGAGGGTGAGTATGAGATAGAGCCATGAGATTGTGAGGATTGGGTTGAGTGGTAGTGGTGGGATGAGTACTGGCGAGGTGAGTAAGTGCAGGTAAGATGAGGATGAGCTTTAAGTGGCTGTGAGGAGATTGACGTGATAGAGTAGTGTTGGCAGTGCAGAAGGAGTTGTGGGGTGGGGGCGGTGATGTGGCAGACGAAGTGTAGAGGAATGAGTAAGTGTACTCACTTCGGCTGACCGACTTAGGTCATTGAAGTGCCTCCTGCACTGTATGCTGGTGCGTGATATGTTGGTGGTGCAGGTGACCTCTTCTGCCACCTCGAGCCAGGCCTTCGTGGTGGCAGAGGCAGGCTGCTTCCTCCCGTCCAACGGGGAGAAGATCTCTGTCCTCCCCTTCCTCCTCACCCCATCCAGTAGGATCTGGAGTGAGGCATCATTAAACCTGGGTGCAGCCTTCTCCCTGGGCTGCTCCATGCTGTAATTTTGGCTCCTTTCTGCAGCATGTCAGTGGAGGACTGCCCCTTTAAATAGAGCTCCTCCAGCTGACAGCCTATGATGCGGGTGCGCAGTCCGCCCGCTGAACAGCTTCCCAGCGCAAAACCCGGAAGCCAAGGTAAGTGGCTTCAATTTACTTACGATCGCGTGCAGAACCCACCGATTTTACTGGGCGGGTTACCCACGCGCCCAGTTGACCCCCCCCCCCCCCCCGCTGGCAACCCGCCTCCCTCCTAATATCGGGCCCACAGTCTCTGTGATGGTCCAATACATTGGTATAGGATATTAGATTTGTATTCCAATTCAACTAAATCTACCAACTGTTTTGTGCAGTAAATTGGCCAACCTCAAAATTTCCAGATTGGCCAAACCCACCTCAATCCTTGGTGTAAGATTCAGACCAATTCAAGTGTGGAAGAACGAACAATGTGAGTCCAGGATATTAGAGGGCTGCCAGTAGTTGTTGAATCGTATCTCAGCAAGAATCAGTTCCTTCGGGGAGTAGAATGAGTTGGGGAAGAAATGAGCTCTTACCTGCTGATACAAAAACATTAAACAAGGCAAGTCAGGAGGAAAATGTAATGCAGAATGGAGAGCTGATTTTGGGAAGGAAGAAGCACTAAGGGTCACAATGCATACTTTTGTACTTACATGTTAATGAAGCTATGCTCCAATATAACCAGACAGTTTCATGAACCAACAGGAAAAAAACAATGGATTTGTGTGAAGATTTAGACAAATCAGATGATTGGTTTGTATACTTAATGAAGATTTAACATGTGGACTGAGATTACTTCAGCATTCTTATACTACCATGAAATTATTATTTCATAGAATTACATCGAATGTACAGCACAGAAACAGGCCATTTGGCCCAACAGGTCCATGCCAGTGCTTATGCTCCACATGAGGCTCCTCCTTCCCCACTTCATCTAACCTATCAGCATATCCTTCTATTCCTTTCTCCCTCATGTGTTTATCTAGCTTCCCCTTAAATACATCTATGCTAATCACTTCAACTACTCCTTGTGGTAGCGAGTTCTACATTCTAACCACTCACTAGGTAAAGAAGTTTCTCCTGAATTGCCTATTGGATTTATTAGTGACTATCTTATATTTATGGCCCCTAGTTCTGATCTCCCCCGCAAGTGGAAACATCTTCTCTACGTCTACCCTTTCATAATCTTAAAGACCTCTATCAGGTCACCCCTTAGTCTTTTTTCTAGAAAAAAGCCCCAGCCTGTTCAATCTTTACTGATATGTATAACCTCTCAGTTCTGGTATCATCCTAGTAAATCTTTTTTGTACCTTCTCTAGTGCCTCTATATCCCCTTTATAATATGGAGACCAGAACTGTTCACAGTACTGCAAGGATCCATACAAGTTTAACATAACTTCTCTGCTTTTCAATTCTATTCCTTTAGAAATGAACCCCAGTGCTTGGTTTGCTTTTTTTATGGCCTTATTAACCTGCATTGCTACTTTTAGTGATTTGTGTATCTATACCCCCAGATCCCTCTGCTCCTCTACCTCATTTAAACTCTTATTTTCCAAGGAGTATGTGGCCACCTTATTCTTCTTACCAAAATGTACCACCTCACACTTATCTATATGGAAACTCATTTGCCAGTTACATGCCCATTGTGCAAGTTTATTAATGTCTTCCAGTACTTTGTCGCAGTCCTCCTCAATATTAACTGCATCCCCCAATTTGGTGTCATCCACAAATTTTGAAATTGTACTTCCGATTCCTGAGTCTAAATTGTTTATGTAAATGGTGAACAACAGTGGTCCCAGCACCGATCCTTGTGGAATACCTCTTCCAACCTTTTGCCAGACTTGACTAACTACCTTTAACCCCTACTCTCTTCTGTTTTGTAGCCAGCTTTTTATCCATTTTGCTACTTGTCCCCTGACTCCACATGCTCTGACTTTAGTCATGAGTCTGCCTTCAATACTTTCTCGAAGGCCTTTTGAAAATCCAAATATATTACATCTACTACATTACCCTTGTCTACCCTCTCTGTTACTTCTTCAAAGAATTCAATAAGGTTGGTCAAGCATGACCTTCCCTTTTGAAATCTGTGCTGACTACTCTTTATTATATTTTTGATTTCTAGATGTTTTTCAATTACATCTTTGAGTAAGGATCCCATTATCTTTCTTACCACCGACGTTAAGCTAATTGATCTATAGTTCCCTGGACTTGTTCTAGCTCCTTTTTTAAATATAGGAATCACATTAGCTGTCCACCGGTCCTGTGGTTGAGAATTCTTACCATTAGAGTGCCAAGCATTCTTTGTGTTTTTTTTAAATCCCTTCACTGCACTTACATGATAAGTTATTTTATACATCCTCTAAGTTCCCATGACTTCCTAACTGACTTTGAGGCAGGAAACCTGTACCCAAGCCCCTTCCAATGTTGCTGTGGAACTTGCCACACAGAGATGCATGGAAGTGGCTGACTCCTTTCAATTTTGCTTTATTTTTCTTCTATTTCTTGCTTCCTCTGGGGAATCAACTCACTTTCCAGCTTAGGAATAGGATAATCAGCCTTTGGAATGTTTTACTACATTAAAGGTGCTATATAAATTCATGTTGTTTTTGTTGCTGTACTATTTTGTTAGCAATGGAAGCTGTCTTTTTATTCTCAATTCCCTTCTCTTTCTTCCTGTTTCTAGTTTTACTTCCCACGTGAGTTTCTAAGTCCCTTGTAAACACTTCAGTTGACTCTGCATTTGTGGTCTTTCGGGGCATGCAGTTCGTATTCTCAAGATGCTTTGTGGGAAAATATTTTCTCTTGATTTGCTCTTAACTAGTTTGAATTCCAAGATTATGTCCCCCTTAATGTGAATTCTCTTCCTAGATAGAAAAGTCATTCCCTATATACTTTGTCAATTAAACACGTCGATCACATCACCCTTTAAGTTCCTCATCTCCAGGAACTACAAACCAAGTTTACCTAGGCCCCGAATTTCCTTGAAGCCGCTCCCACTTCATCACCATAACTTCACCGGAAGTGCGACGGAAACCCCATTTATATTTGTAGATGGGGTTTCCGTTGCGCTTCTGGTGAAGTTACAGTGGTGGAGCAGGAGCAGCTCCGAGGAAATTCTGGGCTGTGGTCGTTTAATTATAGCTAAATCCTTCATCCCAAGTATCATTCTGGTAAATCATAACTGGACTTTCTCTACCAGCAGCATGTCCTTCATAAGATCAGGCCATCCACAACTGAATACTATATTCTAAATGTCCTACACACCATGATGCATCATCTTAATTTCCTGCTATGCTCAGACATGACTTTAGTAATTAACAAGTAAAATTATTGCAATAAATTTATTTCCAAATATGTTGAAATGGTTTAAAGTCTAAGGTTCAAATATACTAGTAAAGGAGGAGGTAGGAGCGAAATTGGAAAGGATAAAAATAGATAAAGAGGAGGCACTTAAAAGATTGGCAGTACTCAAAGTAGAAAAGTCACCTGGTCCAGATGGGATGCATCCTAGGTTACTGAGAGACGTAAGGGTAGAAATCGCGGCGGCTTTGGCCACAATTTTCCAATCCTCCTTAGATATGAGGGTGGTGCCAGAGGATTGCAAATGTCACACCCCTGTTCAAAAAAAGGGAGAGTGATAAACCTGTCAATTACAGGTCTGTCAGCCTAACGTCGGTGGTAGGGAAACTTTTAGAGACAATAATCCGGGACAAAATTAATTGGCACTTGGAAAATTATGGGCTAATAAATGAAAGTCAGTACGGATTTGTTAAAGAAAAATTGTGTTTGACTAACTTGGTTGAGTTCTTTGATGGAGTAACGGAGATGAGGGTAGTGCGGTTGATATTGTGTATATGGATTTCAAAAAGCATTTGACAAAGTACTACATAATAAACTTGTAAGCAAAATTAAAGCCCATGGCATTAAAGGGACAGTGGCAGTGTGGATACAAAATTGGCTAAGGGACAAAAAGCAGAGAGTAATGGTGAACGGCTGTTTTTTTAGACTGGAGGGAAGTGTACAGTGGTGTTCTCTAGGGGTCGGCATTAGGGCCATTGCTTTTTTTGATTATATATTAATAATCTGGACTTGGATATACAAGGAACAATTTCAAAGTTTGCAGATGACACAAAACTTGGAATGTAGTAAACAATGTGGAGGATAGCAACAGACTTCAAGAGGACATAGACAGACTGGTGAAATGGGCAGACGCATTTAACGCAGAGAAGTGTGAAGTGTTGCATTTTAGTAGGAAGAATGAGGAGAGGCAATATAAACTAAATGGTCCAATTTTAAAGGGGGTACAGGAACAGAGAGACCTGGGGATGTATGTACTCAAATCTTTGAAGGTGGCAGGATGGCTGTTTAAAAAAGCATATGGGATCCTGGGCTTTATTAATAGAAGTATAGAGTACAAAAGCAAGGAAGTTATGCTAAACCTTTTTAAAACACTGGTTGGGCCTCAGCTGGAGTATTGTGTTCAATTTTGGGGACCACACTTCAGGAAGGATGTCAAGGCCTTGGAGAGGATGCAAAAGAGATTTACTGGAATGGTACCAGGGATGAGGGACCTCAGTTATGTGGAGAGACTGGAGAAGCTGGGTTGTTCTCCACGGAGCAGAGAAGGTTAAGAGGAGATTTGGTAGACGTATTCAAAATCATGAATGGTTTTGAAAGAGTAAATAAGGAGAAACTGTTTCCAGTGGCAGAAGGATTGGTAACCAGAGGACACAGGTTTAAGGTGATTGGCAAAAGAACCAGAGGCGTCATGAGGAAACATTTTTTTCACAGAGAGTTGTAATGATCTGGAGTGCACTGCCTGAAAGGGTGGTGGAAGCAGATTCAATAGTAATTTTCAAAAGAGAATTGGATAAATACTTGAAGGGAAAAATTTACAGGGCTATGGGGAAAGAGCAGGGGAGTGCTGGCACAGGCACAATGTACTGAATGGCCTCCTTCTGTGCTATAACATACTATGATACTTTTGAGGTGTCCAGCGAGTCGCTGCACATATCCTAAATATTTTAAGTTTAGAATATTGAGGATTGTAGAGTTCCGTTCAGTTTGCACAGTCATCAGAATTGGGGTGTTTGTTTAATCATTATTTTGCAAAAATATTGTAGGAAAAAATTACTGATCTTAATAGCTTTGTGTCTTAATTTTTTTAAAAGTTCTTGTGCATGTGAGTTAAGTACATCTGTGGAATAAAAATATTGCAGTAAGCTCATTTTAACTCAATCAGAATCATGATCCAAAAAAATACCTGCAGAGTAAATCCATTCAAAGTTACATGGATAAAACAGCAGGAACTACATTAAATACAATTGTTGCACATTATCCTGTGTAAGTGTAGATAATTCAGGCTAATTGGGTGTCTGTATAACTGTATTCTGCAGAACTTCTGAAAGCTTATAAATAAAAAAAACTTAACAATAGAATAACCTTTTGGTTGAGTGTAATGTTATTTGCAATAGTTCACCATTCCTAAGACCTTTGGTTACATTTTACATTGCATCTCAGAATTATGACCTTTTTTCCACCCATCCTGTCCTTAAAAAGGCTGATACCAATGCCAATCAGAATGTGAATAATAAGCAATAGTAAAATATTACCAATTAAAGCATTAAAAGAGAATATGCATTGGTGTGTAAATACTATTTTTGAAGATTTTTTTCAACTGTAATGAAAATAAGTTTTGTTATTTTAATTCTGTTCACGAACTGTGCTCTAAATATGTTTTAACTAATTACAGATTTAGTGAATGCATTAAATGTTGATTAAATGGGTATGTTTGGTGTTTGACAAGTGAAAGTACAGGTGAGAGCTTAGTGTAAATGAACATAGGTATGTGAGATTTTAGTATTGGACTAATTATAACCTGTGGAAAAGAAGGATAAAAATGCTGGTTATTGACCTGTTTATTTATCTGAGGGTTTGAAGAGTAGCTGCCACCTCCAAAGGATGTGCACTCTTATAAATAAATCATTTTCCTTAAATAATGAGGCATCATTGTGATGATGCAAGGACGCATTTGATCTCTTAACCTAAGGTGTTGGAGTGTGGAATACAACCAACAAGCACGAGATGACCTCTCCAATGAGATGCATGTTGCTGCTAATTGCCCTGTAACTGGCATGTTATACAATCATTATAATTTAAAAAATACTTCAGTCAGCTGCTGCCTTGCTTAATGTAACAGACACTTCACCTGGTATTTTAATGTTGGTTATGGTAGATGAATGACAACCTCCATACCTTATCTGCAAAATGCCAGTGTATTACTATTACCTTTTAAATCTTACACTGCTGGCTTCCGGACAACCACACACAACATACACTTAGCTCATCAGCATAAAAGACTGCCTTGCATTTGATTGACGATAATTAGTTTGCAACTGCCTTCTGATGCAGAAATATGTGAGCACGCTACAAAGTCAATCCCAGACCAGTTCTTTCCCTTTGGAACTAAAGTGTATTGATTTGTACTTTTTTTTTAAAACTACATCAATGATTTGTTTCTAGTCACCGTTAGAAGGATGCTAACATCCAGTTGTACATTTCAATACTGCAATAGCACAGTGAAAATTCATTTTCCACACACATTGTAAAATCATTCTAATGAAATACTGATGTAGGCAGACAGTTTTTATATACATCAGCTGATCATTGACAATACTGGACCTTATAGTTCAGACCAGTCATCAGAACCCAGTGGTTGGGATGTACTGCATTTTGCTTGTCCACCGAGTTCAAAGAGGACAAGGTAAACTACCTAAGTGCACTCAGTGTTTCACGTGACTACTTCTTCCTGTACTGTTTGCTTCAATGTTCCCATTTTTCAGATCTTATTTGTATCCTACATTTAATGTGGAATTCTTTCTCTGACATTCTAGTGTGACTTTGAAGATTGTTTTTTAACTCTTCTATCTGCATTTAAAAAAATAATAGATAATACAGTGTGAGGAGGGCAGCATAACTGAGAGATGCTTATTACCAACAACTTCCTATTTAATGAGTAACTGGTCTCTGCCCTATAGTCCGAGGGGGCACTATGCAGAGAAGAGACCTTCTGCCAAGTAGGAGTTACTCTGAGTTGCCTCTGCATGTATCCTAATGATCAGATCAACATTGGAGAAAACCTGGGACTAGGCTGCCTGCTGCTTCTTGGCACAAGAGGACAACATTGAATTTGAATTGGAATGCAATGAAATCCAATCTATTCAGAATCATTTGCATAGCTACAAATTGCACACATTTGGATCAATAATATTTTGGAAACTAATTTGGAGCTCATCCCAAATCAAAATATTGTCTGTTTTTGCTGATAAAAATGTCACATATGAATAGTTAAATAGCATTAATTAGGTATAACTGAAAAATCATGCTTTTTTAATGGTTTATAATGTCTAACTTTATGTTTTTCACTTAATCATTTTTATTATCCCATTTCCTGTTTTGCTTTCTTCTCAATGCTTCTTTGTTCAGAGTGTCGTAGATTTCTTCAGAGCTGCAGTCCATGCCATTCTGTATCCGCCAACCAACGTATGCTTTGTAAGATGGGATGGATCTCCATGCTGATTTTTTTCCTTTATCTCCATCCCCTATCTTTAGGAAATGTCCATACAACCAATATATGAAGCTTTGCATAGTACCCAGATAAGGACCCAAATTCACCTATTGAGGACAGCTGAATTTGGGAACATGGGACATCCCATTATTAAACCTACAAGCCCACCTAAAAAAAATAATATTTGTAGATATCTTAGTATGGTTAAAAATCACACAGTTACATTAATATACCTCTTTCCAAAATCTCTAGCCAAACCTGTGAATGCCATCACCATCATTTGAAGTACTTCCATTTAAAAATATTGGGGTCAATGTTTGATGTGTACTATGTCATATATACTGTGTGCTATGAATGTAATGTATATCAGTGTTTTATAATGAAAGAACTATAGCTTTTAACAACAAATTGGGGTATATTTTGCTCTTACAGATTCAAAAAAAAGTTTCTTGTATGTGTTTCTTTCTATATTTGAATGCTTGCCAATTAAAATGGCAGCAGGTGCCAATTTCCCAGCCGCCGAATTCATGAATATGAATTAAATAACAGGAACAGCAGAAAACTAGTAAATCACACCTATAATAATGCTGGTTTCATGTAATCACCTAAATTGTTTGTTAATTAATATAAATGCCAAGAGTTTGTTTAGCCAGGTGTCAAGTGCACAGAAGTGACTACAATTCTGCCCTCATTTGAAAATTGCCATTTAGAACCATGACAGGTGATAATTGATGGTGTTCTTGAAAGCGATCTTTTTTGGTGTCCCAAACAGTCAACCACAATACAGAAGAGATAATAAATGTGGCAAAACATCAAATGTCAGGGTTCCCATAAAGAGCACCTGGAAGGAATGACAGAAGGCATGAGAAAGGTCACCAAGTTAAGACTATAATCTTACTATATTGTATTAGCAAAGAATATGAAATTGATGGGCATATATAGATTTGAAATTAACTTGTTCTTACTGCCTCTAAGAATGAATTTCAAACTATTAATTTACCCTTCCTTAACACATACTGGGGTCAATTTTACCTTGTATTGCCTGGCGTTAACAGGGCAGTAATGGTCCCAAAATGGGGGCAGTAGCCTTACCACCCCATTAACATTGACAAATCGGATGACGCTATTTTGAGATGCAGCCAACGCTGGGCGCCCAAAGTGCTTGTCTGTTTCAAAATGCAAATAGGATTCCAATTGCTATAATAGGTTGGAAATGGTTGTAGCGTGCACCGTGCAATGCTCCGATCATTTCCATGGGTGATAGAGGAGTAAGTTTGATATTTTTCTTGGGCCAGGAGGAGCAGGAATGGTCCTCCAGGCCCCACAAAAATAATATGGGCCACTACTGCACATTATTGTACACCATAGCAGATCAAGTACTCTGCAAGAAAAAAACATTTACTGGTTATGAGAAGAAACTTATTGCATTAATAGGAAGAGAGATGCTTGAAGACATTGCCCTCATTGAGGTTGGATAGGTGGTCAGATATGCGCACAAAGTGGTATGTAGCATTAAAATCATATTTTACATCAGTGTCTCTGCACACTGATTTTCAACCGACGCTTAATAATTCATACAATGGCAATAAATTACATTTACGTAACACTTTTAAGGTAGAAAAACATCCCAAAATGATTCACAGAAGGAAAATATGGACACCAAGCCAAAGAAGGAAAGGTTAGGAGGGATGGCCAAAAGCTTGTTCAAAAAGGTAGGTTTTAAGGACAGCCTTAAAGGAGGAGAGGGAGTGGAAAGGCAGAGAGGTTTAACGAGGGAATTCCAGAACATGGGGCCTAGGTTGCCGAAGGCACAGCCTCCAATGCTGGGGCAAAGGGAGGGAAGGATACATAAGAGGCTGGAGTCAGAGGAACAGTAATTTCAAAGGAGGAGGTGGTGTAGGGCTGGAGGAGGTTACAAAGATTGGGATCAGTGAGTCCATGGAGTGATTTAAACACAAGGATGAGAATTTTAAATTTGAGGCATTGGAGAACCAAGGCAATGTAGGTCAATGAGGACAGGCACGATAAGCGAACAGAACTTGGTGTGGGATAGGATACAGGCAGCAAAGTTTTGGATGAGCTGAAGTTTATGAAGAAAAGCAATGGAGTCAAGCGGTAATAGGATCAGACTTCCAGAGGAAAATAGGCTAAGATAGGGGTGGAGGGAGACAATGTTATAGAGATGGAAGTAGGTGGTGTTTGTAATGGAGAAAATATGGGTTCATAAACTCAGCTCGGGGTTGAATACGATGCTCAGGTTGTAAACAATTTAGTTCATCCTATATCAGTGGCTGGGGAGGGGATGGAGTTGGTGGAGAGAGTACAGAGAGTGTGGCGGGAGGAAAAAGACATGGCTTCGGTTTTCCCGCTGGAGGAAATTGTGGCTTATCCAAGACTGGATGCTGGACAAGCACAGAGGCAGTGGAAAGGTTGGGAGAGGTGGTGGAGAGGTACAGATGGGTATCCTATGTCTGCAATTGATGTCAGCATATAGATGAGCAAGAGGAAGGTGGGCAAGGATGGATCCTTGGTGGAGATGCTCTGGCTATGATCAGATAGGTAAAAGTTGAAGCAAGTAATGGCAGTCCCACCGATCTGGCCAGCTGAGGAGAGATGTTGGAGAAGGATGGCGTGTTCAACCATTTCAAAGTCTAGAGAGGTGAAGACGGGATAAGGCATCATGGTTATAGTCTCAGAGAATGTTAGTTGTCACTTAGGTTAGGGCTGTTTCAGTGCTGTGGGAGGAATAAAAATCCCTTTGGAGGGATTCAAATAAAGAGTTGAGGAGTAGATGGGCACAAATCTGGAGGCAACAATAGGTTCAAGGACTTTGGAGAGGAAAGGGAATTTGGAGATGGGACTGTAGTTTGCTAAAAATAAATACCCTCAACCCCTTTTTTTTTGAGGGGGTGGTAACAGCAGTTTTGAAAAGGAGGGGAACAGCGTCTGAGAAGATTGAACCATTACAATGTCAGCTAGCATGGGGGCCAGGAAAGGAAGTTGGGTGGTCATCAGTTTAGTAGAAATGGGGTTAGATGAGCAGGTGCTTGGTCTCATGGGCAAGATGAACTCGAAGAGGGCATGGTTGGGGGGGGGGGGGAAGATGGTGATTCAGGACTAGGGTAGGGGGGTCTGGCTTGGGGGACAAGGGTAAGGGAGAGAAACAGCAGAGGCAGTTGATCGGATGGTCTTTATCTTGGTGACAAGGAGTCCATGCACTTCTCACACTTGCTGTTAATAGGTGAAGTCAGAGACTGCAGGGGAGAGGTTTAAGGTGGTGGTTGCTAGTGGAGAAAAGAAGCCAGGGGATATCTTTGCTCTCCAGCATGATCCTAGTGTAGTAGAGGGATGTGGGTGGTGAGGGATTCAAGGAATTGGTTTGTGATGGCCTTATCAGTGATCGAGAGCACAGGAGTAGAAGATGGCCCAAGCTTAAGTACTCATATAGCATGGATACAGGCTATTTGGCCCATCAAGCCTGCAGTAGTTTTCCTCTACTAGCTACACAATCTAATTCTGCTCACCCGCTTATTCCCCGCATCCTCTTTTTCAAGCAACTAACTAAATCCCTTTTTAAACAATTAATGGACTCTGCTTCAATAGTGCCTGTAACCAAAAAAGTTCTCAGTCTAACCACCTTTGAGTAAAGAAAGTTTTTCTAAACTTCCTTTTAGTTCTTTGTGATTGTTGTAAATGTGTGCCCTCTCTGTACCATTTCACTGACCAGTGGAAACAGGCTGGACCCAAAATTCCACGCGATGAGTTGTGTTGGATTTGCACCACTGAAGCAGGAGTGGTGCCCGCCAAGGCTTTGCAGAGCTCAAACTGCCAAAATTTTCTGAGTAATTCATTTGCACATCCATTGGAGGATCTCCATTGCAAATCCCATGTGAAATGGGAATAGTATGCTGGGGATGCTTGGAAATTAGAGTGTAGCTTTAAAAAAGCAGGTCTAGTTAAAGGTTACAGCAGCAGGCCAGGGGAGCAGCAGATCAATAGGAAAGTGTTTGGATCACTGATTTTCCATTCAGGATGCTGCATTGAATAGATCATCTGTGTTTTTGTCCTACTTGCCAAGAATGCCTACCACTGGAGTATTTGATGTAGAAAGCCAAAAAAGGGGCAAGGGCACATCAAGGAGAAACAATTTCAGTAAGTCTGGCCCACATGCCCTCCTTGAAGAGATTAACAGAGGATGCGCAGACTCCTGGGTTTGTTTGGGAGGAAACCTCAAAGAGAATCCCTTGGACCACAAGGAGAAAGATGACACTAGCACTGAATGCTAACTCCCTTGCTCTCAGAACTGTAGACCAGTGCTATAAGAAGTTCAATTATGACCAGGTCAAGTAAGGTAACACACAAGCTACTCTCCCTTTTCTTCCTTGGGCATCAGTGCACATGTCACCTTCAAAATTAAAAGCTCCACAACTATCTCTTTACACTGCACTCTTGTTAAAGGAGGCACTAGCTAGGGATCTTACAGTACGTGTAGCCATTTCTTCTAACAGCAATTACTTGCATACACAACCTTAAAACCTTAAAGCAATATCACTACATCTCATATCAGCTGCCCGATGCTCACTGGAGACAATCCACACTGCCATCCTTCATCTAATTCACTAGTCTTGTTCTGCAAAAGGCAGACAGACCAGAACTCATGGATACCTGAAAAGTAGGACATTTGAGGAACATCACAACTTCAGACAGGCTCTGATGTCAGTCTTCGAGGATGTGCAGCAACTGAAAAGTGCAACTCTAGAGTCTATAGCCATCATTTGCATCAACATCAGGGATGAGGTTAAGGAGAAATTTGTAGATGAGATCGAGGGTTTTGAAGTTGATGCAATCAGCGATGCAGTCAGGGCAAGGGTGCAGGGTAGCTGGGCATAATCCAGGGGTGGGGAGGATGCAGCTGAAGCAGTCAAGTTCAATATTTGCTCCTTGCTTTTGTATTCTGTCTCTAGATGCGAAACCAAGGATCCTGTGTGTCTTTTTTTAATTGTAAACAATTTTACAACACCAAGTTATAGTCCAGCAATTTTATTTTAAATTCACAAGCTTTCGGAGATTTTCTCCTTCCTCAGGCAAATGTTTCAAGAGGAAGGAGAAAATCTCCGAAAGCTTGTGAATTTAAAATAAAATTGCTGGACTATAACTTGGTGTTGTAAAATTGTTTACAATTGTCAACCCCAGTCCATCACCGGCATCTCCACATCTTTTTTTAATGGTCTTGCCTACTTCTGCTGCCAACTTCAATGACCTGTGTCTGTACAACAAGGCCTCCCTGCTCCCCAGTTCGATTTAAAACTTTGCCATTTAAAGTGTATTTCCTATTCCTATTCTTAGTCCCAAAATGTATTGTTTCACATTTTTCTACATTGAACTGCACCTGTCACCTATTACCTACTCATAGCATTACCTGTGTTCCCTTTGCAGAGCATGAGAATCAAATGGTCTCTAGTGCCTAGCAGCGCAGGGACAATGAACACAGCAAGAGCCATCACCACACGCACTTTCACCAAGCACTCTCTCTGGTACAAATACCAAGTGAAGTGCTTGAAGAAACTGTATGAATGTAGTAATGAGCAGAAGAGCTGGGGGATAATGAGGGGAGGCTACCTGACCCTCATTAGTTCTCTCTGGATTCAGAACGTATGCATCCTATTTTGCACATAGAAGCACTCCTGCTCCTCCTTTTCTCACAAAGGAAAGTAAAAAAAAAACTTACCTTGAATGGCCTCTTCTGCTTCAGATCCTCTTCTCGCTTGACTTTACCTGGCAGGAAAACTGCAGCAGTTTCTCCACCCAGGTCGGGGCTTGATGATATCATCACACCCTGATCTGCATATTTCAAGAAGGACCCTGCCAGCTTCAGGCTTCAGCATCCCGGCTGATCTTGAGCCTCACTAGACATCACTCCTCAATCATGCCCAGGTGATCCACCCAGATGCAGTAGATCTATTCCCTGGAATAGTTTTTCTGCGAATGGTGTGCTTCCTACGCCCTCACCACCCCTAAGTTGCCCTCTCCTCCAGCTTTCACTTCTGTATGATATAGCCAACAATGGCCATCACATGCATTCTGAGAGACTGAAAAATACTTTGTATAATTCATTTCTGGTATTGTTGCGCTCATGTATGTAAATCTTGCCCTTTGTATCACTAACTCACATTCTAAATGGAAGTTGAGAACACACTTTTCATTTCTATACGCTCTGAGCAAAATGCACATTTCTTTAAATAGGCCTTTAACATGGCCTTCGAAGTCATTAACATGCCTTGATATGCACTCTTTTCTGTCTTTTTCTTTCTTTACACTCATTTTAGGCTGTGAGTAAAGCTGAGATCAATAGTTGTAATGGAAGAAAAGTCCATTACCACTTTTGCTCGGCAGTTTAGTCACATCTAGTTCTTCGTTCCATTAACACACAGAGGAAAATGTATCCCATTATAAGTGCAGGGCTATAAATAACAAGCTATTATATGTTAAACATTTGACTATGTTTATTGTAGGAAGTTACTGTAGCCTAATTCTATTTCCAGTATTAAACCAATTCATGAACATAAAAATCACAAGATCAGAATAAGCTAAGTGAATTGGTTCTCAGCTTATCTGCTTTTAAAAGTGTAAGTGATCGCCTGTGCTATATTTAACTGGTAAAATTAGGAGCCCCTTTAATATAAGTCAAATGCTGCACTCAGTTCTGGAAGGCAGTCAGAAGGCATTTTCTTGGCAGCTGTTCACTTTTAATGTGCTCTAAACTTGTCAGGTTAATGAAATACTTTGTAACCATTTCCAAGGTAACATCTTTAAATGTGGGATTAACCAGAGCTGACAGAGTCAGAGTACCCTGGTATTATTAGTAGCATCAGGAAGAGACTAAAGCCTTTACAGTTTATGTAAAATTACTGTAAAAGGCTCTTACACCAGAAAGACTACTCAAAAAGAAGCTTTGTAATTTGTAGGCAGGGTTAAATTTGATTAACATGAACAATCTAATCCTTTCACCCATTAAAGATGTGGGGGAAAAAATCAATAAAAATTCACTTTTGATTTTAACCTAATATAAAATATACTAGACATAGGATCTTCCAGTAATCAACTGCAAATTGTTTCTCAATAAACCTGCAGTAATGACGTCATTCACAATTAATCCTCTTGAGTGACAGTTATCGCAGTACATGCTGACAGTCATCATTCACATTGACATATACTGCCAGTATAGTAGGTGCAGAGTAAAAGCCTGCATCAAAACTAAAGCAGTAAAAATTCTAAGTGAAAAGATATCTGGGTGTGATTTCGGGTTATATTATGTCAGGTTTTGGATAAAAATTCTAAACTCGGCTAATTTTCCTGACCTTTGCCTCCAGTGAACACCTATTTCCCAGCGTGCAAAGGCCAAGAAAGTTACCCTGGAATTTCCTTGGATGAGGCGTAAGGGGGAGACATCCAGGCTTCCCAACTTTCCGCCTCATTTTCCTGCTGCAACATTTGCTGGGCACCCAGTGAGACCTGGCGCTGTGGCCTGTCTCCAAACCCCCACCAATCCTTTGGTTGGCAGGGGTCCTGGAGGAAGGCCAAAGGCTGAAATCTAAGTACAATCTCTTCAGACTAACCATCCATCCACCCCAAGGATGTCGATAGGTAATCAGGATCTTTTAGCAGCTGATCCTCATCAGTAGCCAGAAGGCTCCAATCTCGGAGGCCAACACAGCTGTAAGCCTGAGACATCAGCAGCCGCGCTAAAATTTCCTACCCCTTCTGCCAGTGCTAAGCCCTTCCAGGGGGTGGGCCTGCACTGAGGATGCCCCAGGGACAAGAAATCCCAATGCTGAGGCAGGAAAATCTGCCCTATGATCTTTAATATCTGAAACTTTAATTTGATTATTGTTTCATAATTACTTCTAGATGTCTGTTAGTCACTATATAACAAAAAAACAGCATCTTTTTAATTGTTGCAGATTTTCCTATCTCTACTAATAGCAGACTCTGGAATACAAACCTAAATTTATTTTTGCTTCTAAATTATGCCTGCTTTAGTTCCTTATTTAGGGCATTCTGATTAAAAATCAAACATTTTCAAGGTAGCTCAGACCTTGATGTAAAGGTGTGTGAACTAGTAATTTCCCAAATGCTGACATGCTTTCCAAAAGAGTGTACAAAAAGCACAACCAATATTATATCACCATCAGAATTGTGTGTTACCATTTTTCTCCCACCATTCTCTCACTTTGCAAGCCATTTGTCTCCCTTCCCTTCCAAGACGGGACATATAGGATTAAAGAGGCCTTTCTCATTTCAATTTAGCCAACACAAGGTGCATTTCGAATGGCGTGAGCCCAATTTCACCCTGCAAATGTTGTAATGTTACATTTTTATTTGCTGCTACCCGGACAAAGAGCTTATGAAGTTCACACAACTAAAACGAGCTGGACCAGGTACGAGAGGCAGTCCTGTTGCCTGAACTCACAACCTTAATGTTTCAGACTCAAGCATCCAATTGCTTGAACTCCCGGTTTGGCTTGTTTGATTCAACCTTTTAGGAAGTATTTTGATTTGGTCAGAATGTTGCTTTTTTTTAATAAAGTTCTCTGCCAGCAATTATTTTTCACTTGAAAGGAATTACTAACACAGTAATGTTGCGTGACATTCCATATACAGCATAATGGTTTGCCTGAAGCTGGGTTAGTTCAGCAATGTTGTCTGAGTATAAATTATCTATTACTGACCCAATGTTTGGACAAACATGGACACTAATTACATCAGGCGTTGTGTCACTAATTAGCAACATCTTATGCAGCATTGCACATGTTGCACATCATTTATGGGAACACATAACACTGATGGTAATACATAATATCAGATTTTGCGATGTCTGCTTTTTGTACACTCTTCTGCACATCTTTCCAGCATTTGGGAAGCTATTGGTTCACACACCTTTATATCAACTCTGAGCTACCTTGAAAGTGTTTTGTTTTATGTTCGGAGTACCCTAAAAAAAGGAACAAAAGCAGATGTAATTTGGGAGTATAACAGTGCTTCAATCTTGTCTAACTAACCTACATACTGTGCCTACAAGCTCAAAGACAGCTCTGCCTAGCCCCTCCCTAAATATGACAGTATCCGCAGATTTTAGAGCTTCTTTTGGATTCTTTGTGAAAGATGTCAAGGTCACAACAAGAAATAAGTACCTCCCACTTTTCTCTCTTTTCACTCTTTCTTTCTATAATATTGTTTTCCAATAGAGAAGGTTCTGGGAGAAATGAGGTTGTGAGCCAAAAAGAAATTGCTTCAATCAGCACTGATGCTTAATGACTGTTAATGGGAAATGGAGATAGGATAGTAAGTGCTACTTTGATTAATAAGTGAACTGCATAGAATTTAAATTGTGCCACTGATGGATTATTTTCTTCAAGCTTGATAAGCAGTTCTCATTTGTTCTTAAATTTGGTCAATACTGTTAAAGACGGCAAATGAAGTATAATTAATTCTGTTACTATTACTCAAACCAAGTGTTACTACGATACATGTAATATACAAAACATTTTAAAGTGTTGCAAAAATGTGCTTTGATGCTTAGAGTACTTGCACCATAAACAACTACTGTAGTTAGACTGTGAGCAGTTGCGTTTTTCTCACAATTCCGGTTAGGATTATACATTATCTTATGTTTGGCAGCATTGATTGTAGAATTTGTCCTTTAAAATTGCTACATTATGCATCATATAACCTATATGTTGAAGATCCCCTACTTTTATTTTGTTGATTTAATGACCTTTAATTATAGCAGTCGAAAGTACAAGATGTATATCTTTGTAAAATACTTTAACCTAACAGAGGTCCATTTGGGTGCAGTAGGAGATCAGTTCAGCACTGCAAATCCCCACGTTTAGTCAGTGTGTTAGTGAGCAGAGGGGTGCACGGAACAGAAGCAAGGCACTTCCCTATAGGGAGACAAGTCAATTCAGGCCATTATCACGCACCACTTAGCAACCAATTAGATAGCAGCATTGGTAGAGGCCAGGAGCAGGCCTGCTGTATTGTCCAGGGACTGATGTGTGTGTTTGAAGGGGCAGGAAGGCATACTTTAACCTTCCTAGAGGTTTTTGAATAACATAAAAGTCATTCTTATGGGCCAGTGAAAGAAAGGTTGCTGATTTTGGCAGCATTAAATGTCACCCCAATTGACTGGTTGCACTTAACAAAAGTGTGATAAATAACAGAATGCTGTGATGACTTGTGTTTCTTCCTATCAACTAACAAGAAGCTGGTCACTCAGTGTTGAAAGCAATTTAGAACATTAAACCTGTGCAACTTGTCAAATAGAGAGTAATTGCAAAAGGATATATAAAAGCAACACATTATCACTTGCTTGGATACAACATAAAACTGCTCTTCTAGCAAATGTGACTGGGTAGGAAGATATGAAAACTTTATTTTTGGCACACTTTCCATACTTTTGGCATCATGGGCACATATCCATAAATTTCACTCTACTATGTTGCACATTAAACTCTGCAAGATGCTGCATGTATTTCAGACACTGATCAGTTTTAAAACCGATCGCATGTTTTGTGATAAAAATTTCAAATGCAAATAAATTTCAATTTTAAACTGTTTTCCTGTTTGCTTTATGATCTTCTAGTCAGACAAAGATCCATTGAAAGGGCTCTTGTTTATAATGCTATATTTTGGAGCCAAACAGAGTGTGTATTTAATGGGAAAGAGGATAGATTAAAAAGGTTGTACTTTATATGGGCTTTTTGTTAGAGAGCTATAAACAAGATGTGTTATATTAGCCTCGTAAAGGACGTCTGCCATGTTATTAAGTAATAATATCTTGTATTTATTTGCCTTCGTATGAATCTTTTTAAGCATTAAAAAGGAAACAAAAATGTCGTTTTAGCATTGTTACCTTCCCATCTAGGATTAAGCTTTTGTGGTTGACAGACAAACTGCAAAGAATCAGAGAATCATGTTGATACTAAATACATTTTGAGCTTTCCCACTTCTCCTTTAAGAAGTCTGACTTTGGAACCTGATGCTCTATGCAAAGACAAACTGATTTACATTCTCCTAAAACACAGCCCTTTACTCATACAGATATTGTTGCTTCTCCTCAAAATCTAATTTCAGTTCAAGAACAATCTTTCCGACGACAGTACATTTGTGATGTTCCTACTGAATGCTTAAATCAGTTCTAAGAATCATACATGGCCATTGAGGGGCTACATTAACAGGCACCATGCTTATGTGGGCCATACTTTGCATTGCTAAGCGTAGTGGCAAATTATGAAAATAAGCCAGTCCCATGCCACGTTCCAGTGGGGGAGATGGGGGCGGGAGTCAAATCAATGAGCTGTATCTCTTACTTGTTTGAGAGATGTTTGTCAGGATCAACTACCCGGGTTCCAGGAAACCCACAAGTGTGTCTTTTTTTAAAATCAATTATACACATTCTTTAGGCTTATTGAGCACTCATTAAAACTATGGGGAGCAAAAGAACATTTTTGTTTTATTTCTGAATGAATGCATGTAATTGGTTTTTTTTAATATTCACAACTTGCTTATCAGGAACAGTGTTTTACCTATCAGTGCTATTGATTAAAATCACCCTTATACTACAATGTTTCCACATGATAAAGTGATGAGACATTTGCATTCCATCAAAAAAGCCTTATGGTTCATTTTACTTAATTTAAGGCTTAAACATTATGCATTTTGTTACACAAATAAACCAATTATGTCATCTAAGATTTCAGTTAATTTTTGTGGTAATACCATTCGTGCATAAAATAATCCATATTTTATAATACATCATCACTTGTGAAAGTATTCTTTTTCATTAAATCTAAAATAGTAATGGTCTTGCAGGGAGACCTCTGAAAAATTGCCTACGTTGAATTATATTAGAACATTATTAATTCTCTTGAGATGGGTTGGAGAAATGGAAGTTTGTGTTATAAGATGTGACATGACAATAGTACTGGGTCTGGCAGATCAGCAGCTTCTATAGTGGGTACACTTCACAGTGTGTTAACTTAGAGAAATACATTTTTAAAAATCACAGTGGGTATCATCTATGTCACAGTGATTTTTTTGGAATTTGCTGCTATCCCAATGTTATTCCCTTTATATTTTAAAATCACATATTAGTAATTTTCAAACATTTAAATTGATTCCTCTTTCCTATAATCTCTAAAGTTGAAATGTTATCATCCTCTATTGTACGGGAGTGAGATACTTGGTGGTTTGATACATGCTAAGGTCCAGTGCACATCAGTGTGTTTACGAATCCTGCTGTGAACATAGAATGAAAGGTTGGAACAGAGGACAAACCAGCAATATTGAGGAGAGCTAACCTGAAGAAAGACCATACATATGTGTGCAGGGAGAAGAACACATTTATTTCTTCATTATGTTATTCTGCCTGTTACCCATTAAACTGGGAGATATTACTCACCTGATCTTACTTGCAGAGGAGTATCATTCTATTCTGAAAACCCTTGGAATAAATTCCACATTTAAGAGCTCACCAAGTGTTTTGTCTAACTATTATACTTTAGGACATTATCTAAATTCTTTTTATGTGTTACTGCTTTCTAATATGAAACTGACTGTGTGATTTCCTTGTGGTCAATTGTTATGGCTGTAGCTATTGTGCCACAGTCATCAACAAACTTAAACTACACAGTATTCTGGCTGTGGATGTCTGCTTGTGACACCCAACATCAGTTTAGAGTCCCAGTTGCTGATCACTATATAGTGTCCCATGCTAGAAACTGCACATGTGTGCCGGTTCAGATGTGTCCACATTGAATATTCTGGCAGCAGTCTCTGCCTGGGTTAACACATGAAGGATGGGCATCTGGTCATGGTACCAAGGACTGACAGCATCCATGAAGCCATACCCTAGCATGAGTCAGGAGAGGAGGAAAGAGGGAAGGAAATTGGAAAAAATGAAAAAAAGAATTTCCAAACAACCTTTCATGAAAAAAACCAGGCACATGAGAATGATCTCAATTGTGTAATCTCATTTGACCCGGATAAAATTATTGCTAATGTAGCAGACCCCTGCTAAATACTTGTCTACGCAGATACATGGAGTGTTGTGATGCTAGAAAGAGCTGGCCAAATCCGGCCTATCATGAAGCCCATCTCTGCGGTGCCCATTTTCACAAGGACACACCCCTCTTTCTGTGTAGCTCTTTCCACACAATTGTAGATTCACATTCTCAACTTTTTGATACTGTAACTTCAATCATTCTCCCCTCCCACCTGCAGCTATCATCCTCATGCACCGGAAATGTTCTGATCAGGTTTCCAGCGTTTTGGTTTTCTTTTTATCACCACTGCGAGTAAAACTGAAACTTTAATTTTAAAATGTTAAAAACCACAAAGTATCACCTAATTCAGAACCTATGAAAAGAAAGAGACTTTTATTTTGAAATATCTACACTGGGGTACATTTTCAAGCCAATTCTTTCTTTAATATGCAACACCATTACAGACACAGTAATATACAAACAGACGGACAGGGCAGCTTAGTGGTGAATCCTTTCAGCCCTCATTAAAAATTAACTTGAATTATTGCCTCCCAGGCTTTGGCTTAAAACAAAATGTATGGTGTTCAAGGATGATTTTTCCCTGCACTTGTTTATGTGCTAAGTGTAAAAGAGATGTCCTGTTCTCTTTCAGGCATGTTGCTAAAACCCGATATATTAATGGTTTTCCAATTCAATCTGTCATTTTAACAAGACAACAGGGATGCTAACTTACCATAAAAAATACAAATGTTACAGTCAAGCTACATATTTCACCTTGCTCGCTAAAATCTATGCCGCACTAAGATTACTGCCAGCTGCTCATGTTAAATAGACAGTCTAGCCCTTCTGGCAATTCACCTCGGTTGAATTCCATAACTATTGACAATCAAATTGGTCCAAGTTTTTATTGTGTGTCAAATTCCAAAAAATAATTTTATTCTGTTTGCTTCTCTAAATGCAGCATAAATGTATTAACTTAATATTTGGATCGGTTAAAACAAAGAAGGAAAAATGATCACCTTTTCTTTGCTGGCATCCTTTGTTAAATTCAGTCCACACAGTCTACCATGAAAATTAGGAGAAACTAGAGACTGTTGTTAAACAGTAGAAATTTATGCTGGGACAAATTTGAGAACTACCTCTCCCAAAAAACAACGCAGTGCATCAAAAGGGTGTTTTTGTTCATTGAAACCATGCAGTAATGTGACAAGTTTCACAACGACATTGTAAGTTACATATAAATACACATTGAGCATAAATATTGAAACAAATGCTCCCCTCAAACTGTGGAGATTCACACAAAATATATTAATGCCATTGAGCGATAGATATTTTATCTGCTCCAATAAATGGGCCATAGCATATCCTGAATGCAAATAAGAATAATCAGATGCTGAATTTTTTTCTGTTCCTCAGTCACTGGTTTAAGCTTCTGACTACAGTGACCCAGTTACTTGTAAGATAGTTTTGATTGCAGCTCCAATTTATATCTATCTATCTATATGTGTGTATGTATGTATGTGTAAATACTCTGTTTGCAATCATTTCCATGGATTTCTTTTTAAAAACTGCAACAGGCAAATATTAAAGCATTAAAAATTAACTCTTGATCAGAAAAATTCCCATATTAAACATTACTGTCTTATTGAGGATAAAGATGTCAGCACTGTTTTCAGTGAGAAAGCTCAAGACTGGTTTATCGTGCTTTCTGTGAGCATTTAATAAACAATAACAGTGTTTTTAACATCTCTCTTCCAGCTGCATTAATGGGTTTTCTGGCAAGTAATACATATAGGATGTTGTGTTTGTGAGCAGGCCATTAAAAAATATGTTACACATGAATGACCTCCTAACACAGGGTAGGCCATTCTCAGATTAAATATTTTCTGCATCTCTCACCGTTGTGGTATTCTGTTTATGCAATGTGTGTTTTTGAATTTAAAAAGTCATTTTCAGCAAGCTTTTAATGTAAATATGGCACAAGATGGAGTGGAGCAATGAACATGAAAATTCATCAAAACCTTAATAATTAATAACTCCACACCTTGAAGTTCACCTCTCTGTTATTTTAGAGGTATTAGTCTGTTTAAAATAAATGGATTAACATCTCTGCTAAAATAGCAGAGAGCAGAATTTCAAACAAATGCATTAAGTGTTTATACACCAGTTTATCAGCATAACTTCAGGGCCAGAACATTACTGTCCCGTTTACATTTTAGAAGTTTCCAGACAGCTTGTGCAAAAAATTATACTACCCGGTCCAAAACCAGATAATAATTCCGCACCTGTTTCTGCAGAGAGTGAAAGTTTCACTTAAGATTCCATGTTCTATGGTCCGGCTTCACACTAGCAGTTAAGCTCGAATTCACTGTTGTGCTGATGTTGGCAAAGTAAGAATCTGTCACTGACGAATTTGTTCGGTTTGAATACTTCTTCAGCTTGTTTCTGTCCTGTTTTTTTTCTGTTAGTTGCTTGTGGGAATTAATAGAAAGTCAAGTTATGTTGCAGATTTCAGTTTACGTCAGTGAATGAATCTATGCCATCACAAATTGCACTATTTATTCTACTATTGTTCAGCCTTAACTCCAATCACAGACTTAGTATAAATTCAAAATATTGTGTCTTAAGGAAAAAATACAGCAATGAAGAAAGTGGTTTCATTAAAGGACTAGCCTTCATATAGCCTCTCAGCACTTCATATGCAATGGGTTATTCTGAGTATAGTGACTGTTGCTATGTAGACAAAAACAGCAGCCATTTTACATTCAGTAAGATCTTACAAACTGCAATAAGATAACCGAACAGTTAACCTGTTTTGGTAATAGTGGTTGTAGTGATTGAAGGAGAAATGTTGGCCAGGATACAAGACCTATGATGTTCTTCACGTAGTACCGTGATACCTTTACCATCCACCTGAATCACTGGAACGGGCAAACTCTATTTACTGTTTCATCCAAGGGGCAACTCCTCTGACCATGTAGCACTCAGGATAACACGGTGTCTTCCTAGATTATATGTTGAAATTCTGGAGTGAGCCTTGAACTTTGGGGTTAGTAGTGAGAATGCTACCAGCTAAGCCAAGCTGACACTATGCTGCAAAATTTTAATGTAACTCAGATCAACTGGCTGTAGGCCTGAAATCCAGTTCAGGATTTCTCAGGTGATGGATGCATTATACTTCAGTACAGTCTGATGTGCTCCACCACTCCACATCACCGTGCCAGCTCAGAATGGAATAATTAAATAACATTGTCTCATAACACTTTCTGTAATAATGTTTTTTTTTCAAAAGATTCAAACACATCGATTAAAATAGATATATAAAGCAATATTCTACAATGCAGGTATATATTAATTAATCAAGATATAGTATGTTTTAGTAGCCCGAATATAATTGCATCAATACAACACACAACTAAAATATACTTTCAATATATTATATTTATAGAACAGGGATGGGGAAAATTAAATTCCCCTTTGTTTTTTGCATAAAATTTAGTATACCAAGTCTATTATTCACACTGAGTTTGAGCACTATTTTTTTGTATTATTGCAAAGATTTGAAAGTCATATTAAAGGATTTCAGTCTATTGTACCTTTTCCCTGAAACCTGCTGGTCACTTTTGCAAGTTTAACATCTGGCAGTTTTAATTTTCCTTCCAGATAGAATCCAGTGCTCTGTCACAATCAGTACTGAGTATAAGTACAAGTCATTCTTGTGTTCTTGTAACCTTTCATATACACCCTGGGGTATTTAAATATTGTTCATGGGTTTGTTCTAATTTGTTTAATTTTTATGTTTATCAAGTATAACCAAACAAGTAGTATTTTTCTTAAATCTGATTTATCCTCATAAAGCAGAAATATCAATATGAATGAAATTGGAATATTATTGAAAACTCTTGAATTCATTTGTAAAAATTTTATTAAATCACCTTTGGTTCCCTAATACTGAAGTATCCAGTTGCTGAAGAAGGGATTGCAGCACAATATATTCACCATCCTGTACCTTTGAAACAATAAACTCAATAAGATATATTTTTGTTTTTACTGCCAGGATGGAATGTAGAGAGGATAATCAAGCTGGGTGGATTGCATACCAGTACCAGATCCACCTGACTTTCCTTCCGTTTAAATTAAAGGAATGAAAATCAGGCAGGTTCAGAACCAGGATTACAATATCCTTCCCCTGGAATCTTCCTCTCCATACTCTACCCAGGCAATGCTTAACACCCAGGCAGTAAAGACCAAAATTTAACCCAATACTTGTACCAAATTTATTTTTAAATGAATTCCAACACAGTTGTCATGCAGTGTATGTAAAATTATATACGATTGTAGCTATGATAATACTGGAGAACAGGATGAAGCTCTGTCTGCACTGATCCAGTAATATGCCTTAACACCCACCTCGGAAGAACATCTCTACCGGAGCAATGTGACTTTTTCCATGTCAGCCATGAGTAAGGTTGTTAATTTAGTGCCAGTTGTGCCAACTTGTGGGTAATTTTGTGCTGTGGGGTCACAGGTACTAGAAGCTTGGTTGTGACTATCCAACTCATTTCAAATAGGACACTTACAGCCCGCAGACAGAAGAGACTGGGCTTGATTCAAATCCAGCTCCGATGAACAAAAGCAGGGTGATTTAACACATTACACAACCTAATCTCACAAAGCCAAACTTTAGTAGCCAGAAAACATAAGCAGCTTCCAACAGCCATCTCTCCTAATGTGCACCGACTGTTTCAGCTGCTTTCTGCAATAGTTTGCTCCAAACTAAATCATTTTATAAAAATAACAAATCTTCTCTTCTTCAGCACTTCCAAAATTCCTTTCAACCACACTGTGTGTGATATAAGCAAGATGCACAAAAGGACTCTGTGATTTATGCAGAAATAAGCCACCCAGTGAGTCTGGCCTGTATAATTCATTAACACTTCAGCCTTGTGAGATATGCACACATCATTCATGCAGTAATTCACCATGTGCCATCATGTATCTCATGTTAACCTCACAGATGCTTAAATAGTTAGAACACTAATGTTTATTGAAACTTGCTTGACATACCTTTTAAAGTTATTTATTTCAGATATTTTTGTGGTGTGTCCCAGATATATTTGATCATTTGTTCACAATAGGTTCCTGTCCAAGCACAGCTCACAGACACAACATAATCATGGAATCATAGAAAGGTTACAGCACGGAAGGAAGCCATTCGGCCCATCAAGTCCGTGCTGGCTCTATGCAAGAGCAATCCAGCTGGTCCCACTACCCCACCCTATCCCTGTAGCCCTCTATATTTTTTCCTTTCAAGTACTTATCCAGTTTCCCTTTTGAAGGCCATGATTGAATCTGCCTTCACCACCCCCTCGGGCAGTGCATTCCAGATCCTAACCACTCGCTGTGTAAAAACATTTTTCCTCATGTCACCTTTGGTTCTTTTGCCAATCACCTTAAATCTATGCCCCCTGGTTCTTGACCCTTCCACCAATGGGACCAGTTTCTCTCTATATACTCTGTCTAGACCCTTCATGATTTTGAATACCTCTGTCAAATCTCCTCGCAACCGTCTCTGTTCCAAGGAGAACAACCCCAGCTTCTCCAGTCTATCCACGTAACTAAAGTCCCTCATCCCTGGAATCATTCTAGTAAATCTCTTCTGCACCCTCTCTAAAGCCTTCACATCCTTCCTAAAGTGCAGTGCCCAGAACTGGACACAATACTCCAGTTGTGGCCGAGCCAGTGTTTTATAAAGGTTCATCATGACTTCCATACTTTTGTACTCTATGCCTCTATTTATAAAGCCCAGGGTCCCCTATGCTTTTTTAACCACTTTCTCAACCTGCCCTGCCACCGTCAACGACTTGTGCACATATATCCCCAGGTCTCGCTGTTCCTGTACCCCTTTTAGAGTTGTGCCCTCTAGTTTATTTTGCCTCTCCTCGTTCTTCCTACCGAAATGTATCACTTCGCATTTTTCTGCGTTAAATTTCATCTGCCATGTGTCTGCCCATGCCACCAGCCTGTCTATATCCACTTGAGGTCTATCACTATCCTCCTCACTGTTTACTACCCTTCCAAATTTTGTGTCATCTGCAAATTTTGAAATTGTGCCCTGTACACCCAAGTCCAAGTCATTAATATATATCAAAAAAAGCAGTGGTTCCAGCACCGCCTGTACACCTCCTACCAGTCCGAAAAACAACCGTTCACCACTACTCTGTGTTTCCTGTCCCTTAGCCAATTCTGTATCCATGTTGCTGCTGCTCTCTTTATTCCATGGTCTGCAATCTTGATGATAAGCCTACCATGCAGCACTTTATCAAACGCCTTTTGAAAGTCCATATACACCACATCAACCGCATTGCCCTCATCTACCCTTTCTGTTACCTCATCAAAAAACTCTATCAGATTTGTTAAACATGATTTGTCTTTAACAAATCCATGCTAGCTTTCCCTAATCAATCCACACTTGTCCAAGTGACTGTTAATTCTGTCCCGGATTATCGTTTCTAAAAGTTTCCCCACCACTGAGGTTAAACTGACTGGCCTATAGTTGCTGGGTTTATCCTTACACCCTTTTTTGAACAAGGGTGTAACATTTGCAATTCTCCAGTCCTCTGGCACCACCACCGTATCTAATAATGTTTGGAAGATTATGGCCAGTGCCTCTGCAATTTCCACCCTTACTTCCCTCAGCAACCTAGGATGCATCCCATCCGGACCAGGTGACTTATCTGCTTTAAGTACAGCTAGCCTTACAAGTAGCTCTTCTTTATCAATTTTTAGCCCGTCCAGTATCTCAACTATATCTTCCTTTACTGAGACTCTGGCATAATATAAGAAACAAAGTAAATACAAACACAGCACGATCTCTAACATTTTCAGTTTTCTTAGGTCAGTACTGCTGACACTTCATAATAATGTTGAATTTTGTTTCCTTTAACTAAGATGGAAGAGTGGCTCACTGTATTGACCCAAGCTCGTAAATCATGCAAAATCCTCTTTACATAAAGTAAACACATGTGTTTTTGTCCTTAACTGTGAGTAAAGAGGGCATCCTAACTCAAAAGCTGTGAAATATCCTTAAACCTTAAAATAAAGTGAAAGACCACTCCAATTCTACGTGTAAGTCTGAATTTTGCTGTGAGGATCTCGTGCAATTCCTCACATTTAATCGTATCAAAAATCATGTCATACGGTCATGAGAGACAATTCTAAGTTCTGTACTAAAGCAAGTTCCATATATCTTTGCCCCACTCTCTCTTGAACATACATTGTGGAAGAAATTCAACTTGCGCCCAAAATGTGCGCCTTTCCTTGCCAACCTAAGTCCCGAGCCAAATTTGTCTTTGGGCCTCATTTAAAATGCCTCCTGCAAATTGTGGGTGCCAAACGGGCACTCCGCTGTAGCTCCCTGGTCAGGGAGGGCAGGAAATCTGCTGGATCTCACATGGAGCCGGCCGGCAGATCAGGTCTGAATGGGGAGTGCAGAGGAAGAGACCCCATGTGGACCTCGAACATGGCGGTAGTGGGCGGAGATTTTCTGTGGGCCCAGAGGGAGCACTTCCACTTCTCCTGGGCCCACAAAAATAGAAACTGAAAATTTCTTAGGCTTTTTTTTTGAGCGGCCTCCAGTGGCCCCTTATAGGACCTCTAGTTAGGCTGCTCAGGATCTGCTACAACTAGGTGAAGTATGCTGCAAGCTTCACCCATTTGTACCTGAATTTTGCATTCGGGGTGCTACAATCAGCATAGAACTCCGATTTGCATATTTAGGGAGACTAACGCCTGTTTCAGGTCGCGGCATAAAATTTGGAGACCTAACGTCCATTTTATGGCCCAAAACGGGCAGCTGTGCATTGAATTTCTCCCCCATTGTATTTTGTTGCTTTGTGCTGTCTTTTGGACAGGGCGTACTGATAATTATTGACAGGAAACATTGATCAGCCATAGGAAATGCGCAAAAAGATGGATTAAAAATAGCTACTGGTAGTCATTTTCATTGCTTTTATGTGCATGAAGTGCTATTGATTGTTTTCAAGTAAACTAATACTGCAATGTAATGATGGACTAGCATCCAGTTCATCTTAAAAAGAAATTGTCACCCTTCTAGACAGTCTTCAGGCAGGTTCAATTCCTGGAACAGCAAAAACTCTGTATTCAAAGCTGCCAGGAAAGCTCGGGCTGCAGCAAATGTCATTTGTGCTGCAGTATAAACTTTGGAATGTTGGTTTCCTTCGGCTATCTTAATTCCCTTAAGAAATGTAATTTTCTTCAGGATGGACGTGCTCATTTTGTATGCTGACATTATTGTATCACTAATCTTGACATTGCACACTTGTTATTTACAAATCTCATAAAATTCTATCCTAAACATTTTATCAGGGTGATGCTGAACCTTTAAAAATGGACTTGCAGAAAGGGGCTTCAGAGCAAAGCATCAAGTACAGCTCTGTGACTAAGTTTAAATCAAAATATTTGTACATTCAAGAAAGACAATGAAAACTTGCCACAGTTGAGGTTGCCACAATCTTGAGTTCAGAAATGTGACGTTCCATCGTTGGTCCTCGACTTCAGTTCCACTGGCGCTTTCAGTGCTTTTAATGAGTTTGGCGTTGGGGAATGCTGAAAGCATGGGCTCAGTGGAAAAGAAATGACTTCAATGGAAAAGAAAACCAGGCACGGTGTAAAATGGGCGGCCGGTTCGCACTCAGCCCGTTTTTGGCACTACTGGCATAGACCAATTTCAGCCCTTGAATCTTTTGAGCGAGGGGCTTGAATTAATAACGGCAGAAATACATTTGTTAACCCAGAGAGTGCTTCAGCAATCGTGTCACTTGAACTCTTGGTCTGTTGCTTCTGTCAAACTGGCCGGCTCAATAACTCGTCTGCAAAGATATCATCAATTATTATCATTTGCAAAAATCAAAGAATCAACAGAAATAAGCAGGGAAAAAAACAGGATTATAAAATTATTGATAATTTTAAATGTTTGTTCTTCAAAGTGGCTCTGATTTTGAGACTCTCTTTTTAAATGTGCTGGCTGTACCTTTTAAAGTTTACTGAAATGATGGTCTGGTGCTTTGTGCCCATTGGTACAACTGTATTAAAGGGCATTTCATATGAGACTTGTAAAAAATATACAGGTAATCAAAAGCCTTTACAGGCTCCAGTTTAATGAGCTAATGTGAATCGATGTATCCAACTATAGAAAAGTTTTGCATTTAGCCCATGTCCATCACACTAACCTTGTCTGTCACCATAAAATCATGATTAGCTTAAATTTTATACAAAAGTTCATGACCTGCTTCAATTTCTCAGGAACCAATCAAACACACTAATTTCACAATCTTTCAGTCATTTTCTCAAAGCCTTTTCCAAATTCTTTCAGGGATCGTTTTGTTTTCTTATCCATCCTTTGCTTATACCCATACAAAGAAAATTTATAACAAATACACATTAAAATGAAATTACTCAAAAAGCACTTGCTTATTCATAAACTTTTCTCCCACATGGATCTCTGCCTCTTCCATCAACACCAGAAGGCATCCCAAGTGGGCTTCTCAATATCCGTAGCTCCAGGTACAACCTCCCCTCCCTTATTTCACCGTCTCCACTTCCAAAGCCCACTATAATGGCCTAGATATAAAACTACAACTGCACACATGTATGAATACTTCTTCCAACTAACATTCTGCAGTTCATATCCCCTCTCTTCTCTACATATATAAATTCCACTTCAACTATGCCATCTTTCACCAGAATGATACCAGGACTTAAATTATGAGGACAGTTGCATGAACTTGATTTGTATTCCCTTGAGTTTAGAAAGTTGAAGGGTGATTTAATCAAAGTGTTTAAAATGATAAAGGGATGCAATTGGGCAAATACAAAGAAACTATTTCCTCTGGTGAGTAAATCCAGAACAGGGCGGGGGGGCATAAACAAAGGATAGTGGAACTCGCTCCCACAAAAGTCAATTGAAATTTTCAAGACTTAGATCAATACATTTTTGATAGATAAGGGAACAAGCTCAAGGGGCTGAATGGCCTGCTCCTATGTTCCTAAATCTCTCCCACCTTGAACTTCTTGTTTTGTTGTCCCAATTTTATTTATCTTCCCTCTACTGCAGGAAACTTGCATTTTTCTGCATCTTCTTTTCTGAACAACCTGCCCTCCATGCCACTATTTCCAAAATGGAGCTGCTTCCAATCCACAAGGTGTTATATAAACATTATTTTAATAGGTCCAATTACCAGCTTAAAAATGCCCAGTAGGACTTCCACTAAATCAGTGTCCTAAGCCATACTTTTTTTCCATTGCAACTGAACAGCTTAGTCAATCCAACATTTCAATTGTTTTTCTGAATACCGGTCCCATTATATAATAATGCACTCCTGTTCTGGTAAAATGACATGTCCTCTAGCTCACTGTGAGCAATGCCACAGGAGCTCCACCGATATATATTATTTACAGAGTAAAAACCGCCTAGAGTTTGAAATTTTGATGACACAGTATTAAAATGTTTTGGGTATTGCATAGGTTCACTACTTCTAAACCCAGGATTTAATTAACTTTTGTTTTTTAACTCAGTGGAAAGTTTAATGCATTTTTATTTGACAAATCACATTATTCTTCTTCTGACATGAGCACCAGCTGATTCCACTGTGCTCAATTAAGCTGTGAGCTAGGAGACGATGCATATTCTAATCTTTCCTGTGGTGTAATATCATTTGACTGTGTTGCATTAGTGCATTCACTGTTTAAACCACCCTGCTAGCACAACAAGCAACTTACATTTTTGTCATGTCTTTAAAGATTCTACAGGAGGCTTATCATTAGGTGCACAACATACTGAGGGGTGAAAAACCTCAAGGGTTGTGTAGTGTAAGATAATTCAGTTTATGTGTCTATGGCCCTATAATCACTAGTGCTGCAGACAAAAGGATACCAGGCCCTCACTGATAGTGCTAGCAATAAAGTGATTCAGTTGTTCAAAGTCTGTGCTGCTTTATCACCACATAGGTGTTTACCAGGAGCAGTATTCTGGCTTCCCAACGTAATTAATCAAACCAAACAAACTTCAAGTAGGAAGAAGGCAATCTACTGACAAAGGGACGAAAGGGGTTTTTGGCAGCAAATGTACGGCAGGAGGAAGCCAAAATGCTGCGGATAGAACCTCTTCAGATAACAGCCAAATACACAAGAGGAAATGGAACAAAACAACAAGCCTGGTATTTTCTTCGGAATTTGACCATCCAGTCTGAGTTTTGCTACTCTTGGTGCTCTACAGCACTCTTTATACAATGCTATACTTGTTAGCATGGTGTGAAAATGGTATGGAACCATATCTTCAGAAGGCATGGTATGCTGGTATGGAGTTTAATAGTCTGAACTCCACCAAAATAAATATACTAAGGCGCAAAGGTTCATATATTAGTAATAAAGTTGTATTCATTTCTCTTATTTTATTTATTTATTGTACTTAAGGTACCTTCAGATAGCTTAGGAAAGGAATAATGAGATGAGTTCATCTGTTTTTTTTAGTTGAGGGTTAAATGTTGGCCAGGGCACTAATGTCTTGAGATCTTTTAATTCCACTTGAACATGCAGACGAGGCCTCAGTTTAAAACATCACATGTGAAAGATGACAATGCAACACTCCCTCTGTACTATACTGAAGTATCAATAAAGATGATGTGTTCAAGTTCTGGAGCAGGACTTGAACTTACAATTTTCTGACCACAACCACTGAGCAACGCTGACACTTAAATACCACTTTAGTGTCTTAAATCATGTGAAACCTCTGCCTGCCACATTGATAATCATCATGGAGGTGGATGGTGAATGCTAGAGCAGTCATTCACCAATCCCATTTAAGATTAAAAAGCTGATTAACATCACGAGCTACTTATCGAACTTCAAAGTCACTCTTTTATTCCTTGCAATTCTTCAAAATACATTTTAGTGTAGTTCAGGGAGAGCCACTAGTGCCAAAAGTAGACAGACTGGAGTGTTGGCTGGGAATATATTTAATTAGTTTTCCCAGTGTAATTAATATTTGTCACCATCCTTCCCAATCTTTAAGTTCTGGCCTTTTTAATTGTCTCTGAGCACTGTGTTCAGAGTCCAGGACTGGGAAGAATGCTGTTCCTCACTCAACGTGATAAAAGCCAAAAAAACACACTAATTTTGTCAGTAGAATAGATTTTTTTTCCAGCCACATAACTGACCAGGCAGGTCTCCAGAAGGCTGCTCTGTACTAAGAAGATGAACAACTGGATATGTAGATTCAGTTTTAATTGTATTTATGGGGTGGGGGAGGGGGAAAGAAGAGCTTGCCCCAGAGTATTGTCTCCATGTTTTTTTCACCAGTTTTCTCCTCTCCCATCTTCCTCTCCTGAAGACATTGACTCCTCGTTCAGTACATTTTGACTGGTTACCCTCCATTACCTCACCCAAACGGTTAACCATGACAACGAGTGTCAAGGGGATATTACACTCCAGCCTGATTCTGTCCTCAACTGATGTCCACATGGATCAACCTTCCAGCAGGAATCACCAGATAATAATCAGGAGCAGGAGCTATGTCCAATTTTCCCTTCTCTAAACCAGGGCACTGAAGATAGGTAGTTACCCTATCACTGCCCCAGCACACAACAGTGATAGAACATTGTTTTCCTCTATGTTAAGTTTAGCTCATGCCTTGGTTGACATTTTGGGCCCGATATTAGGATGGCGGCAGGTTTGCAGCGGGGGTCGACTGGGCACGTGGGTAACGCGCCCAGTGAAATCGGGGTGCTCCGCACGCAATCGCAGGTTAATTGAAGCCACTTACCTTTGCTTTCGGATTGCGCTGGAAAGCTGCGCAGCAGGCGGACTGCGCATGCGCAGCATAGGCTGTCAGCTGGAGGAGCCCTATTTAAAGGAGCAGTCCTCCACTGACTGAGGCGGGCGAGAGGAAGTGGCCTGCCTCTGCCACCAAGAAGGCCTGGCTCGAGGTGGCACAGGAGGTCACCTGCACCACCAACATATCGCCCACCTGCATACAGTGCAGGAGGCGCTTCAATGACCTAAGTAGGTCAGCCGAAGTGAGTACATTTACTCATTCCCCTACACTCCGTCTGCCACATCACCGCCCCCACCCCACATCTCCTTCTGCACTGCCAACACTACTCTATCACATCACTCCTCACACCCACTCAAAGCTCATCCTCATCTCACCTGCACTTACTCACCTCGCCAGTACTCATCCCAACACTACCACTCAACCCAATCCTCATACAATCTCATGGCTCTATCTCATACTCACCCTCTCATGCATTTCTTTCACGGTCAGCTTCACTCAACCTGCCACTACCTGTGCTGCAGCCACAGAGCATGCATCACATATGTGCAGTAGGAAGCGTAAGGCAAACATGTCGTGAGCATGAAGGGGATGCACAAGGGTGTTTGAGGCTTTGACATTTATTTTTACTTATATTTAATTTCTGATCAACTCACATTATATATTATATTGTCACCACTACTGCCATGTCTTTGCGAATCTTGTCTGGTTTGTGCAATAATGCCCTTTCCTGAGGATCACTATGAAGACCCACAACTGATGCCACCCATTGTGTCACTGCAGAGTGGTGCAGGTGTATTTGCAGGGCTCTTTTGTACAGACGACTGAGAGACATCGGCGATGTCTCCGGTGGTACCCTGGAAGGATGCGGAGGAGAAGTTGTTGAGGGCAGTGGTGACTTTGACAGCGACAGGTAAGAAGATGGTGCTCGGGCCAGCCGGGAGCAGCTCGGCATGAAGGAGGCTGCAGATGTCCACGACTACATGTCGAGTGACTCTGAGCCTCTGTGTGCACTGCTGCTCAGAGAGGTCCAGGAAGCTGAGCCTCGGTCTGTGGACCCTGTGGCGAGGGTAGTGCCTTCTGTGAAGCATCTCTCTCTGCGGTTGCCCTCCCTCCTGCTGTGCAGGTGGATGTGTCACAGCACTGTGTTGTGGGGCTCCACGTGTCAGAGGTGGACGGCGAGGCTGGTGATGCTGTTCGTCCTCTGAGGAGGTCATGACTGCAGCTACGGCAGTCCCCATCCAGAAGATGTACATCTGAGGGGGTCTGCAAGGTAGGTAAATGTGTTTGGACACCGGGGTAAGTGTGCAAGTTGGTGAATTTTATTGTTAGGAGGAGGGTGGTGGAGGCCAAACTTTGTCCGAAGTGACAGAGTGGCCTCCAGCAATGAGTGAGGGCCTCCCCCCCGACCTGTCAAATGGACCTTTGCAGCTGCCACAGGCTGATGGCTGCAACACGTCCATTTCAACTGGGAGTGTTTCCCCCAGTATGGGAAACAGTCGCAGTTGATCTGAAAATCCCACCCCTCCTAAAATATCAGGTCAATCAGGTCTGTAAATGACCTGAAGTACCTGGTTAATTACTTCAAGTGGCACCCTGCCGGCTTTAATTGCCGGTGGGAGTCCCACATGCGGGGGCTGCGCGCGCATGTCAGCGCATCACTGGGGAACCCGGAAGTGGGTGGGTTGGAGCCGGGCTCCGGACCCGCCCCGGGAATCTCCGATTTTCGCAGCCCCCCCGCCACGAATGCACCCGCTCGGGGGTGCGAAAATCGAGCCCTTTAAGTCCTTTGGTTTTCTTATCCTAGTATTGTACATTATAGTGTCAGTTTGGCTCATTGATAGTACACAGGCCTCTGAGTCAGAAGGTTGAGTGTTTAAGCCCCACTTCATGATTTGCGTGAATACTCTAGGCTGACACTTCAGTTCAATGCTGAGGTGACGTCTTTTGGATGAGACGTTTAACCAACGTTTGACTTCTCAGGTGGATGTGAAAGATCCCATGGCACTATTTGAAAAAATGCAGGGGAGTTCTTTTGGCCAACTATTAGCCCTAACCAACACCACCAAAGTAGATTAACTGATCATTTTTCTCATTCTTGTTTGTGGGACCTTGATATGCGCAAATCGACTGTTGAATTTGCTTACATAAAAACAGTGACTACACACCAAAAGTACTTAATTGGCTGTAAAATGCTTTGGGATGTCCTGAGGATGTGAAAGGGGGTATCTAAATGCAAGTTCTTTCTTTCTTAAAGCCTGAAAACTTCACTGTGCAATGCTATTGTATAAAAGTTTAACGTGTTTGTATCAAATTCCTCTGCCCACTTTTATCATTGTACAAGCAAGTATTCCCTGAAAATCCATTGAGAGGGTGCATCTTGGGGAAGTACTTTGATGCCCTGGCCCTGGACCTCCATTGCTGACCCTACCATAGTTCATGGGGTCAGAGGGAGGTGTCCTATTTTACTTGGGAACGGTAGGTGCCTGCAACACTAGCAATGCATCTCCGGCATCTGGCACAGTACAGAGGCTGAAAATGCTGGTAAGGGTTGCAGGTTCTGGGAGGGTGGATGTGAGTCCACCTCTGGATAGAATTTTGCTGTGCCCCCAGCAACTCCTCTGTAAGGGAGCTGGATTTAAATATACCTTAAAAAATGACAGTCCACGATTCTGGCCTAGACACCCAGGCTGGGCCCCGCTTCTGCCATTTGGTAGGTAGGTCCGCCTGCTCTCACCGGACATACCTCCATCAACCCTATGTCAGCTCCATCTGAGTGCCTGTGGTGCAGGAACTCCCAATGTGGGAATTGCTAGCATAATTTCCAGGCTAAAATCCTTCTTGTTGATCATTTTAATAATGAAATGAGCATGAGCACAAAATGGGATTTGTCATTTTGTACTCACACCAACTTTTTTAGTAAAATGTTGACACCCCTATCTCAGTTTTACTAGACAAGGCAGGGTTATATAATGACCCAAGTTGCTGGAGGTGCAAATCTGCTTTCAGTTCAATTGTTCGTTTCCCAGGAGCATCTGACTGTGGAAAACATGAAGGACTGTGGAAAACTTGCCTTTAGGGTACTTTCTTCTATTTTTAATGCAACATATGTTGGAACTGATGCTATGCACTTTTGCTGATTCTGAGCAGTAGCTCCCACTCAGAATAGAACAGCAGTCCTCTTTCTATTGGGAATCCTTTTTGTGACCCACCAATGCAAAATGGCGAAATGTATAAAGGGCAGGGAGCAAAGTGAAGAGCGTTTGAAGTAATATGGTTGCCAGTTACAACACCTTGAATTGTCAAGCTGGTCTCCCTTGTACCCTCCACTTGCATTTAATTTACTTTTAAAAAATTTTAATTCATCATTTCTGTTGAGAAATAAAAAATGATTTATAACTACCAGTAGAGCAAAATCTTATATAAATCATATCCAATAGGAGATTGTTGGCTTTAAATACCTCCGTGTAGTGCATATTCCACTCAGACAGTAAAGCAGTGATAGTGTAAAGATTGCAGATAATGCTATACGATGGAAGCTGTTCGGCTGAGGTAGCAGAAATTCATTATATTGGGATCTTTACCAGACCAGCGGTTAATTGATTGAGCATTGCTGACTGATGGATTGATGAGATGAAGAAGGCAGCAAGTAGAAAGTATGAAACTGGCTGTGTATTGAAACTTGCTGTCTATAAATGATTTTCAGATATCCTGCAACAGGTTGTGAGCTTGACCTTAAATTGACCTTGACCAAAAAACATTGTGAACCTAAGAATGACTGGCTCCTGTAGTTTTAGTTAGAAATCGTACTGTATGTGTATTTTCTTTCTTCATCAGTTCGTAAAATATATTCAACTGGATTTTATGGGTTGATGCAAGATCAGCACTCAGGTTTTCACAGTAAGTGGGTAGTAATTTCATCATAACAGAAAAGGCAATTCATTCAGTTACATGTTAAGTGAATTGAGGCATTAAATTATTTTCTTATTTCTGCTATGATTTCAAATTCCAACTGTGAGGTGTGCCGAAGGTGCATCGTTATAGGAAGCATTGAAAAATAAATACATGCAATTATCTAGGTGAAATGAATATCCTGCATAATATAATCTTGTGACTCATACTTAAGCATTACCACTGAAAGAATAAATAAAATATGTAAATGAGAGGGAGCAAGAATTTTCAAAGTAAAGCAAAGTGATACAGTGACCCACTGGGCCATGGAATGGAATAACATACCTATGATCATCACCAGTTCAAGAAAACCCACCACCACCTTCTCAGGGAAACCATAGATGGGCAATAAATGTGGCCTTGCCAGTGTCACCCACATCTTGAGAACAAATAAGACAAAAATCGATTCTCCCATTCAAGTTTCCAGCCTTGGCTGTGTCATTAGGAGGAGGGTGTGAGTGTAGGCCAGGCACATTGTCATAGAAAGGAAGGAAAAACCAGCAAGTAAGTCACTAGGAACATCCCTATCTATTCCTCCCAGCTGGCTCAAGAGCAGCATCAACAGAAGTCCAGTAGCAGGTAGTCTGAAAGAAAAGAGTGAAGGTTAACATTTTAAAACAGCTGAAAAACAAGGAAGGTAAAAGAGTAAAATAAAAATGAAAATTAAGAATAAGGAACAAAAATTGAAAAATTAATCTCCAGTTTAGGGAATTATAAACTGACCAGGAAATGTGTATGTGTGGACATCAGATGAGGAAATTATTAGGCCTGACTTAAAACCTACCACTTTGATTAAGCTTTTGATGACTCCTCCGAATATCGCCTTTGGTTTAGATTCCACTTTGTTCCTTATACCTCCGTGAAGCGCCTTAGGATGTTTTTTATATTAAATGTGCTAGGAGGGGGGACAACAGATAAGAGTAAACTCTTACATGCTGCACTGAGAGGTAGTTAATGGATTTAATATCCTGCAAACAGGTGTTCTAAAAAGATGGAAAGAGGTGAAAAATCTGTGAACAATATGCAAAGATCATCTCAGTGATGCAGTGAAAGTGATTGAAAAGGACTAAAGGGGTAATCTCATGAAATTGCACCTCTGATACAGAGCTTTGCCTGAAATGCATATCAGGAAGCTGGGCTCCTCCTCCCACCCTGAATTTACTTTAATTAGTAAATGGAGAATGGTGGGGAGTGTGCCCAGATTCTCAAAATGTGCTCCCGGTGGGTATGGCTCCATCCCAGGAATGTAATTTTGTAAAATTACCCCTTAAAAGTGTGAAAATGACTAAGTAAAAGAAAAACGCAGGCAAAAAAAAGCTCCAAAATAGAAAGAGTGAAATGTGGATGGAAGAAACAGGGAGGAAAATGGGGAGCTGGGGGCGGGGGGTGCAGTTAATGTCCAAAGTTGCTGACGCAAATGTTCAGACCAGAGGGTCTTTAAGTACATTATTGGCATCAATACCATCCAAAAGTTTAAGTTTACCCTTTCCTGTCATGGATCCAATATAGTTGTGCAGATCTCTATTCTAGAAAAGCAGTACCAGATGCTTTGAAATATTGGGATGACTGAGCAGAGAGTAAGACACACGCAATTCATCAAAGTCAGTGCATTAATCCCAGACTAACACGGCTGGCTCAAATGCTGTTTGTTTTTGAAGGGAAATCTGGTTTACTACAGACAGCTGGAATGCAAGTAAAGGTTTTAGATTCCATTAAAATGGATCATCAAGATCAAACCAGGCCTGGTTCGACAAGTTGACTATAGTATGTGGTGCTGACCAGATCATGCAATATCAATGAGAAAGACTTTAAAGGATTTGTCTCAAAAACCTTTGTCATAAAACCAGAGCAAATTTATCTCTCTCTGTGCAGCTCTGCTAGGATGTGTTTAGACAAGCAAAGTGGAGTCACTCCCCAGGCCTCCGAGCTCCTCTGTGTTCACACTGGGCCAGAATTCTGTTGGTATCAAACTTAGGACAGAAGAGAATTGGGATGTGGAGGCACATTTCATGCACATACCAGAGGGAGTGCGTGCTCTTTACCCCTGACTAATCTGGCTTTGGTCCTGCATGTCAGCAATTGATAGTGTGTGATAGGCCACACCGTGGAGCTGGTCCAAGCACATCATGTAATTTGATTCTGGAATTCGTTTCTGGAATTTATCTGTAGGTCAGACTTTAGCCCGTATTTACATTAACTCATTTACTGTGGAATCGTATCCATTTTAGATTCACTCTGGATTAAATATCATGTAGTAAACATGGCTTTACAGAGATGAAACAGATACGTGAAAAATTGTTTAATTAAACATAACTATTTCTTCTATTTTATTGTATAATTTATTCTAAAACAATTCCAAATTGCAGATAACCCCAATACAGTCTATGAAAATATTACAAGTATTTTCATTGTTCATAGGTGTGTTCGTGTTGGAAGTTTTCATGGCACAGTACTGATTTCACACAAAATAATTCTCAAATTTATTAAATAGACATAAACTCGTCATAAAGGCAAAGCCATTATTACTTTAATTGGTCTTTCTCCATTAATTATTGTTGACAGTTACTTGGCTGCAAAATATTCCAGTCTTGGTAATTCCAGTTATTGCAGCCCCAATTTGTTACTTGCCTTCCATTCTTTGAAATACATCTTGAGCTGAGGTTTTCACCTCTATGTTTTCACACTTCTGAAATTGGTATGCGTTGCACCTGTTTTTTGGGCGTAAAACATGCACATAGCATACCAATTTAGCAGTGGGACAGCCCACGCTCAATCTGGGCCTGGCCTACCTGGGCCTGGCCTACCGGTTACAGAGCAAAGACCATTCCCTGCACCCAGTTCATGCCAGCAGGCCAGCACTATCCAATTTCTACTCTCTGGACTGGTGGATTGATTGTGCAGCAGGTAAAGGTTTTCTAAATGAGCAAATCTACCATCACGAACTTGAATCCAACATCAGCAAATTCAAGTCTCATTATGTAACAAGAAACAGAATCTAAACTCGCCCCTCCCTATCTCTGTAACCTCCTCCAGCCCTACAACCATCTGAGATCTCTGCACTCCTCCAATTCTGGCATCTTGCACATCTCCTATTTTCATCGCTCCACCATTGGCGGCCGTGCCTTCAGCTGCCTAGCCCTAAGCTCTGGAATTCCCTCCCTAAACCTCTCCGCCTCTGTACCACTCTCACCTCCTATAAGATGCTTCTTAAAACCTACCTCTTTGACCAACCTGTCCTATGTGGCTCGGTGTCAAATTCTGTTTGATAACGCTCCTGTGAAGCACCTTGGGCTGGCTGTTTTACAACGTTAAAGGTGCTATATAAATGCAAGCTGTTGTTGTTGTTGTTGTTGTTGTTGTTGTTGTTGTGAGCAGTGCACTATACAGTGGATTCAGACTCTCACTCTTTAATGACAGACAATGAATATGCTGGACTAGCTTTCATAATGCAGTAGCTTTGAATTTCAATCTTCATCTCCCACCATATCCATGAAACTAGTACTGAGTGCTATACTGACAGGCATTCTTCCGTGAGTTCTGTATTAAATAACAGGCTGAAAATGAACGATCTAGCACTTAATGCCACAAAGCAATCATCACTCTAGGCACAGCATCAAGTTCAATTTTAAAGGCAGTGGCATTGCATCCTGGAGTATAAATAAATAAGATTCTCTTATTCTGACTGCCATGTCAACAAGTTTCGCAGCACGGAGCTTTGTGAAAGGAGGATGTCCTTTTTTCGTACCTTGTTGAAAACACTGAGAGAAAGTTGGGAGCAGTGCAGCAGTTTGGTTTGGTATTCATAAATCACAATACAACAAACGACAGTCAGTACAAAAAAATTTTCCCCCAAAAGTTCCGGTGGGAGGGCTGAAGAAGGGTGGAAAGTTTTTGGGGCGGGAAACAGAATTTTTGGCGAACCTCAGATACGTTAAAGATCCAACCATGTTGCATTCCATTGGTTTTACCATTCCATTCTGCTGCAGGAAAGAAATGTGCTCGCTCACTGTTCAGTGCGACCGTGCAAATGAAGGGATTAGGACGGGATGATGTCATCCATCCTAAGCCCCGCTATATGCACCCTTGACTCCACCCACGCCAATGCTGCCAGGATTTAAGTGGCATTTATCTGCTGACCTCAATAATGAAGGTAGAAGTGGTTTCGTAAAAGACTCAAGTTTTCGGAAGGCTAAAGTCAAGCAAAAACATCAAGTAGCTGAATCTTTTTGTTCCCTTGGGCAATTCAGGGCTGCATTTTAGACTTCAAGCTGCATCTTACACCATTCTGGGAGAGCGCAGTTCCAGTGAGGCAATTTCGAGACAAGTACTCAAAGGCTTCAGAATGGGATTCCCAAAGGGCATCCACATGTTGGGGGCAGAGGAGGAAGTGAGTGAGGGGCCGACATAGAAGTCAAGAGAATCAGGCAGCACTGGAGTACAGCCAGAACCTCGTGGAGATACCCTATCACCAGAGTATGTAGACCAAGATGATCCTTCACCAACATCGGGTCCAGGGATCAGGGGACGAGATGCAAGGGAATGCCGGGTTCAGTAATTGGGGCCTTGGTGGAGGATCAGAGCCTGGATCTGGGATCGGGATTCAGGCACGGGTTGGGGGTCAGGCATCACTGCCTGAGTCAGGGGTCGGGCATCTGGACCTGGGTTGGGGATCGGGGTGTTGGGGTCGGGGATCATGGGGGTCAGGACCAGAGATCGCTGGGGTCATGTCAAGAGGAGAGGGGCCGAGATTCAGATGTCGGAACCGGGAGCCACGGCGATGTGGGGTCGGGAGGAGCACTCCTGCCCAACATTCAGGTAAATTACTTACTTTCTTTGTTGCAGGCGATCCTTAGGGCTGGTTTACCTGAGTGCAGCCTGCGATGGTGCTGACTGCCTCAGGGCGAAACAATCTTGGAGGGGAGACCTCAAACAGCCGTTATGCTGCATATTTTGCTAACAGCTACTGCCACATACTTCTAGATTGCTCTGGCAGCACAGTTATCAGGCTTTTTCCCTTTAAAACCAAAAACTACATCTCTGCTCAGCCTTATCTCACTTAACAAATATTGGGGTAGAAATTGATATGCATTGTACCCATTCTTTGGGCTTAAAACGAGCGAAAAGCATACCAATTTAGCAATGGCGTAAGGCCCATTTTTTAGGCGGATCCCTAAAACATGCGTTAAATCCCTTGAATATGTTAATTAGGGGCCGAACGCCTGTTAAAGGGCTCTTTGAGAAATGAGTTCCCAATGAGCCATGCAGGCGGCAGGTCTGCTCCGCTCAGGATTCTTTAAGACTGAATTTTGGGGCATTTGTTGCTAAATACACACATAGGCCACAAAAATATGATCACATTATAGAAACACTTTTCCTTTGAGACTCTGCACAGCTTCCACATCCTCCAAGGAACCTTATCGGTTTCTATTGAATATTTCTCTGGCAACCCAAAAACAGATGCTTTACACATGTTTGAATCTCCTACTATTTAATTATTAGTGCCAAGCACTCTTTAGGGACTTGTACATTCAGGCTGTTCAAACAAACCCCTAAATATATTATAACATTTTTTTATATAGGAAATCTAGAAAAGTAGAGACAAATCAGCAAATGGCGATTGGGTGATGCCAAACTTTATGGCCCCGATATTAGTGGGGAGGGTGCTCGGTAGCTCATCGAAAACCCAGCAAGGCCGGGGACTTGGAAGCCCTGCCAACCTTAATGGCGTGGCCTGATTTAATTAATCTGTCCGTGATAGGAGGGGGAGGGGAGGGGGGGAGTCTGTCTGAGATCGGGGGGAGGGGGGAATGGGGATCTGTCCACAATCAGGAGGAGGGGGGGTCTGTCCCTGATTGGGGGGTGGATGGTCTGTCCCCGGTCGGGGGGAAGGGGAGAGGGGAGGGGGAGGGGTCTGTTCCTGATTGGGGGAGGGGTTGGGGGACTGTCCCTGCTTCGGGGGAGGGGAGGGTCTGTTCCTGATTGGGGGAGGGGGGGTTTGTCCGTGATTGGGGTGAGGGAAGAGGGGGGTCTGTCCGTGATTGGGGGAGGGGGGATGGGGGTCTGTCCATGGTGGGGGGGGGGGGATTGTCTGTGACTTGGGGGAGGGGGAGGGGAGGGAGGGGTCTGTCCCTAATTGGTGGGAGGGGCATCTGTCCTTGATTGGGGGGAGCGGGAGAGGAGGCGGGGGTTCTGTCCCTGATTGGGAGGAGGTGGCCCGTCCATGATGTGGGGAGGGGAGAGGGTTTTTTTTCCATGATTGGGGGAAGGGGGGGGGTCTGTCCGTGATTGCCGGGAGGGGGGTCTGTCTGTGATTGGGGGGAGGGGTGTCTGTCTGTGATTGGCGGGGGGGGTCTGTCCATGATTGGGGTGAGGGGGAATCTCTCTGTGATTTGGGGGAGAGGGGAAAGGGGGGGGTTTGTCCGTAATTGGGGGTGGGGCGAGGGGACGGGGTGTCTGTCCCTGATTGGGGGGAAGGGAGGTCAGTCCATGATTTGGGGGGCGGCGGAGCCCGGTGCAAGGGAGGCCCGAGGCTTCCTTGTGAGGGCCGGTAGAGCACTCCGGCCCCTCCTGGCCCACAAGAAAACCTGTAAAATAAATTTTGCACTTACCTTCTGGGCCTCTTCTGGCCAGGATCCGGCTCCCAGCAGGTTTTGCCTGACGGGGCAGCCGACACTGTTCCCACACCACTGCCCAGTCCTCGGGATGATATTAGAGATCAGTACTGTTGACATCATTGGACCCAATCTCCTTCCTTCCTGTGGGGATCCTACTCGCTTGCTCAAAAGAGCAGGTTAATGAGGGGAGGCAGTGGAATTGTTGGGGGTAACTGATACCCCTTATTTTAACTGCCCTCCTCCCCCCTGCCCCAGTTTCCATCAGGTCGAGGCAGTTAAAATCGGGGCCTATATCTTTTAAGATATTTAAATACATATATTACTAGTCGATTTCCTGTGGCATTGCACATGGGGAGTCAAGACCCAGTGTTCTGTTCAGATGAGGTAGGGTAAGAGGGCAGAAAATAATTAGATGAGGCAAACAGAGGTAAGATAATGGATCTCCTGTGACTTTGCTTACTGTGAGTCTTCTTTTGACCTGATGTTGTATCTTCCCGAATGTGTCGCTGTGAGCTCTGTGTCTCTTTGTTTGAAGATGTATATATTGTCTAAGAAATATGCTTTTTTTTTAATGTGTGAATATCCCCTGATCCTTGTATTTTTCCCTCTGTTGTTAACTCCATCTCTCTCTCTTTTTGTGTTTCTGCTTGTGACATGATCTTTATAGGAGTGTCCATAGATTCCTGTGTCTGATTTCTTTGTACGCGTTACCCTGGTGTGTCTCTGTCCATGTTTTCTGGATGTTTGTTTATGTGTCTCCTGATTTTTCTATCCCTTTCTTTTGATTCTTCCTAGACTATTTCTGCATGCGTCCCCTGCAGTCTTTTTGTCTGTGCCTTGATCTTTGTCTGTCGATTTGTTTAATGTTTATCCCATGAATGCCTTGTTCTCTGCCATAAGTTCTTTTTCTGTTTGGGTGTATCTATCTCTCTGTCCACCCATCTATATTTGTCTTTCCAATCTCAGTCTCTGTAACCAAATATTTCTGGGGTCTCACTCTCCAATTTCCCTATACCCTGAATCTCTCTGTCTGTTCTCAATTTGTCTTACTCTATCCCCAAATCTCTCTCTTTCTCCTTTACTGGCTCCAATCTCTGCTTCTTTGTTATAGAATCACACACAGCACAGAAGGAGGCCATTCAGCCCATTGTGCCTGTGTTCTTCAATCTTTCTGTCTGTAACCCCCAATTACTGTCTGTCTCTGTCCCCCAATCTCTGCATCTTTGTTCTAAAATCTCTGTCTGTCTGTAACCCACAATACCTGTTTTTCTCTATCCCCAAATCTCTCTTTTACTGGCTCCAATCTCTGCTTCTTTGTTCTCCAATCTTTCTGTCTACAACCCCCAATATCTGTTTGTCTTTGTCCCCCAATTTCTGCTTCTTTGTTACCCCCAATCTTATTTTGTACCCTCAATATCTGTCTGTTCCTCCCAATGTCTGTTTCTTTCCTCTCCCAATCTCTCTATAACCCCAATGTGTTTGTCTTTCTATGTCCCTATTGTGTCTTTTTCTGACCAGAATTGTAATGTGAAGTAAGCTGATCATAATTTTAGAGAGGAGTGATGGCAGGGACCAAAACCCCGAGAACAGGCCACCGATCAAATCGTCATTGGTCCGCATATTGGCAATCTTTCAAAGGTTTCTTGGGGGAGGGCAGGGGTATGGAATGTTAATGATGGTGACGAGCGGCCCAAGAATGGGCTTTGGATAAGCCGACTGGTGGGACTTTAGAGAGGAGTGGTGGCAGAACCAAGGTCCCGGGAATGGGCGGTGGACCAGAATAGTGACATGGGGCCTAGCATCAGTTGGCCTGAAAAGTTCCCTGGTGTGGGGGCAAGGTTTACGGAGCATCACCTGCAGAAACGAACAGCCTGAGAATGGGCCATGGATAATCCAACTGGCGGGCACAGAGCATAGGTGGCTGGGTTAGTGTGACTGCTGAAATCTCCCTCGGGTCAGAGAGGGGGGATTGTGGACATTGTCTTTATAGTTTATTAGCTAGATATAAAAAATATGGCCAGTTGAAAGCAACAGTGAAAGGCTAGTTGCTTTATTTACCTGAGGAGCTTTCCTACGTAGGTGGCTACACAACAAGAACTAATATACCAGTTCTATTTGTTTTGCGTAAACTGTTGATGTTAGATTTACATGTCTCTTTTGACCTCTCCATTGCATTTGTTATCTTCTCTTCATAATGAGCAACTTCAATGTTTCCATTCATATATTCATGGCAGAGCAAGTGCCACCGTATTTGTCCCTAATTGAAGTAAGAGGCACATTGCCCCATGACACCTAATCTGCTCACAGTAATAAAGTGCGGTCCTATGATGAACACTAAGCCTCTGTTATTTTTGTGATACTTTATTGCTCCAGATCTAACAACGTATTTAATATCAATGCTTTAAATGGCTACTTATCTGTCCTCTGTTATTCTACTTTCCATGTGGTTGAAATTACCTTTATGATGCTGTGCTGCTGTGTTACTTATAATGATTTGTTCTTTGTTCACTTTAATAATCATGTTATTTAACCATAACTTTTACCTGAAGAGTAAGCTGTAATTTTTGAAATAAGTTCATATAGGAAAAAAATCCTATGTAATATTGTTTAGTTGTACAGTGCAGTGAGAATATTAATTAAGCCAGTGTCTATGTTTATTTAGCAGAACTTTTTGTCGCCAAATTTACTGGGATATTGAATCACTACCTCACAGAAAATAAAACCAACATTGAAATAACAATTGCTCAGCTGTGAAATTAGAGATGTACGGATCTGCCTTTTATTTGACTGTTAGTCAATTGCAGGTCTTGTTGAATGCAGACCTTTTTTTTAGCATAAAATATTTACATTTCTGAGGGTCAGATGTAGGAAGCCCCATTTTAGTTTCACAATCCCATTTAAAAATGTCCCCATTAAGAAAAGAAATGTCAGGAAGAGATGCATACAAAAACAAACATTCAGGAGTGAGGCTAAACTGAAAGAGAGAAAATAGGGGATGGATGGATGACTGTAAAAATACATTTGCTGCCTCTCTGCTCCCTCCCAAAGTGAACTTTCTAACCTGTCAGAACTTGTATCTTATTGGGAGTTTTTATTAAATGCAAACAAAGGAAGAGACTAATTGGACAGTAGTGTTATTCCTGATAGATTTGTAAATTAAAATGTTGTGGATGGACTCTAATGAACTCTGCTGTGTGGTGGACAAAGTGCATGCTCTAACTGCCTCCTGTCATTCTTCTTCACCAGCTCCCCATTTACAGCATTAACTAAAGGGATTCTGCTTCAGCTCATTCCAGGTTCTGAGGATGACAACCATCAGAGCAATGTTGCTCACAGTACTCGTCACTCCCCGTCCTTGGTAATGGCTAAATACACCTGTATTTCTGCAACACGTAACAGACATCAAAGGGTGATATTCGATGCAGTTGAAGCCTCCACGTTAATGTTTCGTTGCCAGGCAACCCGAAGGCCTGGTGCCAGAGTGACTTCAGGCAATCATTCACACAGCCCCTGACTTAAGAGTCAAACTGGGATGAAACCCATGTTTAGAGAAGTGAGCTTCTCTGTTGGTTGCTGTGACTTTACTGTCAGTAATCCAGGAGCCTTTTCAAGTTTTAATTCAAAACTGACAGTTAACTCCATATCGGATTCACTGCAGAATAAAAGTTGCACAAATAGGATATAGAAGAGTACTAGCTGGCAGTCAAAATGATTGATCTCTGCTACAGAAGCTGGCTCTAAGATAATGCTGAACCATGAAGATTGTGTTAATATGGGTGTCAAAAAATTATTTTGCATGAAAATGTTCCTCTATCTGTGATTGTTTAACTAAGGCGTCATGATGATAAGCTGCATTTTCTTGTTTTTAAAATATATATATATATATCAATTCATAATATATACCATTCTATACCTTTCTTTAATTCTAAGTTCTTTTCTATAACCTGATTCACACACTGTATAAAGTCTATAGTCACGTTTTCCAGTCAATAAATTACTTCATACCATTTCATGTTCTTTTTGGTGAATAGAGGGTAATATAATGTAAATCTCACAGTTCTTTAATACAGCATGGGAGTCAAAGAAAATGGGATGCTTATGTCGAAGATCCAAAGGAATACAGAATCCATGTATTCTGTGTCAATGGTCTGTGATCCCTAGCTGCTGAATTTGAGCTCAGTGGTTACTACTATCCTGCTTACATCAGACATCAGGCTGAGTTCACACTGCAATGGTCTAAATTAAATCAATATGAGAGCATGTCTGTGCCAGACCATTACAGTCTATGAAACGTTCTATTGCTAGCTGTAGGGTGAAGATGAACAAACCATGGTGAATTTACTTGTATCTTTAAAGGATGAGGTTTTCCATCAGAAGAAAGTGCTGTTCTTGAAAATCAAGCCATTACACATGATTCTAATTAAAATTATTTTGTTTAATTCCTTCTGCTTTTATTAATGTTTTAAAAAATTTTTGTTCATAGACCCTCATTTCTCCTGAAATCACTGCTTTTATTCTTAAAAAAAAAATCAATTTTCTAATCCAGCTGCTTTGTTTTGCTCCCACCTGGTTGACTGGAATGACACTTTTTACTTACTTGGTAAAAACATGTAAAACACACAAAAGGGCCAAGTCAGATAGAGGGTGATAATATGGGTAAGATCCACAGGAAGAAATGATAGGGCAAAGCTCCCAGAGCAGAGTTTTGCCCACCAGAAGCTCTTATAGGGAATTTGAGCATGGGATTCCGTAGGTTCTGCGGAATTTTCAATCTATTATTGTATTTAAATTCCTTCATTATCTTGCCCCTCATTCTCTCGATGACTTTCCCAAGCCCTACAACCTCCCACCCCGAATTCTCTGTTCCTCTGATTCTCACCTCTTGTACATCCCCCCTCCCTTTGCCCCACAATCTGGAATTCACTCCCTAAAACCCTCTGCAGCTCCACCCCTTCTCGTCCTTTAAGACCCTCCTCAAAACCCATCTCTTCGACCAAGTCACCCCTCCTAACATCTTCATCTTTGGCTTGGTGTTCCATTTTTCCTTACACCTCTGTGTTTTGGGACATTTTCTCTATGTTAAAGGTGCTGTGGAAATGCAATGTTGTTCTTGTTTTATTAATTTTAAGCTCCAGTTAAACAATCACACATTTAAAAGCTCCATGAGGGGAGAATGAATGTGTAAAATTTATCCTGATTATAAGCATCTTGGTTGACACAGCAGAGACCATTCGGGTAATTTTTTTTTTCTTCAGCACTCCAGGCACAGAACTTAATGGACAGAAAATCATGGAGGGCAGGCACTTGAATTCTCAATAAGCACTCATGCTGCAAAAAGCTCTGTGCCAAGGGCATTGTAAACAAAAACCTACCCCAGTGTGAGTTGATGTCAAGAACAAAAAAAAAGAAAGAAGGCAATTATTGAATGTTTTTACAGAACTCACAAACAAAAGGAGAGGGAAATGTTTTTACAGATAAAGGAACCTGTGAAAAGGCCATTACATTGATCGTGTTGAATCTTAATGACCAAAATATTGACTGGGAAAACTGAGGAATGTATGTTTCTGGAGATGGAGTAGGATTGCTTCCTCACTCAGTTTGTCCAACAGCCAAAAATATTAAAGGCTGTTCTAGATATAAGCTTTAATAATGAGCCAGGTATGGCAAATAAGATAGAACTAGGGGGATATCTAAGACCCAATGATCACAATATAAAAGATCATGATATAAAAAAAGGAAGGTGGCACAAAAATACAATTGAGGGAATACAAATGAGTTTTAGAAAAAGGTTAATTGGCTATAATAATGGTTGGGAGGTTTGCAATAGAAATATTTAAGGAACTATTGGTAAGGGTACAATCTACTTTGATCTTTTGGACAATTAGGCTAGTAGGTGACAGGTGCAATTCTTTGTGGATAAGAGTCAATACAAAGAAACAAAGAGGGAGTACATATTAAATGGAATAGTCATACAACATGCTGGTGAGGAAAGAGATCTGAGGGTATAGAGGATAAATCTACAAAACTGTCGTCACAATGCTTAGCTGCAGTAAAAAAGGTATATGAGGTATCATCAGAGCGATAGAATGTAAATCAATAGAGGTTGAATTGTTGCTGTATAAAGCATCAGACTCTTATCTATGTAGTTCTGGTCATCTCTTGTGAAGGATGTTATTGTCCACCAGAGAGTACAAAGGTGAACAATTAAGATGATACCAGCGTTCAAGAATCTGTTATGAGGAAACATTAAGAATGCTGGTCTTGTTTTCTTTAACAAAGAAGAGACACTGATGTGATGAAGTTGAAGTTTAAGATTATGAAGAGGATTGACAATGTTGATTGAAGCAAATTGTTTGCTATGGTAAATGGTTCAAAAAGCAGAGGAGTAAACATAAATATGTGAAAGTTGTCAGGGAGAACTTTTTTTTTACCCAGACAGTAATAGACTTGTGGAACAAATTACCAGGGGAGACAATTGAAGTAAATAATATAAATGGGTTCAATTGACAATTAGATTTTTTTTCTAGAGAGAGAAGAATAAATAACATGATGTGAATGCAGATACATGGGTTAAGATCTAATGACCCTTTTTTGTTATTAAAATTCTTATATTCTGTGTACACAATTCTGAATGCAGAGTAAATCATCACTTGCTGAACTAAGGTTGCTGGAGCACACATTAGATGTACTAAAGGTGTGGGAAGTTGGAGATTTGTCCATTAGTAATCCAATACAATTTCTCAAGTCTTTCTGTGCTCCTAGCAACCATCAGAGTCAATTTCATGAAACATCTTTCCTTGTTACAGTCTTCTCTGGCTGCAACCTGTTGTGCCACCTAACCTGCGAAACATACCGGGGGCTTTTAAAGGGTTTCCATCTAACCTACAAGTGGTTAGGATAGGTTTTGTTTATCACCATTTTAGAATAGGTAAAGTGTTCAAACTGTAGATCAAACTGTTTGCATTGATCTGTCTCCAGTCAAATTCTGTGAAGCTGTTTATAAACTGCTGTTGCATATACAAAACTGAAGTAGTTGTTAGAATAGCAGTAATACTGAAACAATCCCAAATTTAAGATTATAGTGCCAAACGGATTTCACTGATAATTGACAAATATTTTGGAAAAGGTTGTATTGTAATTTGTAAGTAAAGACTATTTTAAATTAAAATCTGATTTGGAAAATATCTTTATACTCCTGTCCCATATCTGCTGGAAGTCCAGATCACAGATTGATCACCATTTCAGTGATTACACCTTTTCAAGGTTAGTGAACATACAGAGAATGGAAACTGCCAGCTGGTGCGGCAGGGAACTACTCCTGTAATGTTAAAGAGAAGCTTAAAGTGTGCTTGTTACTATATGACCAGGGAAGGCAGTGCATTTTCCCAACAAATGTATATTTCCAAACACTGAGAACAGCTCCATTGCAGGAGGAAAGATGCTCCTCCTGACATTCCTTTATCTTCAAAGGTTTTGAAAACCATCATGGATGAAACACTAAACTCATCCCAGTGCATTCGAAGGAGGCAGAGTCACTGTTGCTTGCACAATGTGTCATCATTTGTTATGAGAACACAGAGCACAATTATTTCCACGTGTGAGACTGACACCATGAGCTATGGTGTGTGCCTCTCCATCAATAAGAACCTATCACACCAACGTCAGGAGAGCTGAATATCTAGCAAGAAATGCAAGAAAAATGTCAACTCTTCACTCCACAGGTCCCAGATTTAAAGAGGCAAAGGGGTAGATTTTCAACATACCACCACAGCGTGAGACTGGCATTGCAGATTGGCTGCGCATTGTAGAAACTATCCAAACTCAAATCAATGGAAATCAAAATTTTGCAATTTTGATAATGTGAGACTGATCCACATGGGGGTCATTTTAACTTTCTGCGATGGAGTAAAACAGGTGATATCAGATCAGCCTCCCATTATACACCCCGCCAGGTTTGACTTCAATGGAATGGGAAATCAGGAGGGGTATGTAATGGTCGGCTGAACCAATATTGCCTGTTTACACCTAAGTAAAAATGACCCCCCTGTCAGTTTTATGCCTGAGCGGCAAGTTGAAAATCTATCACCAAATTCCCGTTTTGTGACCCTATAGAGGCAAAAACCTTCATAAAACAGGCCCTTATTCTTAAAGTAGATCTTTAGTTCGTCCTTAAGGATTTGATTTTAAAATACCTTGTCTGTCCTTCCACCACTCTGACTGTGACTCAAGCAATAGTAGATAAAAGAGTGCTGACTCTGCATTCGAGCACGGCTGGCAAGGTGTGAAACTCACCAGAAAAACAGGTTGGGAAATTGTAAACATGCAGACTGTAACTATCCATCCATTAAAATCACGTGGGCTTGTGATTTCCAAAACTTCACTCACTCTAACACAAAAGGGTACTTACGCAGATAATCAGTTCTTGGGTCTGGTAGTCCCAGATGACTTAGACCAAGTTTCTCAAGTTACTTATTACCTGTGTGGATGAGAACAAAGACTGCAAGGAGGATGGGCAAATTGACCACGGCACCGTTGTATAGGAGGGGGGGAGACCTTCACTCATTGCAGGGGGCCACTCTGTCACTTTGGACAAAGTTTGGCCTGCACCACCCTCCTCCTAACACACAAATTCACAAACTTGCAACCTCAACCCCAGTGTGCAGGCACATTTACTTACCTTGCGGACCCCCTCAAACGTATATCTTCCAGATGTGGGCCACCATAGCTGCAGTCATGACCTCCTCGAGGACGAACAGCATCACCAGCCTCGCCGGCCACACTGTCCACCTCTGACACGTGGAGCTCCACAACACAGTGCTGTTACACATCCACCTGCACAGTGGGAGAGAGGGCAAATGCAGAGCGAGATGCGTCGCAGAAGGCACTATCCTCGCCACAGGGTCTACAGACCGAGGCTCAGCTTCCTGGACCTCTCTGAGCAGCAGTGCACATGGAGGCTCAGAGTCACTCGACATGTAGTCGTGGACATCTGCAGCCTCCTTCATGCCGAGCTGCTCCCGGCTGGCCTGAGCACCATCTTCTTACCTGTCGCTGTCAAAGTCACCACTGCCATCAACAACTTCTCCTCCGCATCCTTCCAGGGTGCCACCGGGGACATCGCCAGCGTGTCTCAGTCATCTGCACAAAAGAGCCCTGCAAATACACCTGCACCACTCTGCAGTGACACAATGGGTGGCATCAGGTGTGGGTCTTCATGGTGATCCTCAAGAAAGGGCATTATTGCACAAACCAGACAAGATTTGCAAAGTCGTGGCAGTAGTGATGATAACAATTTTTAATGTTTTTTTTGCGAAACAAACAAAAGTAAATCAAAAACATGACATTTTGTCTTACACCCTTGTGCATCCCCTTTGTGCTCACAAAACCTTCACCTTACGTTTACGGGAACCCCTACGTGGTGCTACCCCTGTGGCTTCAGCAGAGGTAGTGGCAGGTTGCTCTTGTCCATGCCCTGACCGATGAGATGCTTTGCGCAGATGCCCTCTGGGTTTCGGTGCCCGTGAGGGCCCCTCCAAAGACTGCTCCATCTGCACCTGTGCAGGGGCAGACTAGGCAACCTGGAGAGGAGGCAGCATTGCGGGTACTGGTTGAGAGGGGGGCAACGGGTGAGACGTGGGATTGGTTTTTGTGGCGTCCCCACTTCCATGTCCCCATTCACCATCATCCCTCTCCTGGCCCAGGCCCACAACACTCCTTCCACCCTGCTGGACGACAGTTTGGAGGACTTGTGTGAAGCTTTGGAAGGCTAGTTGTAAGGTATCTGTCAGCCTGTTTAAGGCGGCAGAAGGTTGCTCACCCCAATCCAAACGGCCATTGTCAGGGCCTGAATGGATTCATTGTTGAGCCATGATTGAAGCTCGATGGAGGCTAGCCTTTCCTCCATCGCAGACATTCCCGCACCTACCCACGACACTATCTCAGAGATGCCTTCACGTCCCTGTGACACTATCTCGGAGATACCCTCCTGTACCTGTGCCACCATTCCACTCATGCAGGAGTTGAACTCCTCCATCCTCTGCGCGATTGTGGAGAGTGTGCGTGGCAACTGTTCCAGTACCTCAGCAATGTGCTGCTGGCCCTCGATGACTCTCCTTTTCATGGCTGGCCCCCAGGGTTCAGCATCTGGGTCCAGCTGAGCAGAGGCTGGAGAAGAGTGCTCCCACCGACGCGAACTCTCCACAGCTGCCCCTGCCACCAGGGTCTGCTCATGCTCACATGTGTGTGGTGACTCACCATGTGCAAGCCCAACTAAATGAGGACGGGGACCCACCAAGGTGTGCGTATCTGCGCTGGTGGATAGCTGGCTCAGATTTGACGATGCACCCTCAGAGGCCGGCAGGTCCTCCGAGGAATCCCCCTCTGCAATCATGGCGGTCGCAGATGGCCCTGCAAGAGAACAGAAAGCAATATTAAGCATGTGGACACATGTTGAGGTGCTGCAGATGCCAAGTGATGCTAAGATCATTCGCTATCATGAGTGCTGAGTGTTAGATTTCTGTCATCAGCCATTTGTGCACTCCCAGTCTTGGTGTCCGCCATGGACAGGCACTCCAGCGTCCGGCTTATTTCTAGTGCCTGCTGCTCTGCATCCATTAGGACCACCTGGTGTGGCAGGCTCCCTCTGGTCCTTGCCCTCTCCTAGGCATTCTGGCATCTCTTCTCCTATCAAGGCAAAGCACAGAGGCGTGATTGAGTGATGGTTACATGGTGACCCACTGCATGCATTGGTGTGGGTGGGGGTGAGCGTGAAGGAGATCCATGGGAGGGTGCGTGTGAGACATAGCCATGAGATTGTATGAGGGATGGGTTGCGTGGTAGTGTTCGAATGGGAACTGAGGCGGTGAGTAAGTGCAGGCAAGGTGAGGATGGTGGTTGAGTGGATGTGAGGAGTGATGCAAGAGCATTGTGGTGGCAGTGCAGAAGGAGTTGTGTGGTGGTGGAGGTGATGTGGAAGATGGAGTGTGGGAGAATGTGTAAGTATACTCACTTTGGCTGACCTGGTTAGGTCATTAAAGCACTTCCTGCATTGGACCCAGGTTCTGCACACATTGCCACTGCTGTTGACCTCCTCGGCCACCTCCAGCCAAGCCTTCTTGGTGGTGGAGGGAGGCCACCTCCTCCCATCCAATGGAAAAAAAAATTCCCTCCTCCTCACCCCATCGAGCAGCACCTGGAGTGAGGAGTCAGAGAACCTTGGAGCCTCTGGCCTGCTCCATGATCCAAAATTGATTCTTTGCTGCAGGAGGAGCATTGGTGGACTCCCCCTTTAAATAGGGCTCCTCCTGCTGACAGCCTGTGATGCGGGTGCGCAGTGCGCCCGCTGCGCAGGTCTAGAACGGGAAACCCAGAAGCACACGTAAGTACCTTCAATTAGGCTGCGACATCGCGTGCGGAGCACCCCGAATTCACTGGGCGCGTTACCCACGAACCCAGTCGACCCCCTGCTGCCAACCCGCCTCCCTCCTAATATCGGGCCACTGGAGTCCCGAAGGCTGTGTTGCCTGCCCAGTGCCAGGGTTAAGGACATCTCCTCATGGCTGGAGAAGAACTTGAACAGAAAACAGAGAGTAGGAGTAAATGGGTCATTTTTGGGTTGACAGCTTGTAATTAGTGGGTACCGCAAGGATTAGTGCTTGGGCCTCAGCTGTTTACAATATATATCAATGACTTAGATGAGGGGACCAAGTTTGTTGACAATACAAAGCTAGATGAGAAAGTAAGAGGTGAGGAGAACACAAAGAGGCTGCAAAGTGAGTAGGTGAGAAGATGGCAGATGGAGTATAATGTGAGGAAATGTGAAATTATCCACTTTGGTAGGAAGAATAGAAAAGCAGAATATTTTTTAAAAGGTGAGAAACTAAGAAATGTTGGTAGTCGGATGGATTTGGATGTCTTTGTACACGAATCACAGAAAGTTATCATGCAGGTACAGCAAGCAATTCGGAAGGTAAATGGAAGAGTGGAAGAGTAAGGAGGTCTTGCTGCAATTATATAAGGCTCTGGTGAGACCACACCTGGAGTACTGTGTGCAGCTTTGGTCATCTTACCTAAGGAAGGATATACTTGCCTTAGAGGGGGTGCAACAAAGATTCACTAGATTGATTCCTGGGATGAGAGGGTTGTCCTCTGAGGAGAGATTGAGTAGAATGGGCCTATATTCTCAATGAAACGTATTCTTAGAGGGCTTCACAGGGTAGATGCTGAGAGGCTGTTTCCCCTGGCTGAAGAGTCTAGAACTAGGGGTCATAGTCTCAAGATAAGGGGTTGCAAATTTAGGACCAAGATGAGGAAAAATTTCTTCACTCAGAGGGTTGTGAATCTTTGGAATTCTCTATCCCAGAGGGCTGTGGATGCTCAGTCGTTGAATACATTCAATACTGAGATCAATAGATTTTTGGACACTAAGGGAATGAAGGGATATGGGGACTAGGCGGGAAAGTGGAGTTGAGGTAGAAGATCAGCCATGATCTGATTGAATGGTGGAACGGGTTTGAGGGGCTGTATGACCTACTCCTGCTCCTAGTTCTTATGTTCAATCTTACCATTACTTTGCACCCTGAAATATTCCTAGTGCAGTTCCCGGCTTCCTGATGTCCATTCATTCCCATTCCCCCTAGTTCGCTGATGGCTCCTTGATGGTACTCTCAATTCATTGTTGGTTTCATGATATTTGCTCACTACCAGTCTCCGGCCTTTACTTCATCTGAAGCTATCGTTTTGTTCCAGGACTGGACTGTCTGTCATGCGCTGTGGATGGGAATTTCCGATCTTACAATAGATTTTTGCCAGATCAAGAATTCCCATGGACAGCACACACCAGAGACTGATCCTGAAATGAAGTGACATCTTCAGCTGAGTTAGGAATTGGAAATGGCAGTGACGAGTTATCAGGGAGCTGGGATTGGTATCAAGGAGCTGTCAGGGCGCTATGAACAAAAGATATAATGGAAGCAGGAATGGCAGCTAGGAGCCATCAGAGCACCGCATGAGGAGGGAAAGCCCTCAATTATGCTGGGTGGGAGGTGTACTGAGGAGAAAGAAATCTCCTTAGGGAATGCAATGGCAGGGAGAAACATCTGAGAAGAATAGGAGGGCCTCTCAGGGCAGTGACTTTTAATATTTAATCACAAAAGGATTATAGTTATGAGGAAAGAGGGTCACAAAATGTTCTGATTTTGTAAAAGCAGGTTCTGATACAAAGAATGTTGAGAACTGCTGACATAGATGATTCGTTATGGATCTCTTTGGACTCTATGGTAATTGATTTTGAATTATGTCTGCAATATTATGGCTAATTTCCTCCCAAATTGTTGAATTTTATGACACTCTCACAGTATGTGGAAAATACTGTCAATCATAGAATCATAGAAAATTTACGGCACAGAAGGGGGCCATTCGGCCCATTGTGTCCGCGCCAGCCAAAAATGAGCCAACCAGCCTAATCCCACTTTCCGGCACTTGGTCCATAGCCTTGTAGGTTATGGCACTTCAGATGCATATCCAGGTACTTTTTTAATGAGTTGAGGGTTTCTGCCTCTACCACCCTTTCAGGCAATGAGTTCCAGACCCCTACCACCCTTTGGGTGAAACATGTTTTCCTCTGCTCCCCTCTAATCCTTCTACCAATTATTTTAAATCTACGCTCCCTGGTTATTGACTTCTCTGCTAAGGGAAATAGGTCCTTCCTATCCATTCTATCTAGGCCCCTCATAATTTTGTACACCTCAATTAAATCACCCCTCAGCCTCCTCTGTTCCAAGGAAAACAACCCCAGCCTATCAAATCTTTCCTCATAGCTAAAATTCTCCAGTCCTGGCAACATCCTCGTAAATCTCCCCTGTACACTCTCTAGTGCAATTACATCCTTCCTATAATGTGGTGTCCAGAACTGTACACAGTACTCAAGCTATGGCCTAACTAGTGTTTTATACTAACCTCCCTGCTCTTATATTCTATGCCTCAGCTAATAAAGGAAAGTATTCCATATGCCTTCTTAACCACCTTATCTACCTGTCCTGCTACCTTCAGGGATCTGTGGACATGCACTCCAATGTCCCTCACTTCCTCTACACCTCTCAGTATCCTCCCATTTATTGTGTATTCCCTTCCCTTGTTTGCCCTCCCCAAATGCATTACCTCACACTTCTCCGGATTGAATTCCATTTGACACTTTTCTGCCCACCTGACCAGTTCATTGATATCTTCCTGCAGTCTACAGCTTTCTTCCTCACTATCAACCACTCGGCCAATTTTTATATCATCTGCAAACTTCTTAATCATGCCCCCTACATTTAAGTCCAAATCATTAATATATACCACAAAAAGCAAGGGACCTAGTACTGAGCCCTGTGGAACCCCACTGGAAACAGCCTTCCAGTCACAAATGCACCCGCCAACCATTACCCTTTGCTTCCTGCCATTGAGCCAATTTTGGATCCAACTTGCCACTTTCCTTTGGATCCCATGGGTTTGTACTTTTTTGACTAGTCTGCCATGTGGGACCTTGTCAAAAGCCTTGCTAAAATCCTGTACACTACATCAAATGTGCAAGCCTCATGGACCCTCCTTGTTACCTCCTCAAAAAATTCAATCAAGTTAGTCAGACACAACCTTTCTTAAACAAATCCATGCTGACTGTCCTTGATTAGTCCATGCCTTTCTAAGTGATGGTTTATCCTGCCCCTCAGAATTGATTCCAATAATTTGCCCACCACCGAGGTTAGGCTGACTGGCCTGTAATTACTCGGTCTATCCCTCGCTCCCTTTTTAAACAATGGTACAACGTTAGCAGTTCTCCAATCCTCCAGCATCACGTCTGTATCCAGTGAAGATTGGAAAGTGATGGTCAGAGCCTCCACTATTTTCTCACTTGTTTCTTTTAACAGCCTGGGATACAATAGTAGTAGTATTGCCAACCAATGCTTTTTTGGGGGAATCTGATGTGATGCAGGCTTTGTGGAGCCAAGTGTGCTCTGTGAGACACATTCAACTCATGTATTTTGTATGGATTAACGCTTCTGTTAAAATAATGAGAGATAAAATGTAATATGAGAACATTAAGCTCAAACTTATATTGTGAAAAGCATTCCTGTCAAATCATTTCTCAAGTAATGGAGTTAAGCCTAATATTTAGATATGATTCTATGATTTAAGTCCACTTGTGGTATAAACATTCTGGGGTCAATTTTTACTCAGGGAAGGAATTTGGGGATGAGGGAGCCAAAGCGGACGGTGATCTGTCCAGGCCCTCGGAGCATGAGCTCCAGGAGATTTTAAGTCCTGGGTCTTTAGCAGTTCACAATGGTGATTCCTGCCTGAAGCTGGCGGGAATGACGTGGCCAGCGGTCGGGAGTGGAAAATTGGGGGGCGGGGTGGGGGGGCGAGCCGCTACCGAAACAGTCCCCAACAAGGCAAGTGAGGAAAGGGGGGGATCGGGAACAATTGTGATCGGGGGTGGGGGGTGGGGAAGAAAGCTCGGGAAAGCAGGGGTGGCCCAAGGTATCCTTGTGCAGCCAGGAAGAACAGACGTGCTCCATCAAGAATTGCAATTTTTCCAACTTACCCTGGCCTCTTCTGATGGAGGTGTTGGGATTGGCCCCGGGCAGGCCCCCCGAATATAGAAATTAAATTGGCATCGCGGCACCAATGACGTCATCGGGCTACGACATTTCAATGTCCTGCCTGCATCCTCCCCACTGGCCGGGGAGAGTTACAATCTACCCCCATGACTCAATGCTGCCAAACGTTCTGTTTTGGGTCAAGGTGTTCCATGAATTTAGCTTTTTGTCTTCTACAAATGCTAACCAAGGAATTGAAAGTCATGCTGGTTGTAATATTTTAGTTATTTCATGACTAACATTAAAAAAAATAAACACAGAAATGAATCACTACACGAGTTGTATAAAGTCAATTAGAAAAAATCAAATCTGTCTACATGCTTTAGCGGACTAATTTATTTTTCAGAGGGCTAATTAACATTTTAAATAACTTGACGTCCTTTTCCAATTTCAATCAGATTCTATGGAGATAATATTTATTAATATCTAGAAGAATATCAACAAAATCAAAACCAATTTGGAGACCTGTGTTCAAAATTGGACGTCGTTTAGCCCACTTTTCAGGAACAAAACAAGTCCAAACATTACCAATTTATGTTGCTGATCACATGCAATTGAAACGTGCAGGCAGTGCGTTGGTTGACGTAATGCTGCGAATGCCCTTTAGTCATCCTGGGCACCTGCCTAATTCACCACAGAGCCAAATGAGGGCCCATGGACTGATTGAGAACCCATTCCTGAAAATCTTTTGTGCCAGCTCCTAATTCATGACTTCTTAACCCCGCTCAGTAAACCATGACGGGAACAGTCGAGAAGCCGAATTCACAAGCACTAATTAAAGGGATCCTCACCTTCATTAAGGTAAGTCTCTGGTTCGTCATTTTAGGCTTGGATGCTTGTTGGGCGAGTTTTTGGCTGTTTTGGTTCCATAGCAGTGCTTTGAAACTTCTTTTAACTCTTTTTTGGAGGTGCAGAAGTTTTTCTGTCCTTAAAATTCTGCAGTCGCTGTTGTCAGGGGTGTTCTGCTGGGGCTGGAGGATGAGGCGAAGCAGTACCATCAAGGGAGAGTGCAGTTGCTGCAAGAAGTGGGCAAAAGAGGGGAGGGAGTAGGAGGCCTTTCACCATATGGATGTTCAGGAACAGAATTTCATACCTCAACCTCACTGAGGAGCAGTGCATCAGGCCCCAAATTTCTATGCCACAGGGACATTCCAGGCAGCAACAGGTGACATCAGCGACATAACCCAGTTTGTTCTTCAGGAGGAACAACTTCACCTCCTTTCCCATGGAGCAAATGAAGCATGACAAAAGAGCTAGGGGCTTTGCAAGGATTGCAGGTTTTCCGAGACTGCACCCACATTGCCTTGCATTCCGTGTCAAGACCCGAGCATGTATGTAAACAGAAAGGGATTCTACTCCCTCAATGTGCAGGTGTTGTGGGACAACAGGCAGCACATCATGCAGGTTTCTTGGCGGTAGTCATGACCCCTTTATTCTGCACCAGTCCGCAATACCCCCTCTATTCCACCAAGACTATCGGGCTGTTTGGAGACGGGGGGTATCCCCTGAACATGTGGTTCATGACTCCTGTCAAGAATGTGAGCACAGAACCTGAGGAGCACTATATTCAGAGCCATGCCTCCACCCGAACTCTGATCAAACAAACCAACAACATCTGAAGCAGAGGTTCCACTGACTGGACCCTTCTGGAGGAGTTCTGAACTTTAGTCCTGACAGAGTCTTCAAATTCGTGGTCATCTGCTGCATACTCCAGAACATTGCTCTGCAAAGGAGCCAACTCTTGGAACCACCGGGGAATGAAGAAGTGTAGGAACAGGAAGATGATGATAACGAGGAAGAGAGGAGGCAACCAATCGCACCAACTGCTCTCCTCTTGTCCATACCTTGCTCCCGGGTTTGTCCCGCAAGAAAGAAAGGAGCGTGTTACTGATAGCCTATTGAGATGTTTTGAGGATGTGCATGTCACGATTGAATAGTGCAGATATTGTGTGAAAGGTGTCCGAGGTGTGGGGAAGTGAGGGGAATAATAGTGAGGATAGTAGCAGGCGCAGAGTATGGTAGTAGGAGCAGAAGGAGGTGGCGTGAAGTGTGCAGCGATGATTAGCGCTGAGTGAAGGGAAGCAGAGGAGGGAAGGCTTGTGAGTTGTGAGGCCTCATGTGGTGCAGAGCTTAGGAGAAAGTAATCTGAGATATGAATTAGGAGTCTTACCTTAGCAGCCCTGGTTAGGTCATTGAACTTCTTCTGATATTGTAGTCAGGTCCTGGCATCTCTGCCATCTCTTAACACTGCTGCCTGACTACTTGTCTTGAGATGCTTCGATCCCTGTCAGCAGGAACAACATTTGACTCCACCAGTGGACCACCTCTACCAAACCCCCACGCCCCCCCCACCCCGCTCCCCCTCACAATGTGTTGAGATGTCAGAGAATTTACATTTTGTTATGAACCGTCTTTGGATTTGTATGATTGATGGCACAGGGCATTTATTTGTTTATTTAGAATTGGTTACCTGCTGTAACTTTTATAAATTTCCCAGGACTCCATTATGGAATAAACTTTGAAGCATGATAATGCAATGGCAAAAAGGGGAAAATGGAATTATTCTGCTTGAGGACTGGCTCGACGCTGAGATTGCACTGTGCAATATTACTGTACAAACACTTTTAATAAATGCATATCAAATTTCTTTGTCTGCTATTTTAATAGAGGAATTGACCTCCTCATTTTAAACAAGTTAACACGGACAATTAAAATAGCAGATGCATTAATTTAATTAAGCATTCAAGTGCTAATCACCCTGATTTACCTCTCCATTGAATTCAGTGGAAAGGAAAATCAGGCAGGGTGTATAATGGGGGGGCCGATCTGCTGTCACTTGTTTTGCGCTCCCGATAAAGTTGAATGTCAATCCCTATAATTTCAAGGCCTGCAATTCCTTAGATTACCTGGAATGTGCTCTGGAATACCTTGGGCTCACTTTTTTTTATTATGTTACGTAATTAAGATTTGTGGTCATTAATATTTGTTGCAACTCACTTCTTTTTCCTACTGAACCTAGATCAGAGAGCTTTTTAGAATATTAAACACGCAAGTGCTTGAATTTATACTTATGGATACCATTTGACACTTGTCTGTATGGGCAGAGAATTTGTATTTCCAGAGTTTTCTTTTTTCCCCCATCTTTAGGTCCCTCTACACCACACACCTTTTCTGAGCCAAGATAGCAAACAACTGACTGAAGTACACCTCAGTCCATTGATATTCTGAATCTGGAGTTTCATGGTAACTCACTCTCTGACACTTGCTTTGTTCCATTTGATAACTTCTTTGTAATAGTTCAATTGAGAGTGGGAACTCACTGGATAGCAAATCACAGAAGAAAATCTGTCCCTTACCACATGCACTGATGGGCAAGTGTACAATATCCCAAGTTTCCATTAACCATTGTTTTTGTTGGACAACCCCCTCATTTAGCTGCATTGATAAAAATTGGTCATAGATTAAAATATATCTTCTGCAGGTGACTGTAAAAGATTGGTGCTTTATTATATATACCAAAGTCACATTTTGCATTAAAGAGATTGTGGAACAGAATAAGAAAAACCTTTCAGAATTCTTCAGAATTCCAGCAGGTGATATTCTTTTCCACAAAATATAATAGAAAGTGGTGTTATACACCATAAGGTATCACTTCAGAGAATTTCTGTACTTATTTCAGTTGACTGGGCTCCTTTTGGATAACCTTTATTAACTATAACAACCAGTAACTCTGGCTAATAGAAGGCCACACTGGGTTAGTTTCTGTAAAATATATTTTTATGTAATTTTTTTCTACTTTTTCTTCAAATGTAGTTAAGTCTTAATTTCTAGTTGTGTTCTGTATTTTCCCAGATTACCCGATGACCGATGCATTTTTCGATACTGTAGTAATGTATCTGGTTCTAGTCTGCTTAAAATTTAACTGACTGGAAGCTTCTATCACAGCTATCATAGGCCATAGTTTAAGTTCTTTCATCTTTTTTTCTTTCCTTTTAATTAAAAAACAAATAGACAAATTCTTGTACCTTCAGTGGTCCAGCCTGCACTCTATTTTAATCTTGTGAAGTCATTAGCAATCCAATTATTTCACCTTCTAATTTTTGTCAGCAGCCTAACACCCAGCACACTTTGACACATTCTGTCATACACTTACACTATGGGTTTTTCTTACCAAATAGCACATCCATTATCCACCATTAAAGCTTACCAGGAAGGGATAAACACTGTTCTTGACTTGTACTGTGCTATAACTTTGTAGAACAGTTTATTGGTTAAATTAAGATGCCATTTGTATTTTTTTTTTATTCGTCCATGGCAAGGCCAGCATTTATTGCCCATCCCTAATTGCCCCTGAGAAGGTGGTGGTGAGCCGCCTTCTTGTACCGCTGCAGTTCATGTGGTGAAGGTTCTCCCACAGTGCTGTTAGGAAGGGAGTTCCAAGATTTTGACCCAGCGACGATGAAGGAACGGCGATATATTTCCAAGTCGGGATGGTATGTGACTTGAAGGGGAACGTGCAGGTGGTGTTGTTCTCATGTGCCTGCTGCCCTTGTCCTTCTAGGTGGTAGAGGTCGCAGGTTTGGGAGGTGCTGTCGAAGAAGCCTTGGCGAGTTGCTGCAGTGCATCCTGTGGATGGTACACACTGCAGCCACAGTGCGCCGGTGGCGAAGGGAGTGAATGTCTAGGGTGGTGGATGGGATGCTAATCAAGTGGGCTGCTTTGTCCTGATGGTGTCAAGCTTCTTGAGTGTTGTTGGAGCTGCACTCATCCAGGCAAGTGGAGAGTATTCCATTACACTTCTGACTTGTGCCTTGTAGATGATGGAAAGGCTTTGGGGAGTCAGGAGGTGAGTCACTCGCCGCAGAATACCCAGCCTCTGACCTGCTCTTGTAGCCACAGTATTTATATGGCTGGTACAGTTAAGTTTCGGGTCAATGGTGACCCCCAGGATGTTGATGGTGGGGGATTCGGCGATGGTAATGCAGTTGAATGTCAAGGGGAGGTGGTTAGACTCTCTCTTGTTGGAGATGGTCATTGCCTGGCACTTGTCTGGCGTGAACGTTACTTGCCACTTATCAGCCCAAGCCTGGATGTTGTCCAGGTCTTGCTGCATGCGGGCACAGACTGCTTTATTATCTGAGGGGTTGCAAATGGAACTCAGCATTGTGCAATCATCAGCGAACTTCCCCATTTCTGACCTTATGATGGAGGGAAGGTCATTGATGAAGCAGCTGAAGATGGTTGGGCCTAGGACACTGCCCTGAGGAACTCCTGCAGCAATGCCCTGAGGCTGAGATGATTGGCCTCTAACAACCACTACCATCTACCTTAGTGCTAGTTATGACTCCAGCCACTGGAGAGTTTTCCCTCTTATTTGAGACTAGGAGCAAAGCCTAATTACAAGCTGCTTTCTATCATTCTTTTTGCTTATAGTGAATAATAAGTAATATCTGTAACCTGAATAATTTTGTATGGTATATGGAATAACAAATAAACTTGTGGTGAGCTAGTGAGGTGGCAGATTAAAGCAGGATTCAATATCAAATCAAGACAGAATTAGTAAAGCGACCACTCTTCAATGCAGGTCTTGAATTTCCAGGTAATATAAGGAGACATTATGTGATTAATTTATGTCATCTGCACAGTTCATTCCTCAGTTCTGAGCCCAGATACAACGTAAACAAAGCAGAGTCGAGACCCAGAGAGATGCAAAGCAAAACAGAATCACTGCTCTTCATACTGTGCAAACAGCACCTTTACCTTTTAATGAGTGCGGTATATTTTTCATGTGTATTAGTTTGCTAGCGTCAATACCAATGATCTACAATTTTTCAAATGTTGCTGATAAAATATTATCTAATAGGGCAATAAATCCAAAAAATAGCAACATTTTTTCTACACACTAAAAAATTGTGAGAGGCCACACAAAAGTTACAGACAGAAAACTGCTATCTGCCTAAATTGTGCTTGTGCCATGTGTCAGAAGATAATAAATGGTAACGTACAGACCAGAGGTGCAGCATGGTCTCTTTAAAATATACTTTGGGCTGTTTGCTTATTCACTGCCACAAACATTTATTCAAATTGTGCTGACTTTTCACTAATGAGGAATGAACTGAATACAACAGGGTGATTTTGACAAATTAAAGTGTGATTTGCAGAATCACTGAAGTGGAGGAGAGACAGTTCTAACTATTCTAATTAAATGAGTTCGCAGCATTTATTTTAATGCACTGAAATCACCCATATGAAAAAAATGAACATTTTAATTTGTTTTACCATGACATTTTGAATAATTTCCCAGTTCGGGAATTACTGCAGAAACAAATCCAATAAAGAACGCAGCAAGTGAAAATAAAATGATTCAGTGTGTTGTTTATCAGTCCAGTTTTTAAATTGAAAAACATTAAACTTTTATTCCATGAATCCTTAGTATTAAATCACCTTGCCACATTTTTCTGTGTAATATAGAAAGAAATGTAAAACTAAAGCGATATTTAGAATGTGCTATCTTTCCTCGCCAGCTGTTCGTGCAGCATCCTGATGTCATTATTTTCCTTTACAGCAGCGTGATGTCAGCATTGAAATCATTTTGACAAGGGTCACCAGCTGACTCGCCCCTCAGATAGAAAATACCTACAGCAGACTCTTCCTGTTTTTTAAACTCTGGAAATTTTCCTGGAAACATGATTTGTGTTAACAAAATGTATATCTGATACCTCACAATGATTCAATCTATGGTAGATACATACCTCTCAATAAGATACCTATATATATATAAATATATGTCCATACTTGGTAACAATATATATGTATATATAAATCTGGACATGTACATACAAATATTTATGTAGATATATATATGCAAATATTTGTCTGTATGTGTACACACATATAATAGTAAATATTCATATATGTGCATATTCATAAATGTGAATACATATATTAATATTTACTATTTTTACAGATAAACTAAGTAAAAGAATCCTGAGTCTGACTTCCTGTTATGAGTAGGATATGAATAAGGGTGAAGAGGTGTGCTGAGAGTGTAGTCTTTATCATTTATACAAACCATAAGTTCCAGTGCACAGGTTGCACCCTTGTCCCCTGTATTACCTCAGTGTCACATGTAGTAGCACTTCTGTAGCAAAGACATCAAAACAAGATGACTGCCACTCCATCCCAATTTGATGCACTTTGCTCCAGGTTACCTGACATTGGTTGTTGCTCACTTCTGCTTCTGATTATTAATGGTGAGCTAAAAATCTTTTTATTTAACTAGATTTATTTATATAACACGGTAAAGCTCTATGAATCTTTGTATATGTATCGTATAAAATAAAAGGAGTGGGGACTTTATAAGCCAAAGTGGCAATCTCACGCTCCAGGTGACTTGTACAGTGGAAATGCACAGCTTGAGTGATTTATGGCATCATCTGAATCACTTTTATTTCACTCTCCCTCCTCATCTCAGTCTCCATAATGTTTTTTCTTCACACAAAATTTCTGAAGTACAGAATGCACAGTAGGTCCTCAAAGGGTTAAAGCAATTACCGTGCAGTAGGAGAAAAATTATTCCTGGGAAGCATTTCCAAAACCTTATTGTTTTAGACATTTTTCTTTCCTCTTTTTCAGTTTCTGTCATTTTATTTGCTGACTGTTCACCCTCCAGACAGACACATTTTTGCTGTGATAAATGTAAAGTTTGCATAAAGGCATGTAGCAGCAGGCAGCCTATTATCATCGCACATTTTCCATGGCTGTTCAAACCTCTGTAGGCTATTTTATCACTAATGGATCCACTGAGATACAGTGCAGTTTTAATGTCTTTTTAAATGTAAATTCATGTTTGAGAAGTGTGGCTTGAAAGAGCTGATATGAGATAGATCAACAGTTACAAATCTTTGCTGATTTAAAATACTGTATTCTTTCTATTGTTTAAAAAAAATACATTTACAGGATCAACTGTGCTACCTATTTATACTCAGGTGTTCCTGCTATTATCCTCTGAGAAAGGAACATCTTTCACCACTTTGCAAATCCTGCAGCTTGTCATATAACATTTGGAAAAAAATAATCTCTGTATAATTGGATAATAGGTACCTCACTAGCTAATGTTGTAATTCACAATACTGTTGGAATAACTTTAAAATGTTGTGATATTTTTATGTGGTATTGAAAAGCTGTTTTTCTTTCTCATCTGCTGTGAAGTATCATTTTTTGTGTTGTAGAATTCAGGATGTATAATTCACTTCACCTGGGTCTCTTCCAGTATCCTCTTCATCTTTCTTTTACCCGTGACAATTAGCTTAAGTTACTTTTAATAGAATAAAATACAGCTTGCCAAATTTATTTTAACATGCTGGCATAAAACTTTGTGCCTGAAGTTTCTCAAGATCATATTTTCCTTATGTTAAAAAGTAAGTTAAGTGTTTTTTTAATGAAACGAAGAGATATCTGTTAAACACATGGATGAAAACAAAGCCAAAAAGTATTTAAGAAATTATATGAACAAAGCAGAAACATTGTTTGGCCTGAAAATATTGATTAATATTCATACTCATTACAATGCTCACAGGACCCAACATAAAAATGTGGGGGACATGGCAGGAATTTACCCAGCCACATATCCCATTCACCCTCTTCTTTTCATTGCATGAGGCAAGATCAAGCATGAAGGCTTTTATATGACATGGCAGGGTTTTTAATGTGTGGAAATTGTAGCACAGTAGCAAACAGCTGAACAGAGCTTAATAGTTCATTTTGCCCCTCAGGAGCAATGGTCTTCTTAGGATATAACTGCCAACTGGAGATGTGGTATTTACCCAGACAGAGAGAGAAAATTAGAAGGCAAGCAATCTGTCCAGTTATAGAAGAAACCTGGGAGCAGGTCAACTGCCAAAGCACACATCTGACAAATGGTGTGCAGCATGGGGGACAGGGGTTTGGAAAGGGGAGAGAGAGGGGATAGGGAGGGGGAACCTATAGAAAACAAGGAGGAAGGTAACATTTGAATTGAGTTTAAGAAAAACTCAGGTGAAGCCTGTCCTATTATACTACAGCTGGATCTTTAATACACATATGGTAATTGAATTGGAACCAAAAATGCACCAAAATATTTCAAAAGCCAAGCTGTCTCTTTTTGTTAATTTAGCCCACAGTCAGTAGTTTGAATGATTCAAGCATTTTAATAATATACAGAGGAGCAGATTTCTAGTGCTTGACACCAGCAATTAACATGGAGGATGAGCATGTGGAATCATAAATCTTTACAGTAATCACACCACAAACTGTGGGAGAGACAGGTGTGGCTTCCTTTAGTCTGCATTCAATTTGGCAGGTTTTTGTCTCATAATTAAGCAATAATGGACAAGCGGGAGTACTGTAGGTTGTAATTGAGGATAGGCAGCTTGACTGAAGGACAAGTGTGCAGGTCGAGTTGTTCAATCAAGCTGCCTCTTCTCAGTTGCGATCTATCACATTCATGATTGCTGTTCGATCAGACTTTAAAAATGGTTGCAATTCTAGTTTGGATTATTTTGTGTTTTAATAATCATCCTTTTTTTAGCAAATACTTTTGTTCATATAGCGTCCTGGTCTCCCCTCTTCATACACACACACACACACACACACACACACTCACACTTACCCATAGATACACATATTCTCTGTAGTCAAATCCAGTACAACATCATTGTCTTAACATTATCAGAGAGTTCTTCATTCTTATTCAACAGAAACTCCAGGATACAAAAGCAACCAAATAAGATGCTATTGAATTTAAAATAATTAACTCTTCATTTTTGAAAATGCATATTGTCGCTCACATTGTATAAATGTCAACAACCCCAGAGCCTCTTCAAATTATAGTTCTATAATCATAGAATCATAGAAAGGTTACAGCACGGAAGGAGGCCATTCGGCTCATCAAGTCCACGCCGGCTCTATGCAAGAGCAATCCAGCTGGGTCCACTCCCCCGCCCTATCCCCGTAGCCCTGCACATTTTTTCCTTTCAAGTACTTGTCCAGTTCCTGTTTGAAGACCATGATTGAATCTGCCTCCACCACCCCCTCGGGCAGTGCATTCCAGATCCTAACCACTCGCTGTATAAAAAAGTTTTTCCTCATGTCACCTTTGGTTCTTTTGCCAATCACCTTAAATCTATGTCCTCTGGTTCTTGACTCTTCCGCCAATGGGAACAGTTCCTCTCTATCTATTCTGTCTCAGCCCTTCATGATTTTGAACACCTCCAATAAATCTCCTTGCAACCATCTCTGTTCCAAGGAGAACAACCCCAGCTTTTCCAGTCTATCCACATAACTAAAGCCCCTCATCCCTGGAATCGTTCTAGTAAATCTCTTCTGCACCTTTTCTAAGGCTTTCACATCTTTCCTAAAGTGCGGTGCCCAAAACTGGACACAAACCAGTGTTTTATAAAGGTTCATCATGACTTCCATACTTTTGCACTCTCTGCCTCTATTTATAAAGCCCAGGACCCTGTATGCTTTTTTAATCGCTTTCTCAACCTGGCCTGTCACCGTCAACGATTTGTGCACATAAACCCCCAGATCTCTCTGTTCCTGTACCCCTTTTAGAGTTGTGCTCTCTAGTTTATAATAAACTGAAATTGTATCTTTTTTATGACAAAAGCAGTTCATTTACAGCAAAATGGGAGGAAACAATACACCATGCTCCACTCTGCATACAGCAGCAGAGCCGGACTTACATCAAATAAACAAAGTGTAATCAGACAAATACTAAGCTGCACATATGTTAATATTTTCAGTTACTGGTATACTTTTTTTACAGCATTGCATCATTGCATCCACTAACAGTTAAACATTCCTTTACCAGTGTACTGCTAGAAAAAGGAGACAAGAAAGGGACTGAGCTCAATGAAGGGGAGAGCAAAATGAGGCACAGTACTTTTTCACCATCCGCTTGCACAAAGCATTCTCTGTGGGGCAATACATTACAGTAATATACCTTCTCCATAGCAACGTCTGAATGCATAGGAAAATAGAATCCCATGATGCTCCGGGATCTTTTGCCTCACATAATACAAATAAGAAAGTCCCATTAGTGCTCGGCAATTTCAATTTCACAACTTCAGTATTGTTAAAACGATGTAAATGTGAATTTGCACTTTAGCCCAGTTGAGGTGATTCAGATTTCAGATAATGTACTCAAATGCGATAAATATTTACTGAGCTTTTATAGAGCTGCAAATAAAAATTTAAATCAATGTTTATGCAGAAAATGTTACAGTAATTGGCGCATGGAAGAGGTTTTCCTTGCTGTGTCAGAAGCTATATGGTTGGCTGTAACTTCATTAGGACTTTTTAATGTTTTCATTATAAAGTGGATATCCTTATAACAGAGTTCATCTTTGCATCAAATGCCTTAACTTCATTTCACCAGAGATGAAATAAAGGTGCAAAGCCTAATTCTGAATTAGTTGACTGGAGTTGTTGCTTACTACAATTGTAATGATTAATGAATTATAGAACTTAAGAAATCTGTTGAAAATCTTAATGCAATGGGTGTATGTATATAGATGAACATTCTGCTGATTGAGGTATGTGACTAGTTTGTCCAATGCTGTGAACACATAATCCAAATGGGCACAAGAAAGTTTGGTGCTTGCAGCAGCAAAGCTGGCAATGACACATCTAAAATAGATAGTTTGGATCTTTTTAAATTTTAGTAATTATCACTTTTTCTGTCCCCATGACGTGCTAAATGTAGGTACCTTACTTTGTAGAACTACGGCCATTGTTATGATTCTGGCTTCTCCAGATACATTTTCTCATGCTCCGTGTAAACAGACACTTCTACAAACAAGATTCTGATTCCAAATGAATTGAAATGTGAACTTGTGCTTAAAGAAATGTGGGAGGTAGCATGCCCAGAGTGAACAATAACCCCCTTATATTGCTGTCTGAAATGTTTCATACATATCGAATACTGTGATGGACTGTATCTCTCAAGCTATAAACTAAGAATCAGTTATATTAAGAAGTGAAATTAAATAGAAGCAACAATGTAATATATATCACTTTATTATAGTGCCTTACATAATCTCATAGTATCTCTCTCAAAACAGTAATTGTTGGGAATTCTTTATCAGCTCTCTGCAGTACTTTAAATTTGTGACCTTGATGCAACACTTTACTTAAAAAAGACAAGCACAAGGAGATTTCTATTTGTCTCCACTGGAAGGGCAGTACAGCAAAAAGGGGAAGTAGTGAACTGCCAAAGAGGTATCACACTTACACGCAAAACAGGCAGCTTCTTACTATAGAGCTATCGATCAAAAATAAACTTCAAAGTGTCCTCCCCCTCAAGCCCTTCATCTATTTCCTGGACAAAGTAGCGCTGTGGGTCTGATAAACAGAGTCCCCTGTTGAGACATCCATCGCAGCCAGTAGCCCTTCAATGACCTGGCATAAAAGCACATGAAATAGACTGTATATCTGGGGAGACCTAGAGCCTTGGTGTTCTATTTTAGTTATTTCTATTACCTGGGAGAACTTTGAGACTCCCCACACATGCTGTACCAAAAGGCTTTAAATTTCCCATCCTACCTGTCTGACTCTCAGCTACACATTTCCTAGCATGTGATTGATGACATCAGAGAAGAAAAGGAACTCAAAAGTCACTTTATTTACATAGCTTTGAGCCACAAAAATGTCTATCCCCTTGGCCAGCCTGTGTTCAATTAATGCAGTAACCAAATTAAAGTAATTAAATATTAAAAATATAAGAGTAAATTCACAGAACTTGCGCTTCCTGTGGGGAGTTGCACTTGAAAGGAGCTTGATTTGTTGATGGAGCTACAACACCACAGCACTGATTCTCCAACTTGCACTCCTTTTGGGAGTGTGGGACTGGTGAATTTATTCTATAGAATGTATAAAGAAATGAACTAAGACAGATCTCTGATTGACACAGCCACCCTAATTGTTTTACTAACATTTTTACGTCAAAAAATCATATATTTCTGTATTGCTTCACCCAAGATGGAATGATCCTGAGTCTGCAGCCATTAATGCAGCAAGCACTTGTATAGAAGATGGGGTAGCAAGGCCAATTATAATACATTTTTAGAAGATATACAACCTTAAAACAATATCCTTTTCTACACTAAAATGGTACTATCATTGATCACTTTTTTTTTTGCTTATCTGGGTGTCTGCCATCACCATATTTAAGAGTCTCAAACCAAGCTACTGAAGAATCCACACAGGTATGATTTCTGTTTGCCTGATACCGAGTGCACACTCTCTCTGTAGTGACACATCCCACTTACTTAAGTCCAGACACCTTTGGTGCACTTTAGCAAGAGCCAAACACAAAGCACCAGGAAATTTCCCACTGCTTATCTAGCCAGGACCACCCTATCCTTTAGGGCAGGGGTACCAATCTTCTGTCTTCAATGGCCAAATAGATGTATACCATGGAGTCTTGGGGGTCATATGTAAAGTTTAAACTCATGCTCTCATTTGCTTACATATTTCTTAAGTTGCTGATACTAAACATATAAGATCCTGAGGGGACTAGAAGGGGTAGATGCTGAGGGGATGTTTCCCCTTGTGGGAGAGACTAGAACTAGGGACCACAGTTTAACAATAAGGGGTGTCCCATTTAAGACGGAGATGAGGAGAATTTTTTTTCTCTCAGAGGTTTGTGAGTCTGTGGAAGTCCCTTCCCCAGAGAGCGGTGGAGGCAGGGTCAGTGAATATTTTTAAGGCCGAGTTAGATAGATTCCTGATTAACAAGGGAGTCAAAGGTTATAGTAGGTAGACGGGAAAGTAGGGTTGAGGTCACAATCAGATCAGCCATGATCTTAACAAATGGCAGAGCAGGCTCGAGGGGCCGAATGGCCTACTCCTGCTCTTAATTCGTATGTTTGTATGCTCGTATGTACGTATTAGGGTATTCCAATTTCAGATTTATCCGCTCATAAGGCAGAAGTGCTAAAAACAGCATTTTCCAAAATCTCCATGCACCAAAATTCGAGCAGCACCAACCAGTAAATCAGAAAGATAAGCACAAATAGGACTAAGTTACCTGAGTTTCAAGGCCAGATTGCCAGAGCCTGGGGACCACACAAAGCCCTAAAATCACAGGTTAGACATTGCTGCTTTAAGACATTGGCTTGCAGGGTTTAGCCAGCTAAAATTATGCCATATACCATTACAGAGCAAGAGGTAAATTGCCTGCTGCTTGTCCAGCTAGGACCACCCCAGTCAGGACATTGGCTTGCAGGGTTAGCGAGATCCAAGTAGGATGAATCCGGTCCCAAGTGACAGGATTACCCTTCCAGGTTCCATGGGCTCGATTTTGGGATCGTGTTTCCGGCGGGTTCCCAGCGGGGCGGCCCCGAAAATCCCGATATCCGGTCACGTGACCGGATCGCGACGAAATCCCGGCCACTTCCGGGTACCGCGCTGACGTGCGGGGCTGCGCGCGCAAGCCCCGCTGGTGGGAATCCCGCAGGCAATTAAAGCCAGCGGGGTTCCACTTGAGAGTACTTACCTTGCTCGTTGTGGTCAGTTAATGAGCTGAAGCAGCTGTCAAAAGAGGAAGTGTGGGATTTTCGGTTCAAGGCAGTGAGTTTCCCACACTGGGGGAAACAGTCCCTCCTCAACCAGGCGTGTTGCAGCCAGCAGCCTGTGGCAGGTGCCAAGGTGCGCTCCACAGGGGAGAGCCCTCACCCACGCAGGAGGCCACCACGTCACATAGGGCAACCCCTGCCCTCCACCACCCCCCGCCAAGCCAGAGGACAGACCGACACGAAACCGCAGCCCCAGTCCGAGGAAACACCCACCTACCCTGCACAACCCCTCAGACCAACACCTGCCAGATGGGTGGTGCGTTGACATCGTCGGAGGACGAACAGCATGACCAGCCCCAGCAGCCTCGCAGTCCACGCCGTCCGCCTCGGAGACGTGGGCCCCCCCAACACGGTGCTGCGGCACACCCACCTGCACAGCAGGAGGGAGGGCAACCGCAGAGAGAGATGCGTCGCAGGAGGCACTACCCTCCGCACAGGGTGTACAGAGCGAGGCTCAGCTTCATGGACCTCTCCGAGGAGCAGTGCATACGTCGGCTCAGAGTCAATCGCCAGGTAGTCGCCGACATCTGCAGCCTCCTTAACGACGAGCTGCTCCCTGATGGACCAAGCAGCATCTTCTTACCTGTCGCCGTCAACGTCACCACTGCCCTCAACTTCTTCGCATCTGGTTCCTTCCAGGGTGCCACCGGGGACATCACCGGGGTCTGTCAGTCCTCTGCACACAAGTGCATAAGGTAGGTCACCGATGGGTTGTTCCGCAGGGCCTCGCACTACATCAACTTCGCCATGGATGAGCGCAGCCAGATGGAGAGGGCGGTTGGATTCCATGCCATGGCCGGCTTCCCACGGGTGCAGGGTGTAATCGACTGCACCCACATCGCAATACGGGCACCTCCGCATGAGCCAGGGCTGTTCATCAACAGGAAGGGGTATCACTCCATGACCACCGCCAGAGATTCCTACACGTGTGCGCCAGATACCCCGGCAGCTGCCACGATGCCTTCGTCCTCAGGGAGTCCGCCGTCCCGCCCATCCTGCAGGCACCCAACGCCGGCAACGGCTGGCTCCTCGGCGACAAGGGGTATCCCCTACACACGTGGCTCATGACACCTCTGAGGAACCCCATCACCGAGCCGGAGCGTCGGTACAATGACAGCCACACTGCTACCAGGTCTACAATTGAGCAGACCATAGGGCTTCTCAAGATGCGCTTCAGGTGCCTTGATCGTTCTGGGGGAGCGCTGCAATACACACCATTCAGAGTGGGACGAATCATAGTTGTCTGCTGTGCCCTGCACAACATGGCCCAACAGAGAGGGGTACCGCTGGAGGAGGCCCCATCCACACCCGCCACCCACATTGAGGAAGGCGAGGGCGAGGAGGAGGAGGAGGAGGAGGAGGCGGCGGAGGAGGAGGACGCGCCAGAGGATGTTGGACGACCCATGCGCCGAGCCGCGACTCACCGGGATGGTCGCCGGGCCAGGGACGCACTCATACGTCAACGGTTCTCCTAGAGTCAGACACTGCGAGGCGCTCGCATCTCCTCACCTGCACATGCGAGCGGCCATACCAGCCCCCTCCACTGAAGAGTGTTGCCAGTAATCCTGCACCCACAGCAGTGTGCCCAATGGGTGGCAGCAGGTGTTCGCCGTCATGATGGCCTCCACGGAACGCACCTATTGCACAGGCCGCGGAAGAATGGACGAGAGGTGGCAGGAGTGGTGAGAATAGAGTATTTAATATCTCCAATGTGACATTATATAAAAAAAATGTACAAATTAATAGACACCCTGGTGTATTCCCTTTGTGATTATAACGCCTTTGCATTTCTTTTCCGGGTACCCCTACGTGGTGCTACCCCTGTGGCTCCAGCAGAGGTAGTGGCAGGTTGCTCGTGTTCTCGCCTTGACCGGGTAGATGCTTTTGGCGGACGGCCCCTGGGTTTCGGTGCCCGTGAGGGCACCTCCACAGACTGCTCCTCCTGCACCGGGGCAGGGGCAGACTCGGCCACCTGGAGAGGAGGCACCATTGCGGGTACTGGTTGAGAGGTGGGCGACGGGTGGGACGTGGGGGCGCCTTGAGAAGCGTCCCCGCTTCCATGTCCCCGGTCACCATCATCCCTCTCTTGGCCTCGGCCCACATCACCCCTTCCACCCTGCTGGACGGCAGTTTCGATGGCATGTGTGAGGCCTTGCAAGGCCACCCCTAGTGTATCCATCAGCCTGTTGATGGCGGCGGAATGTTGCTCACTCTGAATCCGTACAGACGTTGTGAGGGCCTGCAAGGACTCGATCTGGAGTTGTGCGTGACGCTCGAGGGAGGCCAGCCTGTCCTCCACCGCAGACAGTCCCGCACCTACCCGCGACACTGTGTCGCCGAAACCCTCCTGTGCCTGCGCCACCAATGCCCGCATGCAGGAGTTGGACTCCTCCATCGCCTGCGCTATTGTGGACAATGCGCGCGGCACCTCTCCCAGTACCTCAGCAATTAGCTGGTGCCCCTCGACGACCCTCCTTTTCTCTGGTGGCCCCCTGGGTTCAGCATCTGGGTCCAGCTGAGCAGAGCCTGGAGATGAGTGCTCCCACCGACGCGGACCCTCCGCGGCTGCCCCTGCCACCAGGGTCTGCTCATGCTCATTCGTGCGTGGTGACTCACCAAGTGCTACCCCAACTAGTTGGCGAGGGGGACCCACCGAGGTGCGTGTCTCTGCGCTGGTGGATGGTTGGCTCTGATGTGACGATGCACCCTCAGAGACCGCCATGTCCTCTGAGGAATCGCCCTCCTCGAGCGCTTCACACACAGACGGACCTGCAAGAGAACAGAGGGCACTTTGAGGCATGTGGACCAACTTGACAGTGCGCCTGATGGCAGGTGATGATAAGGTCACTCGCGATCATGGGTGTTGAGTGTCAGCTTTCCCTTACCGGCCGTTTCGGCAGCGACACACTCGCCATCGGCCACCGACAGGCAATGTCACGTGCGGGCGAGGTCGAGCGCCTCCACCTCGGCGTCGGTCAGCTCCACCACTTGCGGCGGGCCACCTCCGGTGCGTGCCCTTTCGCGGTTGTTCTTGCTCCTCTTCTCCTGTGAAGGCAAAACACAGATGTGTGAGTGGGTGCGTATTGCATCGTGAGATGCATCGAGCATCGGTGTGGTTGGGTTGAGCGTGGCGCAGATGGATGGGAGGAAGCGTGGGCCACGTGCCCATCCCATTGCATGGGGATTGGGGTGTGTGGTAGTGTTCGGGTGGGGTCAGGGACGGTGGGTACTTGCGTGCACGGCGAGGATGGTGAATGAGTGGCTGTGAGGATTGCTGATGGAGCGCAGTGGTGGCTGTGCAGGAGGGGGTTGTGATCTGCTTGGCGTGATGGTGGGGACGGGATGTGGGAGGGTGCGTTGGTGTACTCACCTTGCCAGACCTAGTCAGGTCATTGAAGCGCTTGCGGCACTGCTCCCAAGTCCTTGGGGTGTTGCCCCTGCTGCTCACCTCCGCCGCCACCTCTGCCCATGCCTTCCTGGTGGCGGCGGCAGGGAACTTGCGTCCATCTTCTGGGAAGAGCGTTTCCCTCCTCCTCCTCACGCCCTCCAGCATCAGCTGCAGTGCTAGGTCTGAAAAACGGGGCGCAGCCTTTCCCCTTGGCTGAGCCATCGTCTCAAACCTCTTGATTGCAGCAGGAGGGGCTTTGGGAGACTGCCCCTTTAACTGGAGCTCCTACATCGCGTCGACGGTACTGCGCATGCGGAGCCGGCCGGCACGCAGCTGGGGAGCGGAGAACCCGGAAGCAGGGCTTAATCGGTCCAATTATCCCGCGATCGCGTGGGGGACGCACACGATTAGCCGTCTGCGTTTTCGACGCTCCCGGAGGACCACCCGCTGGGAACCCGCAGGCCTGCTAAATTCGAGCCCCATGTGTGAGCCAAGCTGGCTGGTCTAACATCAACAGTACATAGGAATACTGCAGACCGACCAGACTCAGATAATGGATTACTGACTCTACCATTACATCTTGCAGCTACCTCAACCCCAAAGAGACCCCACTTCCCACTCTCTCCCAGCCCCTCAAAGAGGATAGTCACTAGTTGGCCATTAGACCATAGGGTAAATGTTATGAGGATCTGCTCTCAGCGCAGAGACTTACTCAACAGGAGAGCAAATCAGAGAATTGGCCATGGAGGCCAGCACACCCTAATCATGGAGCACCCAATTTTCCAGTCAGTCATTTAAATCACTAGAAAGCTGGGAGTGCCATGAATCGGCTGACCTCTTTGCCCAATTTTCCAATTGCTCTCCCATCAAGTTTTGCTCTGTGCTGCAAATGGAGCCTCGCAAAATTTATGCTGACGTTTTCAAACTATGACCCCCAGGAAGATCCCAGGGAATTTACGAGGTCATTAGTGTTCTGTCCACTTGTCATCAGATTTCTGAGTTTTTCTGTATTTGTTGACTTATTAGCACGTGATTTCTGATGTTACATGCTAAAAACACACAACTTCTGCAACACTAGACCATTTTTCTAGGGTTTCCGCAGCTCTTCTGCCAAAGTAATGGCGAACTAGTGAGGAAACTCCGTAAGGAATGTACCCTCACTGTCTTTCAGAAGTTAGGACAGGAGGTCCCAGAGAGAGAGTGTCAATTTTTATAGAAATGTTTGACAACCACTGTACTAGGCAACTGACGAACATGGGTAACCTTGCTAGTTAGACAGCAGGTACCAAGAGCGTCACACAAGTGGCAATGAGTAGTACAGCTCACCACAGCATGGATGCACACTTATATCTATTGAACAGCGATCCCACCAGAGGAAATACCTTCTCTGTACCTTCCCTCTTGAATCCCTTTATCATTTTACAAACTAAGTTTATTCAACCTGTCCTCATAATTTAACTCTTTAAGCCCTGGTATTATTCTGGTGAGTCTGTGCTGTCCAAGGCCAAAATATTTTTCCTGAGGTTCGGTGCCCAAAATTGAACCCAATAGCCCAGATGGGGTCTGATCAAGGCTCTGATAAGCATAACTTCCTCAATTTTGTATTCCAACCCCTTTAAGAGACATATTTTACAGAGATCCATCTTTATCATGGCAGATATCATGTGACATGCCAGCTACCTTGACGTTCTAGACATCTAAATCAAATGCCATGCACCAGACTTACTTATGACCAACAGTTTAATCTAGGGCCTCATCTGAAGAACTTTGGGATAGTAGATGCCCATTATGATGCTGAATCCTGCTCCACGGTACTCAGTGACAGGTTAATGTAGCCCTCTCTCTCCCTCTCTTTGCAACCCTTTTGTGCCACAAACCCTCACAGTTTTCTTCTGGATTTTGGGCTGAAGGAAACAATTCTGTTACATGTCTACTAGGAATTCTGAGCCATGAAGGAGAATTATTTGGGTAGGTTTAATATGTGGATTTTGATCTCATCGTAGAAAGACGAGAAAGACCAAAAGTGTCCTTTGCCTTTCTCAGCATAGTTCTGAGGGACTGTACCCAGTCTAAAGTTGGTATCCATCAGGCCCCCATGTACAAATATGAATCAATTGTGACAAATTCTTCTTGTACCTTCCAGTCAAAACCTTGAGATTTGCTCTTGAGGAGTGCCAAACCATAATATTGCAATTGGAGACCCACCATCATATCTCACTCTCTTAAAGGGGAACTCCAATTATCTGCCAGAATTGCCAGAATTCTAAGTGCCATATAGACAGAAAAGTGCTGGCAATGTACAGCAAGTCCATTAGCACCTGTAACAGAAATGATGGGTCATTTTGAGAGTAGTTTTGATAAATAAGGTCCACAGATTAGGAGATCCCAGACTTGATCCCTGGCCTGAGCTAAGTTAGATAACCTCAGCCAGGGTAGCAATAGGGGTGCTAAAATGTGTTTCAGTACCCCTGGGCTTTGGAGGGACCCAAATAGGAGTAGAGCTCCTCTTTCTCACTCTCTCTCTCTCTTTCTCTCTCTCGCTCTCTTTCTCAACATGAAAGTTTACCCAAATACAGTTCTTCTTTAATCCTTAGTAACAACAGGATTGGGACTGTCAAGCTGATGTGTTTATACTCTTTGAGGTCATTTAATGTTGTGAATCTGTGTTGACTGTGACTATGCTGTCACTTTCTAAGCTCAGGTCCCTTGTGTTCCTTAACAGCCATCATTTTCTATTGGCTATATTTAAGTCTGGGTCTCAGGAGATGAAGTGTGATAACTAAGACTGGTGTCAATCATTTTCATGTTTAATCCCTTAAAGAAGTTCAATGGTCTAAATTTGAATGAATATTCCTTCATAAATGGACTCCCTGATTTAGAAACAAATTGAACATATTGCTGCAGAGCCATTCCTACTTCTGCTACAGCTACATTTGTAAAAAAAAAAGAAAAATTCTAAAGCTCTTTTGAGTATAGCAGTGTAAAGGCAATGATTGAAAGACATTACACCCGGTGCTGACAAACTGCTTACTGAGGATAATGTTTCACACACTAAGGGTGCAATGAATTTCTTTTTCTTTTTAATGAATAAAGGCCAGATCTTCATTCGGGATCCCTCAGTGTTTGATAAGTGTGAATATTATCCAGTGTTGAGGTTTTATGTACTTTAACACAAGCATCAAAAAATAATCATTTAACTGACTGTGATAAGTATTTAACAATACAACAATATTGCAACTTGGAAGAAAAACAGCAACTATTTTTGCACCAACTGGACTGAAGCGCACATGACTATCTAAAGATGATTTCTGAATGTTCAGAGGGGTGAGTTGTTTGTTTTCCTGTCACAGAGATACCACCAAAATCAGAGGCCTCCCTGAAGACAGCCTGGCCAAATAGCAAGAATGGCAAAAGTACTGAAGCAATTTGTTAAATGCAAAGATTTAACCCTGCCGGTTTGCTCCTAATCATTATTAATTGCCTCCGATCGCAGACATTAATTTACCAATTGTAGCAACATGCATCTTGGGTTTGGGCATATCATAATACATCAAGTGGGACAGGTGTTATAATTCAACTGGTCACAGCTGGAGAAAAGACAGCCACCCACATGCAAGCAGCCTGCCAGCCTCCGCCACATCACAGTGACTGCTTTGGCTGCAGAGTAACCAGTATAATGATTGCACAGCAACGATGTTGCTGCCAGTACAAGTTGTGCAGTAATGCTGTAAATCAATTTTATTACTGCACGTTGAACTGTAATGTTTATAGAAAATATTGTATCAGCCAGTTTATGATGAAGGTATGGATCTCATGTCTCACTTTGTTACACAATCATGCAGTAACCATATCAATGTATGCATAACTCTCTATCATATCAACCTGATTGTGACACAAGTGAACCCAGGTAAGAGCCCAAGCATGGAGCGTAAGAGTAATTGTGTCATTCAGGTCTTCTTCCGCTATGCACTGATGAACCTGCATGGCTTTAGAACAGCTTGCTTCTGAATCTTTTGGCTGCTGATGTACCTCTGGTGCAGAAACACAAAGACCCAGGGCTGGAATCAAGAACCCGGAACTCATTCGCCTTGTGTTTTAATACCTTATTCATGCTGAGACACATTGGTACTTGACTCCATATGGACAGACTGAGTGGAACCCCCAGATATACTGCTGGATACTTTCAGAATTATGCCAGCCCTGATTCTTAATGCATAGCTCACCTTATTTATAGTGACAAAAAAAGGCAATATTTCTTCCATTTTAGGATGAATTTGCCACTGTAACCATACTACACACCAGAACCCAACCTGTACATTGGTGTTAACACAGTCATTGGCACATGATCCTTTTAAGCAAGCACTGCTTTTGAAGTTATAATTTATCTTAGAACACAAGATAAACACAAAGAATGTGCTTTTAATTATTGCCTACTTGCCGACTGATCACATCATACATTATTTTATAAACTATCTGGTAATCATAATGAGTCCATAAATTATTGAATCCTGGTGATTTTACTGGTTGAGAGGGTGAACATTTAATAGCTCAAGCAACTCAGCTTAGTCCTTAAGCAAATAAGAATAAGGGAACACGAAAAGACTATTCAGCCTGTCCAGCTCATTCTTTCATCCAGGTCCATTTATAGGATCCATTTTTTAAAACATACCCCCGATAAATAAGGAATTAGTCAAATTCATCAGACTCAGCGGCCCTGATATTCCTCATCCCTATCGTCCTTGTGCTAGAGCACGTCAGGCACAGTGCACCCAAAGTGCACTGTACCTTACCCAACCTGAAGATGCTATAGTTTTTAGGTTCAGATCAGTAACATGTCCCTCATGTGTCCCTGGCTTATTGGCCTGCCTCTTGGCAGAGCTCTGTACCCAGAATAAGGGGCAGAAATGCAACAGTTGCTTCAGGCCTTAGAGGCCTGCAGCTGTGGTAATGGCCACTGTGGGACACAAAGGCTGCTGTCTGAAAACAGCCCCAAGAATCCAATGGATCACTCTGCGAAAAAAGGGCACTCACCCTGTTTGGTCTTCCCAGCATTCTGCCTACATCTATGAGAACTTCCGGGGTGGGGGAACAGGTGCAGGGGCCATCACCAGCTTCTTTGGGCATACTTTTGAACTGGTTTCGAAGTCCCAGAAATCCTTGGACAAAGTGTGCTAGGCTAGAGGTAGCATAAAGAACTTCTTTGTGCTTATTCAATAGGTTGCTACCTAGTGTAGTAAATGTTGGCCCCGATGTTCCTCTCTTATGCTCCTATGAAACACCAGGCAAATAGGAGAAGAATATCAGGCCACTAGGTAGCAGTCTCTTGGATAAGCACAACAAAGCTCTTCCTTATACTGTATATAATCTAGCATGCTTTGTGAGTAAGCTAAATACTTTTATATGACAATTTCAGCTAATGGTCATAATGAATGCTCCAGCAACTTTTAAAAAGAAGGAATGTGGATTTATATAGCATCTTATCACACCCTGCAGTCAACCCATAGTACTTTACAGCCAATGAATTACTTTTTGTAGCCAAATTGCACATAGTAAAGTCCAACAAATAACCATTTAAATGAAGGACCAGTTAATCAGTTTTTGTTGATGATGTTTGAGGGATGACTGTTGGTCAGGATATGAAGAAAATCCCCTGCTATACTTTGAAAAGTGCCATAGGATTGTTTACAACCACCTGAGTCTCAGTTTATCATCTTATCTGAAAGACTGCAACTCCAACAATGTAGCACACCTTCAGCACTGGATTGAAGTATCAGTCCAGACTTGATGTAATGAAGTCCTGGAATGGGGCTTGAACCCACAACCATCTGATTCAGAGAAAATTGAGCCGAACAGTCATCTAATCCTGGAACACAAAACCTTGAGTTGATTAAAGTATAGATTGTACTGTTCCAACATAAAGCACAATAGATTGTTAATTTTGAATAATCTTCAATAGCTCCCATTGAAGTATCAGAATCATATAATTATAGAATCATACAGCACAGATGGAGGCCATTCTGCCCTTTGTGCGAGTGCCAGCTCTTTGGAAGAGCTATCCAATTGGTCCCACCCAGCTCTTTCCCCATAGCCCTGCAAATTTTTCCCTTCAAGTATTTACCCATTTGAAAGTTGCTATTGAATCTGCTACCACTGCAGCCAGTGCATTCCAGATCATGACAACTCGCTGTGTCATTTCTTTTCCTCATGTCGCCTTTGGTTCTTTTGCTAATTACTTTAAACCTGTGTCCTCTGCTACCAACCCTTCTGCCACTGGAAACAGTTTCTCCTTAAATACTCTATCAAAACCCTTCATGATCTTGAACACCTCAATCAAATCTCCCCTTAACCTTCTCTGCTCCAAGGAGAACAACCCCAGCTTCTCTAGTCTCTCCACATAACTGAAGTCCCTCATCCCCATACCATTCTAGTAAATCTCTTCTGGACCCTCTCTAAGGCCTTGACATCCTTCCTAAACTGTGGTGCCTAGAATTGGACACACTACTCCAGCTGGGGCCTAACCAGTGTTTTATAAAGGTTTAGCATAACGTCCTTGCTTTTATACTCTATGCCTCTATTAATAAAGCCCAGGATCCCGTATGGCTTTTTAACAGCCTTCTCAATTTGTCCTGCCACCTTCAAAGATTTGTGTATGTACACCCCCAGGTCTCTCTGTTCCTGCACCCACTTTAGAACTGTAGCAATTAGCTTATATTGCGTCTCCTCATTCTTCCTACCAAAATGTATCATTTCACATTTCTCTGCGTTAAATTTCATCTGCCATGTGTTTGCCCATTTCACCAAACTGTCCATGTCCTCCTATTACTATCCTCCTGATTGTTTACTACACTTCCGAGTTTTGTGTCAACTGCAAACTTTGAAATTATGCTCTGTATACCCAAGTCCAGGTCATTAATATATATTAAAAAGACCAGTGGTCCTAATACCCACCCCTGGGGAACACCATTGTATACTTCCCTCCAGTCTGAAAAATAACTGTTCACCACTACTCTCTGCTTTCTGTCTCTTAGTCAATTTCATATCTACACAGCAACAATCCCTTTAATCCCATGGGCTTCAATTTTGCTAACAAGCCTATTATGTGGTACTTTATCAAACGCCTTTTGAAAGTCTATATACACAACATCAACCGCATTACCCTCACTAGTTTCTGAACTATTTTTTACTCTAATGCTCTTTGTCTTTCCCAGTCCTCTGTGCACCTTGTTTTCCTTTCTAATGCTTCATCATGGTGCCCCTCCACCTGCCAAGTATTATTGATCAACTTTTAACGATGCATTGTCATCATGAAAAACTGTTTGGCAAGCATTCTTTTTTTTGTTTAGGAATAGAGAAGATCCAGTAGAGCTGACTGTCATTTCCATTAAAATGATGTCATATGCAAGTGAGGTGATTACATATTTTGAGATTATTAATATAATTGTACTGGGTTTTTCCAAACAAATGAAAAAATTGTTTGCCAACTATGCAAAGTCAAAAAAATATTTTTCATGTATAATGTTTAGAAAAAATTATAATTTACTTGAAGGAATTAAAGTAGGCTTAAATTCCTGTGTTTCACCAATTTCTAATAACAGTTAATTTTAATAATGAAGGTGCTTCATCCATCTGCAGCATTTGTTATGTAACTTTTAAATTTAAAAAAATGTCATACTGCAATTGCTATAATGTATTATTACAGCTTTAAAACTATCTATCGTTAGGAAATTCTTGCTTGCTAGCCAAATAGTGCTTTTTGCAACGTATGATAATCTCAGTACTAGTGCTGGGGAAAGAAAGTAATTCCAAATACACAGTGGCAGACTGATTAGCTTTATTGCAATGTTTACATTGAAAATAATTTTATATAGTTTGAAAAGTAGGATCTTCATCACAACATCATCTTTTTGAAGATTTCCCATTTCAAATTTATCAACCCTGTATTTAATGCGAAAGTTATATGAGACTTATTCGAAATCCTACCATCTTTATTATTACTGAACTACTCTGTGAGCAATAAACTCATCAAGTAATGATTTTTTCTAAACACCTGTTGCTAGCCTGCTTGGCCTTTAAAGTTGTAATACATCAGATCAATTGCATCACAATATTTCAATTTTTAAAATTTTGTTTTCAATTTGTACCATAAGAACATAAGAAATAGGAGCAGGAGTAGACCATAAGGCCCCTTGAGCCTGCTCTGCCATTCAATCAGATCATGGCTGATCTTCGACCTCAACTCCACTTTCTCTCCTGATCCCCATTTCCCTTGATTCCCCTAGAATCCAAAAACCTATCTATCTCAGCTTTGAATATACTCAATGACTGAGCATCCTCAGCTCTCTGGGGTAGAGAATTCCAAAGATTCATAACCCTCTGAGTGAAGAAATTCCTCCTCATCTCAGTCTTAAATGGCCGACCCCTTATCCTGGGACTATGACCCCTAGTTCTAGACTCTTCAGCCAAGGGAAACAACCTCTCAGCATCTACCCTGTCATACCCCCTCATGATAGATGAAAAATGAAATGTGAGTAAATGCAGAATAATAGATGGCTGCAGCGAGGTACAAGACAGTAATGCAATCAACTGCTTCTAATGATGCCCCAAATCCAAGTGCGAAGCTCTGGCAGATTATGAACGTTAGCGGGACCAGTACAGCTTCAAACTCACTCCTGGCCACTTGCTATTCTTTACATTATATGGGTCAAATTACCTCTATGGTGTACATTTAAATTTTTATTCTCTCACCAATTTTCTGACCTCGCCTTCTCTACTGATCATGGTCATGGTCTCCAGGTTGGGGTGCAGTTCCACACATGCTGGTTGCTCCCTGCTCCCTCTGCTCAATGTGTGTTTTGACAGCAAGGGTCAGCGGGCTGTCCATTTGGGCAGTTGAGTCTGAACCTATCCTCTCACTAAATACACACACAATTCCTGCATAGTGACGAGGTGTGAGAACTTCCTTAACCCAGGAGCAAACTAAAGGCAAATTGTAGCACCCTAACACTACCCCAGCTAAGATCAAATAACAACAACAACTTGCATTTATATAGCGCCTTTAACAAAGTAAAATGTCGCAAGGCGCATCACAGAAGCATTATCAAACAAATAACTCGGTATAGACTAGGCATCAAACCTAAGGGCTTCCTGGTCTATATGGAAGCAAGATGAAATTCTTTCATCTTTGAACATTTTCTTATAATATTCTGCAAGGTGTGATCTTGTCACACATTCCAACACTCAGAACTTCAAAATTCGGAGTAGTGCAATACAGCTGAGAACCCATCTGAGGAGGAAGCCTTAGAATTCATTTAAGACTTTGTCGCTCATGAGTAATTGAGTCATTCTAACTTGAGAATATAAACTGTGTTCTCTGGTCTTACAAAGCACGGAAACCATGAATTCCCTCTGGTCCAGTACACATCTTCAAACTCTTCTCTTTGACTCTTTATGGCAATTGCTATTGATGCTGATGCTTTAGTACTACAAAATTCTAATTTTTTAAATGTATTGCTAATTTTCTTCTCTCTCCTTACAAAGGCCTTGGCTGGACTCTTTGTCAGGGGATGGTTCCACAAGCAGTAAACACCCTTCAATACCTCACCACCATTGCTCACATATAAGCCTTGAATTTATCATTTTAAATGTGGGTGAACTGAGCAGAATGCAGCTACATTTGCTCCCACCTGCAACCTAACCTCACTCCACAACAGTGGGTTACACCATTACAAACCTGTTAGGCTCATCATAACATGGGGCTCGATTTTTGGACGTCCGAGCGGGTGGGTTCATGGCGGGGGGGGGGGGGGGCTCTGAAAATCGGGGATTCCCGGGGTGGGTCCGGAGCCCTGCTCCAACCCGCCCACTTCCGGGTTCCCCAATGACACGCATAGATGCGCGCACAGCCCCTGCATGCGGGACTCCCGCCGGCAATTAAAGCCGCCGGGATCCCACTTAAAGCAATTAATTTGATAGTTCAGGTCGCCAGCAGACCTGATTTGTAGGATATTTTAGGAGGGGTGGGATTTTCATCTAAACTGAGAGTGTTTCCCATACTGGGGTTGGGGGCGGGGGGGCGGGGGGGCGGGGGAGACACTCACTCATTACAGGAGGCCACTCTGTCACTTTGGACAAAGTTTGGCCTCCACCACCCTCCTCCTAACAATCAAATTCACCAACTTGCACACTTACCCCGGTGTGCAGACACATTTACCTACCTTGCAGACCCCCTCAAACGTATATCTTCCGGATGGGGGCCGCCATAGCTGCAGTCATGACCTCCTCGGAGGACGAACAGCATCACCAGCCTCGCCGGCCACGCCGTCCACCTCTGACACATGGAGCTCCACAACACGATGCTGTGACACATCCACCTGCACAGCAGGAGGGAGGGCAACCGCAGAGAGAGATGCGTCGCAGAGGGCACTACCCTCGCCACAGGGTCTACAGACCGAGGCTCAGCTTCCTGGACCTCTCTGAGCAGCAGTGCACACAGAGGCTCAGAGTCACTCGACATGTAGTCGTGGATATCTGCAGCCTCCTTCATGCCGAGCTGCTCCCGGCTGGCCTGAGCACCATCTTCTTACCTGTCGCTGTCAAAGTCACCATTGCCCTCAACAACTTCTCCTCCACATCCTTTCAGGGTGCCACCAGGGACATCGCCAGCGTCTCTCAGTTGTCTGCACAAAAGAGCCCTGCAAATACACCTGCACCCACACTGCAGTTACGCAATGGGTGGCATCAGGTGTGGGTCTTCAGAGTGATCCACAGGAAAGGGCATTATTGCACAAACCAGACAAGATTTTCAAAGGCGTGGCAGTAGTGGTGATAACAAATTTTTATGATTTTTTGCAAAACAAACGAAAATAAATCAAAAACATGACATTTTATCTTACACCCTTATGCATCCCCTTTGTGCTCACAAAACCTTCGCCTTACGTTTACGGGAACCCTTACGTGGTGCTACCCCTGTGGCTTCAGCAGAGGTAGTGGCAGGTTGCTCTTGTCCATGCCCTGACCGATGAGATGCTTTGCGCGGACGCCTTCTGGGTTTCGGTGCCCGTGAGGGCCCCTCCAAAGACTGCTCCACCTGCACCTGTGCAGGGGCATACTCGGCCACCGGGAGAGGGGCAGCATTGTGGATATTGGTTAAGAGGGGGGCAACGTGTGAGACGTGGGAGCGCTTTGAGTGGTGTCCCCACTTCCATGTCCCCTTTCACCATCATCCCTCTCCTGGCCCAGGCCGACATCACTCCTTCCATCCTGCTGGACGACAGTTTGGAGGACTTGTGTGAAGCCTTGGAAGGCTAGTTGTAAGGTATCTGTCAGCTTGTTTAAGGCGGCAGAATGTTGATCACTCTGAATCCAAACGGCCGTTGTCAGGGCCTGAATGGACTCATTGTTGAGCCGTGCTTGATGCTCAATGGAGGCTAGCCTTTCCTCCATCGCAGACATTCACGCAACTACCTGCGACACTATCTCAGAGATGCCTTCATGTCCCTGTGACAGTTTTCCACTCATGCAGGAGTTGGACTCCTCCATCCTCTGTGCGATTGTGGAGAGTGCATGTGGCAACTGTTCCAGTACCTCAGCAATGAGCTGCTGGCCCGCGATGACTCTCCTTTTCATGGCTGGCCCCCAGGGTTCAGCATCTGGGTCCAGCTGAGCAGAGCCTGGAGAAGATTGTTCCCACCAACACGGACTCTCCACAGCTGCCCCTGCCACCAGGGTCTGCTCGTGCTCACATGTGCGTGGTGACTCACCATGTGCAAGCCCAACTAAATGAGGACGGGGACCCACCGAGGTGTGTGTATCTGCGCTGGTGGATAGCTGGCTCAGATGTGATGATGCACCCTCAGAGGCTGGCAGATCCTCTGAGGAATCGCCCTCTGCCATCATGGCGCTCGCAGATGGCCCTGCAAGAGAACAGAAAGCAATATTAAGCATGTGGACAGATGTTGAGGTGCTGCAGATGCCAAGTGATGCTAAGATCATTCGCTATCATGAGTGCTGAGTGTTAGAATTCTGTTACCAGCTGCTTGTGCACTCCCAGTCTCGGCATCCACCACGGAGAGGCATTCCAGCGTGCGGCTTATTTCCAATGCTTGCTGCTCCGCGTCTGTTAGGACCACCTGGTGTGGCGCCACCCTCCGGTCTGTGCCCTCTCCCGGGCATTCTGGCATCTCTTCTCCTATCAAGGCAAAACACAGAGGCGTGATTGAGTGATAGTTGCATGGTGACCTGCTGCATGCATTGGTGTGGGTGGGGGTGAGCGTGAGGGAGATCCATGGGAGGGTGTGTGTGAGACATAGCCATGATATTGTATGAGGATTGGGTTGCGTGGTATTGTTCGAATGGGAACTGAGGCGGTGAGTACATGCAGGCAAGGTGAGGATGATAGTTGAGTGGATGTGAGGAGTGGTGCGAGAGTGTTGTGTTGACAGTGCAGAAGGGGTTGTGTGGTGGTGGAGGTGATGTGGAAGATGGAGTGTGGGAGAATGTGTAAGTATACTCACTTTGGCAGACTTGGTTAGGTCATTAAAGCGCTTCCTGCACTGCACCCAGGTTCTGGACATATTGCCGCTGCTGGTGACCTCCTCAGCTACCTCCAGTCAGCCCTTCTTGGTGGTGGAAGGAGGACACTTCCTCCCATCCGATGGGAAAAAAATTTCCCTCCTCCTCCTCACCCCATCGAGCAGCACCTGGAGTGAAGAGTCAGAGAACCTTGGAGCCTCTGGCCTGCTCCATGATCCAAAATTGGTTCTTTGCTGCAGGAGGAGCATTGGAGGACTGCCCCTTTAAATAGGGCTCCTCCTGCTGACAGCCTGTGATGCAGGTGCGCAGTGCGCCCGCTGCGCAGGTCTAGAACGGGAAACCCGGAAGCCAAGGTAAGTGCCTTCAATTAGGCTGTGATCGCGTGTGGAGCACCCCGAATTCACTGGGCTCGTTACCCATGTGCCCAGTCGACCCCCCGCTGCTAACCCGCCTCCTTCCTAATATCGAGCCCATGGTCTGGAGAGTTGAAGTCCCCACTTAACACTGACTATGCTGGAGTCATTCCCTAGAAAAACAGTTTTAATTCTAAAATCATTTTTTAAAAGTATGTTGCACACAAATGGGAATATATTTTCTCATAAAAAAACATGTGCTCCTTTAATCCCATATTTTAAAATCTCGATGTGCTTCCTGGGTAATGAGTTACTAAACATTTACCTGAGGAAGGAGGAAGTCTCCGAAAGCTTGTGAATTTAAAATAAAATTGCTGGACTATAACTTGGTGTTGTAAAATTGTTTACTCCTGGATAGACCAACATCCTCTCTGTGAGCAGAGGATCACGTGCTGGGATGGGAGCGATAGTGATGGGCATTGTTTTATCTTTCTTTCCAGCATTTGAAGCGGCCATAGTGTGGGGTTTGTTCATTCAGGCCTTTGCTTATTTGCTCAACGTCAGTCACAATGCAAGTTTTGGGCCCCAGACAAATATAGCTATTGAACCCACCTGGAAAAAATGGATGAAACAGATGGAGCTAGATGTGAGGAAAAACAAGGTGTAAGAAATGGTGATTTTTCTTATTTAGTTGCATGTTGGACAGTGTAACATTGCAGCACAGGGAAACCAGTGTGCGTGCCATGTAACAGTGGAATGTGGGTTTGCAACTGCAATTTCACCAGTGTTGCTCTGAAGAGGCACTGAACAGAGGATGCTTCTTCACAAACAGGTGTAAAATCAGACCGAAAGTCTTATGCATCATTCTCTGCTGGTGGCGATTTTTCTTCCCATCCTCTCAGCCATAGTGGGAACAAAAGAAGGGGAGAAAACAACTTGGAAAACAACTGGAATATTAAAGCATATTCTTATAAACAACAGATGTTTTTCCAAGTAAGCTTCGCTGTATTTTCTTAATAAACCGTAACCTGGTTCATTTTGTAAGTAAATATGTCATGCATAAACAAAACAAGCTGTCAGATATTTTAAAGCTGTTTATTGGGGCGGAGTGGTGCAATGGGATAGAAAGTGGCCTTTCACAGTTAGAACCTGGGTTCAAATTCAACTCAAAGTAATGGGGTGAAAGTCTTGTCTATCAGTTGGCTGTAAGAGTTATGTGAAATGAGTTTGGGTAGTTTCAGCACATAACTTTTCCTAAATAGTAATTTTACTGAGAGAAACCACAGGAGGTCTGTGTGGGAAAATAAAAAACACGCACTGGTTTGTAGGGGTGCTCTCCTGAGATGGGGCTGAGGTATGTTATCAGGTCAAAGTAAAGGCATTATCCCATAGCTGGCCTGGAAAGTGTTCGATACTGTCACTGGGTGCTTGAAATGGCAAATTGTTCTGTTTCCCAGAATTAATATCCTTCATGTTGACCAACAAAATATATTGGAGCTAATTTTATACTTGCTACAAGATTGGTGTAAGTAAATGCTTTTATCTAAGTGTCAATTTGTTATATTGTGCAACTCTGGCCAATATTAATAATTAAGTTCAAATTTATATTTCTGACACATTTAATGGCATCAGAAACTAAAGAATCCAGGGTTCCCTTTTCTTACTCAATGTGAGAAATTCACAAATGCAGAAATAAGAAAATAATAATAGGAGATTACTGGGTGCTTGTCCTATCATAAAGGAGTCCAATTGTGTAACATTATTTAAATGATGTAATAACTGTGTGTCATTTTTATCAAATCCATAAACATGTTGGCCCTGAAATTTCACAGGGTGCTTCCAATCTCCGACCGTAGCTTCGATGTGATTTCGGCGGAACTCCCAGAAAAACAGGGTAAACAGTTCTTTGCACCATTTCTCCAGAGGTTCCACAAGCCTCCTGCCAGAATTACAGTGGGAGATTGGGAGAACTGCTGTGTAATTTCAGGGACATTCTCTGTAAACTTGTTTCTGGATTCAGTAAAATTAACGAACAGAGGAAAATATCAACAATAGTACTTACCACCCAAATGATAGCACAGTATCAGCCAGGAAAATATATCCAACAGCAGCAAAGACATCAAGGAGTTGGGGTAATTATGTTGTGGTGCTGGGCCCATTCACCCTGACAGTTTGGGAGCACTCTTTCCTGTGGGCCAGATGGCTGTGGATTTGAGTCCCACAGCAAGATTTTATTGCATAATGTGGATGGAGGGTCCAAAGTGGTACACATGGAGTGCTAAGTTGTTGGAGATGCTGTCTTTGGATGAGATATCAAACCAAGCCCCTGTCTGCTTGGTTTGACGGTTCAGTGGATGTTAAAAATCCCATGGCACTAATCAAAGAGGTGTAGGGAGTTCTCCCAGTGTCCCATCAACATTCCTCACTCGGTCAATACCACCTTAAAAAAACAGTCCAGCTGGCCATTCATCTCATTGCCATTTGTGGGACATTGCTGTGCAGGGGGCTGAATTTGCCACATGACAACAGTCACTGCCTTTCAACTGCAGTTCATTGTGTGAAGCACTTACGGAGGTTTCGATATGACACCATGCTACATCAATGCATATTATTATATTATATCCAGGGACATTGGAGAGCATCTTTAATCCTAGTTTTGTCATTTTGTCAGAATTTTTGTACTATGCTTTGCAATGCTGATGTTATACATATTGGGCTGGACATCCATCCTAGTTTTTATTTTTAACTTTCTTTTTGTAGTTTGCAATTTAATCTGAAATAAATAATATTTTATTCATGAAAAAATTACAGTGATGATGAAAATAGTGATAACCCGCATTAAATTTAAATGCCTGTCGTCTTTGGCTAATTATGTTTTTAATGATGAGGAAAAAGTTACTTTATAAAATGTTAATTTTATTTGCATTGGCTCTCAAAGGTGTTTGCAGCAATCTGTGTGGCAGAAGTACAGATCATTGTCATTGTGTTAAATATTGCATTAAGTCATTTTCTATTTAGTGTATCATTGTCATTCTGTATGAACTAGTAACTCAGCCACTGCATTATAAATTTTATTCTTCTATCATGTCCTCATAAAGATGAACTTTATAACAATGACAAGGTTGTTAAACAACTTTCCCCAAAGGTGTAAGAAAGTAAAATAAATTGAAAAATTACATCGCATGTCCCTTTAAGTACAGTCAGTTGTTTAGCTTGTTTTGGAGCTTATTTCTAGAAGCTTCCTGTCTTGTGATTTAATGGAAAATAAGACCCACTGCTTTTTAGCAACCAAGTACAAAAGTAGAACAAACATGTACAGCTTGCTGTCCCCGATGTTCCCAGCACTACTAGTCTGACATTTCCTGAATGGTTCCATCTGTCTTCAAAAAATAAATATTAAAAACATTAATTAAAGCACGTATTTTTGGGCCTGAACCATTCATTTAACTCAAATAATTCTTCAGCAAGACTGGCGTTAAATTAGAATAGATATTAAGTTCATACTGTGCTAGTTAATGAAATCAGAGCACATTAATATATAAACACATTACAAATCACAACATTAAAAATAATCATACATTGAGATAGGCAAGTTCAGAAAGTGAGCTTTCAAAGCATTTCGTCACTAACTTTATTTGACTGCTAGAATCCACAATGTTATATTTGATAAGCCGATAGGGTTGATATCCCAGATTGATTTTATGCTGATTGACCACATTGTAGAAAATGCAGTCTGGACATTCAGGGTACTTTGGGCATATTAACACCGGTTGACAAGTTCTGGCATTGGTTTGACATAGCTCTAAATGTTTCACACTGGTGGCTGAAAAATATCAACTTGGCAATTTTTGGACATTATTATACTAAGCACCGATATGGCTAGTTAATGTTCTGATTTAAGCAGCCTTCACCAGAAGACTCTGTGATAGCAGTGAGGATGTTAAACAAGCAGCAGACATCTTGAGTGGCTGAGATATCTCCTGGCCGGCTGTTATAGACCATCCATGTCAAGAGAAGATTCTGAAGTTATCAGGTGACCAGTGAAAGGTCTTCCTGCCATTTGGCAGTGGAGTGTGGAGTCCTGATACTGCACCACTGAGTAATACATCCTTAGGCCTGACATTGATTCCACGTCATCTAAGGTTTCAGCATTATCATGTGTCCCATCACAATCCTCCTTCAAAATGTCGACCTAGTAAAAAGGGGGGGGGGGTGTGCAGTGCAGGTAGATTTGTGCAGAAATGATTACTTTGGACTAAACAGGCTTTGAAAAAGCAGTACTACTATAGAAATCAAAAAGACAGAATAATAGTTTGTGTCCAAAAGAAGAATATGTACACAGGACTTCATTCATGTGAATTAATGTAGACTTTGTGAACAATGCTTTTGAACAACGCATACTATATGACAGAGTTTTTAAAAAACTTTAACACAACATTATGTTAAAACACTCATGCAATCGATGGTAACATTTGGTGATCATATGCTCAGACTAAATAACTGTTTTTTGTAGCCTTTTTTTGTGCTGTTCGATTTTTAAAAAATTGTATTGCACTTTCCTCTTTGCCACCCACATGAAGCCATTAATGTGTTTACTGTAATCCTGTGGAGTTCATGGACTTTTCACTGCTTTGTTCACTTTGTGAGTTATCACAGTACATGCTTTCATTCTTTCTGTGGCTGATTGCATTGATGTGGTTGCAACAAAAGCACCTTCAGGGCTCCCCTAATGGCTCAGTAAGTTTGTCTCGACAGCAGCTGAGCAATACAGACCAGGAAGGTCCCAGGCTCAATCCTCAGTCTGCGATGAGTTCTCTGATCTTAGCTGACGTGAAGAAGGGGGCACTGTAATTGACATCATAAACATAGAGTTAGGCAGAAGAACATCAACCAGTGTTCCTGCTCCTAAGCACTATTCAGTGACCCTTGTTGAAAGTGTTTGTAGACATTGACCTTAGCTATGATGCTCCCTGTGATTGACTAGCCTGCTGATACTCACTGTCAAAGCTCACATCTGAAGAACGGCCATGTGAGTGAGGTAGTGGAAGGCACCCAGTCCCTGTGGAACTCCACCCCAGCAAGGAATCAACAATGATAGAAAAATCTGAGATGGTAAATAAAGTACCATTAAATTTGATGAATTGAATTACAAAAGTAAACAACTTAGCCTCTATCAATTGTGATCATCATATTCAGTTTAGTTTTAGCCTCCTATTTCTGCCCTTTACTGCTACTAACAAACGAGTCCTGAAATTCCAACACTCTGCTGCTGGCACACAGTTTTGCTTCATGGGGGATCAGATCAGAGAATTAGGTGCAAAGCACCCAATTTTCTGCCCATTGATATTAGTGGCTAGAAAATCTGAAACAACACAAATTGGACATGCTGACTTCTGTGTTGCAATCCTCCAATCTGCTTTCCCATCAAGCAAGACTACAACAGGGGAGCAGAGTCTCACAATTTTGAGCCTATGATATCACATTTATTGTGGCATAGATCGAGTTCCCCCTGGCTTCTCACTAAGACAGTAAATTTGAATACAGTCATTCCAATCAGCTTCTGACTGGGCAACTTAAATTATTGATAGTGTTCAGATGCTGTGTATTAGAATTTACAGTGTTACTGTCTGGTTGGTAGGTTTAGAGAGAAACAACTTACATTTATATAGTTTTTTATCACATATGTCAGAAGTGTCCCAAACTGCTTTGAAGTGCTGTCACTGTTATCAAATAGCTGGAAAGCAACAGCCATTTAGCAATACTCCACGAACAGCAATGAGATGAATGACCAGTTAAGCTATTTATTTTTGTAGTATTGGTTGAGGGAGGAATGTTGGTCATAGCACAAGCAGAGCCCCTGGTCTTCTTCAAATTGTATCATAGGATAGTTAACATTTACCTCAACTATCGGGCCAGCAGATAGGGCCCTCGGTTTAACATCTTATCTAAAGGAAAACTCGTCCGACAGGGCAGCACTGCCTCAGTACTGCACTGAAGTGTCAGCCTAGACCTTGATTGAGTTCTCTGATGAGGTGATAAAAAGGGTTGATGAAGGTAGTGTAGTTGATGTTGTGTAGATGGACTTTCAAAAGGCATTTGATAAAGTACCACATAATAGATTTGTTAGCAAAATTAAAGCCCATGTGATTAAAGGGACAGTGGTAGCATGGATACAAAATTAGCTAAGGGACAGAAAGCAGAGAGTAATAGTGAATGGTTGTTTTTCAAATTGGAGCAAAGTTTACAGTGGTGTTCCCCAGGGGTCGGTATTAGGACCACTGCTCTTTTTGATATATATTAATGACCTGGACTTGGGTATTCAGAGTATAATTTTAAAGTTTGCAGATGACACGAAACTCGGAAATGTGGTAAACAATCTGGAGGACAATAACAGACTTCAGGAGGACATACACAAACTGGTGAAGTGGACAGACACATGGCAGATGAAATTTAACACATAGAAATGTGAAGTGATACATTTTGGTAGGAAGAATGAGGAGAGGAAATATAAACTAAATGGTACAGTTTTAAAGGGGGTGCAGGAACAGAGAGATCTGGGACTGTACATACACAAATCTTTGAGGGTGGCGGGACAAGTTAAGAAGGCTGTTAAAAAAGCATGTGGGATCCTGGGCTTTATTAATAGAGGCATAGATACAAAAGCAAGGAAGTTATGCTAAACCTTATAAAGCACTGGTTAGGCCTTAGCAGGAGTATTGTGTTCAATTCTGGGCACCACACTTTAGGAAGGATGTCAAGGCCTTTGAGAGGGTGCAGAAGAGATTTACTGGGATGAGGGACTTCAGGTATGTGGAGAGACTGGAAAAGCTGGGTTTGTTCTCCTTAGAGCAGAGAAGTTAAGAGGAGATTTGATAGAGGTGTTCACAATCATGAACGGTTTTGATAGAGTAAATAAGGAGAAACTGTTTCCAGTGACAGAAGTGTCAGTAACCAGAAGACACAAATTTAAAGTAATTGGCAAAAGAACCAGAGGCGACATGAGGAAACTTTTTTTTACGCAGCGAGTTGTAATGATCTGGAATGCACTGCCTGATAGGGTAGTGGAAGCAGATTCAATAATAACTTTAAAAGGGAATTGGATACATACTTGAAGGGAAACAGGGCTATGGGGAAAGAGCAGGGGACTAATTGGATAACTCTACCAAACAGCTGGCACAAGCATGATGGGCCGAATGGCCTCCTTCTGTGCTGTATCATAATATGATAATATGATATGATATAATATGTATTTAAGTCCTAGAGCTAGGCTTAAACCCACAACGTTCTGATTTAAAGGAAAGAGTGCTACCACTTAGACAAGCTGACAATACCTTTATAATTAGTAGTTATCTAATGTCTTTTAACATCCATACTCTGGGGTATGCATTCATATTTTTTATTATATTAAAAGATGTAAGATTGGAAATTACTGTTGGCAATATTAGCAAATGAAGGCTTGTTCATTTAACAATTTTCTGTCCACTATTTTAACTATTCTAAATTTTAATTTTAAAATAAACAAGTTGATGACTCTGTTAGAAGACCAGCAAGGGGAATATAATATGAATGCATTAAACACTTGTCTACTAACATCATGCACATCACTTTCTACCCTGTTATGGGCTCAATTTTATATTTGTTATTAGTACCAGTGTAAGCATAACACTCATTCTACATTTTTGCACCATTTATTTATTTTATAGTTCAAATTAATTTGTTGTACCTTATATGCACTTACATGCAAAATGTGGCACAATTTGTTGGCATTTCCAAAAATTCTGAAATGCCTTTAAGGACTCGTATCTCATCATATGCATTTCATTTTTTTTAACAACATGACCAGGGCTAAGCAATCTGTTGGGATGAGGACTTTGTGAACAAATTTGAAATTTGAAATACTCCCGTTACCTCCAATGTGCCAATATCCAAACTCTTTACATGGGCAATCAAACTCTATTTGTACCTATGCAAAACCGGACCTTGTGTCACAAAGCATTGCCATGTGATGTGAATGTAATCTTGTCCCACTGCACATAGTATGCAAACAGCCAAATGTTTTCGACCATTCCTTATCATTGCTTCACCATTTTATTGTAGTAATTTGATTTTAGCCATGCTCCACAGAATTTGAGCTTGTACTCAGTCTGACTTTTCGACCTTGTTCCCTTTCAGTTTCATACTCTCACACAGATTCTACCTTTGTTGCTTTGTTCTTTTCATGTGGTTTAGATGTATGTTAGAAAATCTGCAATCACACCAAAAATATCGTCTGGACCATTTTTCTTTCTAAAGATATTTGAAGTCATTTTCAGTAATTTGACCTGTTGACGATCCTCCTGTTAAATCATCTTGAAAGCCCAGGGTTGAATGGTTGGTTGATTTCGAATTTATGAAACTGACCTTTGAGTGATAAATAGATCATTGGAAAAGAGATACTTTAAGTATCGGTTCAAGGGAGCTGTGTCACTTCCTCAATGTTCCTCTACAGATGGCAGCTTCTCTCTAATATAGTAGGTGGATGTGCAATGTATGTTGGGGGTGGGGAGAGGAATCATTTGATTACAGCACTGCAAGTTAATTTACAAGTAAACAATAGCAATGGCTAAAAGAGTAATAGGATAAATAAAGTCAGTCTGGCATAGCCACAGGTGCAAATATCTAGGTACATAAGATGGGGAAACAGCATGATTAAAGGATTGAAGATCCAAGATTGTACTATACATGCAATGTAAGAGCATTTGTGTTAGCTAATCTTAAAAATAGAATTGAAAGAGAGGGAAATTAGGCAGAAGCCAATGAGAGGTCTGTCAAAAGAAGTAAAGGTGATGGAGGTAGTTCATAAAGACTTGCAGCAATCAATTCACCACCACAATGCCTCAGTTATACTTCAGATCTTAGGTCACAGCAGCATTGTCTTTTGAACAACTTCAACTGAAAACCTGCAGTATGACTGCCAATCTAGCACAGCACCATCGCTTAGACACTATTTGGTAAAGGCAGCCCTCCACTGCTAACAATATGCACTGGTTGTAATTCATATATATCATCACAGGCAATCAGAGACGGGAGCAGAGTTCCATGAGTGCACTATGAGTACATGTATGGAGCTCTGCCTTTCTACTGTTCATTGGGAATGCAGGAGAGTAATACAAACTCTGACTGCCCAATCTCACCGCTGTTGTAGAGGCACCTGATACTGCATCATTGGGTGCAGTATAACTGTGGCATTAAACTTACTACTTTCATTAGAGCTGCAGCCTGAAGGACTCTATATTGTTTGCATTCCAAGCATCATATCTGGGGTGAGGTTCCTAATCTTTAGAACAGTCTCGTCCTCAATAATTAATGGTTAAAAGCCAGCATCGAAATGGCAACTGCGCACAGAGCAATGGGACCATGACTCAAAGTCAAACCTGAGGTTTCCTAGTGGTGAGATCTCATTATTGACTGAGCCTGCACCAACAGCAGTAAATCACTTGTTTGCGAAAATTGGAAAATCAGGAGGGAAGCAGTATTATCACTAGCATTTCAGCAAAGCAAAATGATGGATATGTGAAAATCTCGCCCTAAATCTACTTGAATTGTGAAAAACAGTCACCAGTCCAATTTTAAAAGATTCAGTCCTTCCTTACCTGTTTTGTGTCTGGAGAGAGCATTTTGAGAATTAAAACACTAATATAAAGTTCATGGGCTCGATTTTAGCGTCGGGTTTCATGCGGGTTTCCAGCGGGGGGGCCCCGAAAATCCCGATATCCAGTCACGTGACCGGATCGCGCCGAGATCCCGGCCACTTCCGGGTGCCGCGCTGACGTGTGGGGCTGCGTGCGCGGCCCCCGCTGGTGGGAATCCCGCAGGCAATTAAAGCCAACGGGGTTCCACTTGAGTGTACTTACCTTGCTTGTTGAGGTCATTAAATGAGCTGAAGCAGCTGTCAAAAGAGGAAGTGTGGGATTTTAGCTTCAAGGCAGTGAGTTTCACACACTGGGGGAAACAGTCTCCCTTCAACCGGTCGTGTTCCAGCCAGCAGCCTGTGGCAGCTGCCAAGGTGCACCCCACAGCGGGTGGGAGAGCCCTCACCCACGCAGGAGGCCACCGCGTCACATAGGGCAACCCCTGCCCTCCACCACCCCCGCCAAGCCAGAGGACAGACCGACGCGAAACCGCAGCCCCAGTCCGAGGAACCACACACCTACCCTGCACAACCCCTCAGACCAACACCTGCCAGATGGGTGGTGCGTTGACATCCTCGGAGGACGAACAGCATGACCAGCCCCAGCAGCCTCGCAGTCCACGCCGTCCGCCTCGGAGACGTGGAGCCCCCCAACACGGTCCTGTGGCACACCCACCTGCACAGCAGGAGGGAGGGCAACCGCAGAGAGAGACGCGTCGCAGAGGGCACTACCCTCGCCACAGGGTCCACAGACCGAGGCGCAGCTCCCCGGACCTCTCCGAGCAGCAGTGCACACGGAGGCGCAGATTCACTCGACATGTAGTCATGGACATCTGCAGCCTCTTTCATGCCGAGCTGCTCCTGGCTGGCCCCAGCACCATCTGCTTACCTGTCGCTGCCAAAGTCACCACTGCCCTCCACACCTTCTCCTCCGCATCCTTCCAGGGTGCAGCCGGGTACACCGCCGATGTCTCTCAGTCATCTGCGTGGAAGAGCCCTGCACCTACTCTGCAGTGACACAATGGGTGGCATCAGTGGTGGCTCCTCATAGTGATACCCAGGAGCGGGCATTATTGCACAAAACAGACAGGATTCGCGGAGACATGGCAGTGGTGGTGTCAATATAATGTATGATGTTTGTTGCTCCAAAATTCAATATAGGTAACACCCATGGCAAACCCTCAAACACCCTTGTGCATCCCCTTCATGCTCACGACACGTTTGCCGTACGCTGCCTACTGCACGTATGTGATGCATGCCCTGTGGCTGCAGCACAGGTAGTGGCAGGTTGAGTGAGGCTGGCCGTGAGGGAGATGCACGAGAGGGTGAGTATGGGATAGAGCCATGAGATTGTATGAGGATTGGGTTGAGTGGTAGTGGCGGGGTGAGTACTGGCGAGGTGAGTAGGTGTAGGTAAGATGAGGATGAGGTTTGAGTGGGTATGAGGGGTGATGTGACAGAGTAGTGTTGGCGGTGCCGAAGGAGATGTGGGGTGGGGGCAGTGTTGTGGCAGACGGAGTGTAGGGGAAAGACTACGTGTTCTCGCTGTGGCTGACCTACTGAGGTCATTGGAGCGCCTCCTGCACTGTATGCAGGTGGGCGATATGTTGGTGGTGCAGGTGACCCCCTCTGCCACCTCGAGCCAGTCCTTCTTGGTGGCAGAGGCAGGCCGCTTCCTCCCGCCCGCCGGGTGGAAGATCTCTGTCCTCCCCCTCCTCCTCACCCCATCTGATGATACCTGGGGTGAGGCATCATTAAACTGGGAGCAGCCTTCCCCCTGGGCTGCTCCATGCTGTAATTTGTTCCATTGGTTGCAGCATCTGTCAGTGGAGGACTGCCCCTTTAACTAGAGAGCCTCCAGCTGACAGATCGTACTGCGCATGCGCAGCCTGCCCGACGCGCAGACCAGCAGCGCGGAGCCCGGAGGAGCAGGTAATTGAATCCCATTAGTGTGTTGCCTGCCACGATCGCGCGGGCAACCCACTAATTTCACCGGGCGCGTTGACCACGCTCCCGAAACCCAACCCGCCGGAAACCCGCAGGCCTGCTAAATTCAGGCCCCATGTGTTTACAGAGTCTGTTGTTGATGGTGGTAGTGATGGGATCAATTTGAGGTGATGAATATAGAGTATCTCACAAGAAGCAGATTGGCACAACACTAACGCTTATTGGCTAAGCCCAGTTTTTGCTGCCTTGTATTGGTACCACAATGATAAATAAGTCCAGTAACAACACTGTGGGGTTTAAAATTGTGTCATGTGAACTCCTTATTGGATGATCACAGAGCAGTGTTAGTGAAATCTGGAAGAAGGTTAATAAATGTTGTCTTTGGAGGAGGTGGGTGTGTAATATAAGTGAAAGACAATACATGAATGATAAATTCCTGTGGCTGAAACCACTGCTTAATTCTGATTAGATCTTCTTGCAAAGAAAGGCGATGAGGGCAACACACAAAAAATTAAATTAAATAATATTCTGTAAGTTTAATACCTAAGTTCTATTATATCGCAACAATTATCTACTATCAGCATCTGATTATAATTAGGGAAACAGAAGACAAAACAGATGAATATTTCAATTGCAGTATTTTCTCAATAAGAACGATCCAAGAGATATCTGCTACGTGCACAATATCTCAAAATAATTGAATTGGCCTGTTCTCAGATACTTATTTCAACTGCTTAATCTCATAGGGAAACATTTTTTGGAGGAAGGAATGGTAGTAAATAAACATGGAGTGTTTATTCAACATTAGACTGGAATCCATCTGGAAACAGAAAATCCAGTAATTACCATAAATATTTAGGATTAATATATTCACTAAAATACTGCTACTGCAGTTTGAAGTCATGTCATTTGGACCTATATAGAAACAAAGCCTAGCCCATTGCAGGCCCAGGAACTCACACTGCCATGCAGGTCATGTCCCCTGTGTTGACTGCTCCACACCGCAGCCTTTTGTGAGTTTCCATAAGAACTGGGAGGCCACTGCAAACAGACAAAGAAAATGCAAGGGTCGCGCAATCCACAGTTGCGATGCACAAACCATGAACTCTCCATTGCTATTTTCTCCCGGGTCGCTTGCAGCAGTGCCCAGGAGATTAATCTTTCATTTCTGGAGACTCCAGGACAATCCGGAAGGGTTGGCAACCCTAGTTATGGTGAGTTTTACCAGGGGTCCCATATCTGCACAGGCTCCTGGAGAGGGCCCAATGTTATTCTGGGGCTTCTGGGTAGGGGCCCCATAGCCCTGTGCGTTAATCTGCACTGGAGATAGATCCTAAAGCATTGACATATCATAGGAATGACATTTGACTCAGATGCACTGGAAATTATTAGAATTAGAAACTGGAAATCTTTGATTACATAGCTTTATAAGGGCAACCTCTGAGGTCAATTTTACATTGTAAAGGGTAGCTGATCTGTAGGTGTAGAATAATTGGTGTTTTCAAGAAGATTATTGGCTGTATTGGCGTGATGTTCCCCTTTCTTCGGGCTCTTTTTTTAAATTGAGAAACAAAAGTGGAATGCTAAGGTCCATAGTGCAGGACACCACCAAAGCTGGAAAGAGTAAAAGTGTTTATATATTTCCTGCAGCACAGATTTACACTCTTTGTTGGATGAGTTGATCTGCATTGACAGGTGCTTCCATGTTTACAGTTGGGCACATGTTTTTTGGCAGCTCATTTCTAAATTACAATAATGTTTCCAAGCAATGCTGTTGTGTTTTTATTGTAACTTAATAAATGAGCAGAAACACGGTGGGTTCTCGCCCTCATCTAGAATCACCTTCAAACTCCACCCCATCTCTTTTGGAGCCTAAAAGATTCCAGCAAGCTGTTATCAAAAATCTGAAAGAATCAGAGTTTATGTCCTCAAAATGTTTTTGACATACTCCTCTGACCACATGGGCTCGATTTTCGCACCCCTGAGCGGGTGCATTCGTGGCGGGGGGGCTGCGAAAATTGGGGATTCCCGGAGTGGGTCCGGAGCCCGGCTCCAACCGAACCACTTCCGGGTTCCCCAGTGACGCGCTGACATGCGCGCGCAGCCCCCGCATGTGGGACTCTCACCGGCAATTAAAGCCGGCGGGGTGCCACTTGAAGTAATTAACCAGGTACTTCAGGTCTGATTGACCTGATATTTTAGGAGTGGTGGGATTTTCAGATCAACTGGGACTGTTTCCCGTACTGGGGGAAACACTCCCAGTTCAAATGGACGTGTTGCAGCCATCAGCCTGTGGCAGCTGCAAAGGTCCATTTGAGAGGTGGGGGGGGGGGGGGCGGGGAGACCCTCACTCATTGCAGGAGGCCACTCTGTCACTTTGGACAAAGTTTGGCCTCCACCACCCTCCTCCTAACAATAAAATTTACCAACTTGCACACTTACCCCGGTGTCCCGACACATTTACCTACCTTGCGGACCCCCTCAGATGTACATCTTCCTGATGGGGGCTGCCGTAGCTGCAGTCATGACCTCCTCGGAGGGCGAACAGCATCACCAGCCTCGCCGGCCATGCCGTCCACCTCTGACACATGGAGCCCCACAACACAGTGCTGTGACACATCCACCTGCACAGCAGGAGGGAGGGCAACCGCAGAGAGAAATGCGTCGCAGAGGGCACTACCCTCGCCACAGGGTCTACGGATCGAGGCTCAGCTTCCTGGACCTCTCTGAGCAGCAGTGCACATGGAGGCTCAGAGTCACTCGACATGTAGTCGTGGACATCTGCAGCCTCCTTCATGCTGAGCTTCTCCCAGCTGGCCCGAGCACCATCTTCTTGCCTGTCGCTGTCAAAGTCACCACTGCCCTCAACAACTTCTCCTCCGCATCCTTCCAGGGTGCAACCGGGGACATCGCCGACGTCTCTCAGTCGTCTGCACAAAAGAGCCCTGCAAATACACCTACACCCACTCTGCAGTGACACAATGGGTGGCATCAGTTGTGGG